>NC_138193.1:42733284-43933284 GCF_964194105.1 Spermophilus citellus | reverse complement strand
TGGTTGAGTGCCCCTGAGTTCAATTGCTGACACCCTTACCCCCCAAAAAAATATTTAAAAAGTGGAGTATTTGTGTTTCCTAATATTCTTGCACTTCTATTTCTCCAATCTGTCAAAATTTGCTTTATATATGATTAGTTTTAAAGTTCTACATATATTTTTAATTGTTATGTTTTTCCACAAATTAATGTTTTTGTCTTTACACAGTGAAAAACTTTGCCTCTTCTAACAGTCTTTCACTTAAAATTGATTCTATCTGATATGAATCTATATATTGCTTCTCTCATTCATCTATCATGATGTATCATTTGGATTTCTTCACTTTCAGGCTATATGTGTCCTTAAAGGTAAAGTGAGGGTCTTATAGCAGCATGCAGTTCAATCTTGTTTGTGGTTTTGCTTTGTTTATGTCCATTCGATTCATTGGTGTTTTTTGATAATGGAGTTTAACACATTTATATTTGAAGTTGTTATTGATAGGTTAGGACTTACTATGGACATTTTGTTAATTTTTCTTAGTTTGTTGTATCATTCTAGTGTCCTTGTTGTCCTCTCTTTTTCTCTTCCTATGTAATTTTTGTGGCTTTTCTATACATGTTGATCTACTTTGATGGGTTTCTCTTTTTCTTTTATGCATCATTTTAGATACTTGCTATGTGGTTACCATGGAGTTTACATAAAACATAGCAGTCTCTTTTTAAGCTGATGATAACTCCAATCACATAAAAAAAAATCCTACATTTTACTTCTTCCCCACTTTGTTATTCATAACATAATTCATGTTTTTTATATTGCATACTCACAATTCTTTATATTTCTAGTTATTCTTTATAATTTTTTACATTAAATTTTATGCAGAGCCAGAAATTATTTGTGCCACTATTAAAATATTTCAGTTTTTACATTTTCTATGTATTTGTCTTAACACAAATTTCTTACTCTCCCCTGCTTTTGTGTTGCTGTGCCTTTTCCTTATATTGCAACACAAAGAAATCTCTTTAGTAATTCTTATAAGCCTGGTTTAGGTTATAAACTCTTTCAGCTTTTATTTGCCTGATAATCTTTTATCTCTTCATTTCTGAAGGACAGTTTGGGGAATGATATTCTTGAGTAGCATTATTTTTCAGAACTTTTGATTATATCTTTCCACTCTTTTTGTCCTACAAGGTTTCTTTTGAGAAATTGATGAAAGTGTTATTGCAGACAGCTTTATATGTGAAAAAGTTGCTTTTCTCTTACTACTTTCAAAATTCTTCATCTTTTACTTTTGTCAATTTATTACAATGTATCCCTGTTTAAATTTCCTTTGATTTATTCCATGTAGGAGACTTTATGCCTCATCAATCTGAATGTCCATTTATCTACCCAGATTTGATTTGAGATTTTTCTAAGTTTGCTTAAATAAGCTCTCTGCATCTTTCTGTCTCTCTTTTTGTAGAAAATCCATTATGTATCTGTCGATTCATTTGCTGGCGTTCCATAAGTCCTTAGACTTTTTTTAGTTCATTTCTGTCTTTTTTATTGTTGTTCTTCTCTGTGTTTAATAACAGTGAGCTATCTTAGAGTTCACTGATTCTTTTTTGTACTTAATCAAGTCTGCTACTGAACCCATCTACTGAATATTTCAGTTCAACAATTGTATACTTCATCTCCAGAATTTCCATGTAGCTATTTGGATTTTGTTTTTGTTGCTGCAACTATCCTCACTTTGTTCTTCTTTGTATACCTATTTTTATTTAGTTTCCTACCTCTGTTCTCTTGTAATTCAGAGATCATTTAAAATAATTATTTTGAATTTTTGATGGACAATTCATAGGTTTTTTTATATCTTTAGAGTCAGTTACTAGGGATTATTTCCCTCATTTGTGTCATCTTTTCCTTATTTTCATATTTCTCGTACCTTTGTAATGGTGTCTATACTTTTTGATAAATAGCCACCTTTCCCAATCTTTATGAACTGGCTTAGACTTGGAAGTCATTTCACAAATCAGCCCAGGTAAGCCTTTTTCTGTAGCTTGCTTAGACATTCAGTCTTATTTTGTTCAGGAGCCTGTAACCCATTGCTTCCTCTGGTGTCAGATTTTGCTGATTTCTTCAGAACAGTGTGAGGTAAAAACAGTGAAAGCCCTGAAGGGTCAAGGCATTAGAAAAGCACACCCTCTATTCTCCCTCCTTGTTTGTGGAGAAACCTCAGTTTTGCTCCTTTCTTGATATCACAGATAAAAACCAGCTGCAAGGAGCCCAGCACCCCTTTGCGATTTTTCCTGGCTGCCTCTGGTGTTCAGATACTGTGGTTCCTTTAACACTCACTACGTCTGTCACATGGCCTAGAAAGGGCCCTTTGTGAGGGTGCACTGCAAGGCCACAGGGGCTTGGGAGGAATACTCAGTTCTTCTTTACAGCCTCCTGGGGGAAAACTCTCAGTTCTGCACCATTTCCCAGCCTCCCAAAGGTATGCCAGCTGTAGGGAACTTCCCAGTCCTTTTTCTGTGCTCATTGAGGCCTCAGGCATAGGAACCATCAGGGACCCTCATTGCTGTGTGAATAAAGCCTCTATGAACAGGCTTCTTGGAGAGCACCCCGAAAGCACAGGAGGCTAGGTCCTTCCTCCCTCTCTTCCCCTCTCTCCTAGAGGAAAAATCACGGCTCATTAAAGCTTTCTCAGCACTTGGCTGTGCTAGTTTAAAGGAGGGGTTAATGTGGGTAAAGTGAAATTTATCTTACTCCTTCCAACACGGTCATTCTTGGTTTTGTGTCCTTTTATGATGAAGCGACTTCTGAACTGTATTCCAGATTTCACATGAAGATATTTTGACCCAAATATTGTCTTGAGGTCAGTATTTCTATGAAAGAATGAGGTCTTCTCTGTCATCTTTTTGGTGTCACTCCCCAGATCAGATTTTGATTTAAATATTACCAGTGACTGCATGCTAATTCCTAAGCATTATTCAGGTGCTATGATATTATTTATAGGTTAGCAATGCTTCACTTTCCCCATACTCTACATTGAGGGTTATTGTTTTTATGCTTATATTTGATGTTCAGAAGTAAAAACCTACAATTTTTATATGCCAAGTGGATAAATACCTCCTAAGAAAGCATAAATTCCTATTAATACATAGGACAAGTAATGGACCAGTGGACATAATTTCTGGTTATAAGTTCTGGGCTTTGAATCATTATTATTATCTTGGCCAGAATTTACAAGTTGCAGACTAATCCATTTTGGTGAATGTACTTTTCTAGGTGACAATAATCTTATATTATAAAGTATTACAGATTGATGAAATAAGAGGATTTAAATAAATTTTCAAGTTAAAATACTGCCTTTTCAATGGGTCTTTTTAAATTCAAACTTGGCCAGACTCCATGTATCACTAAGTTATTTGATTCCATGTCATAATGTAGATGCTTCTGTTGCCATAGGAGTAATCCCACAATTGTAGCTTTTCTTATTTTCTTTGCAAAAATTTAATATTCCTCACAAGACAGACCATGGCACCCCTGAATTTATTTCAATTCTAACTATGTAGAAATACAAAGAATATTTAAAAAAATATATTTTACGATCAAATGTCTTCATGAGAAGTCCATACTCATGTGTTCTGAGTCCTAGAGAATTTACATTTGAATATCCATGTTTAGATATTCAACACTTTATCCACTGATATTTGAAGGAAAGTAAATTTCCCATCGCAGAACAAATATATTAAACGATTCTAAGCAAATATGGAAAACATTACCGCTACTGTATTATCCAATAAACAAAGACTTTACCAGCTGAGCTGTCTGAGATTTTAAAAGTATTTACTTTATTTCTACAACCTCGTTGTCAGCTATTGTTTAATTAACCTTATTATTATAAAGGCTGCTTGAAATTATTATACTGAGAATGTGGAATCAATGAAAAGATAACAATATGTTCCTCTTTCAATAGAAACTACTTAAAATATGCTAATATTATTTCTTTATTAAATTATTTAAAATACCATTTGAAAGTAAGAGTTGGTTTAGCCCCATAAAAGAATGTATTTTGAAAGGAAGCATCATTCTGAACTCTCCAGATATTTAGAAGGGAATAAGAATGTTTAGTCACAAATGTGAATTACCAGCACTGAGGTAAAGAATACCCACAGTGTTGGATCTGAGATGAATGGATACAGTGGTGAAAGAGAATCCTTTATGAAGAGAAAACCATTAAGGAAGAGTGGAGAAGTGTTATGCATACTCAATAATCTTTTAATTTATTTATCTTGCTGCAAATATATTGGAAGAGTAGGTATACTTTAATCAAAGTAATTCTGAGAGCATTGTTAATTTTACATGAGCATCAAAATAAAAAAATTGTAGATGCTAGTTTAATGTTTGAAAACTTTACACAATACTGTCCCAAAGAAATGCATACTATTTTTTTAATTGAGAAATATTTGTAGATAGTTATGAGCCACAATATGCTAGTTTGATGCATGAATGCAATATATAATAATTAAATACAGGTAATTGGTGCTTCTATATCCTCAAACATTAATCTGTTCTCTGTATTGATAGCTTCATACTCTTCTAGTTGTTTTAAAACCTATTATAGATTATTTAAAAAAATAGTTGCCCTACTGTGCTGTAACTGTTGTGACATTAGAACTAATTCCTCCTAATTGTGCTTTTGTAGCCCTTATCTAACTTCTTATATCTCCACTTCCTTCCCTGCCCATCCCAGTCTCTAATGGAAACTCTTTCACTCCTTCTTTTTATGAAATTGACTTTTTTAGTTTTCAAAAATGAATGAGAACATGTGATATATGTCTTTCTGTATCTGGCTTGTTTCACTTAACATAATAAAATCCAGCTCCATCAATGTTTCTGGAAATAACAGGATTTCACTCTCTATTATAGCTAATTAATATTCTGGCGCACATATGTATCACATTGTCTCTATTCATTCATCCACCTATGTACACCTTGGATGAGTACTTATCTTGTCAATTGTTAATAGTGCTGCAGTAAACATGGGAGTACAGGTATCTCTTTGATATGACCACTCAGTAGTGCAATTGCTATATCAAATGGAAGTTCTATTTTTACTTTTGGAAGGAGTCTCCGTACTGTGTCTGTACATCGTCATCAAAAGGGAATGAAAGTTTCCTTTTCTCCACATCCTCCCCAGAATTTGTTATTTTTCTGTCTTTTTGAGGAAAGCCATTCTAACAACTGAGAGGTAACAACTCATTTTGGATTTGGTTGGCATTCTCTGATGAATAGTAAATTACCACATTACTTTAAAGCAACTGCAAAAGATAAGGTTGAAGGGTTAGATGTTAAGTGCAATCTACAATGGACTTATAGGCAAAAGAGAAGAAAATAGATAATAAAAACACTCAATAGAGGATTACATTTGTCACAGATTGTCAACAGATTTTGTTATAGCCTGTTAAAGATTACTATATCAAGGGATTCCAACATGGCGGCGGGCGCGGAGAGATCAAGTCTCTGACCTCTTCAGCTGTGCGGGCATAGGGAGTCGTAAACAACCTAAATTCTGTTTGCTCAGGATCACTAGGCAATGCTGAGCTGACGTGGATCTGGGGCAAACAGTCTGGGCCTCTCAGAACACACACTGAGCCTGGATCAGCTGAATTCAAGCTCCCGTTCGCCTGCTTCCCACAGACAAACAGCTGTGACTCATCACTAATCCATCTGGCTGAAACAACTGGTCAGCCCTTCTGATCCTACGGAGGTAAATGCCTACCGAGCCTTCATAGGTAGTGGCCACAGGTTTGAAACGGGGCTTGGGAGAGACAGTAAGGAACCACCCGTTGCATTGGTCGCCCGGCAAAGGGAAACGAACTGTCGCCATTTGCAAGAGATACCACCATGGCAGAGAACTGACGTCACCAGACTGCGGAGGAGGGGATAACTTCATTGAAACCTGCGGCTAAAGGTGTGTAATTCCCTAGCCTTCCCTCTCCACACATTGGGGAAACCTTAAGGGCCCTTCCCAGCTCTCCTGTAAGGGCCCCTCCCAGCTCTCCCGTGAGCACGATAGCCAGACCAAGGGACTCAGATGTGGCGCGTGACCCACAGCGCGGAACTCCCGGCTACCGCTCGCACCAGTGCTGACAACTGAGGTCTCTTGCACCAGCTACTGGGGGCATGGCTACCAGAGGGCAAGTAAAATTCGCTGAGGATTCTCAGCCCCAAGCTCTACAAACTTAGGGTCTGAGGGAATGGCAAACTGGGAGAGTGTGCCCAGTCATTCATGAAAACAGGGCTCCCAGGAGCAGCAGACCTGGCTTGTAGCCAGTATTGTGGTGAGCGGCACCCGTGAGAGGGACCTGGCTGGAGGAAAAGTGGGGAAGTGACTAGACACAAGAGGAGGCCCTAGGCACTCAGGATTGGAGACTCGCCCACTCTGGGAGGAGGAACTGCTGCACAGTGATTGGTTCCAGAGTATTGACAGGAGAAACTTGGCCTGGTGGGCACAGCGCCACCTACTGGAAGAGAAGTTAATCAAACTCTAAGATTGCATTTATTAGTTTTTATTTTTATTTTTTCTCTTTTTTTTTGATTTGGGTTTTTTTTTTATTTTCATTTTTCTTTCTTGTTGTTTTTTTTTAATTTTTTGTACAATTTCTTTTAATTTTTTTTCTTCTAATTTTAATTTTAATTTTTTTATTATTATTATTTTTTAATTTTTTTTTCTTTTTTTATTTCCTATTTTTTTCTTCTTTTTTCTTTTCATTTTCTTTCAATTTTCTTATCCCCCCTTCCTTGAATTCTACCTGCTTACTCTCATTCTCTTTAGTGACTTCTTCCCTTCCCTTCTAATACCTTTCCTCCCAAGAATCAAATAAATCTATAGGAGTAAACAGTAACTCAGCAGTCAAACAGAACAAGAAGTAACATGAGCAGCTTGAAAAAGCAAAGAAGAAAAGGAGTACAAACAATGCAGGACAGCCTAAATATTCAGGAGGACCTAGAGTCATCAGAAAAATGGTCATATAAAGAACTCAAGGAACACCTTAGACAGATGGAAAGGAACCTTAAAGAGGATATGAGACAACAAATTCAAGCAGTGAAAGAACACATTGAGAATGAATTACATAAACAGATAAAAGAAGAAGTTAAGCATCTTTATGAGGAGATAGAGATTATAAAAGATAATCAAACAATAATTCTAGAAATGAAGGAAACGATAAACCAAATTAAAAACTCAATTGAGAGTATCACTAACAGAGTGGAGCAAGTAGAAGCCAGAACGTCAGATAATGAAGACAAAATATATCATCTTGAAAAGAGTCTAGCCAACTCAGAAAGGCTGGTAAAAAATCACGAGAAAAACATCCAAGATTTATGGGATAACACAAAAAAACCAAACTTACGAGTCATTGGGATAGAAGAAGGTACAGAGATTCAAACCAAGGGAATGAGTAACCTGCTGAATGAAATAATTACAGACAACTTTCCAGAATTAAAAAAGGAAACAGATATACAAATTGAAGATGCATACAGGACACCTAGCACACAAAATCACAGTAGACCAATGCCAAGACACATTATTATGAAGATATCCAATATACAGAACAAAGATAAAATGTTAAAAGCTACAAGAGAAAGGAGACAGATTACATTCAGGGGTAAACCAATAAGGTTAACAACGGATTTTTCATCACAGATGCTGAAAGCAAGAAGGTCATGGAACAATGTATTTCAAACACTGAAAGACAATGGATGCCAACCCAGAATTCTGTATCCAGCAAAATTAAGCTTCAGGTATGACAATGAAATAAAAATCTTTCATGATAAACAAAAGTTAAAAGAATTTGCAGCCAGAAAACCAGCATTGCAAAGCATTTTGAGCAAAACACTACACGAGGAAGAAATGACAAACAATAACCAAAACCATCAGTGAGAAGTGCCTCAGTAAAGACAGAGGGCGAGGGGAAAGATAATCATGGAGAAACAAACTAAATTTTAAAAAAAAGGATAAATAATCAAACATGGCTGGAAGTACAAACCATATATCAATAGTAACTCTGAATGTTAATGGCTTAAACTCTCCAATAAAGCGACATAGGCTGGTATCATGGATTAAAAAAACATCCAACAATATGCTGCCTCCAGGAGACACATCTGATTGGAAAAGACATACACAGTCTGAAGGTGAAAGGATGGGAAAAAAAATATACCACGCACACGGTCCTTGTAAGCAAGCAGGGGTGGCCATCCTCATATGGAATAAAATCGACTTCAAGACTAAGTTAATCAAAAGGCATAAGGAAGGACATTATATACTGTTAAACGGAACCATTCACCAACAAGACATAACAATTATCAATATTTATGCACCAAATAATGGTGCTGCGACATTCATAAAACAAATTCTCCTCAAGTTCAAGAATCAAATAGACCACAACACAATAATTATGGGTGACTTCAACACACCTCTCTCACCATTGGACAGATCCTCCAAACAAAAGTTGAATAAAGAAACTATAGAACTCAATACCACAATCAATAACCTAGACTTAACTGACATATATAGAATATATCAACCATCATCAAATGGATATACTTTTTTCTCAGCAGCACATGGATCCTTCTCAAAAATAGACCATATATTATGCCATAGGGCAACCCTCAGTAAATATAAAGGGGTGGAAATAATACCTTGCATTTTATCTGATCATAATGGAATGAAACTGGAAATCAATGATAAAAGAAGGAAGGAAAAATCCTACATCACATGGAAAATGAACAATATGTTACTGAATGATCAATGGGTTACAGAAGACATAAAGGAGGAAATAAAAAATTCTTAGAGATAAATGAAAATACAGACACAACATATCGGAATCTATGATACACAATGAAAGCAATTTTAAGAGGAAAATTCATCGCCTGGAGGTCATTACTCAAAAAAAGAAAAAAAAACAACAAATAAATGAGCTCACACTTCATCTCAAAGCCCTAGAAAAGGAAGAGCAAAAAAACAGCAAATGTAGCAGAAGGCAAGAAATAATTAAAATCAGAGCAGAAATCAATGAAATTGAAACAAAAGAAACTATTGAAAAAATTAACAAAACTAAAAGTTGGTTCTTCGAAAAAATAAATAAGATCGACAGACCTTTAGCCATGCTAACGAAGAGGAGAGAGAACTCAAATTACTAACATATGGGATGAAAAAGGCAATATCACAACAGATGCTACAGAAAATCAGAAGACAATTAGAAATTACTTTGAAAACCTATATTCCAATAAAATAGAAGATAGTGAAGACATTGATAAATTTCTTAAGTCATATGATTTGCCCAGACTCAGTCAGGAGGATACACACAATTTGAACAGACCAATATCAATGGATGAAATTGAAGAAGCAATCAAAAGACTACTAACCAAGAAAAGCCCAGGACTGGATGGGTATACAGCAGAGTTTTACAAAACCTTTAAAGAAGAATTAATACCAATACTTTGCAAGTAATTTCAGGAAATAGAAAAAGAGGGAGCTCTTCTAAATTCATTCTATGAGGCCAACATCACCCTGATTCCAAAACCAGACAAAGACACCTCAAAGAAAGAAAACTACAGACCAATATCTCTAATGAACCTAGATGCAAAAATCCTCAATAAAATTCTGGCGTATCGAATACAAAAACACATCAAAAAAATTGTGCACCATGATCAAGTAGGATTCATCCCTGGGATGCAAGGATGGTTCAATATACGGAAATCAATAAATGTTATTCACCACATCAATAGACTTAAAGATAAGAACCATATGATCATCTCGATAGACGCAGAGAAAGCATTCAACAAAGTACAGCATCCCTTTATGTTCAAAACATTAGAAAAACTAGGGATAACAGGAACTTACCTTGACATTGTAAAAGCTATCTATGCTAAGCCTCAGGCTAGCATCATTCTGAATGGACAAAAGTTAAAGGCATTCCCTCTAAAATCTGGAACAAGACAGGGATGCCCTCTATCCCTCTAAAATCTGGAACAAGACAGGGATGCCCTCTATCACCACTTCTATTCAATATAGTTCTCGAAACACTGGCCAGAGCAATTAGACAGACAAAAGAAATTAAAGGCATAAAAATTGGAAAAGAAGAACTTAAATTATCACTATTTGCAGATGACATGATTCTATACCTAGAAGACCCAAAAGGGTCTACAAAGAAACTACTAGAACTAATAAATGAATTCAGCAAAGTGGCAGGGTATAAAATCAACACGCATAAATCAAAGGCATTTCTGTATATCAGCAACAAAACTTCTGAAACAGAAATGAGGAAAAACACTCCATTCACAATATCCTCAAAAAAAAAAAATAAAATACTTGGGAATCAACCTAACAAAAGAGGTGAAAGATTTATACAATGAAAACTACAGAACCATAAAAATAGAAGTAGAAGAAGATCTTAGAAGATGGAAAAATATACCCTGTTCATGGATAGGCAGAACTAACATTATCAAAATGGCAATATTACCAAAAGCTCTCTATAGGTTTAATGCAATGCCAATCAAAATCCCAATGGCATTTCTTGTGGAAATAGATAAAGCAATCATGAAATTCATATGGAAAAATAAAAGACCCAGAATAGCAAAAGCAATTCTAAGCAGGAAGTGTGAATCAGGCGATATAGCGATACCAGATTTCAAACTATATTACAGAGCAATAGTAACAAAAACAGCATGGTACTGGTACCAAAACAGGCAGGTAGACCAATGGTACAGAATAGAGGACACAGAGAGTAATCCACAAAGCTACAACTATCTTATATTTGATAAAGGAGCTAAAAGCATGCAATGGAGGAAGGATAGCATCTTTAACAAATGGTGTTGGGAAAACTGGAAATCCAGTTTTTGGTTTAATGACTTGTATAATAATTTGGTTTAATGACTTGTATAGTAATAAATAGTTTTATACAACATGTTGACAAATTCAAGTTTATTTGCTGAAGAGTCATATCCTAAGTAATAAAAGTGAGCATTTTGAAAACAGAGACACACTTTATAATAACCTTAACTGGTATAACTCAAAATGTTAGAAAATTTTAATCTCTGGGTAATATATGTGACAGGTTAATTAAACTTCTATACTTCATACATTTATCTATTTTGTTTATTTTATGTATTTTATCATGTTGTCATATATTTCCCCAATATGTTCAATAAATAACAGGTAATTGTTTAATTAACCTTGTTATTATAAAGATACCTGTTTAATATGTGTCTCTGTTCATTATTCAGTTTTTTCTACAAAGCATATAGTTGATAATTGGTGATGATACTGGAATTAATCCATTGGATTACTTTACTTCTTTATTTATCAATCTTCACTTTTTCACAGTATTGAAAATTTTCCACTATAGTCAAATGAAGTAATTATTGAGAGAATTTAACAAAGGTGAATTGCTTAATCAGAAAACATGTCTGCTAACTACCAAAATTCCTTATATCGGGCTGGGGATGTGGCTCAAGCGGTAGCGCGCTCGCCTGGTATGCGTGCGGCCCGAGTTCGATCCTCAGCACCACATACCAACAAAGATGTTGTGTCCGCCGAGAATTAAAAAATAAAATAAATATTAAAAATTCTCTCTCTCTCTCTCTCTCTCTCTCTCTCTCTCTCTCTCTCTCTCTCTCTCTCTCTCCTCTCTCACTCTCTCTTTAAAAAAAAATAAACCTTCAAAATTCCTTATATCTTTGTTGAAGACATACTGGCTTGGGGTTGTGTTCTTAAAATGCACAATTGTCACTCACTAGTTGTTTTAGTGATCTTTATCTGCTTGAGAGGGGTGGTGATCCTTTAAATCTAGGTGGACTGGCATGTCAGATTTGGCAGTAAATGCATGTGCTTTATTTCAAAAGACTACCTAGTTTTAGTAGCACTTTCAGCTGGTTTCATTGAATTAGTTTTTGATGGATTCCAGTATCACCTGACTGGACCAAAGTAACTCTTCAAATTTGCTGGCACCTTGCTTGAATCATTATTGATTGACTTATCTCCTGGGCTTACCAACTCAAGGCATCTTTACTCACCATATTAGTTGCCCTGGTCAATAATCTCTGATGTTTCTGAAGTGGCTCAAAGTCACCACTTTAACTAAATAAATGATCTGGTGTGTTTTAAAAAGTGAGTATTTACTATGTATCCTTGACAATTTTTTTTGTCCTTTGAAAAGTAATTAATGTTTTAAAAAAAATTTTAGTAAATGCTTACATTCATGGAATTATCTTTCTCAAGCAATAAAATTCAAATATGCTATTGGTTAAGCATTTATTTTGTTTTATTTCATTGATATTATTTAAATTTTCATCAAAATATCCTCTAGGAAAAGAGACACCTTAGTATAAATAAATAATAGCAAGCCAGTTCAAAATTAGTAGTGTCTTTGCATGGTTTTGTTTTGCTTGCTTTTGTTCTTAATTAATATGTAAGTGTGTTAGATATAAAAATAAGGTCCCTCCACTTTTTGATTTTCATTTCCTGTACTCAAATATCCTATCTGACCACAAATTTAGATGCACACATGCACACGCGCGCGCACACACACACACACACACACACACACACAAAACACAATGACATTTCTGGCAACTCTTCCAGTTACAATAATGAAGTTTTTCTTAATTGTAAATGTAAAAATCTTTAGAAGAATCTTCTCAAGCATGTAATATATTCTTTCATTGCACTTATAAGATGAAGACCTAAAAATATGGCTAGCCTTTACAATTTCTATATTGCTTTCTCCCTGCTTTGCTCTTCTAGGACCAGTACAATGGACTCAGCATGTAGGAGAAATGCAAGACCCTCAAAACTCCAGCTGCATCACAAAGTTCTTCATAGTTCAACACCAGTTTCATCAAAACCGCATTTATTTTCCTTTCTATGGATTTCTTGTCTTAGTGATTTATTTTGAGATTTGTCTAATATAAAATACCTATTTAACTACTATCCACTTGATTAGCCCTAATGGTTCAGAAACCATCACTGTCTTCTTGGTATCTAAGGAGCGCACTGTTTGTACTTCTATTTAACATTGCCTTTGTTCTGTGGTTCAATGGTAGTTTTTGATTCTGTCTCCTCGTGGTTATAAAGTCCTTGGTAGTGGATTGAGAACCATACTTTTTAATCCATCTTTATTAAGAAAATGATAAACACATTTAAGTTCCTCAGACACTTGTGCAATGAATGTAAATGGTCCGCCCAACCCCAACTCTCTTAGATTTCTATGACAACTTCTTGTTTTAAATTTTAATAAAAATTTCAGTTTTTTCTTGATTGTGACATCGACAATGGTCAAAAAAATACACTAAGGTTAACCTCACAGCAAAGAAAGCCATTTCCTTCCATGTAAGTTACAGAGAACCTGTGCGTGTAGGCAGGGGCATGTAGAGGAACAGAATTCATATCTATGAACATTTCTATGCATCAGTGTAATATATCAATACAGCATAACAATTCACCCCAAAACTTCAAAGATGTATTTTATATTTCTGTGAATGAAGAATGAAGGTGTGCCTTGATGGGCCCTTTTCACTGAGGGTGTTTCACAAGGCTGTAGTCAGGGCATCGTCCAAAGCCACAGTCATTTTAAAGCTGGACTGGGGGTAATGCTGCTGATACTTCTCAAGTACTCATTGTATGCTGGAGAAATATCAGTTTCTTGCTTTTTGGACCTTTCCATGTGGCTAGTCACAAAATGTCAATTTCTTCAGAGGGGGGGGGGGAGACAGACAGGCAGACAAAAACCAGGAGTTACAATTATTTTGTAGCTTATTATATTATCCCTGCTGCTATTCTTTATTCATTAGAATTGATGTCCTGGGTCCACTTATCCTCAAGAGGAAGGAATTACACAGTAACATATGTAGAAGAAATTGTATGTTGTACTAAGACTAGATATTCTGAAATTTACAATTTCATCTTTAAGAAAATCTAGACAAAAATTGTAAGGCACTTCACTAGGACAAATATTGTAGAAAACAAATATTTTAGTCAAAGAAATCTTAAAATTTATAGGGATTTTATTTACTTTTTGTCATCCTTCAATAAATAAGTAGTATTTTTTTCTACAACAATTTTAAAAAGTATATACATGCAGAAACAGGGATGGATGAAATCACCATGTAAGATTGACTCGGTACTATAGAGTCATTATATCCAATAGGTAAAAAGACAATATGGGAAATACTGGTGATGATATTTTTAAATCAAAATTATGTTTCATTGTGAATACTTGAAATGTGTACTTTTGAATATAAGACAAAACTAAAATTACTGAAATAAATACACACACACGCACACACACACACACACACACATATATATATATATATATATATATATATATATATATATAATTGTTTTGATTTTTTATTTCATCCAATTGTGTCAATGCTAATTTAGGATAGAATTTTACCTCCTTTGAAGTCCTCAATTGAGAGGTGAAGTTATATATTTCCTGCCATGCCCATGCTGGAAATGACAACACACTTGTACATCACTCTATTAGTCAATTTAATCATTTACTAAATTATTATTATTATTTGTTATTATCACTTATTTTCCAGTTCCTCCTCCTCCTCCTCCTCCTCTTCCTCCTCCTCCTCCTTCTTCTTCTTTTTTTTTTTTTTTTTTTTTTTGGTGCTGTGGATTGAACTCTGGGCACTCAACCACTGAGCCATATCCCCAGCCCTATTTTGTCTTTTATTTACAGACAGGGTCTCACTGAGTTGCTTACCGCCTCATGGTTGCTGAGGCTGGTTTTGAACTCTTAATCCTCCTGGCTCAGCCTCCCAAGGTGCTGGGATTACAGGTGTATGCCACCACACCTGGCTCAGTTTCTTTTTTCTTAGATGATTTCTTTAAAGAAAGGCAGATCTACATATACTGTCTTGCATACACTATATTTCACCATATGATCATCACCATTGTATGAACATATATTCATAGGTATTCCTTTTCTCCTAACTTTGCACCAAAAGTAGCTTAGTAATAGATGATAGTTAAGTAATATCAGCACAATTTTTAAAACCTTTTATAATTGTCACACCCCACTATTTTGTAAAAATAATTGAATATAATCTGTGGCAATTATGCAGTAAAATACTTATCTTTGTTTTGTCATCTAATTAAGTATTTCTCTACATTCACATGCATATTTGTACTGATTTCATTAAAATATATTGTTATAAAATAGATCTCCTGATTAGAAATGTCCTAGTCTTTACTGAGTACCAGATAAAATATTAAACATTATTCACCACTTTCTATATTCTTACTCCAAACCACATTTTCCATCCAATTTCTACACTACATATTACATAAAGTAAATGGAAAACTTTTCTTCCTCCCAGACAGGTAATTATCATTCCTGACACAGGGGAAAATAAATTAACTGCTGAATGCATTTCTGGATCCTATACTTTCTTATTACATGCCACCCACCAAAATTTAGCTCACTTTTTTTCTATCTGATGTAATTTAACCAATTTCTCCAACACATGCTAATCTCTCATTTTTGTGAATTCATATAGAACTGAAACATATATCTTGGCAATTAAATTTTACTCAATATTTATGAATAACTCTCTTCCCAGTGATTTATAAATGTAGATCAGTGATAACAAAATATAAACTTTTTCAGCATGAGACACCTCAAAAAAAAAAAATACCTTACCCAAAGCAAGAGAATGTTAACATATATGTTAAGGGAAAAATTCAAGAAATTTAGAATTTAGCTCTTTTATTTAGTAGCTTTTTTCAGACAAAATTAAAAGTTTTCACAATTTTCACCTCTGAAAAGTAATTAATACATGATAGCATTCTTTGAAAGAATGAAGGATAGAAGGCAAAAGAAGTGCTTACCTTAAAGGTTAGGCCTTTGGAGATACTTAGTGTAGATTTATGATTAATTAAATAATATAATAGTTATCTATTGTAAAGTTTATCCCCTTAACAAACATTTATTGTCTCACACAGTTTCTGAGGGTCTGAGATACTTCAGTGGCCTAGCTGGCTGACTCTATCTCAAGGCATGTCATGATTCACTTTCAAGATGCCACACTCACACGTCTGTTGGTAGGAGGGACTCTGCTCTTAGCTGGCACTTGGCAGAAGGCTTACTTCCTCTCATCATGGAACTCTCCATACATGATTCAGTGTTCTCACAAAAAAAGGGTCTGGCGTCCCCCAGAGCAATCAATCCAAAGACGGCAGGACACACGATTTTTTATTACCCAACTTTAGAAACATGGTCTGCCATGTTTGCAATACCTTATTTAATGTGAGAGGACTTGGGCAACCGTCAAGAAGGCAAGAATCATGGATGCCATATTGAAATTTGGTTTGTGCACATTCAAACCCAAATTATTTCGTTATTTGTAAATATTGTTTTTATAATTTCTTTATTCTTTATAGTTTCAGTTTGTATTAGATCCCAAGTTCTAAGAACATGGCTGTATTCTCATGCCCTACTGTGATCTGGTTTTATGAAATTAAAAGTGGTTTCATAAAACATAGACTATATTGAATTTTAAACTACAGTTTAATATTTTTCAGCAAATATTTATTCAAGGCTTGGCACAAAACACTCTGTTGGGGCCTTTTTATAGTAAAGTTGACAGTTTCTAATAACTTATCTTTTAATAAGATGTGAACCATAAGCATAAAGATTGCAAAATGGAGTAAAGTAAGTACCATGAGAGAAATTAAAATAAAGTGGCATATAAAAGAGAGGCATATATCCAACTGTGGTATTTAGAAAGGATTCCATAATCTACATTACTTTAAACAGTTTAGAAAAATTATGAAAGTTAGAGATAGTGAAAGAGAAATCAAAATAGTTATAAGCCTCAAAACATTACACATACAAATAAAATACCACATGTAAATTTACAGCGATAGACGAATTACTGAAAATGCGTTGAATCATCAACATTATTTTATTGTTCAAATTTGCCTGGAGGATGAAATAATTTACAATACAGTATATCTACACAAGACCAAGAAAGATAAAACAGAATGCATGTATCTATTGAAAAAGACTCTAAAGTTCAAATTTATTTTATCATTTATAGATATTGAGATAGCAATAATATGTGTTTTAATGATAGATGAAATATAAAAAAATAAAAACTTTAAAATTTTTAGTGACTTCATACTATACCATAATAGAATACACTACTTTCTTGATAAAAGTAATTTTATTATACATACTCCTATACACCATCATGCTATTAAAGCCAAACAATCTGAATCCAAATGGAGTTTGCAGATTCTATTTGTTGCAGCTAATATATGAACATATAATTTTGGTCAAACAAAGTCATTAATTGTTATTTGTTATATTCCATGAACTCTTCTGAAGATTTTACATACACACATTTACGTACACACATATGTACATATATGTGTGTTTGTATGTATATACATATTTACGGAATTATACAAAGGGCACATATATAAGAGGAGAAAAGTCCTTGCCAAATTTAAATGAAACAAATATTTCAAAGAGAAAGTGACATACTAATATAGTAAGAAGAAAAGTGCAAATTCTATATGAAAATTTATATAGTTTTAGCTATGTTGTTATCTCATCTCTTACTTTTTTTTTCTTCTCCATTTTGCAGTGGTCTTCCTTAATATATTGTGCAGTAGTTCAACAAATTTCTTCTCATTGCAAATGCTTTTATTATTATGTTGTCCAAATTTGTCAATATATTTCATTAGTTATGTTCTACTCATCCTCTAATTTGAGGGAATTTTTATGTAGTCACTTTATTAGATAAAAGTTCTTAATACTCTTATTTTATCCTCACAGCATTTTTTTCAATTGCCACAGGTGCACATTTACGTTTACGTGATATCTAGATTAATATTTGTAATCTATAACAAGTGTGCTTGGAAGGGAGAGATCAATCTGTACCACACTTGGCAAGTGATTGATAAATACTTGTCAAAAATGAAAAAAAAAATGAGTAGATGAATATAATATGTAAAGAATTGATAAGAGGCAAAAACACATTTTAAAGCAATAGTTTTTCATAGAATAACAAAGTGACCAATATTTGAAAAAGCAGTCACTTGGAATACTTAGAATTGAAATTTTCATGTGTTCAATTCTTACATTTCAACTGATACTGAAATTAGCTTTCTGTACATTTCCTTATATCATATACTAGGATCCCTTAAATAACAGTATAAGGAATTTCTAGGTAATTTAATCACATGTTTAAGACAAGAAGAGATGTACATGCATACTACTAACTACTGAACTAATATTATTTTAATCATTAGTAGGGCTAAGTGATGACTCTAGAAAATACTATGTGCTCTTAGGGCTTGGGTTGTAGCTCAGTGGTAGAGCCTGTGCCTTGCACACGTGAGACACTTGGTTTGATCTTCAGCACCAAATACAAATAAATAAAGGTATTGTGTAAATCTACAAGTAAAAACATGTTAGAAAAATAAATACTATGTGCTCTTGTGGTCCATTCTTTCTGGTTTACTGTGGTGTCTCTCTCCCTTTCCAGTGTCCTTTCTTGAAGATATCATTTCCATTTTTGATGATAGTAGAACCAAGGTTATGTTGTTATTACTGTTATAGTGACTAAAATGTCCCTGTCTTTGAAGAAATTTAAGGCTGACAAACAAATTCTAATTTCATCACAGTTGTGTCTCAGGGGCCCTCTTCCCCATGATCTGACATGTAGGAATCTAAGGACTCCAATTCTTCCTCTTCTTTTTTGTAAATCGTTGTTTTTATTGTTTTCACACATTTTTAATTGTTGTATTAGAGTTGTACATAATGGTAGAATTTGTTATTACATATTCATACATGCACATAAATAATGTTTGAATACATTACAGGGTACAGTATGATATTTTAACACATGTACATTGTGAAGCAAACAAGTGAGGCTAATTAGTATATTCATCACCTCAAATATGCATCTTTTCTTTTTGATGAAAGCATTGGAAATCCTTCCCTTTAAGCTGAATTATTCAAAGGTCAAGTGGAATAATTGTTTTGCAAAGCGATGTTTTTTTTTTTCTTGATTCATACCTTTATCAGAACCAAATTCTGTGGTCACACACATGCAGATTTCAAGCACAGTGTGTGTGTCTTACATTTCCAGTACATTCCCCAATGTAAAACAAAGATCCAGGCACTACAAGACTGAAAGTCATTGGTATAAGCATAAGCCAATATAATAGATTTTTCCTTCCTTTGTCCATCCCTTTTTTACCTCCTTCCTCCTTTTCTCCCTCCCTTTCTTTTTGTCTGATGCCGTCTCACCGATGCCCAATTTGGAAAAAATAGCCCAGACACTCTCTTTCATAATTGAATTAATTAGACCTTCTTGGGGACTTCTATGCCTCACTTGACATTCTTTGTAATTCTTTGTATAACTGCAATGCAAGTTTTGCCCCTTCTTGCAGTGATTTTTTTTAAGGATTTCAACATTTTAGCACTGGACATGGGGTGAGGGAACATAATAAATCCTCTATTTTTAATCAAAAACAATATTTATAATCTCATTTGTTTTGCAAATATTCCCAGATGATGATGAGAAATTTTCAAAATGGAAAAATGTGGAAAGCCAAACTTTCTTTGTTAAAATTATGATAATTTGAGAACAACAAATGATCATTAAAAATTCAAAACTGTAGAGATGAAGTTTGCAGAGAGCTCCTGGGAATTGGAAAGATTCATTATGTCTGTATTAAATGTTGAACTTGAACTCATTCATACCCAGATAAAGATAACTAGCTGATCTTCTTGTTCGACAAGCAAAGATTAAGAATTTGTATTTCATTCCTGGAATTAAATTTTATAGTATAAAATCGCAAACTATATATGTGATGATATAAGAGACATCAAATATAATACCATGAAATGTTCCAAATGAAATTGCAAATAGGGAGATTTAGAATTCTTTGGATAACAAGGATGTATTAAGGGCAAAATGCATGAGACTTGACAACTTTTATCATGGGAGTACAGGCATATTAGTTATTTCTTCACTGTTTATATACACACTATATTTATCCGTAAAGCTCTGTAAAATGAGAATTTCACAAGATATATGTATCAGAATTTTTGAAAATTTCAAACAGACTAAGAATTTTAATGTAAATGATACCTGTAATTCAAAGTTTTCTCCAGCGTAAATACTCCCTCCCATCATCCTCTCTTCTTCACAGTACCAGTTATCTCCTTATTTCTCAGAGTATGAACTCTTATCCAATTCCTCCCACTATTGGAAAGAGCTTCTGAGAACTCAACAGCACTCTCTTCATTCTCTAAATTTTCTTCACAATTATTCTTCTTTAGATACTTTCACTCATTAGTTAGCCTCACACTTTTTGAGGGGAGGTCCCAAGGATTGAATTCAGGGGAACTTGACCATTGAGCCACGTCCCCAGCCCTGTTTTGTATTTTATTTACTGACAGGGTCTCACTGAGTTGCTTAGCACTCCAGTTTTGTTGAGGCTGGTTTTGAACTCCTGATTCTCCTGCCTCACTGTCCCAAGCCAAGGGATTACAGGCATGAGCCACAATGCCCAGCTTCACACTTTTTAAAATTCCCAATTCATTTCATTATATTTTCATAATATTTCAACATCCTTGGGAGAGTTCTTCTTTATCTACAGATTTCTCCCCTTTTGGCTTTCCTTCCATCATTTCCTATCCTTTTCAACATAGGATGTCCCTGAGGATCCATTAATACCCCAGTCAAAGCAATAGAGAGAAAGTATGTATTACTGAGAGGTGGGTTTATGAATTAGATATTCAATCCATTATTGATATTAAAAACAAACACTCAAGTACAAGGAAACTCCAGAGAAATAGAACAAATTAAAAACAAATAAAAAGCCAAATTTTTATGTCCTTTATCCACTGGCACCAAAATCAAATATTTCCAATTTAGTTGTTGCACTAAATTGGATGATAGGTAAAAGGAGCCACCCCTTATCATGATCTTTCTGTTATAGGCTAGCAGTATAGAATGAGAGATAAAAGGTGCCACCCCTTATCATGATCTTTCTGTTATAGGCTAGCAGCAATAATGCATCTATAGTGGATGATTTGTGCACTTGGTATTTTATCATTTTATAAAATTTTCTGTTGATTTATATAGACAGTATAACCTTGGTTTGGACCAGTGGTTCTTAAGCCTGACTAAAAACCAATAGCAAGCTTACCTTCTATGTGGTCTTTTGTGTATTCCCTTTTGACTGCCATGTTTTATCCAAAGACTACATGCAAAAGCCTGGCAGAAGGCAATAATGCAAAGACAATTGTTCAAAGGAGTAACAACCTTATTTGGAAATTCTCTTATTTTTAGGACAATCATGACACTTTATACTGCACATTTATTTATGTTAAAAAAATCAAGATTTTCTCAAGATCTTTCTCTGGAAGCCATCAATATACTTCATCTTAGTTGTTCATGTTTCAAACTGCAAAATTTTATAGGATTTTATTTTGCTTTTATAATTCTTTAAAACTTTAAGTTTGTTCTTAACTAAATTTTTTTAGGTAGATAAGAGTCTACACAAAAAAAATCATTTCAAATGTAATAAAATATAACAAGATAGAAACATACAGGACATATATTGTTATATATTCTCAAAAACAAAAGTACTACTGACTCCTACCAAGAACTCTCCTGATGGTGTATGCACAACATTTATGCTTGCCAAAGAACTGTCACATGTTGTCATATTTCAACCGGACAACAGTCCTGTGAGTTTAGCAAGGCAGAATTTATCATCATTACATTATTGACCAAAAAAAAGGAATACATGGTTTTTATAAATAATAAGTTTTCCCTGATTAAAAAAAGTAATTCAAAGTTATAAAATACACAAATACTATAGAATTACATAGAAAACATTTAAATTCCCAGAATCTACTCTAGTTTTCATGATGGTGTCTGTCTTTGAAATTTATCATGGGTGTATTTACATATCAAGATACATAGGGCTAAATTATTTTTTATTATGGGTCAAATATTTCATCTTGATGGCTATATTAGTTGTTCTCGCTCTCTGTGAAGGACTATATAACTTAAATGCATATTTGAATATATATGACTTTTCAAATTCATGAGAAGAATTCTATGATTAATTTTTGGAAAAGAGTCATCTAAGTTTACAAATACATACTTCTTCAGTTTTTTCATTGCACATTATATAAAATAAACACACACAATTACCATTCAGAAATGTTTCATCGATTAAATTTCCACCAACAGCACTGGCAGCTATCTCTTTATTTATTTATTGTTTGTTTGTTTGTTGGTTTGTTTTTTTGGTAAGCTTATAAAAATAATGTGATGCTGTACTTTATTTCAATATTTCTTGGGCATAAGTTTTGATTGATCATTGAGTAATCATTGATCAATTGATCTATTTTTATTGATCACTGATCCAAATTTTGATGTAAAGAAAAAGAATATCATACAAATGATTGGAACCATCTCATCCAAGCTGTGACCCTCAGAATGCAGGTGGCAATTTATCTCTCCTGACAACAAGGGCATCATTGTCTGGCTCACAGTTGCTCTCACAAAAAAAATGATTTGAAGAATATAAAAACATAAGTATAAAATTTGTAAAGATCAGTAACCATATAAAAATCCATAATTTTACTATTAATTATATATCAGAGTTCTACCTATTGAGGTTTACAAGACCTTGTGTTCACCTTCCCTATCTCAACTTTGAAATCTCACCTGTCCCTCACATTTTCTGATACTCTCTGATAAAGATAAACTGAAACTACTGTCATGTTTTCATGATGGTAGGATTCCTAAAATTCCTAGTAATTTTCTTTTGACTGACTGGCATTCTTCTTTTGACTAGTACCATCAATCCCTCACTCTCAAAGTATGACTTTTTACCCTCAAGACTTCCTACACATGTCATCATTCTGTGAAGATTGTCCAGATAATACTGTCAGGCACATTGAAAATTTCTTCAGTATTTAGGTAACATATTGCACTTACTGCAGTAAGATTCTAAATGTGTCATGGTCTTGTTTTTCATAAAAATTTGGGTTTGCATTAGAATCTTTTACATACTAAACATTTAATTTTGAAGTGGTAACTTAAACATCATAGTTTTTATTTATCAAGTGAAGATAAAAATATTTCAAAATATTTAGACTAATTCTAAACATTAAATGTGTTTATGAAATAATTTTTCACAATATCCAGAATATAATAAGCATACAGTAAGTGATATCTACAGTCATTTTGTAAAATGTGTCTTCACAATATGTATCAAAAGAGAAAATGATGAACTCTTTCTCCTTCACTATATTTATCATAATATATTCTTCTTCTAGATTGTAAGATCCTGAAATAAAGAAACAATTACTTTAAGCTTCTTTACACTCCCAGAATAACAAAATGTACGCCCAAAATGAATTCATAGTATCATCTACTGAATTAATAAATCACATGAATAAATAAATAGTTCATTTATGTTACTGTTGGTGCTGTGCTATATAAAATGTTAACGTGCAGTGCAAAAATAAATGCATAGAGGGGCTGGGGATGTGGCTCAAGCGGTAGCGTGCTCTCCTGGCATGCATGAGGCCCGGGTTCAATCCTCAGCACCACATACAAACAAAGATGTTGTGTCCACCAAAAACTAAAAAAATAAATATTAAAATTCTCTCTCTTCTCTCTCTCTCTCTCTCTTTCTCTTTAAAAAAATAAATAAAAATAAAAAATAAATAAATGCATAGATAGGTTTCCATTGCAGTGTGTCAAAGCCAAGGTGTTAGCACTTGCACCATAATCATGTAAATCAGGCAAACATTTGCTTTAATTAGAGCTGTTGGAAGCCAGGCACAGTGGCACATGCTTGTAATCCCAGCTGCTCAGAAGGCTGAGGCGGGAGGATCATGAGTTGAAAACCAGCCTCAGCAACTTAGCCAGGCCCTAAGCAATTTAGTGAGACTCTGTCTCAAAATAAAAAATAAAAAGGAGCTAGATCAGGAATTAAGTGCCTGGGTTAAATCCCTATTCCAAAAACAATAGAGCCAGGCATGGTGGTATACACCTGTAATCACAGCAGAGGCTGAGGCAAGAGGATCTCAATTCAAAGCCAGCTTGAGTGAGGCCCTAAGCAGCTCTGTGAGACCCTGTCTCTAAATTAAAAAAAAAAAAGAAAGAAAGAAAGGGGGGCTGGGGATGTGGCTCAGTATTAAGTACCTTTGGGTTCAATTCCTGATACCAAAAAAAAAAAAAAAAAAAAAAAGCTATTGGAATAATCTCCTTTTCACCTAAATAACTTCCTGACAGAATATGATGACCACTGTTTTATAAAAGACACAGTAAGGTAGGTTTAATTGAGACAGAAAAAAAAAAAAGATTCATAGGAAGTACGTAATTAGCTAAGAGTAAGTAAGCAAGTAAGTACTAAGTTGTAAGTAGCTGAAAGTAGGTTTTTTTTCTCAAAGCAGGTTTTGTAAATGACATGGAGAGAACATAGAAAGATGGAAAATTTGTGAAAAGGAGCACTAAGACATTTGAAAGAAGCTGATATTTGCTTTTTAATGTAAAGAATGACTACAGAGAAAAACCTGGTTTTGCACCAGAAAAGTCATATGACTCCCTAAAGCCATCATATGTGGATTTAAGTAATGCATGCAAAATTGCTTGTTTAGTGTGTGTGTGCACGCACTGGGGAAGAAATCACTAGCTTAAATAATATCCCAAAGTTTCTTTACCACCATTGTCCAATAGCACTTTTAAGATAATCGATGTTCTATAGCAGCACTGCCCAAAATAGCAGTCCTAGCCACCTGAGATTGTTGAGCACTTAAAATATTGCTAGTATAACTCAGAAGGTTTAATTTGAATTTTATTGAATTTTCATTAATCTTTAGAACTACATGAAAAATGAAAATCATCTCTCTCACAAGTAGTACTTAGTTGGGCACAATTTTCATTTATCCATAAAATTTTAGAAATTTTCAGCATCCTATCATTTTTCCTGTGAACCCTCTATCATGAGTAATCTTAGATTTCAGTTTTACTAGTCAATCAGCTACCAGATTACAAAACTTTCCACATCTTAAATGTTCCCATAATTAAGTCAAAGGAATTTTGTCATGAATATAAACAAAACTTCTGTCAAAACATCCATAGTCCTTTTGAGACAAATTTACACACAAGTAATAAGTTTTTTTAAAGTAAAATAAATATTTGCCAATTAAATACAAATTTAAATCCCAACCTATTTATCATAGGCAATGTCCTAATAAGAAAACATCATAATGGTTTTCCATGCTACACAGTGAATTTGAAAAAAAAAAAAAAAAACATTGAGCATCTTTGACATTCAATTCAATTCAATGTGCTTTTAAAATCTACTCTTGAGTTATTTAAAGTGTTAAAAAAAAACCTGCATTGAAAACTACTACATCGAACTTCAAAGGCTTAATTACAAAATAAGAGAAAATTATATGCTTCGAGAAAAAACAGGCTTTTAGGTTTGTTATATAAACTATCCTCTTGTTTCTGCCTCTGAACAGAAACAATGGTAAAGATTCTTAGATTTTAAACCACTGTGAATGCTAAAATTTCCAATATTTCTTTGACTTTAACACTAAATAATTAGAGCAGACTCTCTGTTTAGAGGGGAAAAAAAGCAGGGTCTGTAACCCCAAGTGACATCAAATTACTACCTTAATTTGACTGACAAATTCCAGTGATGGAGGCAGTTGGAGTGCCAGAACAAAACATAAGCATCTAGGGGGACATAGTCAATGAAGAATTTTCTTAGGACATCATGTCCCTTCAACCAGTATAGAAGCCACCTGTAAAAATCTAGGACATCTATAAAACTGGCCAATTTAAGTTTTTATTGTTGTCCTGTACATTGGACAGTGAAACATAATGAGTTAAGCAAAAAATAAACTAGAACATAAAAAGAGACATGCCTTGGAATATCATGTATCTGGCAACAATACCCCATTATTAAGCCATTACCATATTTATTGCATTATTTATTTTTGAGGCATTTTATACATTTTAAAATTCCTTCCTGTGTTACATTTTGACTGATGTTATCTAAATAACAGAAACTATCAGTTAGATTGGCTTTTATTTTAGTAGCAAGTGGTCTTAATCCCTTGGGTCCGCAAATTAAGTAATAAAATGCCTCAGTCTGTGTAAATTATAAACAAAAGAAATCTATTGCTTAAAGTTCTGGATGCTGCCAAACCAAAAATCAAGGCACCAGCAGATTCCATGTCTGGAGAGGGCCATTTACATATACTACAATTTATTGCTCTGTCCTAAGATGGAAGAAGTTATAATGGAGCCTTTTCAAGCCTCGTATAAGGGCACTAATCCTGTACATCAGGGTAGAGTCTTCATGAATTAATCATTTCTCAAAGTTCCCACCTCTTAATGCCATCATGTTGGATATTAGGTTCCAACATTTGAACTTTGGGGTATAGCAATATGCAGACCATAGCAGAAGTAAATGAAAAATCATTTAGTACATTATGCTTAAGAAAGAAAATAGCACTTCTTCTTTCATATACTTTTTGGAAAGGCTAAAGTTTTAATTAGGACACTTTTTAAATGGAAAGTCATCTTGTTTATATCAAAACAAAGTTTAGCAATATATAATAAATGTATATATATTTCAATAAAATTATAATTTTTTCCAAGTATAGTCTTGTCTCTATTGAATGCCAGATATAATTTAAGATGCTAAAATTATTGACCACCTTTGTTCTATAATTATACATTATCATATATATCGGAAAGGTTTTCTGCAAAGCATGCTCTGCATAGCAATTGACAACTCTCTTATGGCCCAACAGAGTGGACAAATCATACTAATAGCCACAGTCTGATCTTCCCAGAGGAGTCATTCCACAGGGCCATCTGAAGTCATGCTACTCTTAATCTATTCTGAAAATCAAAGATCCCACCATTTCTGAATTTCTTAAGGTCATTGATCTACTTTATGTTTCCTGTGATATACAGCCTAATCTAGCTTGGAGGTGAAATGTACCATTAAGAAGGCAAAGTTAAGAAAAGGATTCTGCCATGCAGCACTTTCTGTTTCAAGTACAATTAAAGATCATATGACAAAAAGGATGTTTTTTACATCTCTGTGGGGTCCGTTGATGACATGGATACATAATAATGTAGCTTTGTGGTGGTCTGTTAACATTTTTATATTTTGTTCCTCTTTCCTAATAAGTATTTTCAGAAACACTGCCTCAGTGAGGGACGCTGCTGTGTGCATGTATGCATGCAGGTGTTATGATTTAATTAAACTATTTAACACTTTTATTTGGTGCAAATAATCTTTATACTGTTTTTCTTGTTGAAGTTGCATGAGTTTATTCATATTAAAATAAAAATTTCCAGGAGATAGAAAATATCAAGGCTATAAAGAAACCCATATGTTTGGATTTTCCATATCCCCTGATGGTGTTTGAAATCTCTCTTTAACATTTCAATCAAGACTTCCTAAGCCATTGTCTTCATGTCCCTTGACAGTGAACTCACTACCTTCCAAGTCTGCCTATCAGGTTCCACCTTTAAACACCTCAGGTTTTTGGATAGTTCTTTTCTATTGAGATGAGATGTTTTCCATTTTAACTTGAACATGATAGTCTCGGTACTGTTCTCTGGGACCAGATAAAACAAGTCTAAATCCGTTTTCTATATATATTTTACTGTTCCAAATCCTTCAAATATTTGATGTTTGCAAGTGTGAACTCTGCTGCATCTCCTCTGAACACAGTGCAATTTAAAACAGTCTACAAAAGTTATGCTTTTTAATTTTCTCTTCATGATCTCCTTCATACATTCCAGGCTATATTCTCTTCCACAAAAATAAAGTACAAATACTGTAACTGAGGTGGAGAATAGAAAAGATCATTTTGCTCTTTGTGTTTTCACAAGACATTTATATACTCCCAACTCCTCCCAGGCTGACAGGAGAGGGGAATTAATAAATCCACCTAATTTCTCCCACTATTCACTTGGTGATTCTTTTCAAAGAAGAATTAATACTGTCAAGAATGAATTGTTCTGGGCTGTTATAATAAGGGCCAAGATTATTGCAATAGAGAGGAGAGTTTGAATTTAAATTTAATGAAGAAAAATAGTGAGAAAACTTTTAGGCACTGAAGTAAACTAATGGAAAAGTACCCAAGAAATGAGGGGAAGTTGGTCAGTGTGATTATGTCATTTGTGTTTACTATTTGGAATTTACCAAAGTTCAGCTCATACAGACCCCCACAAAAGGCACTGGGAAGTGGGGGCTCTATCATCTTTGAAAATGCTATTTTGAAGCACAGCTGTTAGGTCTTTGAGAAGGACATGGCTGGGTTGTACAAACTGGCAGAAGGCTGAGAGAAAATTTCATCTCAAAAAGGCAGAGAAAGAATTTATAATTGCCATTTTTTAAAGTAAACACACTGGAATTTACAAACCTCTCTAAAAATTTAGTCGAGTTGTGGGAAATATTCCTCTGGGTTGGTCATACCTACTTTTGATTGTTGAAAAACACCTTTCATTAAGCATACTGAATAGGGCAAAACATTTTAAGAAGGCAGTAATTCCTCTCCCTCTCTCTGTCATTCTCTCTCTTGCATTTTCCCTGATGCAAAAAAGCATTTTATTCTTCAGCGTGCGGGATAAATGCTACACATTTATTAGTTTCTCAAAATTTATATTTATTTCAGGTGAGCAAAATACTTCAAATTCATAGAAAGTAGAGAAAAGCTCATATTGGTCTTACAGTAACAACTTTGTGTTGCAATGTGTCTTATGAAAGGTTGCCCTAATTTACAGTTACTGGGCATTACCTAAAGTTTGCAATGCCCAGATTTTCTTTTTCCTATAATTATCCTGTGAATTTGTTTTTTTACTAAAACCCAGAGAGGTTGAAAAAGAATGATTATGAACTTTTTATGGTTTGGATATGGCATATCCCCAAAAGTTAATGTGTGAGACAATGCAGGAATATATAGAGGTGAAATGGTTGAATAGTGAGAGTTGTAATCTAATTAGTGGATTAATCCAAAATGATATGGATTAACTGATTGGTACCTGGCCAGGTGGGATGTGGCTAAAGGAAGTAGGTCAGTAGGGGCATGCCTTTGGGTTTATACTTTATCCCTGGTGAGCATATTTCTCTCTCTGCTTCCTAGTAACCATGTCCTGATCTGCTTTCCTGAGCCACAGCCTTCTGCCATGAGGATCTGCCTTACCTTGGCCCAGAGCTATGGAGTGGGCCAGTCATGGACAGAACCTCTGAAACAATGAGCCAAAGTCAACTTTTAGTTCTCTACATTATTCTTGCCAGGTCTTTTAGTCACAGTGACGAAAAGCTTACTAAATCAGAACCTAATATTAACCAAGTGAAACAGAGTGAGCAGAAACTGCAAGAGTTGAATATTTGAAGAGAAACAGATAAAACAGACGATGGACATGAAATATTCAATAACTTGGAAAAACTGCTGGTGAAAAAATGCTCTTCATGGGCACTGGACACTGGACACTGGACAGAGTAGGATCATAATGCAAAAACACTATGGAATCTGCTTGAAAACACATAAGACATTGATTTAAACTAAGGGGGGTAGAGACAGAAAGAAGAAAAATAGGCCCAAAACAGAAATCGGAGAGACCAAATTAATCTATGGTATACCTGAAAAAAATGAAAAATATATATTTTTTAAAACTATGTGTGACCTACCAGACACAGGGCAAGGGAAGCTGAACATCCATATAGGACTCTAATAACTGAGTCATCTCTTGACATGGGTAAATCTTGTTTGACTTTTCTCCACTTCTCTTGCTGTTATATGAGTCCATCAACCAGAAACTCAAAGCAGGGCCCCGTGATCTCAATTGTAGTACAGAGGATAACACAGGTCAAGATTCTCCATGGTGTTAAATAGCCATTTATGGAGGGAAAATTTATCTCTATGAATATAGCCTGAGGAAAGAAGAATCATACTTTGACAACCAACCTTATTAATGAACTGGAGATTTGTTGGTGCTAAGTATTTATTTTGAAATGTAAAATACTGTCTTGACTTAAAGTATAATATCAGAAGGAGCATCAGAACTAATCTATTAAAACCAATTTATTTTAGAAACTAGTAAATTGTCCAGATTATTAAACTCCATGTGTGGACCGGCTGTTCAAAAGTCCCAACAGATATAGCATGCACAGAGCAAGCTTCAATGCATACTGGCTAGGATTAGCCATTCTCTCCTATGTGTTGAGAAAGCAAATTAGAGGACTGAAGAGAATGTGAGAAAAGCAAAAGAAACAGCAGGATACACCCATGGGATCTATGAAGAATATATTTCCTTCACGTTCTGCTCATTAAATCACTCGGTTAGATAGTGACCTTTTATTGGAGTGCCTCCTACTTATGTGAGGAAGTTCAAAATCAGCATAATGCCTAAACTTTGGTAGAAAATGTTTGATCAAAACAAAATAAAAAAGTGGAAAAGCAAGTAAAGCAGCAGATTAATATTGGAGATTCACATCACAAGTCATTGTAAAATAAATTTAAATTATTCAAGCATGAGAACACAATTTTTAAATGAAAACCATTTGATATAGGTAACTGAAATACCACTGTGCCCCTAATATAAGATTTTAAGCAGATTTGTATATCTTTGTGACTCTTTTCCAATTCCTTTGCATATACATAATACATTTGAATTAATATTTGAATAATGGATGCTTGTCTGAAGTAACTTACCTGTCAAAGCCATGACATTGAAAATGGAAATCATTTATTATGGGTATCCAGTCCTGGGTTGATTTATATGATAAAATTTAATGGAAATCGCATCAAATTTTAAGTCAGGAAATTCAAGTAAAAGTTGCAATCATCTTATTATTCGTTTTAAGAAGGTTGTGGGTGAATTATCTACAAAGATTTTCCCCTCAGAGTTTTTCTAGTAAATAAAATCAATGTCTAGTTTTATAAAAACTATAAATTATGATTCAAACATTAATTGGTCCCTACAGTTGACAACATTTAATGTTCAACTAGGTGTAAAATATTAAAATATAGTATTTCTTCTTAATAAACTTAAATTTAACGTTGATAAAATTGCAATCATAATATGCTTTTAATATGAAGGAGGCTCTCAGAGAGGAATAACTGAACGAAATTTTAAGGGTCTGGAAAGTTTGCTGTAAGCAATGGTTGCATTTAGGGACAGCATATATGAAGATATCAAGTAGGTAAAAACTGAGATGCATTTTCTGCAAAAAAAGGTAATGCAAGGGAAGGGCAGAGCTGAGGATATAGCTCTGTTGGTAGGGTGCTTGCCTTGCATGCACAAGGCCCTGAGTTCTAATTAATCCTCAGCACCACACACACAAAAATAAATAAATAAATAAACAAACAAATAAATAAATAAATAAGTAGAAGGGCAATCCAGAATTAAATTGAAACCTGAAAACAAAAGGAAAACTTCTACATGAGCTAAGAAGTTTGTATTTGATTCTGCTAGAACCAAAGCATTGGCATAAAGTAGGTATGTTTCAACTAGGTTTACATTCTTGAAATCTTATTCTGACTGTATTGCATGGGAAAATGAGTCGTAGAAATAAAGATGCATGGCTAGGAAGCTTGTGGAAATCATTGCAGTAATTCAGTGGGTGAATGTAGCCAAATTAGTGGCAGAGGAAATGAGACAAGGAGTGGAGAATTACCCAAGTTAGAGAACTGACTAGCTTTGGAGGCTGCTCAGATGTGAATGTGAGAGAAAGGAAGATGTCAGTGATAACTGAGATCTGTGACTTTCTTCAAGAGTAGAAATAATGAAAAACACACACAAATTAGGTGCTGGAGAAGGAGACACATTCAATTGATGCTGTGAAACATTCAGATAGAAACTTATAGTAGGTAGTTAGCCAGATACAAAGGAGTGAACTTCAGCAGAAAAATAGATACAGTGATGGAGGCCACTGGGCAGAATTAAATCACCAAGAAAGTAGAGTGAAAAGGATTATGAGAAAACCATGGTAAAAATATTTAGAGGCACGTTATGACAAGGTATTGAAGTTTTCCAATATCTACAGAAACCATGAGAGTGAGCATTGACTAGGAGAATATAGATAATATGCCTATTAATCACTTTTGAGAGCTCGTCTATCACAGTATCCATTGTGTAAGGTTTTACTTTCTTTCTGGGTGAGAGTAAGAAAGCCTGCAACCTGGGCTAGAAAAGCTAGTGCTATAATGCTCTGTACTTTTAAGACTGTACCATGTGACAAATGGTCAAGTAGCTTGTAGGTTGAGAATTTGGATAAGTAGGTGGTTGGTGTGGCCACCATAAACTTTGGTGGAGCCTGGTGTGCTGAAACATGCCTGTAATCCCAGCAGCTAAAGATGATGAGGCAGAAGGATCATAAGTTCAAGGCCAACCTCAGCAACTTAGTGAGACCCAAAGCAACTCAGCAAGACCCTTGTATCTAAATAAGATATATAAAAAAAAAATGGGCTGGGGATATGTCTCAGTGGTTAGGAGCCTCTGGCTTCAATGCCCAGTACAAAAAAAAAAAAAAAAAAAAAAGAAAAAAGAAAAAAGAAAAGAAAAGAAAAAAAAAAGAAACTTTGCTGGGATAGTAAAAAGAGATGATTACACAATTGGGCAGCCAGGCTGGGACAAAATGGCACATTAGCAGACAGGACATCTGGTTGAATTACATGAACATGTCCTGTAGAAAAACGTTTGCCATGCTGAGATGTTTGTACATGTTCATCAAAATTATGAGGTGTGACTAACAATGCTGAAACAGAAAATCCAATGATTATGAGGACATAACAGGGTCACTGTTTTCCCTCTTTATTATATAAATATTAGTTATGTAGGCTTTTACTGAATGTTTTGAAAAAAAATAAATAAATGATAGTTATACACTGAACAATGCTAACTTTTTTAAAAAAGTATATTACTTGAGTATCGTTTGACCATTGAGTATTTGACATTTTAATATTACGTAAAACTATGTAACCACAATATTAATTTTAACCAAGTATGAATATAATAATGGCCCATGGAGCTTTTTTTGAGGTATACTAAATTAGATAATGTAGGTCTGGTGCCAGGGTGACATCTGGCATAATTTTTACTTAGTAATTGCTATTTTTGAAATAGTAACACATTTTGATATGATCTCCTGCACGACTCCATGCATCCATCATCATCCATCATAGAGGCAATAGTCGTCAGCTGACAGTAAGACTGTATTCTAGGATCTGCTATCATGTTTTCTTTTTATAGCTGTCACAGAACTTAAGAGGGTAGTTCCCAGTACAATTTTGCTTTGGTGAGTGAAGCTCAAGTAAAGAGCAGAAATGTACATGAGATGCAAAATTGATACTTAGAAGGGAGTAACCAATATTATGTTGTTGAGAGTTAAGCTACAAAAGACATCCAGTAAATATCTGCATATGTAAGTCAAGGCAGTGTAACAGATTAGTTCAGCTGACACTCTCATGGAACTGTGCGTTACACTCTCTGGGTTTATTCAGTGATAGACTTTAAATATATTTTAGAATGGGTCTGAGGTGAGTGGTAGTTTAGCCTCTCTCTCGCCCCCAGTGACCAAAATAAAAGAACATATTGCCAAAACCTTCTACATTTTACTGTCTGACAATCTCCTCAGTTGGCTTCCACACTGACTACTGATGAAGTATCACAAATTAAAGAGAAGCTGAAGTATCCAGCGATTCTTCTGTGGCCTTTGATCTCCTTCCTTCTTACAGTTCTTTTCTCCAATCTCAGCTTTCACAAACAAAGAGATTCCTTGGAAACATATTTCTTATTATTTGAAAACCTTCCATGACTTCAATTAACTTTTAGGTTAATATGCCATATGTAGGCACTGCCAAGTTACCACACGGATTCATTCCTACCACTCTTACCCTCCACGCAGTCCTCCATACAGGACTACATCTAGCCATCTCAATGTACAAGCCTCTTCTTAATGACTCCTTGATATGTTGCCTCTGCTTCTAGATAAGGCCTTTATTAGCTCCTTTCACTCAATGAATTCTTTCTTTTCTTTTCTTTCTTTCTTTCTTTTTCTTTTTTTTTTTTTTTTTTTTTTTTTTGTACCAGAGATTCAACCCAGGGACACTTAGCCACTGAGCCATATCCCCAGTCCTTTTCTTTTTCTTTTAATTTTAATTGAATTTTTATTTTATTTTGGGATAGGGTCTTACTAAATTGCTTAGGGTCTGGCTAAATTGCTGAGTCTGACCTTGAACTTGTAATCCTCCTACCTCAGCCTCCTGAGCTGCTGAGATTACAGGCATGTGACACCACTCCTGGCTCTTTCTTTTACTTTTACATTTCTGCAGAAATTCTACTTCCTCAGAAAAGATTTTCTTAATTTTCTCATTATGTTAGCACCTCCTGCTATAGGATCTCATACCACATAGTAATTATCATTTACAGCTCCTATTGATATTTATGTATATATATATATATATATATATATATATATATATATATATGCATATATAAATATATACATAAGTGTATATTATATATAAATGAATATTTAATTTTTCTCCCCTTTATTTGAGGACAAGAACCAAGTCCATTTTGAATATTCTTACACTCCTCTTTCCAAAAATGTTTTATAGAATGTAGTCAGTTTTCAATGATTTTTTCCCACTATACCTGATAAATAAATAAATGAATAAAACATCAGTATTGAAATGAGAAAGTCAAATATTGGAGCTGATGCTAGCATCACAAATAGAATAGTATATCTGCCCTCAACTCTGTCCCTTTTTGCTAATCACCTCTACTTTCTGAGGAGGGTGGGAGGAAAATGTTTTGTTCACTAAGCAGGAGAATGAGTATAAAGAAAAGATTTTAGGGGAGGGGATCCTTGTCAAAGGCCAAATTAAATAAAGCTTCTTTTTTTGTAGCCAGTTCCTACTGCTCCTCAAGCAGTGCCTTTTAAAAAAAATATTTTAAATATATTTTTCCTTGTTGATGGACCTTTAATTTTATTCATTTATTTATATGTAGTGCTGAGAATCAAACCCAGTGCCTCACATATGCCAGGCAAGCACTCTACTACTGAGCCACAACCCTAGCCCTCAAGCAATGCCTTTGTGGATGTTTCAAGTTCATTTAAAGTGATGAGTTTTAGCATCATCTCTTAACTTGGTCAATATATTTTTGGCCACTGAATTACTTTACCAAGCCATTTTAAAATAGAATGAAGACAGAACATTTGCCAGTGTGTTCATATTGTTGAAGATTAAACTTTTTTTCTGTACCACTGTGCAAAATACTGGGTAGCGTGTGTATTCATGTGTGTGTAAGTGTGTGAAGGTGGGTGCATGTGCACACATAAAAATGTGATGGAGAATTCCTAAAAATATAAGATACTTAAAATTAATGTTATAGAAATGGTATTTTTTAAATCATGGTTTTCAAAAATAGAAGAAGATCAAGAATCTATGCTATCAGGTTTCCAGGTTTGGGTGGCTGACACATTTGTTTTGAGTTTTCTTCGAATAAGAATCTGACTGTGATTTCTATATCATCTACTTGTTGGATAATTAAATTGTCATCCAGATTACATTAGAAAATTGCTATTTTCTTTACTCATGTATCCTTACTTGAAATTAATTATAATGAATGCAACTTCATTATTAGCTGTAACCCTACTAAATTCTCAAAAGATCTCAATGAGTTGGGATCCCTCATTGTTCTCATCTTACAGATAAAGAAACTGATTCTTAAAGATGTTATGCAACTTGCTGAGCAATCCATGGCTGGCCAGTAAGGGAATTGGAAATGGAACCCAGGAAGGTTGATTTTATACCTTTTCTCCAGAAGATTATTAGGACAGAAGTTCAGATATTCACACTTACAGCAAACACTTATGTATTGACTATTTTGTGCCAGGCATTGTGTTAACCAAATATTAGGAATGAAAACTACTTCTCCCAAGGACCTCATGGTTTAGTAGAAAAAAGAAGACAAGTCACAAGATTATAATAAATAGTAGGTGGTATTAAATACATTGTATCCTCAGGGCATATTGTCCAAGAAAGAATCACCATGATTTCTTATTAAAGAATTTAGTAAAAACATATGAAAGAGAACCATACATGTTCAAATAAGAAAAAGATCCTGTAAGTAAATGGAAGAAAAGAAAGAAAAAGAAATCATGAAAAATGAGAAACAAGTGCTCAAAGAATGAAAGGAGCCTCCTTAACAAAGTGACAATTTGGGAAGTGAGGCAGCCAGACTAATGTAAAATGACCACCAAAAGTGCCCTTTGATAGTACATGCCAATGATTGGGTCTTTGTCATAATGACAATGACAGTTATAATTTATTTAATTTTTTCCCCATGGATTTAAACAAATGGCCTTTGTGGGAAGATGATCTTTTTCTATGTCATCATTGTAAGTAATGTACTAAGGGAATGTTGGCATCAATTCTCATAAGACAGATTATTGAGATATTTTTACTAAAGACCAGAGTGTCATAGATATAAATCTGTCAAAATACATTCTTCTGTAATGTATATCTAAAAAGAACCAATAATTTTAAAAAAGAGTAAGCAAAAAAAAAAAAACCCAAAAAACAAAAGCTAGATGCCATGGTGCACAGCTGTTAATCTTAGCAGCTTAGTGAGCTGAGGCAGGAGGATCCCAAGTTCAAAGCCAGCTTCAGCAAAAGCAAAGTGATAAGCAACTCAATGAGTCTCTGTCTTTGCATAAAATACAAAATAGGGCTGGGGATATGATAGGCTCAGTGGTGCAGTGCCCTTGAGTTCTATTCCCTATACTCCCCCCCCCCAAAAAAAATGACCAGAGTATGAAAAATAAGCCAGTTTTCAGAGCTAACAGGAAACTCATATTCAGTTGGTTTAGAAGGGAATAGATTGGGGTTGTTCAGAGAACTGAAATATGCTGATAACTAGCTACTACTTACTAAAATATTCAAATGAACATAAACATTTTAAAATATTTTAAAACAGTAATTGGGTACTTTATTATCTAAAATAGTCACCTAATGTAGCAGATAGCCTCTTTCCATGATTCTGTCAATCATCTCAGAGTTGAGGGTAGTGTCCATGTTAATGGCTTGCCAACCCTGCCCAAACATCGTTGCAGTGTCCCCTGAGAAAGTTTTGTTAATACAAATTATTTAATTTTTATTTTTCAATATTTAGGTAAATCTTTACAGAAAGTACCTCTAAAGTGATGCCAAGAATCTTTCATTCATAAATACTCACAATTTCTAAACCAATCATCCTTTTCCAGAAACATGCAAAATCATTTGATGATGTCTGTTTTGCCACCTCCTTCTTTCATCAATATTTTGCTATCTCTACAATGACCAGGAAAGGAACACAATTATTCTGCCAGCTGAAGCTTGATTTCTGGTTTCCACAGAGCTCAGAGTTTACTAAAGGAGTTTTCTTTATTTTGTTAGGCATAATGCAGCACCAGAGGAGCTTCACCCGCCTCATGGAGTTGCAAACCAAGCAAGTTGGAGTGAATTTATTTCCCAGGTGTGACATTTCTCCAATGTTAATACATTTTCAGCATAATTTTGTTATATATTAGCATGTGCTCTGAATGTCAATCATTCCTTCAATTTAACTTCAGGTTAAATTGTTATTACCTATTGTTTCCTAAATATTTAGTGCCTTATGCCTTGCCAAGTTTATCGATTTCTATTTTATTTGATTTAACTAAAGACTAGAACGAGTGAGTGGTTAAGATACATTATGTATGATTCCAAATGAAAGCACAGCAAGTTCCACTAAGTGAATTTTCCCAGGCTATGTATTATGTGAAAAATTGATAATGTTAGTTATATGTACCTTTTACATGGTTCCGATAATTTTCTTTGCATTGATATGTGGTATATTTATTTTTAATTTGTGGTGGATGAAATATTAGAAATTCATAATTTAGACCTCTTATAAGAAATAAATAATGATTTCCAAATACTTGCAGCAACCACCTTCACGGAGTGTCAGTCTCCAAAACACATGGCTTATTTTCCTTTGAAGTATGACATATATTTTAACTAGAGCAATGATACTTAATTCTATGCGTTAGGACAACATTGTTTAACATAGACCTAGTTTTTCTCAGAACTCTTAAACAAAGAAAAGAAAAATGGTGAAATTCTCTTGATGACATTTAGAACTTAATAATGGACATTTAATTGGAATTTAAGTATTTTTGGTAGAATACTTTTTTTCAAATATGAGTGTAGGAATATCAATTTGAACACAATGTTATATTCAAATTTTCTAAGGGCAAAATCATAACAAAAATTTTGCTGGCCTCTATATTCTAGATGAAATACTGTGTGCCTTACTTAAAGTATGCAAGCACTGTTATAATAATTACAACTAAATTGTATTCAACCCTTCTTGGTTAGTGTGTTATTAAAAGTCAGTGTCAAAATAGAACTCTTTTAAAGATTACATTTTCTAGGGCAATAAAATCAAATTTTGTTATATCTTTGTGTAAGGTTTTAATTTGAAAGCCGTTTTTGGATTAATTGCTACATTTTTACTATAGTAGGTAGAATAAAAAATAAATTGTTATTACTATGCTGAATTTTTTGCATGCTGAAGAAATTTAATATCTGAGACTGGTTAAGGTGAAATAAACCATGTCTTCGATCATTGTACCTGAAAATTGGCTAAATTATTTCCTTTGAAAATAACTCTGTTCATTTACACTCACACATGCAACCATTATTTATGCTGGAGAGAAAAGAAGTCTTCAAGCACAGTGAACCTAGCCATATGGGATGAATAACCTAAGAACAAATATATTCCCAGATAAAAAAGAAACTCAATTAAGAAAAGCAAAATTTCATAAAACTGAAACACACACTTAAATTGTGTGCATGTTTGTGTGTGTGTGTTTGTGTGTGTGTTTTGAAACTAAATTTGAAAAGGTAATGAATGGCAAGGAAATAATTTCATAGTGTTTTCCTCTTACTGGAGACAAGGAAATATGATAGAGAAGGACGCATTATTAGATGCATAGTTTTGTAATAAGCTAATTTGTGGGTTGAGTGGTTAGTTTATCAGAGTTTATTAGAATATTAAATGTATACCTATGTAAAAATTTAAAAATCAAGCTTTCCATAATTAACTCAGTGTAACAAAAACACTGAAAGCCCATTGTTTAACCCTTATCATAAGGAGAAATAGACAAGACTACAAATTAAAGACTTTTTTGAATGCATCAAATAATTGTATTCTCACAACGTCCACATTTCCTAGATTTTCTAAAATGGGTTTTCATAGCTACTTTTTTATTTGTTCTAATTAGTTATACATGACAGTAGATTGCATTTCAATACATCATACACAAATGGAGTATAACTCCCCATTCCTTGGGTTGTACATGATGTAGAATCACACCATTCACATAATCATACATGTACAAAAGAAATAATGTCAGATTCATTCTACCATGCTTGATACCACCATATACTCTCCCCTCCCTTCATTCTCCTCTGCCTAATCCAAAGTACCTCTGTTTTTCCCTGGCCACCCCCATTGTGAATTAGCATCCTCATATCAGAGAAAACACCTGGCCTTTGTTTTGTTTTTTTTTTTTTTTGAATTGGCTTATTTCACTAAGCATGCCATTCTCCAGCTCTGTCTATTTAGTGGCAAAAGCTGTACTTTCATTCTTCTTTAAGGCTGAGTAATATTCCATTGTGTATACATACCACATTTTCTTTATCCATTCATCTGTTGACAGGTATCTGATTGATTCCATAGTTTAACTATTGTGAATTGAGCTGCTATAAACATTGATGAGGCTACAACACTGTAGTATGCTAATTTTAACTTCTTTGGGGATAAACTGAGGAGAGGGATAGCTGGGTCAAATTCCATTCCAAGTTTTCTAAGGAATCTCTATACTGCTTTTCATAATGGTTGTACCAGCCAGGAACAGTGGTGCATGCCTATAATCCCAGGAGCTCAGGAGACTGAGGCAGGAGGATCGCTAGTTCAAACCCAGTTTCATCAAAAGTTAGGCACTAAGCAATTCAGTGACACCCTGTCTCTAAATAAAATACAAAACATAGGGCTGGGGATGTGGCTCAGTGGTAAAGTGCCCCTGAGTTCAATCCCTGGCATAGTTTTGCTTTGCATTTCTCTAATTACTAGACATGTTGAAAATTCTTTCATATATTTCCATCTATTTCTTCTTTTGTAAAGAGTCTGTTCAGTCCCTCCTCTTATTTATTGATTAGTTTTTTGTTTGTTTCTTTGTTTTTGTTGTTGTTTTGTTCACTTTTTTGAGTTCCTTATATATCCTGGAGATTAATACTCCATCCAAGATGCATGTGGCAAAGATTTGCTTCCATTCTGTAAGATCTCTCTTCACATTTTGTTATTATTGTTTCCTTTCCTGAGAAGAAGCTTTTTAGTTTGAATCCATTCCATTTGTTGATTCTTGGTTTCAACTTCTTGTGCTTTAGAAGTCTTGTTAAGGAAGTCAATTCCTAAGCTGACATAGTGGAGATTTGGACCGACTTTTTCTTCTATTAGGTTCAGGGTCTGTGTTCTAGTACCTAAGTCTTTGATCCACTTTGAGTTGAGTTGTGAGCAGGGTGAGAGATTGGGGATTAATTTCATTTTGCTGCATATGAATTTCCAATTTTCCTAGCACCATTTGTTGAAGAGGCTATATTTTCTTCAATGAATGTTTTTGTGTCTTTGTCTAGTATGAGATAACTGTATTTATGTGGGTTAGTCTCTGTGTCTCCTATTCTATATCATTGGTCTAGGTGTCTGTTTTGGTGCCAATATCATGCTGTTTTTGTTACTGTGGCTCTGTAGTATAGTTTAAGATCTGGTATTGTGATGCCTCCTGCTTCACTCTTCTTGCTAAGGATTGCTTTCTCTATTCTGGGTCTCTCATTTTTCCAATTGCATTTCATGATAGCTTTTTCTAGTTCTATGAAGACTCCATTTGGGCTGATAATAGAAATTGCATAAAATCTGTATAATACTTTTGGTAGTGTGGCCATTTTGACAGTGTTATTCTGTCTATTCAAGAGCATGGGAGAGCTTTCCATCTTCTAAGGTCTTCTTCAATTTGTTTTTGTTTTGTTTTTGTTTTGTTTTTAGTGTTCTGTAGTTTTTATTGTAGAGGTCTTTCACCTCTTTTGTTAAATTGATTCCCAATTTATTTATTTTTTGAGGCTGTTTGAATGGGGTTGTTTTTCTAATTTCTCTTTCAGTGAATTCATCATACTGCTGTACAGAAAGAAACACATTTGATTTATGGGTGTTGATTTTATATCTTGCTACTTTGCTGAATTCATTTATTAGTTCTAGAAGTTTTCTGGTGGGTTTATCATAGCTTTTAAATCTTAAAATCTAGGAAAGCCAATAATCATTATGGATAGAAATAGCAGGAGCCCTTGCATTACTCAGACAGGTACCACTGGACATGTAACAAGCCCATAAGAATAACTCAACTGAAATGCTTTTTGACAGTTAAAGATCAAGTGTTGGCTCATGAAAAAAAAATCAAATTCCTTGGAAATTGAATATTTAAGGAAAGTTCACTCCTCTACTAGGCTTTTTTCTTTGTGATCCCTAAAAGTCAAGCACAGGGAACATTGAAGAGAATCCTGTGCCATCTTCCCTTGTGGTACAACTGCAGGAAGGGAATAAGTAAAACACCTGGTATTGTTCTAGATGTACCTCATCTTTCTCCTTTATGCAATAAGAGTATCAGTCTTCAAGTAAAAGGGCAACAAATAGTATCACCTAAGGAGTAGCCCACTGATGTTGGAGGAAGGGAATAAAACCCACAGAAAAAGCTCTGTCTCTGGGGAAGAGCACAGAAAATGCTAGAATTACCATCACAAGTGGAGAAGAATCTTGAGTCATTGTGAAGTACCCACCCATGAGATCATTGGACACAGTGCTTGCATAAGACTGCAGCAACATCTGAACATTGGAGAATTATTCCTCACATTGATCCTTGCTTGCATAAAACAAGAATGTGGTACAAATAACTGTAGAATACAGCCAAAAGAGATTCAAGAGACAAGTTCTTTTTGAGATGCTATGAAAAAGAAAAAAAAAACTGAACAAAAAAAAAAAACAGAAACCAACATCAGACCAGATAGTGAGAAAATCACTTATGGCATATCATTTGACACCCTAAACTCCAGATATCATTGGAGGAAGGTGAAACCTGTGATAAATTAAGATATTCTTAGCAATAATAAGATAGCCCAGATCCTAAATAGAATTAGAATAACATAAATCTCAGTTTATCAGGCAGCAGGAAAAAAAAAATAAAAAGGAATGTTAGTTACCAAGCATAATGACTACTTATCTCAGCTGCAATTGTTCTATGTAAAATGTCCACTCCTCAAAACAAAACAAAAAAAAAAAAGTTAGCAGACATTAAAATAAAAGCAGGAAAAATCTAAAAAAGACAAAGCAATAATCACAATCAACTCATATTCACATATGTTGGAAAAATTTGGCACAGGATTTAAAATAACCATGTCAAATGTGTTTAGGGTTAACACTAAAGAAGTAGTGCACACGTGTTGGGGTGAACACAGCTAGTTGTTCACAGCAGTAAGAAAACACGTTCTGGCAAAAATGTGATAATGAAGGTATGAAGAGAGGAGCTGGCCATTTCCCTTGTCCCCAGTCTTCAGAGGGGGATCGAGGCTGAGTGACCTCAGTTGTAAGTAAAACCATGTACTCATAATAACATCTGAATAAGTCGACCTCTGCAGTGGTCCTGCAACTTGACCTGTTTATTCTTCCTGCTTGCAGACACTGGGAGGCCCTTCATTTTGTCCAGCCTGCCACCACTGAGGAGAATATAAGTAGCAGAATGTCCAAACCCTCTCTATTGAGTCCTCCAAGTTCTTTTCTTTGGGCTTGGTTAACAGTATGCTGGGGTTTTGCAGCCCTGGTGTTGAAGAGCAAGATAAAATGGGCAGAAATACATAAAAAGGTAACATAGATGAATATGGGAAGCCACTCCTGAGCTATTTAGTGTCTTCACTCAGCGCGAGCCAAGGAGATTTTGGTCTGGCATTACATGTTATTTTGTGACCCCTCCCACTTAATAGATTACACAATGCACGTGACTTCAGTCTTCCCTAGGCTAGGAAGACTGATCCTGTAGCTCCAGAGTTGGGAAGTGGACTGCCCAACTCCTACCTTAAGTGGCTAAGTACATTCTGTGTGTGTGCGCGCGCACACACACACACACACACACACACACACACAAGAATAAAATGAAAAATCAAAAGTAAAATAGAAAGCCACCCAAACATGTCATCTTCAAAGTGGTAAAAACTAAGACAACAATCTTTTTTTTTTTTGTACTAGGAATGGAATCCAGGTGTACTTTACCACTGACCACATTCTCAACCCCCTTTTTTAATGTTTTATTTTGAGACAGGGTCTCAGTAAGGTGCTTAGGTCCTCACTAAGTTTCTGAGACTGGCTTCAAACTTTTGATCCTGATGCCTCAGCCTCCAGTGTTGCTGGGATTAGAGACATTTGCCACCATGCCCAGCTAAGACAGTCATTCTTAAAGAGATTTTTTTAAAAATAAATGAATAAAAATGTACTTACAAAGACCTACAGAGATCTTTTTTATAGGTATCATACAATATATATGAACATTTTTTAAATGACGAGAGGAAGCAAACAGAAACCAATGAAAGAGCAAGCAAGAAAAATTTTGTCAATACAAAATTCTGTATACAATGAAAATATTTAGCAAAGCCAAAGATAAAGAAAATCATTAGATTAAAACTGAATGTTTACTTCTAATAATTCTGTTCTATAATGAATTGCTAAAAAGAAATTTTTAGACAGAAGGAAGTTCTATTAGAAATATGAACCTACATAAATCAGTTAATGAAGAAAAACTTATAATTTTTTTCCTATTCAGGTGACTTGTTCAAAATCCTTTTCTACCTGGTCTTTTCAGTTTAGCACAATTCTAGAATTAAATTGAGAGAGAGGACATCAATGGAGAACTCGAGGGGAAATTTGTTATGATCTCAGGATGAGAAGAACAATGCACCAACAGTAAGTATAAATTGCCCTCCTTGTTCAAAAGCAGTGGACTACACCATCCAGCCACAGAAGATGGACAGGTGGCATTTCTTCCCTAGGCCAGGCCTGTTCCTCAGATGACAACAGTTGAGCCTGTCTTCTGCAAGACAAATCCATCGGGAGTAATACCCACCTAGAAAAAGCTCTCTTCTTCCCTCCTTGCCTGGAAATCACATTTCCCAGGAAAGATCACACATGGTATAGGGAAACCTGTAAGAAAGAATCCAGCCACAACTAGTTATTTGGTCTTGGAATATCTTTCTGATCTATGGGTCTGGAACTTTCCTCACTTGTCTAGAGATATTATTGCAGCAGGGAGTCATGGGTAAGGGGATACCAACATTAAAAGTTCCCTTCCAAGGAAGCTTCTTTGTATACTCACTCAGAAGCAACATCAAGATAAGTAGGTGTTCCCAGAACCACAGGCTAAAACAAATAAAATAAAAAAGGATCTAAATTTTAAACTGCTATTTCAACTGCAGTCTACAAACAGGCCAATCCTGCATGTGAAAGCAAGATACAATAAGTGCGTGCTAAATTTAATATATATTTGAATATAAACCATATCCTTCAAACATAATAGCTAAAATGTCTAGGATACAATTTTTAAAAATTATCCATCACATCAAGAACCAAGAAAATAACAACTGGAATGAGAAGACAATTAGTTGGTGCCAACACTAAAAAGAATCAGATGTTGAAATTACCTGAACAATTATCATAATTTTTATAGCAATTATCATAAAAATACTTCAAAAATCAAATAAAATTCTCTAGAAACAAAATGAGACACATAAATAAATAAAATTATTATAAAGTAATAAAATTTATAAATTGGACTTTATTAAATGGTGAATTAAACAGTGTCTCCCTAAATAATACAGTCAACTCTATACCAGTTATAATTAAGGATATTGAGTAAGATCATCATGGATTATTTATCTAGGTGGGTCCTAAAGTCAATGACAAGTGTCCTTGAAAGAGATGTACAGAAAAAGGCCACAGAGAGAGGGAAAAACCACAGAGGCAGAAGCCAGGGCTGAAGTTATCATCTACCATCCATTCAAAAAATCAAAAAAAAAAATCAAGCAATAATCTAACAAAGTAAAAACCTGTGCTTTATAAAAACTCTATTTGGAGGATTCAAAAACAAGTTACAGACTTAGAGAAAATTTTTTACACAATGTAACTAACAAAGAATTAGTATCCAGAGCATATTAAGGACTCTTAAAACCTAACAGTAAGGCTGGGCACAGTGGCCCATGCCTGTAATCCCAGTAACTCTGGAGACTGAGGCAGGAGAATCTCAAGTTTGAGTCAAGCCTCAGCAATTTAGCAAGATACTAAGCAACTTAGCTAGACTCTGTCTCAAAAATAAAAAAAAATAAAATAAAGAAAGAAAGAAAGAAAGAAAAGAAAAAAAGAAGAAAAAAGAAAGAAAGAAAAAAGAGCTGGGAATGTGGCTCAGTGGTTAAATATCCGTGGGTACTATCCATGGTACCCCAAAATAAGTAAATAAAAGTTAAAAAAAATTAAAAATAAAAAATGCATAAAAAGCAAACAGGCTACAAATAAATTAGCATTCCAGATAGAAAACTTAAAAAAAATGAAAAGATGGTCAACATCATTAACTATCAGAGAAATGAGTGCTAAACCACAATGGAATGCCATAATGGGTAAAACAAAATATAGTGGATAAAATTAAAAATAATAATAATGTAGCTACTTTGAAGGAGGGGAAAAAATTGTAGTTCCTTGTAAGACTAAACATGCAATTTCCAGATAACCAAACAGTTGCATTCATTGGCACTTATCCAAGAAAATCAACAACTAAATTTAAAAAAAAATATTTGAATATAACCCATATTCACATAAATGTCTATACACAAATGCTCATATTTACTTTACTTGTAATAGACAACAACTGGAAAACAGAGCAACGTCTTTCAACAGATTCCTAAACTTTGGCAAAACATAAAACTTATTTGACAAGAAAAAGAAATTAAATACAGACAGAAAAATAAAAGAAGCAGCATCTCCAAGAAATTATTTTTTAAAAAGGCCAGCCTCCAAAGTTTACATATTATGTTTTTGATCCATAAATGTTTATGAAGACTGTCAAGTTTTAGAATTGAAAAAGAGATCTATTTTTGGCAGAGTTCAGAGAAGTATATTAGAGGAGAAGTTGAAGGTGTTATACAAAACAAGAGGAATTACTGTCATAGGACTTTTCAAGATTTTGACTCTGATGTTGGATGCACAAATCTTCACATGTGATATAATTGTTTAGAACTAAATGCATGCAGATGTGTACACAGGCACACAGGGAGAACTGAATACAAGTAAAGGTCATGAAAGTGGCATAAGAATCACAGACTTGGGCTGGGGTTGTGGCTCCGTGGTACAGCACTTGCCTCACACATGTGAGGCACTGAGTTTCATCCTCAGCACCACATAAAAATCAATAAATGAAAGGTATCGTGTTCATCTACAATTAAAAATATTTTTTAAAAAGATTCATGGACTGTATTCAATTCGGATTTTTTGGTTCTGATATAGAATTAAAAAAATTTATCACTGAATAAGTTTGAATTAACTTTATGCAGGGTCTCCTTATATTATTCCTTAAAACTGTAGGTCAATCTCTATTTTTCTCAATAAAAAATTATTTTAAAAAAGTGGAGGGACGTATGTGAAGTGCAATAAGCCAAACTCTCTAAGATAGATACTGTATGTTTTCCCTCATATGTGGAAGCTAGTGGGAAAAAATGGGGGGAAAGGGTCATGAAATGACAATATAGAGAAAGGGAATAGGGGGTGAGGAGGATAATGATAAATATTGGGGAGCAAATTAATCAAATTATGTTATACACATGTACCAATATGTACAATGAATCTCACTGTTCTGTGCAATTAATATCCACCAATAAAAAACCCAAGCAGCCAGTTGTGGTGGCTCATATCTATAATCTGAGTGGCGCAGGAAACTAAGACAGGAATATCTGTAGTTCAAAGCCAAAAGTGAGGCACTAAGCAACTCAGTGAGACCCTGTCTCTAAAATAAAATACAAATAGGGTTGGGGATGTGGCTCAATGGCCAAGTGCCCCTGAGTTCAATTCCTGGTACACCTCCCCCACCAAAAAAAGAAAAAAAAAAACACAACCACACAAACATGTCAAACATTTGATGATAAAATTCAAAACAGAAAAAATAAGTTGCATCAAAATATGCTTAAGAATAATTAGAAATCAAATAAATGCTAATTAAGACTGTGATGGCCTGTCACTCTGTCTGCTAAACTGATTAAAATTAAGTTTGATAATACCAACTATTCTCAATAATATGGAGGAAATTATGTTTGTTGGTAGGGATGTAAAATGATACTACAACTTTTGAAAATGATTTGCTTTTTCTTACAATTAAACCAATCATTTTTACCAGGAGATAATTGTGCCCTTGAAGGGAAATTTGGCAACATCTCGTTATTCTTTGTTGTCACAATTGGCAACAGTGCTATTGTCATTTGAGTTCAGGCCACTGTGCTGGTAAAGACTCTCTACCTACAGGACAGCCTCCCACGACAAAGAATCACCTTGCTCAAAATGTCAATCATGTCAAAACTAAAAGTCCTAACTTGTTTAAGATGATAGGTGTTTATAAACCTATCATCTGACTTAAAAATTCTTCCCATAAATACTAAGAGAAATGCAAACATGAACCTACAAGATTTGTGCACAAATTTTCTTATCAGCTTTATTTATAAAAGTCAAAAACATGAAATAACTATGTGTTCATCTTTAGATTTTTGTATATTTGTAGAAAAAATCCTACTAAGTGATAAAATGGAATGAGTTACTGATACAAAAACATTTTGGAACATTTTGGAGGTAATACAGATGTGTCATACTTTTTGTGGTGCTAGTTACTAGGGTGTATATCATTATAAAAAAGCATCTAACTATATGATTAAAATTGATGCATTTCATTTCATGTAATTTATGTATAAACACAGTTGATTATAAAACAGTGAGATATTTGACTTATGGATAGTTGTGGGTAGGCAAATAGAGTTCTCAATTAAACTTTCCAATCCAGTCTCCTAAAAGCAACTCTCTTTGTACTACCTCCTCTCCTGGTTTATTTTTCATATCATTTATATAAATGATTTTTATTTTTTGCTTGCACACTATTTCCATGAAATTAAGATTATTTTTATATTGGTTTACCTGGTATATCTCTAACATGCAAAATAGTGTCTGGTCCTCCACAGATGCTCTGTGAATATGTTTTGAGTGGATGAACATAAATCAATCTCTGATGGCTCTGTCAGGTCAGTCTAAACGTGACTGACCTGAGGCACTACTCTTCATGTTGCCCTCATGGAATCCTGCTATAAATGCCACTAAGAATTTTGCTTGTCTCAACCTCCATCTCTGTTTAATGTGTCCATTTATTTATCACATTATGCTGTGTTCCTTGAATTCAGACACTATGTGTTCACATCACTTCACCCCAGCACCTCACAGAATTTTCGACATAGCCTTCGATAAACATTAATTTAATGAGTAAGCGTATGGTTTTTACAGATATGACAATAGAGCCTCAGAAGTAATTGACCGACTCTCTGAATTCCTCATTTGCACAGCTGAGCTACTATTTTTTAATTATTTACAGTTTGTGGTTTACTGCTTTCATTAAGAAATGGAAGTAAAAGAGGAAATGGTATTAATCTCACTGTCTATTTAGAGTCAATAACATGTACTATCTTGCTTGAAGTATGAGCTTACAAAAATCAATCATTTCCCAAAAAGCATCTAGTGGAATTGCTGATTTGTGGAACATAGTCCTAGAATTGTAGACCTGATAGGAGACAGGAATGGTGCCTTCCTGACACTGGTACCAAGCACAATACTAAGGGCTTTATATATATATGATTGTATTCAATACACCAAGTACAATCAGGTGTTGTTTTCTCCATTTTTGAGATAATAAAACCAAACCCTAGATAAATTACTTTGACTATAGATACAGAGTGAGTATGTGAAAACCTAGAATTGAATCAGTAGCTTTCATTTTCATATCCATGTCCATTCCATTTTATTCTGATATCTTCTATAGCTGCATGCCAATAAAATCAATGTATTAAATATTCATTTTACAACTTATTTATACACTTTATGAATTATTTCATAAAATTTTAGTTTTAAAAGATGTGTAATTCAAAAAATATTAATCTAAGGAAAGGGCTTCATGTTCCATTAATTAAAAAATTAACAAAACATGAATATAAATCCATGTCTGTTCTTTTCTTGAAGATTGTTCCCCAAATTTTTTTCAGATGCTTTTATTGATTAATCCATTTACTACTAAGTACTTAATATTGTTTTTTCGTTCATTAATAATAACTTATTCATATTTATTACCACACACTCAGGGCAGCTTAATAAGTAACTTCCTTTATGGAATGATAACTTCCTCAATAATAATGTCTATCACTTCTGACCAAGGAAATATTAAGCCACAGATACAGATTTTATTGAGACCTAATCTGTTGGAAAAAGAAATGTTAAATTATCATAAAGCAAGAAGAATAAATATTCTATAATTGTTTCTGGTACCTATTCAAGTATTTTGATGAAACAATGATGATTTCAAAATTCCTAAAGCAAAGTCATTCACCATTGCATATTTGATGAAGTAATCACTTTCATAATTCATAGATTATATGAGTTCTTCAAAAGCAAATCCCTAGACATGATTTTCCTTCTTGCTATTCATGTTCTGCCTCCATCCTGTCACCCTGAGACAAGCGGCTCAAGTTAACCTACAAGCTATCTGCAATCTTGCAGTCTGAATGAGGCTACAGCTTTTAGGTACCTTCCAGGGCCAATTTGTAGGCAAATGATTCTTTCAAGTCCTGATATTGCAAGTGAAATATAAACATCATTTTCATCCATGGTATTTTGAAGTCATGCCATTAAAAATTCATCTGGGAAGTCTAAAAAAATAAGAGCAAGATGAGCTATGCATTGCAATACGAAAAATTGGCAGAGTAATAAATGGTCATGACAGGTCAGACTTCAGTTTACATAAATAGCTTTGCCAAAGGTGGCTTAAAAGGGTAGATCCTTGTCCCTGAATTACTTGCAATTCATCTGTCTTTGAGCTCTGAACTCTTGTAGCACAAAGAAATTATTTTCTTCCCAGAACAAATAATCAAGATTTATCTTCTTTGTTTTTCCATGAAGACCAGGAAAAAACTATGCATCTTCATTTTTTTATGCATCTCAAACAGATGTAAAAACACTTTCATATACTTGAAATAGCTTATATACAGTTACCCTTTACCATAATTAATGCACTCCATGTTCAGACAGATTAAGCTAACAGAGTAATAATTCCAAATGGCATTCTGTATTTATTAATTTTTTTCTTATCCTAATTAATGACAATGACATATTCCAAGTCCATTTTGAAAAAAATTGGGGAATAAAATCACTTGTTCTTATTCAATCTTCCATAACTATAAGGGTATACATTTTCTATATTTATATACCCCTAGAGCCTATTCCTTTATTTGTCCTTTTTAATTTTTAATTTATTTATTGTTTTTAATATCATCAATCAGGTACAGATGACATTTTAAAAAGGTACAACTTTAGGGTTTACACCCTGATGATTTGATAAATATATTCATTGTGATTTATTAATCACACACTAATTATTTGATTTAATTACTAATCACTAATCAAATTCTTAATTATTATGCTATGTTTTTATCCATCACATCAGATAGGTAGCTTTTTGATTGTGTATGAGATCACTATAAGTTTTAACTTTAGTCTTAGTGAACAATACAATATTGTTAACTATTATTACATTGTGAATATTAGAGTTCCAGAATTCATCCATCTTACATAACTAAAAATGTTTACCCTTTGAACAACACCTCCCCTACCCTTTTACCCAGTCCCTATCAATCAATACTGTTCTCTGTTTCTATAAGTCTAACATTTCTAGATTCAAGTACATGTAACTGAGACCTTGTGGCTAAACCTATCACACTCTGATCCAGCTTTATAAATATGAAAAAAAAAATTTACCCATACACAGATACTTAGGTTGTTTCTCTATCTTGGTTGTGGTGAATAATGCTGAAATGAACATGGGTGAACAGGTATCTATTTGGGAGACAATAGCATTCTTAACAGGATAAGATAATATCCCATTAAGGATTTTAATTAGATCTCCCTGATTAGTGAAGGTGAATACTTTTTATAGGCCTGATGGTCATTTATACATCCTCTTGTGAGAAATGTATGTTGACATGCTTTTCCTTTTTCAACTAGGTTAGTGTGTGTGTGTGTGTGTGTGTGTGTGTGTTCTATTTTGCTGTTGAGTTGTGTGAGCTCCAAATCTATTTTGGATTTAATCCCTTGTCAGTTGTATGCTTTATAAATATTTTCTCCCACTTTTCAAGTTGTCTTTTTCATTCATAGGTTATTCTACCCAATACCATTTATCTGTTGTATTAGTTTTCTGTGTTTTCAGTGCCATAACCAAAAAAATCATTGCCAATGTTGCACCCATCTATAGGTAAAGATCTTTCTGCTCTAAAACCTGTCTGAAAAAAGTGACTGCTCCCTCAAACATGCAGACTTCAATGTGAGTTTATTAGAAATATTAAAAATCATGAGAGCCAAGTGTGGTGGCACACACTTCCCATCTCAGTGGCTCAGAAGGCTGAGGGGGATCGTGAGTTCAAAGCCAGACTCAGTAATGTTGAGGCACTAAGCAACTCAGTGAGACCCTATCTCTAAATAAAATACAAAATAGGGCTGGGGATGTGACTCAGTGGTCGAGTGCCCCTGAGTTCAATCTCCGGTACCAAGAAGAAAAAAAAAAGAAAAAAAATTCAAAGTAATACACTAATTTTCTAGTAACTGACTAAATAGAAGTGGAAGTGTATGAATTGCTTGACAAAGAATTAATAATAATTATTTTAAAGAAATTTAGTAAACACCAAGAGAACAGAGACAGGCAAAGAGAAAAATCAAGAGAACAGTACATTAACAAAATATAAATTTCAACAGTGATGCATGAAAAAAAACCCAACAGAAATTCTGAAGCTACAGAACACAATAAATGAACTAAGATTTGATAGGGAACTTCCTCAACAGATTTAATATATCAGAAAAAAAGATCAATGAAATTATTTTGTCCCATAAATAATTTTAAATTGTTCAATCATAGGAGGAATGAATTTTAAAAAGCAAAGAAAATCTGTGTGATTTATAAGATGCCATAAAATATATGCATTGTAAGAGTCTCAGAGGAACAGAGAAAGAGAAAAAGGAAGAAATATTTTAAAAACTAATGACAAAAAATTCCCCAACTCTGGTGAGGGAGGTGAATACCTAGATCTGAGTTTTTATTTTTCAATATCTATTCCTATAGCTGGGTGCAATGGTGCATACATGTAATTCCAGCAACACAGGAGGCCGAGGGAGGAGATTGAAAGTTCAAGGCCAGCCTCAACAATGTAGAGAAACCCTCAGAAACTTAAAGATAACCTGTCTCAAAATTTAAAAAATTAAAAAAAATGGAAAGAGGGATGTAAGTTAGTGGATAAATAACCAAGGGTTCAATCCCTCGGACCAAAAAAAAAAAAAAAAATCAATTTCTACACCTTTTCTGAAATCATCCCTTGTTGACTTTTAAATGAAATATTATTGAATCTCCTATATAAGATACTACCTTCTCTATTGTAACTTGGTTGCTTACACAAGTGTTATCCTTTGGTTATAAAATAAAATGTTTTCAAAACTTAATATGCCATAGTTTCTTTTCAGGAGCATTCAAGTTATGTTCAAAACATTGTTATTCTGCACAGTTGGTTTTCAAAATTGAATGCAGTCATATGATCTGCATCCACAGACCAGGTTTATTGAATTTCTTCCTTTCTTGTAATATTCATTCCTACCCTGTAGTATTCTCTAAAGCCAATCGTGTTGGGTACTTTGAAGGAATTTGAATAACATACTAATTTATCTGTTTAATTTTTGATTAATTCATAGCTTGATTTTTAAAAAAAAAACATTCTTGCTCTTTTCCTGGAATTGTGATGAAGCTTTCACACTGAGTGTAAGTGACCCATTTTTTCTGCATTTTAAGTAAGATCCACCAAGCCAGCTAATGCCAACCTCTCTTTACAAGGTGGGCAAAAACAGGTACCACTACTTGGTTAGTTCCAAAACAACTTTTTTGTCTTCAATCCTACATCCATTTAATAAAAATCTTTGCACGAATTTAGGAATCAATTATTCTATTTCTTTATGTACCTTTCAGAAACACGCACTAGCTATATTCCTAGAGCCAAGAGTAGGTGTCTCCATACAATCACATTTAAAAATTAAAGAGTATATGAAAAACAGCTACCACTAGTTTATTTCTCAGCTGGACACTCTTCATCTGGTGATCTGATGACTCATGCCCACAGAACTGAAGGATCTGAAGAAGGATAGCAGTCAGGGATCAGTAGGTGTCGCTAGATTTAGACAGCAGTTCAGAATGAGCAATTGGCCTTTAGGATCACTTTGATCTCCTCTGTCCCCCAAACCCATAAGTAAAAAATTTTCAGACAGAATGCAACAATCACAGTCTAAAAGGATAAGTGTTACCTAACATTCAAATGAGATGCCTGTATCTCTTTTTTTTTTCTTTGTACTTTCCCTTAGTTAGCCACAAGGAAAGAGTATGTAATTTGATCCCAGACCAAGCCACTAATACAGCTCTAGCTTGCACAATGGGATATAGAGGAAATGGATTTTGAATTAGGTATAAAATTACAACTTTGAGCACAAACAGAACATGGTTTTGGAGGATGGTTACATACATAGAGATCCTGAGAAGAAAATAAATAAGCACATGAAAGGAAATATGGATGGGACATAACTGGCGATTGTTAACAAATGAAAACAACTGCATGCTTAAAACCCAAGAGTTACCTTGTGCAAGTGGCACATGCCTGTAATCCCAGCAACTCAGGAGGAAGCCTGAGGCAGAAGGATTGCAAGTTCCAGGTCAGCACTTATCAGCTTATTGAGATCATAAGTGACTTACCAAAACTCTGTCTCAAAATAAAAACTAAAAAGGACTGGGAATGTGCATTCAATCTCCAGCATCAGAAAACTATTTTTTTAAAAAATGAATTAATAGAAATTTGTAAATATGACACATTTGAGTTCATCCTCCATGGCTCCAAGTTCAGGGGAGAGCCACCCCACACTGGGGTTCCTTATTCATCAAAGCGTGGCTCCACAGCCCAACATCAGGACACATATAGACTTGAGGCTGCCACCACCACAAAATTGGGCTATCATGGTTTTTATCAAGCGACAAAAATAAGGACCTAGTAAGATGTCACCCAGATCCCTGTGGCCTGTCTGTACGAGAGGTTTCTCTACTAGGGGTGCCGACAGTTTTCCTGTAGCTGAGGTAACAGAGAGTCTTGCATGGGGTTGCTTATCTCTTCTTTCTCCTACCAATAGCCAACTTCTTATGATTGCCCTCACACTATTCTTATAATCTAATACCTTCCTATTCTCAGATCCTACCTCATAAACATCTCAGCCAATTCCTCAGTGCCCCCTTTCACCATCAGAAACTGTAAAGCATTACTCAAACTTATTGAGTATATGGTTGAAGATAACTGAACTCATCATTTCTGATTACAGTAACAAAACTATAAATGTAAAAATAGAAGCTAATTGACATATGGCTGCACGTTGGGTATATTGAGTGCTGTAATATTGATCTCTCCCTTAAAAGTGAGGTATTTTTAACCTGTAGGCACACTATAAGACAATGGGACAGAAGCTGTAATACCTCAAGTCTACACTGCAGGAGAGGAAAATACATGGACATCATGAAAAAACAAGGGAGGAAATTGCCCTAAACATACCAAGATACGACAACACTAGAATCCATACATAGTGCAGTAGGTGAAATTTCAGAGAAGGAATTCAGAATATACATAACTAAAATGATTTGGGAATTAAAGAATGACCTAAATGAACAGATACAGGCAAAAATCAATCACTCCAACAAAGAGATAAGAGAACAAAATCAGGCAATCATCAATCACACCAACAAAGAGATAAGAGAGCAAATACAGGTTGTAAGAGATTACATCAAGTAAAAGATAGAGATACTGAAAAAAACAAACAAACAAAAATCCTTCAAATGAAAAAACAATAAGTCAATTAAAAAAACTCAATAGATAGCATCACCAACATTCTAGATCCCTGGAAGACAAGAACTCAGACAATGAAGACAAAATATACAATCTTGAAAATAAAGTTGACCTCACAGTAAAGATGGTAAGAAACCATGAACAGAACATCCAAGAATTATGGGATTCCATCGAAAGACAAAATTTAAGACTTTTGGGGATAGAGAAAGGTTCAGAGGTTCCAACCAAAGGAATGAACAATCTCTTCAATGAAATAATATCAGAAAATTCCCCAAGCATGAAGAATGAATTAGAAAATCAAATATAAGAGGCCTATAGGAAACCAAATGTACAAAATTACAACAGATATACACCAAGACACATTTTTATAAAAATGCCTAGCATAAAGAATAAGGGTAGAATTTCAAAGGCCACAAGAGAGAAAAATCAGATTACCTATAAGGAAAGACCAATTAAGAACTCAGTAGAACTTTTTACCCAGACACTCAAAGCCAGGAGATCCTAGAACAACATATACCAAGCTCTAAAAGATAATGAATGCCAACCAAGAATCTTATATTTGGCAAAATTAAGCTTCAAATTTGATGATGACATAAAAAATTTCATGATAAACAAAAGCTAAAAGAATTTACTGCAAGAAAGCCTGCATTATAGAACATTCTTGGCAAAATATTCCACGAGGAGGAAATGAAAAACAACAATGAAAATCTACAAAGAGAAGAACTACAATAAAAGAAAAGCCAACCAAAGGAGAATCAAAGTCAATCTAAATACCAAAAATAAACAACAATGACTAATAATACAAACCATATCTCAATAGTAACCCTAAGTGTTAATGGCTTAAACTCACCAATCAAAAGAAATAGACTGGTAGATTTAATTTCAAAAAAAAAAAAAATTCAACAATATGTTGCTTTCAAGAGACTCATAGGAAAAGATGCCCACAGACTAAAGGTTGGAATAAAATATACCATTTAAAAGGTCTACATAAGCAAGCAGGGGTTCCCATCCTCATATCAAATAAAGTAGATTTCAAAGCAAAGTTAATAAAAATGGATTAAGATGGACATTTCATATTGTTTAAGGGAACCATGCATCAGCAAGACATATGGTTATAAATATATATGCCCCAAACAATGAAACATGTACACTCATCAATCAAACTCAAGTTCAAGAGTCATATAGATCACAACATAATAATTATGAGTGACTTTAACACACCTCTTTCACAACTAGATTGATCTTCCAAACAAAAGCTAAACAAAGAAACTATAGAACTCAATAATAAAATCAATAACTTAGACTTAACTTACATATATAGAGTATATTATCCATCAATGAGTTAATACACTTTTTTCTCAGCAGCACATGGATCCTTTTCTAAAATAGACCATATGTTATGCCATAATGCAAATCTTAGTAAGTACAGAAAGTAGAGATACTACCCTGCATTCTATCAGACCACAATAGAATGAAATTATAAATCAATGATAAAATAGAAAATAAAAGCTACTCCAACACCTGGAGACTAAATGATATGCTATTGAATGAACAATGGGTTGCAAAAGACATCAAGGATGAGGCCCATCATGTCAAATTAGGCCACAACTTTCTTAATAAGACTCCTATAGAGCAAGAAATAAAATCGAGAATCAATAGATGGGATAAATTTAAACTAAAATTTTCTTCTCAGCAAAAGACACAACTAATGAGATTAAGACAGAGCTTACAGAATGTGAGAAAATCTTTACCACAAGCACATCAGATAAAGCATTAATCTCTAGGATATATAAAGTACTCAAATATCTTAACACCAAAAAAACAAATAACCCAATCAATAAATGGTCAAAGAAACTGAATAGATACTTCTCAGAATATGATATACAATCAATCAACAAACATATGAAAAAAACTTCAACATCTCTAGCAATTAGAGAAATGCAAATAAAAATTACTCTAAGAAGACTATACTTTCAGAGATCATTTCTATGGTATGTTACTAGAGAAGTTTCTCTGATGGTGTAGAGTACTGGAAACTCACTCCAGTCTGAATGGCAGCTATCAAGAATACAAACAAAAATAAGTGTTGGTGAAGATCTAGGGAAAAAGGCACACTCATACGTCACTGGTGGGACTGCAAATTGGTGCTGTCAATCTGGAAAGCAGTATGCAGATTCCTTGGAAAACTTGGAATGAAAACACCTTTTGACCCAGCTATCCCACTCCTCAGTTTATACCCGAAGGACTTAAAAGCAGCATACTACTGGGACACAGCCATATCAATGTTTATAGCAGCACAATTCATAATAGCTAAAATATGGATTCAACCTAGATGCCCTTCAGTAGATGAATGGATAGGAAAACTTTAGTATATATACACAATGGAACCTTACTCAGAATTAAAAGAGAATAAAATTATGGCATTTGCAGATAAATAGATGAAGTTGGAGAATATAATGCTAAGTGAAGTAAGCCAATCCCCCAAAACCAAAGGCCGAATGTTTTCTTTAATATGAGTATGCTGAGTCCTAATGGTTATTGGGTGGGGGAGCATGGGAGGAATGGAGGAATTTTAGGGAAAAGGGGAGGTAGGGGAATGGAGGGGGTAAGGGGGTAGGAATGATGGTGGAATTAGTTAGAAGTCATTACTCTAAGTACACATATGAAGATACGAATGATGTGCAAATACTTTATGTACAATCAGTGACTAGAGAACTTGTGCTCTGTATGTGTAATATGAAGTGAATTGCATTATGCCATCATGTATAACAAATTAGAATAAATAAATAATTTAATTTTAAAAAAAGAATAAAATCCTAAATGAATGGAGTTGGAGAATATAATGCTAAGTGAAGTAAGCCAATCCAAAAAATAACAAATACCTAATATTTTCTCTTATATAATGATGCTGATTCATAATGGGGATGGGGGAGCATGGGAGGAATAGACAAACTCTAGATAGGGTAAAGCAGAGGGAAGGAAAAGGAGGGGGCATGGGGGTAGGAAAGGCAGTGGAATGATATGGAAATAATTACTCTAAGTACATGTATGAGGACATAAATGGTGTGACTCTACATTACGTTCAACCAGAGATATAAACAATTGTGCTCTATATGTGTAATATGAATTGAAATGCATTCTGCTCTCTTATATAACAAATTAGAATAATTTAAAAACTCAGTCATAAAGTTAAAAAAGAAAATAAAAAATAAATTTATAAATTTGATAAATTTGAGTTTATCCAAGAAGTATTTTCTGAGTAGTTTCTAGGTAGTCCAACACCAATATGGCCCCAGGAATCCAACATAGCTCATGACAGAGAAGAACTGGGTGCAATTAGATTTCAGGCTGACAGATTTCATTTGTGAAAGCTTCTCTACTCTCATGATTGGGTAGAATTTATTCCTCCGTTTTCTGCTATTCCAAACCATGTCTGTATAAAGCTAGGCAAATATTTATGTTTCAATCTATAATATATATATAATTGAAATTACATAATGTATGTAATTGAAATCACTCTTTATTTTACAGATATTCTTAATCTAGTGTATGAGCAAATTGTCATACCCTCTATCATAAGACCAGAAGTCTGAATTAAGTCGGTTAGAATCAACTCTGGCGTCTCTGAATATTTTGACGTGGATAATTAATTTATTTAAGTCCCTTTCTCCTTAAGCAACAATAATAGTCTCCAAAAGTTGTTGTAATTATATACATATATATTAGTATATATAAAGTATACCAGCTACTGAACAGTGGGTTTTCAAAATGATTAATTCTTTCCATGTCAGTCTTTCATTCATTTATTTTCCCAGCCCAAATTATTCAATATTGTTAAAATAAAAAATTCGGCATATGCTAATATCATGCTGCTATCTTCAAATAGTGTTCCTATATATAAGATTTATTTGTTTACCTCCTTTGAATAGTCCTGTCATCATTTTTCACAAGATTTATCTTATTAATGTTATCTGGGTTTAAGCTTTCTAGTGAGAATATGTGACCCTCAGTTTGTCTTATGTACTTCTTATTTTAATGCCCTAGCTTACCAGAGGCATACTTAGGTGACCAGGATAGGGCCTTAGCTGTTCCCCCGTTTTACTCCACACATCAGTTACATAAATGTTTGCAGTCAGATTCATATCTGTAGCACATACAGCCTGAACTATGAAAAGTTAAAATATATACATATGTGTGTATATTTATAATATTTATGTAATATACACAAAACTATATATATATATATATATATATATATATATATATATATATATACTCATAAATGCATATGTATTCATATTATGAACTTTGGTAGTACCTAATTACTTTTCACCAAACTTAATCTTTGTTTTCTCTAGTTACTGAGAATTAAGTCATTACTCCATTTATTACTTTAAAGAGATTTTCAAACATGTCAGGGCAAGAGATTCTTTTTTTTTTTAATTGCTTTTATTTTTTAAATACACGAAAGCAGAATGCATCACAATTCTTATTACACATATAGAACACAATTTTTCATATCTCTGTTTGTATATAAAATATGCTCACACCAATTCATGTCTTCATATATGTAAAGCTGCTTTTTCCTTTTTTTTGATAGAATGCTAGAATTCAATCTATATTAAGAAAAATATGGATTACAGAGGTAACTTTCATCCTCTTAAATCAATAACTTATCATTATTTTTTTTTTGTTGGTCGTTCAAAACATTACATAGTTCTTGATATATCATATTTCACAGTTTGATTCAAGTGGGTTATGAACTCCCATTTTTACCCCGTATACATATTGCTGAATCACATCATTTACACTTCCATTGATCTACACATTGCCATTCTAGTGTCTGTTGTATTCTGCTGCCTTTCCTATCCTCTACTATCCCCCCTCCCCTCCCCTCCCCTCCCCTCTTCTCTCTCTACCCCCCTCTACTGTAAATCATTTCTTCCACTTGTATTATTCTTTCCTTACCCCTCACTTCCTCTTGTATGTAATTTTGTATAACCCTGAGGATCACCTTCCATTTCCATACAATTTCCCTTCTCTCTCCCTTTCCCTCCCACCTCTCATCCCTGTTTAATGTTAATCTTCTCATGCTCTTCGTCCCTACTCTGTCCTTAGTTACTCCCCTTATATCAAAGCAGACTCTTTACCAGGTTTTCTGATGTTACTCAAAGAAAACATGGTTCAAAGGATGATTTAGAGCACATATTCCCTGTTCTCTTACTGAGCACATACTTTTTATGACCGAGATTAAATATTTCTACCTTGGAATTGGATAAAACTGGTTGTATCTCTAGGTCCTGTCATTTATTAATTGTATAATCTGAAAAATGTTATTTGCACTCTAGTAATTTGTGAAGTATAATTAGAAATAGTGCCCATCTAATAATGACTAATGTGTATCATACACATCGCAAGCAATGTTATAATTCTTATACATATATAGATATACAGATAGATATGTAGATACACTCATGTGTTCTATATTTTCTTAATTATTTTTAATAGTAGCTGGATAAGTTAAGAATTATATTCTCTGTTTTTTAATATATCTTTTATTTATCAATGGACTTAATTTATTTATATGTGGTGCTGAGAATCAAACCCAGTGCCTCACACATGCTAGGCAAGCACTCTAAAACTGAGCCACAACCCCAGTCCTTCTCTGTTTTTCATAAGAGAAAAAATGTTTTTTAAAGAGTTCAAGCAACTTTTAAATATCTAAGGTGAGTTTGCAGTAAATTGCAAATAGATTCTAGTTCTAGCTTAGTTTTTTTTTTTTTTCTAGGACCATGTTATATCTATTCTTACTTCATTTAAAAACTCCCGATTTTAAATGTTTCTCTAAATGAACAATTTTTGCCTATAAAAATTCAAGTACCAAGAATGATGCATGAGAATATCTTAAAGTATTAATATACAAGTATGTCTGACAGAACCTGATATGACGAGCAATTCCCAGAGGTGTTTGATTCAGCAACACTCACCTTCCCTCTTATTAGAATAATATTCCATAAGGTTCTGCTCTAAGTAATCTGATAAATAATCTCCTCCATACTATTCATAAATTAATTCTGTACTCATATAAGCTATTATGTTTACATAATGATGGTATAAATCATGTTATGTGGGCATTGACCTTTTTCATTTACACATAGAAGTGACTGCAAGCAGGGAAGTTGGTATTTGCATCAAGAAATATTTTATTAGTGTTGCCTGCTACCAGGTAATTGAAAATATTATTATAGGTAATTTTTAAAACTTTAGAACAATTTATGATTTAACAAATGGAGACTTAAACAGGGGTCCAAGAACTTTGGTTTTGTGTGTCTATCATGCTATTATTGAAATTTTGGTAAATCAATTCTGTGAATGAGTTTTCCATCCATTTCTTTCCAATAAGGACACCCCTTGTTTGGCAAGTGCAATAACATGTAATCTTCCTCCACATTATTGCAACTGCTGCTTTTCCTACATTCCTTCCTTCATCATTTCTAGTAGTAGCAATTCAAAGAAACAAACCAAAAAACCAACACCAACAACAAAATGTCAAGTGAATTTTCCACATGATGTTTTTCCACATGCTTCAGAGTTTTAAATCACTTTTAAAAAATATTTTTCTTAGTTAAAAAGGGATACAATGACTTTATTTAATTTATTTATTTTTATGTGGTTCTGAGAATCAAACCCAGAGTCTCACATGTGGTAGGCAAGTGCTCTACCACTCAGCTACAACTCCAGCCCCTTAAAGCACTTACTCAAACTCATAAAATGCTTGCTTATTCTCAGAAACAAGAAACAGAATACACAAAATTGTCTTATCATAGTTTTTCAAATTATCATCAGATTTAATGCCAAAGTGATTCTGTAAGAAATATTCAGCACATTATGAATCAGGACTAAAACATAAATATATATGTATGAAAACAAATCCCACAAGACATAATCTTTCATTCTAAAAAAATAAATTCTTCCAAAAAGTAGTAAGGCACTAAATAAAGGGTTTCTTTAATATATTTCTTTTCAAAGAATAGATTCCAAATTTGCCAAAATGTGATTTTCGTGTATTAGAGATCTTCACAGACAATACTGCTATAATTTTCTCTGAATAAGTCTATTATTCTGGAAAAAAAATCAACATATTAACTGCAATTTTATGTCAGTTTCATTTTTCCTACAGAAAGCTCAGGGTATTAGAATGTTTCAAATAAAAACTTTCTTCACATTCTCTTTACTAGTTTAACTTATTCAAAATAATGTCCTCATGAGCTGATGTAGTTCATTTCAGCTGTTTAAATAATATTGCATTTGCTAGCGAGAAGATTAAACTATTCTTCAATTTTTACCTTACAAAAAATGCTCATTTCTGAGAGCTTCTGACCCCAAAATTTGAGAAATCAAAAAAAGTACAATATTATTTTTCCTTCTTAACATTGTTCAATTCACCTTTTCCTTTTCATATAATAAATGAAATCCCAAAGCCACTCATGTTAGTATTAGGAAGGACCCTAATAGTTTTCTAATTTGATGTCTTTCATTCTATATATTGGAAGAATACATGTCTCCACAGTAACCCCTTTCAAATTAGTAAAATAGGTTCATCTTTTGGAAATGACTCTAACTACAGAGAAGATATTCTGGAATATATCTTGGAACTCTCAACCTCATCCTCAGAAGCTTTCATATTCATTAATGACACTGACCTGTAGCCATAAAATAGACTCAATCAAGTCAAACTGTTTTCAGGAAAAGGTAATACTAAAAAGACATTTTCAGGTGAACCCTTAGTTCTCTGGTGAGTTAAACTCACGAGAGACACCCTTTCATTCTCTCTTGGCCAATTGAAATTCTCTCTGACCTATAATATACAAATTTGACTTCTATCTTCTGTTGAAAAGAAATGCCCTTATTCTCACAAAGTTAAGAATTCTATCTGAGACTCCTACTGGATGCTAGGAGCAGTTCCCATTTGAATTCTTCACAAATGCAGTGAACCTAGGAGGCCATCTATATAAATATTTCATTGTTTTTAGCTGTACTGTAAATAATAAATGTTTGGCTTGTTGAATTTTGGTTTTTGAACATGAGGCCCATTTTTTTTCATTTTAAAACTGGTTACAAAAAGATGATTTTTCTCTTTCCCTATCTATTGTGAATTATTTATGAGTTAAGATCCTAAATTTTAGAAATTTCATTCTGCTTTATTTTTGCTATTATATTGTAGAATTCATGCAAGGGGTGGGGGCCAGAAATCTCTGCATGCACACTCACCACAAACTCAGGAATTTCTATGACCAATATATCAATAGATAAAGGTTGATGCCCTCAGAAGTGTGTTTAATTTAAATGGATTAAATGAGAACAAATGAATTCCAATCAAATCTGACTGTGATCTATGATGTGTGTTCTAGAAAGGGCTCACAGTGTTTCAGTTTTGACCTATGATAGCTGTTCCAGAACTGATACCTATGTGGTTTGGTTGATCTCCATGTCCACATAGCTTATCAGAAATCCTGTTTCTATGACTATAGTTATTATATGAGGTATTCATAGACACTGAAAGCTACATAACTTGTACACTGTGCAGACATCAAACTTCTGGTGGACTATAGAAGAGTTAACAATTTTATTTTCCCATATGCACATCTATAAAATGATGCTAAGGATTCCAACATGGCGGCGGGCGCGGAGAGATCAAGTCTCTGACCTCTTCAGCTGTGCGGGCATAGGGAGTCGTAAACAATCTAAATTCTGTTTGCTCAGGATCACTAGGCAATGCTGAGCTGACGTGGATCTGGGGCGAACAGTCTGGGCCTCTCAGAACACACACTGAGCCTGGATCAGCTGAATTCAAGCTCCCATTCGCCTGCTTCCCGCAGACAAACAGCTGTGACTCAGCACTAATCCATCCGGCTGAAACAACTGGTCAGCCCTTCTGATCCTACAGAGGTAAATGCCAACCGAGCCTTCATAGGTAGTGGCCACAGGTTTGAAACGGGGCTTGGGAGAGATAGTAAAGACCCACTCATTGCATTGGTCACCCGGCAAAGGGAAACGAACTGTCGCCATTTGCACGAGATACCACCATGGCAGAGAACTGACGTCACCAGACTGCGGCGGAGGAGATAACTTCATTGAAACCTGTGGCTACAGGTGTGTAATTCCATAGCCTTCCCTCTCCACACATCGGGGAAACCTTAAGGGCCCCTCCCAGCTCTCCCTTAAGGGCCCCTCCCAGCTCTCCCGTGAGCACGATAGCCAGACCTAGGGAATCAGAAGTGGCGCGGGACCCGCGGTGCGGAACTCCCGGCTACCGCTCCCACCAGTGCTGACAACTGAGGTCTCTTGCACCAGCTACTGGGGGCGTGGCTACCAGAGGGCAAGTAAAATTCGCTGAGGATTCTCAGCCCCAAGCTCTAAAAAATAGGGTCTGAGGGAATGGCAAACTGGAAGAGTGTTTCCAGTCGTTCATGAAAACAGGGCTCCCGGGAGCAGCAGACCTTGCGTGTAGCCAGTATTGTGTTGAGCGGCACCCGTGAGAGGGACCTGGCTAGAGGAAAAGTGGGGAAGTGACTAGACATAAGAGGAGGCCCTAGGCACTCAGGATTCGAGACTCGCCCAGTCTGGGAGGAGGAGCAGCTGCACAGTGATAGGTTCCCGCATATTGACAGGAGAAACTTGGCCTGGTGGGCACAGCGCCACCTACTGGAAGAGAATTTAATCAAACTCTAAGACTGCATTTATTAGTTTTTTTTTCTCTCTCTTTTTTTTTTTTTGATTTGGGTTTTTTCTTTCATTTTCATTTTTCTTTTTTGTTGTTTCTTAATTTTTTTTAATTTTTTTCTTTTAATTTTAATTTTAATTTTTTTATTATTTTTTTATTTTATATTTTTTTTCTTCTTTTGTCTTTTCATTTCTTTTCAATTTTCTTATTCCCCCTTCCTGGAATTCTACCTGCTTACACTCATTCTCTTTAGTGACTTCTTCCATTCCCTTCTAATACCTTTCCTCCCAAGCATCAAATAAATCTATAGGAGTAAACAGTAACTCAGCAGTCAAACAGAAAAAGAAGTAACAAGAGCAGCATGAAAAAGCAAGGAAGAAAAGGAGTACAAACAATGCAGGACAGCCTAAATATTCAGGAGGACCTAGAGTCATCAGAAAAATGGTCATATAAAGAAACTCAAGGAACACCTTAGACAGATGGAATGGAACCTTAAAGAGGATACGAGACAGCAAATTTGAGCAGCAAAAGAACACATTGAGAATGAATTACATAAACAGATAAAAGAAGAAGTTAAGCATCTTTATCAGGAGATAGAGATTATAAAAAATAATCAAACAATAATTCTAGAAATGAAGGAAAGATAAACCAAATTAAAAACTCAACTGAGAGTATCACTAACAGAGTGGAGCAAGTAGAAGCCAGAACGTCAGATAATGAAGACAAAATATATCATCTTGAAAAGAGTATAGCCAACTCAGAAAGGCTGGTAAAAAATCACGAGAAAAACATCCAAGAGTTATGGGATAACATAAAAAAACCAAACTTATGAGTCATCGGGATAGAAGAAGGTACAGAGATTCAAACCAAGGGAATGAGTAACCTGCTGAATGAAATAATTACAGAAAACTTTCCAGAAATAAAAAAGGAAACAGATATACAAATTGAAGATGCATACAGGACACCGAGCGCACAAAATCACAGTAGACCAACGCCACAACACATTGTTATGAAGATATCCAATATACAGAACAAAGAGAAAATATTAAAAGCTACAAGAGAAAGGAGGCAGATTACATTCAGGAGTAAACCAATAAGGTTAACAACGGATTTTTCATCACAGATGCTGAAAGCAAGAAGGTCATGGAACAATGTATTTCACACACTGAAAGACAATGGATGCCAACCAAGAATTCTGTATCCAATAAAATTAAGCTTCAGGTATGACAACGAAATAAAAATCTTTCATGATAAACAAAAGTTAAAAGAATTTGCAGCCAGAAAACCAGCATTGCAAAGCATTTTGAGCAAAACACTACATGAGGAAGAAATGAAAAACAATAACCAAAACCATCAGTGGGAAGTGCCTCGGTAAAGACAGAGGGCGAGGCGAAAGATAATCATGGAGAAACAAACTAAATTTTTTTAAAAAAGGATAAATAATCAAACATGGCTGGAAGTACAAACCATATATTAATAGTAACTCTGAATGTTAATGGCTTAAACTCTCCAATAAAGCGACATAGGCTGGTATCATGGATTAAAAATCAAATCCAACAATATGCTGCCTCCAGGAGACACATCTGATTGGAAAAGACATACACAGGCTGAAGGTGAAAGGATGGGAAAAAATATACCATGCACACGGTCCTCGTAAGCAAGCAGGGGTGGCCATCCTCATATCGAATAAAATCGACTTCAAGACTAAGTTAATCAAAAGGCATAAGGAAGGACATTATATACTGTTAAACGGAACCATTCACCAACAAGACATAACAATTATCAATATTTATGCACCAAATAATGGTGCTGGGACATTCATAAAACAAATTCTCCTCAAGTTCAAGAATCAAATAGACCACAACACAATAATTATGGGTGACTTCAACACACCTCTCTCACCATTGGACAGATCCTCCAAACAAAAGTTGAATAAAGAAACTATAGAACTCAACATCACAATCAATAACCTAGACTTAACTGACATATATAGAATATATCAACCATCATCAAATGGATATACTTTTTTCTCAGCAGCACATGGATTCTTCTCAAAAATAGACCATATATTATGCCATAGGGCAACCCTCAGTAAATATAGAGGGGTGGAGGTAATACCTTGCATTTTATCTGATCATAATGGAATGAAACTGGAAATCAATGATAAAAGAAGGAAGGAAAAATCCTACATCACATGGAAAATGAACAATATGTTACTGAATGATCAATGGGTTACAGAAGACATAAAGGAGGAAATCAAAAAATTCTTAGAGATAAATGAAAATACAGACACAACATATCAGAATCTATGGGACACAATGAAAGCAGTTTTAAGAGGGAAATTCATCGCCTGGAGGTCATTCCTCAAAAAAAGAAAAAAACAACAAATAAATGAGCTCACATTTCATCTCAAAGCCCTAGAAAAGGAAGAGCAAAAAAACAGCAAATGTAGCAGAAGGCAAGAAATAATTAAAATCAGAGCAGAAATCAATGAAATTGAAACAAAAGGAACTATTGAAAAAATTAACAAAACGAAAAGTTGGTTCTTCAAAAAAATAAATAAGATCGACAGACCTTTAGCCATGCTAACGAAGACAAGAAGAGAGAGAACTCAAATTACTAATATACGGGATGAAAAAGGCAATATCACAACAGATGCTACAGAAATACAGAAGACAATTAGAAATTATTTTGAAAACCTATATTCCAATAAAATAGAAGATAGTGAAGACATCGATAAATTTCTTAAGTCATATGATTTGCCCAGACTGAGTCAGGAGGATACACACAATTTGAACAGACCAATATCAATGGATGAAATTGAAGAAGCCATCAAAAGACCACCAACCAAGAAAAGCCCAGGACCGGATGGGTATACAGCAGAGTTTTACAAAACCTTTAAAGAAGAATTAACACCAATACTTTTCAAGTTATTTCAGGAAATAGAAAAAGAGGGAGCTCTTCCAAATTCATTCTATGAGGCCAACATCACCCTGATTCCGAAACCAGACAAAGACACCTCAAAGAAAGAAAACTACAGACCAATATCTCTAATAAACCTAGATGCAAAAATCCTCAATAAAATTCTGGCGAATCGAATACAAAAACACATCAAAAAAATTGTGCACCATGATCAAGTAGGATTCATCCCTGGGATGCAAGGATGGTTCAATATACGGAAATCAAGAAATGTTATTCACCACATCAATAGACTTAAAGGTAAGAACCATATGATCATCTCGATAGACGCAGAGAAAGCATTCGACAAAGTACAGCATCCCTTTATGTTCAAAACATTAGAAAAACTAGGGATAACAGGAACTTACCTTGACATTGTAAAAGCTATCTATGCTAAGCCTCAGGCTAGCATCATTCTGAATGGACAAAAGTTAAAGGCATTCCCTCTAAAATCTGGAACAAGACAGGGATGCCCTCTATCACCACTTCTATTCAATATAGTTCTCGAAACACTGGCCAGAGCAATTAGACAGACAAAAGAAATTAAAGGCATAAAAATAGGAAAAGAAGAACTTAAATTATCACTATTTGCGGACGACATGATTCTATACCTAGAAGACCCAAAAGGGTCTACAAAGAAACTACTAGAACTAATAAATGAATTCAGCAAAGTGGCAGGATATAAAATCAACACGCATAAATCAATGGCATTTCTGTATATAAACGACAAAACTTCTGAAACGGAAATGAGGAAAAACACTCCATTCACAATATCCTCAAAAAAAAAATAAAATACTTGGGAATTAACCTAACAAAAGAGGTAAAAGATTTATACAATGAAAACTACATAACCCTAAAGAGAGAAGTAGAAAAAGATCTTAGAAGATGGAAAAATATACCCTGTTCATGGATAGGCAGAACTAATATTATCAAAATGGCGACATTACTGAAAGTTCTCTATAGGTTTAATGCAATGCCAATCAAAATCCCAATGGCATTTCTTGTAGAAATAGAGAAAGCAATCATGAAATTCATATGGAAAAATAAAAGACCCAGAATAGCAAAAGCAATTCTAAGAAGGAAGTGTGAATCAGGTGGTATAGCGATACCAGATTTCAAACTATATTACAGAGCAATAGAGACAAAAACAGCATGGTACTGGTACCAAAACAGGTGGGTGGACCAATGGTATAGAATAGAGGACACAGAGACTAATCCACAAGGTTACAACTATCTTATATTTGATAAAGGGGCTAAAATCATGCAATGGAGAAAGGATAGCATCTTCAACAAATGGTGTTGGGAAAACTGGAAATCCATATGCAACAAAATGAAACTGAATCCCTTTCTCTCGCCATGCACAAAAGTTAACTCAAAATGGATCAAGGAGCTTGATATCAAATCAGAGACTCTGCGTCTGATAGAAGAAAAAGTTGGCTCCGATCTACATATTGTGGGGTCGGGCTCCAAATTCCTTAATAGGACACCCATAGCACAAGAGTTTATAACAAGAATCAACAAATGGGACTTACTTAAACTAAAAAGTTTTTTCTCAGCAAGAGAAACAATAAGAGAGGTAAATAGGGAGCCTACATCCTGGGAACAAATTTTTACTCCTCACACTTCAGATAGAGCCCTAATATCCAGAGTATACAAAGAACTCAAAAAATTAGACAGTAAGATAACAAATAACCCAATCAACAAATGGGCCAAGGATCTGAACAGAGACTTCTCAGAGGAGGATATACAATCAATCAACAAGTACATGAAAAAATGCTCACCATCTCTAGCAGTCAGAGAAATGCAAATCAAAACCACCCTAAGATACCATCTCACTCCAGTAAGATTGGCAGCCACTATGAAGTCAAACAACAACAAGTGCTGGCGAGGATGTGGAGAAAAGGGTACACTTGTATATCGTTGGTGGGACTGCAAATTGGTGTGGCCAATTTGGAAAGCAGTATGGAGATTCCTGGGAAAGCTGGGACTGGAACCACCATTTGACCCTGCTATTGCCCTTCTCGGACTATTCCCTGAAGACCTTAAAAGAGCATGCTACAGGGATACTGCCACATCGATGTTCATAGCAGCACAATTCACAATAGCTAGACTGTGGAACCAACCCAGATGCCCTTCAATAGATGAATGGATAAAAAAAAATGTGGCATCTATACACAATGGAGTACTATGCAGCAATAAAAAATGACAAAATCATAGAATTTGCAGGGAAATGGATGGCACTAGAGCAGATTATGCTTAGTGAAGCTAGCCAATCCCTAAAAAACAAATTACAAATGTCTTCTTTGATATAATGAGAGCAACTATGAACAGAGCAGGGAGGAAGAGCAGGAAGAAAAGATTAACATTAAACAGAGACATGAGATGGGAGGGTAAGGGAGAGAAAAGGGAAATTGCATGGAAATGAAGGGAGACCCTCATTGCTATACAAAATTACATATAAGAGGTTGTGAGGGGAACGGGAAAATAAACAAGGAGAGAAATGGATTACAGTAAATGGGGTAGAGAGAGAAGATGGGAGGGGAGGGGAGGGGGATAGTAGAGGATAGGAAAGGTAGCAGAATACAACAATTACTAATAGGGCATTATGTGAAATTGTGGATGTGTAACTGACATGATTCTGCCTCTGCATTTGGGGTAAAATTGGGAGTTCATAACCCACTTCAATCTAATGTATGAAATATGATATGTCAAGAGCTTTGTAATGTTGTGAACAGCCAATAAAAAAAAGTCACTCTTCTGAAAAATAAAAATAAAAATAAAAATAAAATAAATAAATAAAATGATGCTAAAGATCTTGATTCCATTTTCCATGCAGGAATGTTATAAGTAAAGCCATACATAATAAAATGAGTGCTTAACCTATATATTATTAATAATTAAATTATTTAAATATAAATTATATAGTATAACAATAAATTTATATAAATAATATTATTAATTATAGTACACATTGACAAGTTATATGTTAAAGAGCAAGGTATCATTGAAACTTTCAAATTTTATATTTTAAATTAATCAATTTTGATTTCACATATGATTTTTTAAAATTTTATTGTTTTTTTTTATTTATACATGACAATAGAGTTTATTTTGTTATGATAATAGAAGCAAGGAATATATCTTATTGTAATTAGGACTCCATTCTTATGGATATAAAAATGAAACAAAACTTACAACCCTCAATATCCATGTCTTTGCCTAAATGTGTATGTTCATGTCTGTCTGTAATATACAAGCATATATGATATGCCATATATTACATAAGATATTTAATATAAAATATAAGTTAGATGTGTTATGTATGCACATGTAATAAAACACATGCATATACATGAACATATACATGTACATTTTCTATATACACAGGAATGCTAGGTACGTAGTGCAAGGACCTTTGAAAATATAAAGAACTAAGTTGAAATGTTAATAAAATATAATAAAGCCATATAAGCAGTGTTCTTTTTAAGAAAGAGAGAACAAGGAAATAAAAACAGTAGTTCAAAGCAAGAATAAAATTTACAGACAACATTCGAAAAGATAAAAGAGTTTTTTTCTGGGTTGAGTATACTAAATTAGGAATTTTATTAGAAGCCACAGTTTAAGGGAAAAGAAATTCATTATTTGACTAATAGTAAGATTTTAGAAGTTGCAAAGAAACAGCAATCTCATTTATTCACTTAAGGAAGATAGTTTGGCCAATTATTGGAACTAAGAATAAGATTTATTTAACGGGTTTTACAAAGCAAGTTGTTCAAAAGAAAGTCTACTCAAGGTTCAGATCTTTATGAAATGTGACAAACACAACTAACAATGATCCATTTTCAACTCAGGCAGCACCCATTGCATAATAAAAGCCTGGATAAAAATCACTATCCTAATATACCTGTTTTACTATAATTGAACACTTTTCATTGAGACAGAATAGAAAAATCATAAAAATATCTGCTTGTGGTTCAACCAGCTCATGAATGTGTTTCAGACAGGACACCAGTAATTTTGGTGAGGCTGCACTTCCTTCTTCCTTGCCTTTTCAGTCTATCTTATGTACAAACAAAGACTTGTTTCGCAGAGAAAATATTTGTTGGCATTATGGTATTTAGTTTGCTTACAATTCTGTGGACCAAAGTTGCCAAAACTATAAAATGATTAATCAATTTATTATACGAACAAAACAGACAACAACAATAAAAATAGAAACTTTTGCCAAGTGTTTGGCTGCGAAAAATATATTTGAAGTGGTATGAAAGAAAATCTCCATCTTTTTCTTCTTTGCACTGGAAACTTAAGAAGTGCATAATTCATGGTGTTTGTTGGTGAAAAGGCAAATCTCTAGCTGGGAAGTGTGTCTCTGGAACACAACTTTCCTAGTTCTAAGATGCCTTTTATCTAATAGCTTACCTTAATCATTCAAAAACATTTTTCAATATTTTCCACTTCATAGTCATTATTTTCACTGACATGTAAAGGGAAAGAGAAGTACTAATTATAACTTCAAAATAAAATAAAAATTAGGCCTTTGTGGTGAAAAAGATAATGATCAAAAACCTTTTCTTTGTTTTCCTGCAGTCTCTGCCTGCCAAGCACTTTTAGACTTTAAGACATCTCAGTCCTTCCTGTATTAACCTGGCTTTATTAATTAGATTTTAAATCTGTAGGTTGAGTAAAAGTTCAAAATAAAACTTTTGAGTTCTTAATAATTAATATTTTCTTATTTCTAAAACTGATATCCAGGTACTCTGAAATAATACTAGCCTCTATATCATTGAAATAATTATACTAGTTTTATACAGGTTAGTAAGTAGCTATTGCTCAATTTCTCACCCATCCTGGAACTACCACTGTTGTCTCCACCTAGAAAATGCTCCATTCTCCAGCAACCAGTGGAGTAAAGACTAGTCCTCCAGGACTCTGCTTAGCATGGCACACAGCTTCAGTTTTGATGTACCTTTTCTTATTTCTCATAAAGTGTTAATTATGGTAAATGTTGTTTTAATTCCCTCCCACCTACAATGCTGTCTTCAATTATGCAAAGGAAAAAAAATGGTAGTGTAAGTCAAAATTATGGTAGTATAAATAGAATTGGCTTGCTCTAATTATATCCAGGAAATGTCCTCAACATATGGGTAAGATTCATTCTTCTAGGAGGCACAAACTATTAAAAGAAGGAGGAGAAAGAAGAATGGGAGTAGGGGAAGAGAGGGAAGAGGAAGAAGAGGAGATCCTGACAGATGGCAAGGATCATGTAGACCTGCCTACTGTCAATTCCTGCATAGTTGGAGAAATACTCTCTTACGTAAGCATTGTGCAATGTGCATCTCAAATGTCTTTCCGTTATCTACAGGATTATTATTGTTTTCCTACCATCAGTCAGTTGGCCCTGACTGATAATATTATCAAAACTCTTTCATAAAAGTGGGAAATATCATTTGGAAGTTGAAGAGAGAACTGTAACTTTAAACCATACTTGGTCTAAATTTTCACATTAAAAAAAAAGGAAGCAATGAAACACACCCATTGATCCATGTCAAGGTGAAAGATCCCACCTTAAAAGGGTGGTATCACATCAGAAAGGGCATGATATTACCTTGGAAAATAAATATTTCTTAAGCATAAAAATGAAAACTATAAAGCACAGGAATTTTGAGTTTCATTAATTCAAACTTCATAACAATATGCTTATAATTTTTATTTATGAGAAGATTGCAATGATTTGGGGCATAAAAACATAATGGACTATGTTGAAGATAATGAGGAAAAAATATAAAGTTATAAAATTCAGGCAAAGATGTTGTACCTAAATGGTATATGCTTATTTAAAATGTGTCATTTTTATGGATATATCATTAGGAATTAAGAGCTTTATTCATTATTTGTTAAGCATTTATTGTGCTTCAATAATTTTCAAAGTCATTAGGACCAATGGAATTTTTGATATATTAAATAGTCCTAAAACACAAATATTATTATCATCACATTCAGAAATGAAAAACTTGAGACTAAGTGTGGTTAAATCTAGTTTTAGAAACTAGATTCAGCCATATATCAGCCTGACATGTTGATATGTGCTTTGGGCACTTGGTAAAACAGGGAAGATTTCCTTGACTGATTAAATTTAATTTGTTTTTAGTAAGAACCATTCCTAACTTTAAAAAAAATAAATAAATGAATATCACAACATTGGTTTTAAGCCTAAAGGTTGGGAATATTATATATATTTTTTTAATAAATCCAATCAGATTTCAAATTTTAAATTATAAAAAGATTGAACACAGGTTTCACTTAAGTCCAGTGTGAGGGGCTGCTCTGAATACATATAGATTCTCTCTCTAAATATGACAATAGGCAGAGGTGACCCTAATCTTCTTTGTTTTTCATGTGAAAAGATTTAGTGGCTTTACTTTGGTATCCTTTGCATATTTAGCATACACTTTTAGGAACCTCTCCAAAAACATTCTTAAATGTAGGTTGCTATAGTTTGGGTCTTGAATTTCTCCGAAAGGCCCAGGTGTCAGAGCCTGACCCCCAGGATATGGCTGTACTGGGAGGTGGTGGAACAGGCAGGACATTGAGGGGGTGCTCTCGAAGGGGATATTGGGACACCTGACTCCTTTCTATTTTTTCCTTGCTTCCTGGTGGCCATGAGGATGGCAGGCCTCCTCCACCTTACACTGCTGCACTAATGTACTGTGCCCCACAGGCCCAAAGTGACGGGGTCAAGAAGGGTCTGAAATCTCTGAAATCACCAGCCAGACAAACCTCCTGTGTTTATATGTTTATTTTCTCAGGTGTTTTGAAAGCTGACACAAAGATGGGTCACAGTGTCTTTGCAAGTATAACATGCCACAGTCTGGCTGGGCACAAATCAGGAGCCACTCAAACAGGAACAAACTTTATTTCCAAACTCCTCCAGCACACTCCCTGGGAACTCTCCCAAACGCCACCCAGCGGCTCCTCCAGGAACACACCACACACCAACGGGAACTCCCAGCACCGGAACTTCACCAACCAACTCCAACTCTTCAGGAATTCCCCCGAGAGCTCAACCGGAACTCAGGAACTCAACGGGAACTCCTCGAGAACTCAAAAGTCATCATCTTAACGGCTCGCTGGCGTCACCTCTCAACCACTACTTCTGGCAAAAACGCCATGCGTCATCCCAACTCGGCTGTGGCCCTCAACAATAACATGTTTTACTTACAGCTCCAATGTAAATTTTTGTTTGCTCTTTGAGAAAAAAAAAAAAAAACATGTAATTTTTGAGACTTATTTGAAAATAGTAGTTAGCCTTAACAGATTTTCATAGTATTCTTCTTTTTCCTATTAGATAAGGGGGAAAAGATACATTATGATTGTAGTTAAGAGGTATCAAGTCTGTAAGAAAATTCATATAGCCTCGCTTAAGGGAAAAATGCCCATTTAACCACCCTTAGCCTCAAGTTTTTCATTTCTAAATATGGAGATAATAATGCACACGTTTTAGGACTATTTAATATATCAAAAGATCCATTGGTCCCAATGACTTAAAAAATTATTGAAGCACAAAATGCTTAACAAATAAAGAATGGAGCTCTTAATTCCTAAGGACATATCCATTAATTAATTAGAATTTTATTTTACAGCATGCTGAGTTGCTCTTGTATTTGTTAGGGCAATAAACCTGTAGTGTTTAATATATATTGCATTATTCAGTTTTCATATTCATTTAAAATATCTTCCCATAGTTGTTTCTTATAATTTATCTTTGATTAGGCACTATAATATGATGGGTAGAAGTATAAACTCTAGTATCAAACTGCTTCTTTTAAAATCCTATTTCATTACTAACTGATTTCACAACTTAACTTCTCAATGCCTGGAATTGTTTGTCTGTAAAAATAGTAAAAAATGCAAAACTTCTTTGAGCTGCTTTAAGGAATAAACTGGTCAACAAACTAACATATTTAGAATATCCATCTCACAGTTTGTGTTTGACAACACTGATTGACTTATTTTTTTTTTTGCATTTATTTATATTGAATTTTTTTTTTTATCAGCAGAAAACTAAAAAGGGTTGGATGTCAGGAGAGTTTGAAATTTGAGGAAGAACTCTGATCACAAAATCAATTCTACCGAAAGAGAGAGCGAGCTGACCTAATGGCGAAGCACCAGGCAGATGTTAAAGAACTTCAGTTATAGAACTAAGTGCTTTTTGTTTGTGTTTTAGGGAATGATTGGGATTGATGCACAGACTGTATTATATATGTCCCTAAAAGCTTCCTAGTATTTATATAAGTTCAAGGATACCAAAGAGATGCTATTTTTCCTAATATAAACCATGTTTTATATTTCTGTCACAGACTTTTACTGTTTATTTATTTATATCCTGTCTTGTTCCAAATACAAGTTTAAGATGACTGCAGGGATGTGTAAGATATAAGTGTGAATAAATTGAATGCAGACTAGAAAGGCAAAGGAAAATCAAGTCCAAAGTCACAAACTTTAACTATCAAGAAGGAAAATGGAAGAAGCAGAACATGGATTCCTCTCCAGTTCATAAACATGGGCACATACTTGCTCTAAATTTTCCAATTTCCAGTCAAAATGTAAAGCTTTACCTCTGAAAATCAAAATATCTGTTAAAAAAACATGTCTGTATTTCATGAGAAGCAATATTTAAAATTGAATTTTTCTAGTAGTTCCTATTTTTATTGTTATTTATAATGAGATTTATTTGTATCACGTTTTCAGATATTTTTCTGAAAATAAATATACAATTGGCCTTTTAAAATAATAAATAGTTTTATATTTTGGCACCATTTTTCTTTGGTTTTCCAAAATGCGTAACTTTGTTCTAATTAAGGTAGTTTAGCTTCTACCTTTCCAAGGGTTAACTTCTTACTCTTCTTATCTAAATGCACTTGCTATTACTTCCATTACTGTGTTAAAGAGTAATAAAAACAATGGGTACTTTGACTTCAGGGCCTAGGGTATTGGTGATGTTTTTACTATTTCCAGTTTTATACATGGTAGCTTTGGCATTGTATATATTCAAATAAAATATGGGTTAACATATTCTTATTTATTAATACCTGATTTTTTTTTTGCATTTTTCGAGCTTATCAGATTTGTTCCAGGATCAGATGAATCATGACTTCTTTAAGGATGTGTATGTACTTACCAAGAAGATTTTATTGTTTATTTGGAGAACAGAGTTACCATTGATTAGTTTTCCAGCCATTATTGAATGATTTTGATGTGATTTTCATTGCATATTGGCAGAAGTTTAACATTTAAATCTAACAAAAGTGATAATGAATGTCTTCAAGATGGCTAAATTATAACATATTCTTCAGGGTATGCATTTATTTAAATGTTTACCATAATTCATTTGTATTGATTATAAGACAATAAATTTAATTTATGAATAAGGACCTGGATTTCTTTGTAGCTCTGATTTCAACATCTTACGTAAGGTAACATTCTAGAACCTCTAAAAACAAGGTTTCTATACCATGTCTGACAGAATAAAGCAGTCATCTCAAGCTGGACTTAAAAAGTTAACTAAATATGCCTGACTTTAAAAAGAAAATCTACAAATCATGTAAGCCTTTGACGTGTATCTCCTCAGAGCCCAGATTTTATCCCCTTTATTTCTGGGAATAAGAGAGACACCAAAGTAATATCATCTCACCCCACTTCCACCTTTAGTCTGCTGTTAAATATTGGTGTGGAGAGAGACAATGCATCCCTAGACCATGACCAGTGTTCAAAATAATGGAATATTTATCATAATAGAAAGAATGATCTCTTAGTTAATTTAATTCTTATCATTAAGGGGAATACTAAAAAATACTGATAAATAGATTTTACATCCATCCAACATAATTTTTGTCCTTTATAATAATGTATAATTAGGTAAATCTTATTAATAAAATTGACCCTAGCTTACTTTTCTAAGAGAAATTTCACTGATAGCTGACATATGATTGTTTAAATATAGTTTCAGATTTTGCATTTATCAGAGGCTTTTTAAGCATGCATAGGTCACATCATCCTTCTCTCAGTTAGAAAGACTTGGAAATTATTTGGATTCAGTAACTGGGACTTAGAAATATGAGTCAGACATAGTCTAAATGCCTCTTGCTTCCCACACCCCTTTCCTGCCTAATTTAAAACTAATAACACTGCTTCATATCCACACAATAGACTTTTGTTTCTTTAATTTTTCTCTTTACCAATGGTTATGATTTGGATCTTAAATGTTCTCCAAAGCCATGTGCTGAAATCTTGGCCCCAGTTGATGCAAAATTGGGAGACAGAGGAACCATTAGGAGGTAGGACCTAGTAGAAGAATTTAAGAAATTGAAGGCCTTGTCTCTCTCTGTCAATGCTTCCCAGCTGCTATGAGATGAGAAGCTCTGCTCTACCACGTTTCTACCAAGATGTTTAGCTTTACCATGATTCCAAATTAACAGAGTCAAGTGATCATGGAGTGAAACCTCTGAAACTGTTATCCAAATAAATATTTCTTCATTATAAGTTGATTTGTCTCAGTTATTTTCTCATAGTAACAGAAAGATGAATTAACACATACTCAAGTAAATATAATTTAGTTTTTTTTAAACTATGTTCATAAAGTAGAGAACACTTTAATTATCTTCTCTTGTCATCAAAATAAATCTCACCCAATATCCCTTGAGTCACTAGGATTCTGAAATTTATTTCTTTGCATTCTGAAGGCTTTGTCTTTGTCACTGAAGAAGCTCTATGCCACCTCAAATTGCTTCTTTCTAAAGAAGCCATTGTACTCACAATAATTTTTTGTTGGGAAAGTTCCAGCGATGTTGATAATTCAAAATATGACCATTTTGGAAAGTTACCAGAATTCTTGTATGTTCTATAAGACCACACATTTTCATATTAAAAGCACATAAAGCAATTACAAATGGGACTTCTGCAAGCTTCAAGAGCAAAATGGCCACAGGTACAGCCTCATTCCATGATTTTTTTTTTCTATCAAGATACAGGAAGAGTGGTGTCCTGTTAGTAAACATTTGGCATTTGCAAAACTGCTTTAGGCAAACACACAGTGCTTTGCATATAAATCACTACATTATTCTGAGTGTGATCCTGAGGAGATAGGTAGAAATAATCAAAATATTTAACAAAAAGGTCGCATAGTGTTATATATTATTACCAAATTGCTAGAGAAAAACTGAGCATTTTACTGTACATCTGGGGAGGAATAATGGCAAAACTATGTAAACTTTTATGTCTGCAGCATTTAAGAAATTATAATTGAGCTGGGAATAACTGAAGCTTTCAAGTTTACATATTATAGAAGATAATGTAGGTTTAATTTTCTTTCTTTTCATTTGTCCTTTTTAGTTATACAGGACAGAAGAATATATTTTGACATATCATACATACATGGAGTATAAATCCCCATTCTTGTGGTTATACATGATGTGAAGTTACACTGGTCATGTAGAAACATAAGAAAGTTATGTCCAATTTATTCTACTGTCTTTCCCACTCCCCCGTCCAATTGGGTGAACCTCACTCCTCCCTCCCTAGCCCCTGCTGTTGTGAGTAAGCATCACATCAGAGAATACTTTCATTTTCTGATTCTGGCTTATTTGACTTAGCATGATAGTCTTCACTTCCATCCATTTACCTGCAAAGGTCATAATTTCATTCTGGTTTATGTCTGAGTCATATTCCATTGTGTACATGTGCCACATTTTCTTCATCTATTCATCTGTTGAAGGGTACCTATGTTGATTCTATAGCTCAGCTATTATGAGTTGAAATGCTATGAACATTGATGTGGACTGATCACTACAGTATGCTGATTTAAAGATCTTTGGACAGGGGATAACTAAGTCAAATGGGGATTTTATTCCAAGGTTCCTGAGAAATCTCCATAAGGCTTTCCAGAGGGATTACACCAATTTGCAGTCCCACAAGCAATGTATAATTTTTTCCCCATGTTGTTGCCAACATTTATTGTTACTTGTATTCTTGATTATTGCCATTCTGACTAGATTGAGATGGAATCTCAGTGTTGTTTAATTGCATTTCTCTAATTGCTAATGGTGTTTAACATTTTTTCATATATTTGTTGATCATTCATATTTCTTCTATGAATTGTCTGTTCAGTATCTTTGCTCGTTTATTGATTGGGTTATGTTTTAGAGTTGTTAAAATTCCATTTATTGATTCTTGATTTAACTTCACATGCTTTAGGAGTCTTCTTAAGGAATTCAGTTCAAAAGCCAACATGATGAAGATTTGGACCCACTCCTCTTCTAGTAGGCACAGGGTCTCTAGTCTAATGCCTAGATCCTTATTCCACTTCGAGTTGAGTTTTGTGCAAAGTGAGAGACAAGGATTAAATTTCATTCTGTTACATATGAATTTCCACCATGGAATAATCCAGTCATGCCTAGGTATCGCCCCAAGGGGACATCTCACTTTGGGGCCTCTAAGACCGTTTTGCTGTATCCTCACATAAAGGGAGGGGCAGAAGTGTTGACCACATTCTATCAAGAGGGTCTGTTTTATTTGTTGTTGTTGTTTGTTTGTTTTGTTTTGTTTTGTTTTCAGTTTGTGTTGTGTGTTCATTGAACACACTGGGCATTAAACTGAGGGCCTCAGGTATGTGAGGAAAGTGCTCTAGCTCCCTGAATTTCCTTTTTGTTTTTCATGTTTGTTTGTTTCCCAAAGATAGTGTTTTGCTAAATTGCTCAGGTTTGGCTACAATGTGTGATCTTCCTGCCTTAGTATCCTGGGTTGAGAGCAGTGTAACCTGTTATGGTTCAGATGTGAGCTGTCCCCTGCACAGGCTTCTGTGCTAGTGCAGGAATATTCAGAAGTGAAATGATGGGAATTGGAGAGATGTAACCTTATCATTTCATCATACATTGAATGGACTGACTGATTACTATGGGCAGGTGGCTGGAGGAAGTGGGTTATTGGCCCATGCTATAAAAGGATGCTTCATCCCTGTGACCCTTTTCATACCCTCTTTCTGTCTCTGGATCTGGCTCTGGCTCTGCTAGTTTGCTGCCCTCAGATGAGCAGCTTTTTCTGCTGGGCTCTTTCCTCATGATGGGCTGCCTCTTCTGGTCCTAGAGCAATTACATTGGTCAAATAAATGTTTCCATCTCTAAGTTTCTCTTGTCAGGTGTCTTGACCACCATGATGTGAAAGCTCAATAAAACACTGCTATCCAGTGATGCATGGTGGCACATGCCTGTAATCCCAGAAGCTCAGAAGGCTGAGGGGGGGGACCACAAGTTCAAAGCCTGCCTCTGTAACTTAGGTAAGAACTTAGTCAATCAGCAAACCCTCTAATAAAATATTTAAAAAGGCCTAGAAATATGTTCTCAGTGGTTAAGCACACCTGGGTTCAATCCTTAGTACCAAGAAGGAAAAAAAAACCCACTGCCATATACCATTACACCAAGCTTGGCAAATGAAAGTGTGTGTGTGTGTGTGTGTGTGCACGCGCGCACGCATGCTCGCACCTGTATGGGTGGGAGTGCTGGGACACAAATCAGGTCCTTGCACACAAAAGAGAAGCACAGTTAAGGTACACATTTCATCCCTGGGAGGTTGAAGTCATGGCCTAACCATCTCCTCAAGGACCACCTCTCTATGTCATTACTTTATGGCTGAAGAGTCAAGAGGAACTTTGGAGAGACACACACATTCCAACCACAGCACCCAAGAGACAAGCCCGGGAGTTGGTCCTCATTATATGTGCTTTGTCTGAGGGGAATCTTTCAGGTGGAGGTTAGAATCTCAGATTTCCATGAAGGCAGAAAGGTCTCTGGTAAAGCCAATCCATGACAATTATAAAAGCTATTGCAACTTCTCTTTTCTACAAGATGTAAGAGAGCCGTGTAGAAGAAAATCCCATCTGTGTTGTATGGTATTGAACACACAGTTTCCTCACATGTAACATTTGACATCAGCAGCTGAGGGGGTGGGGATAGAGAGAGACAGCAGCAAAACTTTTTACACTACTGAAGTTGTCCTGCTGCAGATTTGCATCAGAATGGTGTCCCATTCTTATATTAAATGGAAACCTCAGTGGATACCATTAAAAATATTCCTATAGTGCATATCCAAAATGAGAGGTACAATAATTAAAATATTTCACCACAAACATTCACAGAACACAAGAGATGTAAGTAACACTAAATCAAAACTTGTCCTGCTCTCCTTAAAAGAAAGCAAGTCACACCAAACTAAGACTCCACCCTGCTCTCCTTATAAGGAGGCAAGCCAGACTGAACCATGAGTTCAACCTATTACCTATAGACCTCATCTGAGGTCAACACACCATAATAATGCCATTTCTGGAAGAAAAAAGAAAAAAAGAAAGAAAAGAACAAAAACAAACACACAAACAAATTTAAAATTTTTTTCATTAAGTGTTGAGTTTTGAAACTTCTACACCTGTCTTCAAGGGTTATAATTTACTCCATAACACTCCCTGGACTTACTTACCTGAGAGATTTTATCATTAGATGTTGAATTTGGTCCTGTAATTATTCTATACCAATCTGTACAATCATATGTCTGTCTTATCACCTCTTCCTAATCTCCTAGCCTTTTCTCTATGAAATTATATTTATTTTACTTTTCTTCCTGAAAAAAAAATCTTTTCTAGGTATCAAATCTTGACTTTTACTATATTTTCCTTTGGGACACTTCAAAACTGCTCTTATTACTGCCTTCTGTCTTGCATAGTTTATGACAGTCATTTCAATGGTTCCATGTCTACTAATAAGTTATCATTTTCTTCTGGTTAAATGAAAGTGTTTTACTCCATCTGGAGTTTTTTAGGGCTCTGTGTGTGCCTGGGTATGGATTTCACTGAGTTTCTCCTACTGAGGTTTGCTAAGCTGTTTTAGTCTGTCGTTTTATGTCTTTCACCACATTTGGAAAGTTGAGCCATATTTATTTTCACTGCCGTGCTCTATCCATCCTCTAATTTGAGATCTGTGATGACATTAATGCTAGGCCATCTCATAGGTTACTGAAGCTCTACTCATTAAAAGTAGCAGAAGCAGCAGCAGCAACAACAACAAAAACCTTTCTTCTCTCCATTCTTTACTTTGAGCAAACTCTCTTGGGGGATACACTGGGTCACCTGGGCAACCTATGCACAGTGGCTCCTAAGGCCATGGTCTTGCTCTCACTGAGCACAATGAGGCCTACTTCTGTTCATGGTCTGTGAAGATGGTTGTCACTTCTGGGTTTCTGGACTGCTACACATAAACTCCTCTGACCTATGGACATGCACTGACTCATCCTCTTTTGGCTGCACTTGAGACCAACAGGCAAGAAGAGGCCTTAGGAAGTGGTGAAATGAAGGAGGTATAAGGGAAAACAGGTATTTGGGGTGAATGATGGAAAAGTGAGTTTCGGCTGTATAAATGGAGAGCACAGTTTTGGGCTACTTGACAGAAGGGCCTCAGCATGAAGGGGTTCTGCCAGTTTGTTGCCCTCAATTGAGCAGCTTTCTTCTGCTGGGCTCTTTCCTTATGATGGATGGCCTCACCAATGTCCCAGAGCTATTAAGTTGGCCATCTGTGATCTGAGGTCTATGAATCCATGATCCCCAGGTAAAAGTTTCCTTCTCTGTGTTGCTTTGGTCAAGTGTCTTGACCTCTGTGATGGAAAAGCACATTAAAACACTGCCCCCAGGCATGCATGGTGGCACATGCCTGTAATCCCAGCAATTCAGAAGGTTGAGGCAGGGGGATCACAAGTTCAAAGCCTGCCTCAGCAGCTTAGCAAGAAACTTAGCCAATTAGCAAGACCCTGTCTCTAATAAAATATAAAAAAAGGTCCAAGATGTGTCTCAGTGGTTAAGCACACCTGGGTTCAATCCCTAGTACCAAGGGGGGAAAAAAACTGCCATATGCCACCACACACAGTTTGGCAAATGTAATTGTGCATGTATGTGTTTGTAGGGGTGGGAGTTACTGGGAAGTGAAGCAGGTCCATGCACATGCAGGAGAAGCACTCTTAAGGTACACATCCCATTCCTAGGGTTGAAGCCTCATGGCCTAACCACTTCCTCAAGGCCCACCTCACAGCATCATTTCATTGAGGATTAAGCATCAATAGAAACTTTGGAGCAACACACATATTACAACCACAGCACTGACCCACCTCTCACTTGTCTTAACTGATGTTTATGACCCACTTCCAGTCATGAGTGAGGTTCAATAAAATCACAAAGTATCTTGTGTTGTGCAGCATTTTATTCTTAAAGTTGAGAATTGTTTGATGTATGTATATGCTCCATTATTTGGGGCATAAATATTTGTGATTATTAAGTCTTGTTGATATATGATTTCCTTTTAATTATAAAATGTCCTTCTTTGTTCCTTCTGATCAACTTTGGTTTGAAGTCCATCTTATCTGATAGGAGTATAGATAGCTCTGGTTATTTATGAGATCCTTGTGAATTTGAGTCTCTTGGAGACAGCATATTGTTGGGTCTTGTTTTTTAATCTAGTCTGTCAGTATGTATCTTTTGATTAATTTTGCCCATTCATACTCAATATTATTTTCAGATATGATTTTTATTCCCTGACATTTTGATTTATTTCTGTTTTTTATTTTGAATTAGTCTCTCTATTGGTTCACTGCTTTTTGTTTTTTTTGTTTGTTTGTTTGTTTTTTAGTGTATTTTCTTCCTTTGCTCATTTTAACTTTTATTTTTCATTTTTTTTTCTTCATGAAACAACTTATTGAGTATGTTTTATAGTACAAGTTTTCTAGTGTGAATTATTTTAACTTTTTTTTAATCTTCAAAGGTTATTATTTAGTCATCTATTCTGAAGCTTAATTTTGCTGGGTATAGTATCCTTGGTTGGCATCCCTTTTCTTTCAGATCTTGGTTTATATTTTTCCAGGACCTCCTAGTTTTGAGGATCTGGGTTGAAAGATTAGCCGAAATCTGGATTGGTTTCCCTCTAAATTTCACCGCTGTTTTTCTCTGCCAGCCTGTAAAATTCTATCCTTATCCAATATGTTAGATATTTTCATAATAATGTGCTTTTTAAAAAATCTGTTGTAATTTTGTATATTCGGGGTCTTGTAAGCATCCTGTATGTGACTTTCCATTTCACTCTTTATGTTTGAAATTTTTTCTGACATTATTTCATTGAGAAGATAGTGTATTCATTTTGTTTGTATTTCCAAAGCTTCATTTATCCCAATACATTTTAAATTTGTTCCTTTCAAATTATCTCATATTTGTTACACATTCTGTTCACTGTCTAAAATCTTTTCTCCATGGTCAAATTTGTTTTCAAGATTATATATTTTGTCTTGATTGCCGGAAACTGTTTTCCAAGTGATCTAGTCTCTTAGTGATACTTTAAATTGAATTTTTAATTTGGTTCATTGATTCGTTCATTTTGAGAATTTTGTTTTTTGGTTTTTTTTCAAAATCTTGGTCCCTTTATTGAAGTGACCTTTCACTTTCTGTATTTTTTCTCCAATTTCACTCCTTATACCATCCTTTACTTCACAAATGAGATTAACTATGTACATTCTAAACTCCTTCTCTGACAATTCTTTCATTGGGGTATAGATGGATTCTTTTACCATAGTACCTTGGTTTGTTTCAGACAATTTGTTCCCTTGCTTTTTCATGTTGTTTGTGTACCCATGTCACAGTATGGTTCTAAGGCAGTAGAGTTTCTACCCTGTGTACTTGTAGTGTCCCTGAAGGTTTCCAGTACCTCACTCTTTAAAAGGAGACAAGTAATTACAATCAATGCAAACTATATACAGGATTAAACCAAATAATCCCTACTATGATGTCTACAATGTTAATTACACAATTAGCAGAACTGGTACATTTTCATTGCCTACAATAAAAACAGCAACTTTGCAAAAGGATTTGTAATTTTAAAAGGTAGACATGGAGAACACTGAAGTGATATAGGATGTAAGGATTTTGAGGGAGGAAGAGAACAGATAGAAATGAAAAAAAATTAAAGGAAAGGTGAAAGAGAGACCAATAGAGATTGGCTGTTAGCAAAAGAAAAGAGAATCAAATAAAAAAGGTAAAAGAAAATATATATAAAGTAAAACTGTAAAGAAATTAAAAATAAAAATAAAAGAATACAAAAAACCTAAAATATACTAATCAAGCATCCTAATCCTCAAAACTCATCCATAAAATATAACTGTCTTCAAAAGTACTAGAAATGAGAAAAAGACAGATATAAATATGTCTAAATGTCCATGTATCATTATGGTCACTATTCAATAGAGAAAAGAATTTAAAAAAAGGAAAAGTTCAAGAATTTTTTCTGTTGGAGTTTTAAAAGATTCTCAGTGTCTCTTCTTAGCAGTTTTAAGTGGATTTATCTGTAGCATGATGTTTCATCCTGTATATTGCTGAGTGAGAGGTAATCTTGCAGGAGGAATTTCTGGAGGCAGGTTTTAGGCTTAGGTGAACTTCAGGCTCCTCAATGAATGCCAATTTGTCTGGAGATTTTTAAATCAGTGCACATCCAGGGACCAGATATTGCTGGTCCATGCTAGAAGAGTGTACCCAGGGATCTCTCCTTGGTTCCACTCATGTCAGGGAAGCCAATTCTTAGTCCCCTACATTGCCTTTGGACCCCACATTTTCTGGTCTCAGTTTTCACCTCTAATCTTTCCCATCCTCTCCCCTCCAAATCCCCAGCCAGACTCATCTTACCCAGCCAGTCCTGTAAGCATCCAGATTGGAGCAGGAGGGATAAAGCTGGGTAGCTTTCCACAACCATTTGTCCCCTGAGTAAACCTATAGCCACATTTGACTTTTCCCTGGTCATTTAATCATACTCTGTTTCATGCAGTGTGTTTACTTGTCCTGTATTTCGTCGAGCCAAACTTGGGTCTGCCAGGAATCAGCTCCCTCAACTTCTGGCCCCTGGACCATGGCCCCAAAATGGTTCCTTCCTTTGTTCTCCACCCACTGCCTGGAGTGATGGTAGCTCCTTTCCCATACAAGGATATTGTGCAGCTTGCCTTTCAGGTTTGTAGGGCAATGTCCATATTCTCTAAATACTCCATACCCATGAAGCCAGATTTAAAGTTAGGTAGTTAGTGTGGTTAGGTAAATCGGGTCTAATTACAAGGAGGATAAAGAAAATGGAGACCATTATTGAGAATGGAATCCAGGAAAGCAGAGCAGCACTTGGGGAAATTGAAATGTTGATGTCCCCAAGGCCTGGAACCCATCCTAAGGAACTGTTAATGAAACAGCTCCCAGAAAACTGGGAAGTGCTAATCAAAGCACCCCAGGCCCTTCCTGCCCAGATTACTCCTTCCATCCACCTATCTCCCACCTTTTGGCCTACCCACCTATACTCTATCACTCCAAGATAAACGGAAACAAAGGACAGGAATGTGGGAAGACTAAAAGAAGACCTTAGCTATAAAAGAGGGAAGACCTTCCCCTTCCACCAAATCTTCCTTTTGCCTTTTGGGTCCCCTTCTTCCTCTGGGAGGAAGTCTTTTCTGCTATTCTTTAATAAAGCCTTCCACTTTCCACTCTACACTTGCCTAGGTGTGCTTCTCTGGTGTTATACTTCAGCATTCGGGAAAGCAAAGACTGGTCACCAGTAAACAGCAGTAACATGCAGATAAACTTCTGGCCTTCTAAAAATGCCGGTTCCTTTAATTCCCTTATTCCTCCAACTTTGCTTATGGAGGGACAGCTCTGGATGTGCCACTGGCAATTTCTTTATTATTTTATTATATGCAACCTTCTGAGTCCCTATCTGCTTTGAATATCCAGTTTTAAATTCCAGTAAAGCTCTCCCACCATTTTGTTGTTATTGTTGTTGTTGTTGTTTGTTTGTTTACTCACTTTGGGGAGAACCTGCCTGTCCACTTTATTGGTTCCATGCCAGGGAACCAGGATTATTTTCTTTAAAAAAAAAAAAAAGACATATGCATTTTTTTACAAACTATTAAAGGTGATGAAAGATCTATACATATAACAGAAAGGAAGAAATACTCCCAATTCACACAACACATTCACTTTTTAATTAAGTCACCAGATTATTACTTCCCAAGTTCAAAGGACTATTCAGGACTGTGTAATTTAAAGATTAATTAATTAAATAAATATTTATCAAATGGCTATTTGGTTCATTCATTTTTTATTGATCCTGAAACAAATTGTTTCCCCTACCTCCTTATTTTCATCATTCTAGTAGGTGAAAAACTTACAATAGTTTCAACATGAACTTTTTTTTAAATTGATAAATGAATGACCAACACAATCATGGTTCATGTTTGAGGCAAGGAGGGCTGGAGCCCGTGGTACAAATGCATTTGGATATGGGAAAGTTGAGGAAACTATGCAAAATCTGAATGGTTTTCCAGAGGATTTAGACACAAATGTTTTTTGTGCCCATGTTAAGTGAGGGATACACATAGTAAGAGTCAGCTTTAAAGCCAAAAATTTTAGACACTTCCATACTTTGATTCCTATGTGTGGCATTAGGATTTAGTTCTTTTATAAGATTGAAAATTTTAAGTTAATAAAAAGACAATGAAGCAGAAGCTGTTTTCATTCAAGTAACTATTTTTAGGGTTTAAAGGAATTATGTGTACTCTTCTGGAGAGCAATAGAATAAAGCAATTCAATTACTGAGTAATATAAATCAGACTCCAAAGCAAATGAGTTTCTATTTCAGCTTAAAAGAATTTAACACTTGTTAAACACATCAGTATATGAAATATTACGTGAAAATAAATAGAAAATACTCAACAATGTTGCAGTGGTCAAAAATAAACATATTAGTTGATATAGCAGTAGTCAAAAGCAAACGTGCATTTATGTAATATTCAGGACTATTACAAACATTAAGCATATTAAACTTCAGATATAGTATTTTCAAAAGCTCATAAAGGTTAATGCTTTAAATGGAAGCAAGTAGTAAATTCAAATGTCATGTTTTACAAAATCCATAGAACTATATTAAGATAGATATTTAACTAAAATTGTCATTTAGTAAAATACAATAATGACCAGGAATTAAAATTGCTACCCTATAATAAGTGTTCAAATGTTTTTATGTGAAGGTAACTCAAAATTACATAACCTCAACAAAATCAGCTAATCTATAACAAAATATAGTGATCTCTGGTGATAAACTGAATAATGTTGTCACACTTGAAATGCATGTCTATTATAACTATTCATTTTTAAAGTAAAATTTTAATTTTTAATTTTTTTTTAATTTTAAAAGGTAATAGTAATAGAAGAAATATATTTTAAGTATGCAGATAAAATTTTGCTGTAATATATACTAAAGAAATTTTTTTATTATTTAGTCAGTATCCAAAAATAAATAAATAAATAAGAATCTTAAGAGGCTAGCATGACATGCTGAATCATACAAAATAAAATTTACTTTTAAGACTTACTAAAAAAAAAATCAGTAGAATATCTGTCATCTCCCAAAATGAAGAAGATGTTCTTTAGTAGTCACATGGATCTAATGTGATTTGACTCTCTGGTCTTAATGGTTTAAACAAGAACTAGACATTTGGTGTCTACATATGACACAGAATGAAATCAAGATCAACTCAGGAGCTAGAGGTTAAGCAATTTCAAGAAAAGTAGTGAATGGTAAATCAGAAAAAAATTTCACATAAAAAAACTGTGTACATACATTTAGAAATAAAAGTAGAAACAGTTGATCTCTTGATTTTTCAATGATATTCAAATGCATATGCCTAATATTATCTATAGGCTATTTATGAGTGGTGGAGATAGGAATCCATGAGTCAGGTAACCTAAAATTCACTTGCATTCCATTTTGTGCAATCCATAAAGGTATCATTGCTAATAACAAAGACATATAAATTAATTAATAAAATGTAGCAATCTGTGTTAGTCAGATTTTTATTGCTGTAATCAAAACACCTGACAATGACAATTTAGAAGAGGGAAAGTTCTTTGGGCTCATGATTTTAGAAGTTCAGTTCATGGTTGCTCTGCTCTATTTCTTTGGGCATGAGGTAAAGCAGAAAAGTATGGTGCAAAGACAAGACGGAGAAAATCTGTTGTTTCCTGATAGCCAGGAACAAAGGAGAAAGAAGGAAAGAGAGAGAGAAGCAGGGAATATAAGCCCCCAAAGCACACTTTTCTGTGTCCTACTTCCTCTAGCTAAGCTCCACCTGCCTATAGTTACTACCTAATTACTCAGTTCAAATTATTAAGCCATTAAGTGAAGTCAAAGCTCTTGTAATATAGTCCTTTCACCTCTGAGCTGCTAAGAGCCATAGCCAAGTAGTATGATGCATGGCATTTTTGGTTGATAGGTGAAGCCAGCAAGCCATTGAGATGATATGATTATGTTAAGATCTGCATTCTTATGGATATTAGACCCAAGCTGTCTACCTTGGCCTGCTAAGGGACTCCTGGAGAGTTCCCATTGGTTGGGGAAGTGCGGTAGGAGGGAATTCCGGAGGAGGGACTTCCTGCTGGGGTCCGGGAGAAGCCGCGTGTGTCGGTCAGCAGTTTTTTCCCCCGGGAGCGAACGGGGCATTGGTGGCAGTTTCAAAAATAAAGTTTGTTCCTGCTTGAGTGGCTCATGATTTTGTGCCCAGCCAGACTGCGGCACTGAGCATTCCTGCAATATTTTGTAACATGAGCTTATTGGAAGTTATCTCATGTTCAAACAATAGCATTCAGTCTCTGACCCCAAAACATCATCTCTATCTCACAATTCAAAATGAAATCAGTTCATCTCCAAAAGTTCCCTTAGTCTTGCCAGTTTCTGCACTGACCAAAAGCCCAAGTCCAAAGTCTCCTCTGAGACTCAAGGAAAACTCTTGATTATAAGCTTTGTAAAGATCAAAAGTTACAAATAACCAATATACAATGACACAGAGTACACATTCTTATTCCAAAAGGGAGAAATAAAGGTATAGAAAGAAAGTATGGGACCAATGCAGGATTGAAACCCTCTGGAAAAAACAAGTTTGGAGTTCCACAAACAGGATCTGGGCCACATGTTAGCAAGATGTTCTTTCCAAAGGGCTTGCTTAGCTCTTCCTCTATAACCTTACTGTTTACAAGCCATTGGCCTCTCTCTTAGCTTAGTTCTCTTTGCAACCAACAGTTCCATGGTACTGATATTTCTTAACTTTAGGGGTCTCCATTACAGCTTCAGCTTCACCTTCACATCTTTATGTATCAACATACCAGAGACTGTCCATCGAGATTTTTAACACAGTTAATATTTGCCTGTCCTCCCAGGACTTCCTTTGAAATCTCAGTGAAAGTCGCCACATGTCCCTAACTCTATCACCCTGCATTTCAGCAGAACCAGCCCCATGTGGATGAAGCCAAAATCTGCTGTCATCTCCAGCAATAGTTCAGCCCCTTTGGATGAAGATTGACACAGCCTCTTCATGCTCGAGTGACTAAGCACCTGAAAAAAATTCATTTCTATAATGTAACATGGATGGTCTCCAGTCCAATTCCCAGTTAGTACTTGTTCCCCTCTAAAATTTTATGAGTACAGTCTTTTCTGTTTGCATTTCAGTTGCCATTCTTGTCTTCTGAGCTCATACAAAATATTGCCCATTAATTTCAAATCGCAACATGCTAAGGCTTCTGCAGCCTACATGTCCAAACATTTCCAAAATCTCACACAAACCAGGTCCAAAGTATTCTGAACCAAATGGTCAGGTTAATCATAGCAATGACCTTAATTCTAGTATCAAGTGCATGGGCTCTCTCTTGTCCAGCGAGAAGGTCCTCTGAACAGGGTAGAGGAGATCCGGAGACCAAGCAGCAAGCAGGTCTGATTTTATTGTGCAGTTACCATGTATATGTACTGCTTAGGCCATAGCTAAGCAGATGATAGGCAGCCACCAATGCAATTTCTGCTAACTGTCCTTGCAGCAACCAATCTAGGAGTGGGCCATGGAGCAAGTGCAAAGACTGCAACACATGGCTTCACGCCCAGTGCTGTGCCTACAGGGTAAGCAGCCTGCCACTCACACGCCTAGCATGAAGGGAGTGGCCTGCCACTCAGACGCTCTTCACATATATCATGTATGCAGTATTCCATTCACTTGTCCCCACAATCAAGTTTTGTGGTAGTCAGCTTTTTATCGCTGTGGCCAAAATAGCCAAGATATGCAACTTAGAGAAGGAAGAGATAATTTGGGTTCACAGTTTCAGAAGGTCAATCTAAGATGGCCAACTTCACTACTCAGTGCATCAAATGAGGCAAAAACCATCATGGCAGAATGACATGCCAGAGTAAAACTGCTCAGTTCACGATAGCCAGGAAGCAGAGAGAGAGAGAGAGAGAGAGAGAGAGAGAGAGAGAGAAGTCAAGGAGAAAAAACATACCTTCCAGTTACCTACTTCTTCCAGCAAAATCTCACTGCCTATCATTACCAACCAGTTAGTTCATTCAAATTATTAATCTATAAAATGGATCAATCCACTGGTTAGGTTATAGCTATCATAATCTAATCATTTCACGATTGAAAATTCCTGCATTAACTAATGTGAGCTTACTGGAGGACACTCCATATCTAAACCACAATAGAGTGCTAAGATTAGTAGGACTACAGTAAACCCTTTTAAATGTATTTACACATCTGCAGAAGTAATTTGTCATTTTAGAGAGATGTTAGTCTTTAAAGGAAAAACAATTAGGTATAATGACTAGCTTTGATCAAGTTCATACAATTCTTTCCAGAGAATAGAATAGGCCACCTTTTAGGGCTGACAAACACTTAGCATGTGTCAAGATGTTGAGCCCCTGAAAGGCATGGGACAAGCATGAAAGATACCAGAGTCTAATACTAATAAGACTATAATTTATGCAATAGATTTCTATCTCTACAAAAAAAAAGATTAAATACAAAGTAAAGATAGATTGAAATAATTTTTTTTTAGACTTTGCAAGCTTCTCTAGAGAAGTCTTTTGGCATACATAGCTTTTCACATGAAGATAATGAACTGGCACATTTATTATGACTTCTAGTTCTTCTGGAAGTTTGGACATTTATTGCTAATAAATTACAAAGTTTACACATCTGTCCCTTATGAGTATCTCTACCTTTAATGAGCATTCTAGAGTCTTAACAACTTTGGGAAACTTGTAAAATTGAACTTTTGATCTTGTAAGACATCAAGAAAGGGAGAGTTAATTCAGATTTGGAATAAAAGCAATATGTGGAGTTGCCAAATCTTCTTCAAATTGCATTTCTTTCATTGTAGATTTTATTCAAGTTTGTTTAATAGGTTTTTACATAAAAGAGTTAATATTATGCTGGGGCTAATACTAGCCTACTTGAAAACCAAGGTTTTTGCCTTTAAAAACTGTATTTAAAATCATCATGGAATATGGTGTGTGTTGCACAATATTCTCATCTGTGTAACTCTCCTGGATTGCACTAATTGCATTTGCACAAAAGCTGCAGGTCTTAATAACTGATGGGAAACTGATATGGCAACCTCTCTGTCATGGTGGCTGATCCATAAATTTATTCTTATCTATCTGTGGCATCCCTATGTATATATCCCTAGGGAAAGGGACATAAGTAAGTGATGCAGGGTCCTGGGAGTGTGCCTTTCCATGGAATAAAAACCTATCTGCTTTGTCTTTACTCCTTTTCCTTCCATGAAGCTAATCAATATCAGATTGAAGACTGTCTGTATCTTGTAGGCCTGATCTGTGGCCCTAAGTGATGACAACTCAGTTCAGAGATAGTCAAAGATTGCTTTGCTATGAATTAATGTTATGATGGAGCTAGTTTTTAAAAGGCTAATAAAACCTTTAGATTCATAAATCCTTATGAATCAAACCAAACCGACCCCTATAATGTAGTTTCTTTTCATTTTCTGTGAGTTTGTTACTGTTTATTCAAGACATTTTGTGAGAGAAGTGATGAAAAGATTAGGACATTAGCTGCAATAAATCTAAACATATTTTTTTTCAAAGCAACATTAAAATGATTTAATAGCTTAAACATATTAAATCAAACTATATTTTCAATTTTATAGTTCAAAAATTTTAAATTATTTCTGTTGCTTTCCTGACTGCTAGAACACAATGCAAAAACTAATGTACAATAATATGAATTCTTTAAAATAAAAGAATTATGTTAACTAAAATTTTGTGTATAACTAATCCCAATTCATCTCCCTATCTTTCTTTGCTTGATTAGCCCCAGAAGACTGGATGAATGATGAACTCACATGTGACAAAAGACTTTCTAAGCATGAATATTGGCAGGAACCTCTCTTAATTTGGCATTAAATACTGTAACTGAAAGAAAAGTATCATTTTTCTCAGATTTACCACTAGGAAATATAATACACAGAATCACAATAATAATGGCAGAATATTATTGTCACAAGAATAATCAATCCTTTTCGACTTTGGGGGGGGGCAGGTATTTATAATACATTACAAATTTAATACAGAATTATTGTCTGTTGTTTCTGACATAAGTCATAGTACACCTGTTGGGAGTTTGTTTTCTTTGCAAAATTATTTTTTTAATTGTAAAACATTAAAATTCAATAGATAGAGTGATATCAATAGACATGGCATGGTACAGAATCCCAAGACTTTTTATTCCACAAAAGCAATTAAGAGAGTGGGGGTTGGGGGAGACTGTCAGAACCAACATTTTTAGGGACTTGGTGTCTTAGTCTGTTTTCTGTGCAGTAGCAACTCACCTATGATTAAGTAATTTGTAAATAATAAAGGTTTATTTAGCTTGTGGTTCTGGAGGCTGGAAAGTCTAAAAGCATGTTGTCAGCACCAGCTCAACATCTGATGAGGACCTTCTTGCTGCATTGTAACGTGGCAGAGTGCCATCCATGGGGAGACAGAGCAAATGAGCCAGTGACAGCTCCTTTTTATAATAAATCCATTCCTTTCATGACCCCCTTATCAATGAAAGGATTAATTTATCTATGAGGGCAGAGTCTCAACACTATCATATGGGGAATCACATTTCCAATATATGAATTTGGGGGGATAATTAAACCAAAACATTCTGGAATCTAATAAAAAAAAAACTTACAACCAGAAGAAGAATTAACATAGGAAAAAATGATAAATTTTTATTAAGATAACTATTGCATTTTTATCTATCTTGTTGACATCCCTCACTCCCTAAATCAAGGCAGGCTTGATGAGGACAATTATTCCCACGGAGGCTGCTGATATCAGAAGGAATAATAATAAACATATTGTCAAAAACTTGTGATTGTATGTTTTGACTTTCTACTGAATCCCTGAAGGCTAGGATCAAGGTCTTGCATTTATTTTACCTGTCTCAGATCTTCTCTAGAATGGAGGTGCTTTCCCAGGCATCATTAATTGTTAAGTTAAGCATTTATATATAAATGTTTAATTGCTAGTGCCTGCAGCAAAAAAGAAAAAAAAAAGAACCATTGTAACAAGTAAAAACCTCAAAAGAAAGCTGAAGGAAGAGACACTTGAGGGAATAAGGGCTTAGAAAATGTGTTAGCAAATCTTGAGGCCACATGTATACCCAGGATGAAATGTCTGCTAAGAAAGGACTTGCAATCACTCCAAGTTCTCACCTATGCTGACCTTCCCATTTCATCCAGAAGGAAAGAGAAGATAATCCTGCATTGAAAACTGCCCTCCCCACCTCAAGCACTGGAGCATTTTAACTCAGAGCCAGTCTGAAAATATTAAGAGAGCTGTTTGTTTTAGGGGATAGTTTCCATTTACTTCAGAAATTTTCTATCAAATCAATAGGCACAAATGAAATAGATTTCATTAGTGCCATAGGAAAAATACTACAGACTTTCTAAAATCTGCTTAGAAAAGTCATAAAACAAATACAAAAAGTAGTACACTGTAATATTCAGAATGTCTGGTTTCTAATAAAAGTAAGTGATATAAAGAAATAAGGAAGTATAACTGTAAGGTCCTTGCTTAGCATCTGGGTGGCCATCTTAAGTGACAGCCACCATTTTCCCACCCCAGGGTCTTTCTGAGAAAGGCTCATCACTCCTTTATACCAACCCTACTCTTAAATTGCCCAGAATAGGACCCATCCAGCTCTGATCCCTGAGGTTGGCCCATAAAAGCCCCCAAATCCAAGCATGTCCTGTCTCCTTCGATCTGTGGAAAGATTATAGTGGTGAGCCACAATGGGACCTTTATCTGTTGAATCTGACAAATAAATTCTCATGTGTATCTCTGCCTGGTTTTTGTCTTTCATATCTCACCCTTTTCCCACTTCCTCACTTTACTTTCAATAACCCATTTATGCAAAAAGGTAATCATAGAAACTGCTCCTCAGGAAGGTCAGGCATTGAATTTACCAGGTAAACATTTAAGATTGACTATCTCAAATATGCTCAAAAAGCTGAAGTAAAATAAATAAATAAATACATAGTAAAAAAAAAGAAAAGCTAAAGTAAGCCACAATTCACACACACACACACACACACACACACACACACACACAAAAAAAAAATAATAATAATAATTAAAGGGAACTGGGAGAAAGTTCTATCACCAAATAGAGAATATCAATAAAGATATGGTGCACATCTGAAATCCCAGCAATTCAGGATAAAGGGTCAGGAGGATCAAAAGTGCAAAGCCAACCTCAGAAACTTGGCCAGGCCCTGTCCCTAAATAAAATATTAAAAGGGCTGAGGATGTGACTTAATTGTTAAGCGCCTGGGTTCAAATCCCAATATTTCCCTTTTTCACCCCACAAAAAACAAATAACCAAACCAAACAAACAAAAACAGAACTCATTAAAATATTTGAAATAATTAAATAATACTGTTGAAATTACCCAGTCTGAGGTGCAGAAATAATAACAGAATGAAATAAAATGGAATGAAACCCCTGGAACACAACCCATGAGGAGAGCAAAGAGAGTGGAAGGATATTACAGAAATAGTAGTAAAGCTTCCAAAATACGGTAAGATATCTGAATTTGTGCACTGAAGAGGCTTTAAAAAAATGTGATAAACTAAAAGGTGAAGAATAAGAAAAATAAGTCCAGGGACGTTTTTTTCTCTAGGTTTTGTCATTTAAAATCCCAGGACTTCAGCAAGGGGAAGGAAACACAAAAGGAATTCCACCTGACTAGCATCTGATTCTAATGGGTCACCTGACACCAATAAAATAAACCCCAGGAAATTCCCTATTCACATTCCTGTCCTACCCTAAACAAAGCCTCTATAACCCAGACCTTTGTTTCTGTCCATCACCATTTTGTGTTCCCAAAATGAGCTGCGCAAGGGTTCCACCAATTGATTTGGCCCTCAAATATTGAATGAAGAAAAGCCTGCTGATCTAAAATTTGCTTCCAATCTTCCACCTTTGTCGTGTGTGCATCATTTGTCCTAATAAAAGGGATCTGGATCTAGACATAAAATAATTAAATCATTGAATGACAAAGACAAAGATTGTTTCTTGAAAATAACAAGATGAAAGGAAATTGGTTGAGCATTGTGGCTCACCACTGTAATCCCATTGGAGGATTATAGGCATGGAGGCTGAGGCAGGAGGATTACAAATTCAAAGCCAGCCTCAGAAATATAGCAAGGCCCTAAAACCTAGCAAGATGCTGTATCAAAATAAAAAATTAAAAGGGCTGGTATGTGGCTCAGTGACTGAAATTAAAAAACAAAACAACAAAAAATAAGGTTAAATAAATGGAACCAAAAAAGAAAAAGAGAAATGAAATTATCTATAAGGGATCCTCAATAAGATTAGCAGCCCATTTTTCTTCAAACATTATTGAGTCACAGGATGTGGAATGACATTGAGGTGGGGGTGGGGAGGGGTCAGGGTGCAAAACAATAGTGTAGATAATAAATAATTGAGTTCAATCAGGAAAATAGGAGCTAGTTGGAAAAGAAAGGAAATCAAATGCTGACATCTACTTTCTCCTCCAGCCTGTTCCTATGGTAACCTGCCCCAGGAATTGTTCTTCCCCTCAGGGAGTTGTAGGACTTGTTAATCAATGCCTCCAGGGATGGTCCCTTCCTGTCCATACACCTGGGTGGCTTTGTTGTCACAGTTAGATCACTTGGGCCCTGTTTGGTCACAGATTCAAGATGGGGAGAGCAAAGAGGCAAGACAAGGGGAGAAGAGGGCCTGAGAACAAAGAAATTCTAAAATGTATAAAGGGGCAGGACATCCCCACCTCCTCTGGAGCCCTTCTCTACAGAGAAGTCTACCTTTGTTCTATCCTTTAAATAAAATTTGCATTCTGCTCTTGCCTGGTGTTCAGTCTTTACATCTGGGGAAATGGAACTCAGCCCTAATTGATTCTCATCACCAGTGGAATCAATGTATGTAAAGTGCTTAAAAAATAATCCTGTCAGCCCCAAATTTTATATCTGGCAAATATTTTAAATCAATGTGAAATTAAGACATTTCTAGATAATGAAAAACTGAGGGTTTTACTGGTAGTAGATCTTCCCCATAAGAAATGTTAAAGAGAATTCTTCACATTGAAATAAATGATAGTAGTCAGTTATTTGAAGACAGGAAAAGAAACAGCACTAGTAAAGGTAACTACAGGGGCCAATGTATTCCATATATTTTGCTTTTTACCTCTTTTTTTCCCTATAACATTCAAAGACAAATACAGAAGACAATGATTTTAGTGAATCTTTTTTAATGAGAAAAAAATGGAAATATGTAATTAATGACAATAATAATATAAGGGGTAAAACTAGATAAAGCAATTTTTGTATACATCTAAAATTAAGATGGCATACACTCAAAGTAAATTAATATCAACTACAATATAAATTGTAATCCCCAGGGTAACAACTAAGAAAACAACTAAAAACATAAACAGTAAAAGAAATAAGAAGGGAAGCATAATAATATAACAGAAAGAAATAAACACTACAGAAGGAAATATGAAGAAAGTGAAGAATGAAAACATTAAAAGATATCAAAAGCAAATGGTAAGGCCAGGCATAGTGGTGCATGCCTGTAATCCCAGTGGCTTGGGAGGCTGAGACAGAAGGATTTCAAGTTCAAAGCCAGCCTCAGAAATTTAGCTAGGTGCTAAGCAACTCAGTGAGATCCCTTCTCTAAATAGAATACAAAAAAAAAAAAAAAAAATAGGGATGTGGCTCAGTACCCCTGAATTCAATCCCCAGTATCTCCCCCACACCAAAAAAAGCAAATGATGTAAAAAAAAATAAAGTGATGGAAGCAACTTTTAAACCAGCTGTCAAATGAAACATAAATTAATTAAACTCTCAAATTAGAAGCAAAAATGAGCCAGATAGATTTTTTAAGTGATCCGCTACATATCATCAATAGGAAATTCAATTTAGATTCAAAGACAAAAAATTTGTGAGAGGAGGAAAAAGATGTTTTATGAAAGTGTTAACCCCCAAAAGAGGTATAATAGTTAAAATAACCATAGACAAACAGAATTTAAGTCAAATATTGTCACAAGAGACAAAAAGGACTTTTTTTAATTGATGAAAGGGTTAGTAATAACATTAAAAAATCCATAACTCATAGTAAACCCACAAAATTATAAAGCAAAAACTAAGATTGAAAGGAGAAAGAGAATTTTTCAATAATAGCAAAAGAGTTCACTATCTTACTTTAAATAATCAATAGACCAACTAGGTAAAAATATCAACAAGGAAATAGAGGATTTAAGCATTATAAATCAACTATAAAAAATAGCCATGTCTAGAACACTGCTTAAACACTGCATATTAAACTTTTTATTGAGTGACCATGAAATGTTCTCTTGGACAGACCATACGTTGGGTAATAAAACAGTCACAATAAATTTTAAAGAAACTTAAGGAATACAAAGTATCTTCTTTGATGATAAAGGAATGAAGTTTTTGTTGTTGTTGTTTTCTTTTTGGTACTGGTGATTGAGCCCAGTGGACCTTAACCACTAAGCTACATGCACAGAACTTTTCATTTATTATTTTGAGACAGAGTCTCACTAAGTTGCTAAATTGTCAAGGCTGACCTTAAACTTGTGATCCTCCTGCCATAGCCTCTCCAGTTGCTGGAATTACAAGCACAAACCACTACACTCGAGGAGGAATGAAGATAGAGGTCTGTACTTGAAGGAAATTTGGAACATTTATAAATATGTAGAAATTAAGCAAAAAAAAAAAAAATCTTAACCAATGAACCAAAGAAATAATACCAGTGAATTATAAAATACTTTGAAATTAATGAAAACAGGAAAATACCAAAACATGTGAGATAAAAAATCAAAAATGTTCAGTGAGAAATTTATATTGACTGGTAAACATGTAAATTAAAAAGAACCAAATCATCATCTAAATTAACAACTTCACTAATTATAAAATGAAGATAAAATTGAACATAAAGGCAGTAGAAATAAGAATATAATCAAGATTAGAATGGAAATAACCAAAACATTTTGATAACAGAAAATTAGTTGAGAGAATCAAGGAAATCAAAAGTGACAAATAAAAACTTTTAAAATCAGAAATGTGAAGGAATAATATTAAAACTAATCCTTCAAAAATGAAACAGATTATCAGAATATTATAAATAAATTTATGTCAATAAATCAGCTAAATTTTAAGTGAAACTGATGAATCCCTATAAAGAAAACTCTATCCAATTCAAATAAAGATGAGAAAATTTGAAAAACCCCATAAAAAGTCTCCAATCCATAATCAGAAACTTTCTAACCATTAAAAATCAAACACCAGATGACTTCATGTTTAATACTTTAAACATTCTACCAAATGTTTAAAGTATTAGTATCCTTTCTCAAACTTTTCCAAAAATATTAAGAAACAAATCAATCTCATTCCACAAGGCCAGCATTACCTGAATGATACTATAAGAAAAGAGAGTTACAAATACTCCTTATGAATATTGATGCAAAAATTCAGCAAAACAACCATAGAAGGAAAACAGATTAAAAATGATGACCAAATGACACTTATATTACAAGTGAAAGCATGGTCCAAAATAAAACTTTAATCAAGGTAATATACCACATAAAATAGAAGGAAAGGTGGGGGAAAATCCACATAATCCTCTCAATGTATGTATAAAGAACATTTGGCAAAATTCAACACTCAATAACAAACACTCAATAAACTCAGAATAAAAGAAATCTTTAACAGAGTGAATTGCAGTTAGAAAAATTACACAGCTAATGTAATTACAAGTAGGGAAAACTCTTTTCCTTCCAATCAGACACACAAAAAGGATGACAGACTTCTCTGCTTCTATTCAACATTATACTGCAAATTCTATCCAGAGCAAATTAGTCAAGTAAAGAGAAATAAAAGTCACTCAAAATGGAAAGGGAGAAATAAGACCACTTGTGTTCATAGATGACTTAATCTTATTTATGGAAAATGCTTAAGGAATTCCCAGAAAAATCTTAGAGTTAGTAAATGAATTAAGCAATAATTTAGAATACAGGGTTAATATTAATAAATCAGGATTCCAACATGGCGGCGGGCGCAGAGAGATCAAGTCTATGACCTCTTCAGCTGTGCAGGCATAGGGAGTCGTAAACAACCTAAATCTGTTTGCTCAGGATCACTAGGCAATGCTGAGCTGACATGGATCTGGGGCGAACAGTCTGGGCCTCTCAGAACACACACTGAGCCCGGATCGGCTGAATTCAAGCTCTCGTTCGCCTGCTTCCCGCAGACAAACAGCTGTGACTCAGCACTAATCCATCCTGTTGAAACAACTGGTCAGCCCTTCTGATCCTACGGAGGTAAATGCCAACCGAGCCTTCATAGGTAGTGGCCACAGGTTTGAAATGGGGCTTGGGAGAGACAGTAAGGGCCCACCAGTTGCATTGGTCTCCGGGCAAAGGGAAACGAATTGTCGCCATTTGCAAGAGATACCACCATGGCAGAGAACTGACGTCATCAGACTGCAGCAGAGTGGATAACTTCATTGAAACCTGTGGCTACAGGTGTGTAATTCCATAGCCTTCCCTCTCCACACATCAGGGAAAACTTAAGGGCCCCTCCCAGCTCTCCCGTGAGCATGATAGCCAGACAGAGGGAATCAGAGGTGGCGCAGGACTCCAGGCGCAGGACTCCAGGCGCGGAACTCCCGGCTACCACTCCCACCAGTGCTAACAACTGAGGTCTCTTGCACCAGCTACTGGGGGCGTGGCTACTGGAGGGCAAGTAAAATTCGCTGAGGATTCTCAGCCCCAAGCTCTACAAACTTAGGGTCTGAGGGAATGGCAAACTGAGAGAGTGTGCCCAGTCATTCATGAAAACAGGGCTCCCGGGAGCAGCAGACCTTGTGTGTAGCCAGTATTGTGTTGAGCGGCACCCGTGAGAGGGACCTGGCTAGAGGAAAAGTGGGAAGTGACTAGACACAAGAGGAGGCACTAGGCACTCAGGATTGGAGACACGCCCAGTCTGGGAGGAGCTGCTGCACAGTGATTGGTTCCCACATATTGAGGAGAAACTTGGCCCGGTGGGCACAGCGCCACCTACTGGAAGAGAAGTTAATCAAACTCTAAGACTGCATTTATTAGTTTTTTTTTTTTCTTTTTTTCTTTTCTCTCTCTTTTTTTTTTTTTTTTGATTTGGGATTTTCTTTAATTTTCATTTTTCTTTCTTGTTTTTTTAAATTATTTTTACAATTTTTTTTAAATTTTTTTTCTTCTAATTTTATTTTATTTATTTTTATTTTTTTTTTTTTGCTGAGTTTTATTTTATTTTATTTTATTTTTTTTTTATTGGTTGTTCACAACATTACAAAGCTATTGACATATCATATTTCATACATTAGATTGAAGTGGGTTATGAACCCCCAATTTTACCCCAAATGCAGATTGCAGAATCACATCGGTTACACATCCACAATTTTACATAATGCCCTATTAGTAATTGTTGTATTCTGCTACCTTTCCTATCCCCTACTATCCCCCCTCCCCTCCCCTCCCATCTTCTCTCTCTACCCCATCTACTGTAATTCATTTCTCTCCTTGTTTATTTTCCCATTCCCCTCACAAACTCTTATATGTAATTTTGTATAGCAATGAGGGTCTCCCTTCATTTCCATGCAATTTCCCTTTTCTCTCCCTTTCCCTCCCATCTCATGACTCTGTTTAATGTTAATCTTTTCTTCCTGCTCTTCCTCCCTGCTCTGTTCATAGTTGCTCTCATTATATCAAAGAAGACATTTGGTATTTATTTTTTAGGGATTGGCTAGCTTCACTAAGCATAATCTGCTCTAGTGCCATCCATTTCCCTGCAAATTCTATGATTTTGTCATTTTTTATTGCTGCATAGTACTCCATTGTGTATAGATGCCACATTTTTTTATCCATTCATCTATTGAAGGGCATCTGGGTTGGTTCCACAGTCTAGCTATTGTGAATTGTGCTGCTATGAACATCGATGTGGCAGTATCCCTGTAGCATGCTCTTTTAAGGTCTTCAGGGAATAGTCCAAGAAGGGCAATAGCAGGGTCAAATGGTGGTTCCATTCCCAGGTTTCCCAGGAATCTCCAAACTGCTTTCCAAATTGGCCGCACCAATTTGCAGTCCCACCAGCAATGTACAAGTGTACCCTTTTCTCCACATCCTTGCCAGCACTTGTTGTTGTTTGACTTCATAGTGGCTGCCAATCTTACTGGAGTGAGATGGTATCTTAGGGTGGTTTTGATTTGCATTTCTCTGACTGCTAGAGATGGTGAGCATTTTTTCATGTACTTGTTGATTGATTGTATATCCTCCTCTGAGAAGTGTCTGTTCAGGTCCTTGGCCCATTTGTTGATTGGGTTATTTGTTATCTTATTGTCTAATTTTTTGAGTTCTTTGTATACTCTGGATATTAGGGCTCTATCTGAAGTGTGAGGAGTAAAAATTTGTTCCCAGGATGTAGGCTCCCTATTTACCTCTCTTATTGTTTCTCTTGCTGAGAAAAAACTTTTTAGTTTAAATAAGTCCCATTTGTTGATTCTTGTTATTAACTCTTGTGCTATGGGTGTCCTATTAAGGAATTTGGAGCCCGACCCCACAATATGTAGATCAGAGCCAACTTTTTCTTCTATCAGACGAAGAGTCTCTGATTTGATATCAAGCTCCTTGATCCATTTTGAGTTAACTTTTGTGCATGGCGAGAGAAAGGGATTCAGTTTCATTTTGTTGCATATGGATTTCCAGTTTTCCCAACACCATTTGTTGAAGATGCTATCCTTCCTCCATTGCATGCTTTTAGTTCCTTTATCAAATATAAGATAGTTGTAACTTTGTGGATTAGTCTCTGTGTCCTGTATTCTATACCATTGGTCCACCCGCCTGTTTTGGTACCAGTACCATGCTGTTTTTGTCACTATTGCTCTATAATATAGTTTGAAATCTGGTATCGCTCTACCGCCTGATTCACACTTCCTGTTTAGAATTGCTTTTGCTATTCTGGGTCTTTTCTTTTTCCATATGAATTTCATGATTGCTTTATCTATGTCTACAAGAAATGCCGTTGGGATTTTGATTGGCATTGCATTAAACCTATAGAGAACTTTTGGTAATGTAGCCATTTTGATGATGTTAGTTCTGCCTATCCATGAACAGGGTATATTTTTCCATCTTCTAAGATCTTCTTCTACTTCTCTCTTTAGGGTTCTGTAGTTTTCATTTTATAAATCTTTCAGCTCTTTTGTTAGGTTGATTCCCAAGTATTTTTTTTTTTTTGAGGATATTGTGAATGGAGTGTTTTTCCTCATTTCTATTTCAGAAGTCAAACAGAACAAGAAGTAACATGAGCAGCTTCAAAAAGCAAGGAAGAAACGGAGTACAAACAATGCAGGACAGCCTAAATATTCAGGAGGACCTAGAGTCATCAGAAAAATGGTCATATAAAGAACTCAAGGAACACCTTAGACAGATGGAATGGAACCTTAAAGAGGATACAAGACAGCAAATTCAAGCAGTGAGAGAACACATTGAGAATGAATTACATAAACAGATAAAAGAAGAAGTTAAGCATCTCTAACAGGATATAGAGATCATAAAAAATAATCAAACAATAATTCTAGAAATGAAGAAAATGATAAACCAAATTAAAAACTCAATTGAGAGTATCACTAACAGAGTGGAGCAAGTAGAAGCCAGAACGTCAGATAATGAAGACAAAATATATCATCTTGAAAACAGTCTAGCCAACTCAGAAATGCTGGTAAAAAATCATGAGAAAAACATCCAAGAGTTATGGGATAACATAAAAAAACCAAACTTACGAGTCATCGGGATAGAAGAAGGTACAGAGATTCAAACCAAGGGAATGAGTAATCTGCTGAATGAAATAATTACAGAAAACTTTCCAGAAATAAAAGAGGAAACAGATATACAAATTGAAGATGCATACAGGACACCGAGCACACAAAATCACAGTAGACCAACGCCACAACACATTGTTATGAAGATATCCAATATACAGAACAAAGAGAAAATGTTAAAAGCTACAAGAGAAAGGAGACAGATTACATTCAGGGGTAAACCAATAAGGTTAACAACGGATTTTTCATCACAGACACTGAAAGCAAGAAGGTCATGGAACAATGTATTTCAAACACTGAAAGACAATGGATGCCAACCAAGAATTCTGTATCCAGCAAAATTAAGCTTCAGGTATGACAACGAAATAAAAATCTTCATGATAAACAAAAGTTAAAAGAATTTGCAGCCAGAAAACCAGCATTGCAAAGCATTTTGAGCAAAACACTACACGAGGAAGAAATGAAAAACAATAACCGAAACCATCAGTTGGAAGTGCCTCGGTAAAGACAGAGGGCGAGGGGAAAGATAATCATGGAGAAACAAACTAAATTTTTTACAAAAAGGATAAATAATCAAACATGGATGGAAGTACAAACCATATATCAATAGTAATGTTAATGAATGTTAATGGCTTAAACTCTCCAATAAAGCGACATAGGCTGGTATCATGGATTAAAAAAACAATTCCAACAATATGCTGCCTCCAGGAGACACATCTGATTGGAAAAGACGTACACAGGCTGAAGGTGAAAGGATGGGAAAAAATATACCATGCACACGGTCCTCGTAAGCAAGCAGGGGTGGCCATCCTCATATCGAATAAAATCGACTTCAAGACTAAGTTAATCAAAAGGGATAAAGAAGGACATTATATACTGTTAAAAGGAACCATTCACCAACAAGACATAACAATTATCAATATTTATGCACCAAATAATGGTGCTGCGACATTCATAAAACAAATTCTCCTCAAGTTCAAGAATCAAATAGACCACAACACAATAATTATGGGTGACTTCAACACACCTCTCTCACCATTGGACAGATCCTCCAAACAAAAGTTGAATAAAGAAACTACAGAACTCAATATCACAATCAATAACCTAGACTTAACTGACATATATAGAATATATCAACCATCATCAAATGGATCTACTTTTTTCTCAGCAGCACATGGATCCTTCTCAAAAATAGACCATATATTATGCCATAGGGCAACACTCAGTAAGTATAAAGGGGTGGAGATAATACCTTGCATTTTATCTGATCATAATGGAATGAAACTGGAAATCAATGATAAAAGAAGGAAGGAAAAATCCTACATCACATGGAAAATGAACAATATGTTACTAAATGATCAATGGGTTACAGAAGACATAAAGGAGGAAATCAAAAAATTCTTAGAGATAAATGAAAATACAGACACAACATATTGGAATCTATGGGACACAATGAAAGCAGTTTTAAGAGGAAAATTCATCGCCTGGTGGTCATTCCTCCAAAAAAGAAAAAACCAACAAATAAATGAGCTCACACTTCATCTAAAAGCCCTAGAAAACGAAGAGCAAAACAACAGCAAATGTAGCAGAAGGCAAGAAATAATTAAAATCAGAGCAGAAATCAATGAAATTGAAACAAAAGAAACTATTGAAAAAATTAACAAAACTAAGAGTTGGTTCTTTGAAAAAATAAATAAGATCGACAGAACTTTAGCCATGCTAACGAAGAGAAGAGAGAGAACTCAAATTACTAACATATGGGATGAAAAAGGCAATATCACAACAGATGCTATAGAAATACAGAAGACAATTAGAAATTATTTTGAAAACCTATATTCCAATAAAATAGAAGATAGTGAAGACATCGACAAATTTCTTATGTCATATGATTTACCTAAACTGAGTCAGGAGGATACACACAATTTGAACAGACCAATATCAATGGATGAAATTGAAGAAGCCATCAAAAGACTACCAACCAAGAAAAGCCCAGGACCGGATGGGTATACAGCGGAGTTTTACAAAACCTTTAAAGAAGAATTAATACCAATACTTTTCAAGTTATTTCAGGAAATAGAAAAAGAGGGAGCTCTTCCAAATTCATTCTATGAGGCCAACATCACCCTGATTCCGAAACCAGACAAAGACACCTCAAAGAAAGAAAACTACAGACCAATATCTCTAATAAACCTAGATGCAAAAATCCTCAATAAAATTCTGGCGAATCAAATACAAAAACACATCAAAAAAATTGTGCACCATGATCAAGTAGGATTCATCCCTGGGATGCAAGGATGGTTCAATATACGGAAATCAATAAATGTTATTCACCACATCAATAGACTTAAAGATAAGAACCATATGATCATCTCGATAGACGCAGAGAAAGCATTCGACAAAGTACAGCATCCCTTTATGTTCAAAACATTAGAAAAACTAGAAATAACAGGAACTTACCTTGACATTGTAAAAGCTGTCTATGCTAAGCCTCAGGCTAGCATCAATTCTGAATGGACAAAAGTTAAAGACATTCCCTCTAAAATCTGGAACAAGACAGGGATGCCCTCTCTCACCACTTCTATTCAATATAGTTCTCGAAACACTGGCCAGAGCAATTAGACAGACAAAAGAAATTAAAGGCATAAAAATTGGAAAAGAAGAACTTAAATTATCACTATTTGCAGATGACATGATTCTATACCTAGAAGATCCAAAAGGGTCTACAAAGAAACTACTAGAACTAATAAATGAATTCAGCAAAGTGGCAGGATATAAAATCAACACGCATAAATCAAAGGCATTTCTGTATATCAGCAACAAAACTTCTGAAACGGAAATGAGGAAAAACACTCCATTCACAATATCCTCAAAAAAAACAAAATACTTGGAAATCAACCTAACAAAAGAGGTGAAAGATTTATACAATGAAAACTACATAACCCTAAAGAGAGAAGTAGAAGAATATCTTAGAAGATGGAAAAATATACCCTGTTCATGGATAGGCAGAACTAACATCATCAAAATGGCTACATTACCAAAAGTTCTCTATAGGTTTAATGCAATGCCAATCAAAATCCCAATGGCATTTCTTGTAGACATAGATAAAGCAATCATGAAATTCATATGGAAAAAGAAAAGACCCAGAATAGCAAAAGCAATTCTAAACAGGAAGTGTGAATCAGGCGGTAGAGCGATACCAGATTTCAAACTATATTACAGAGTAATAGTGACAAAAACAGCATGGTACTGGTACCAAAACAGGCAGGTTGACCAATGGTATAGAATAGAGGACACAGAGACTAATCCACAAAGTTACAACTATCTTATATTTGATAAAGGGGCTAAAAGCATGCAATGGAGGAAGGATAGCATCTTCAACAAATGGTGTTGGGAAAACTGTAAATCCATATGCAGTAAAATGAAACTGAATCCCTTTCTCTCGCCATGCACAAAAGTTAACTCAAAATGGATCAAGGAGCTTGATATCAAGTCAGAGACTCTGGGTCTGATAGAAGAAAAAGTTGGCTCTGATCTACATATTGTGGGGTCGGGCTCCAAATTCCTTAATAGGACACCCATAGCACAAGAGTTAATAACAAGAATCAACAAATGGGACTTACTTAAACTAAAAAGTTTTTTCTCAGCAAGAGAAACAATAAGAGAGGTAAATAGGGAGCCTACATCCTGGGAACAAATTTTTACTCCTCACACTTCAGATAGAGCCCTAATATCCAGAGTATACAAAGAACTCAAAAAATTAGACAATAAGATAACAAATAACCCAATCAACAAATGGGCCAAGGATCTGAACAGAGACTTCTCAGAGGAGGATATACAATCAATCAACAAGTACATGAAAAAATGCTCACCATCTCTAGCAGTCAGAGAAATGCAAATCAAAACCACCCTAAGATACCATCTCACTCCAGTAAGATTGGCAGCCACTATGAAGTCAAACAACAACAAGTGCTGGCGAGGATGTGGAGAAAAGGGTACACTTGTATATCGTTGGTGGGACTGCAAATTGGTGTGGCCAATTTGGAAAGCAGTATGGAGATTCCTGGGAAAGCTGGGACTGGAACCACCATTTGACCCTGCTATTGCCCTTCTCGGACTATTCCCTGAAGACCTTAAAAGAGCATGCTACAGGGATACTGCCACATCGATGTTCATAGCAGCACAATTCACAATAGCTAGACTGTGGAACCAACCCAGATGCCCTTCAATAGATGAATGGATAAAAAAATATGGCATCTATACACAATGGAGTACTATGCAGCAATAAAAAATGACAAAATCATAGAATTTGCAGGGAAATGGATGGCACTAGAGCAGATTATGCTTAGTGAAGCTAGCCAATCCCTAAATAATAAATACCAAATGTCTTCTTTGATATAATGAGAGCAACTATGAACAGAGCAGGGAGGAAGAGCAGGAAGAAAAGATTAACATTAAACAGAGTCATGAGATGGGAGGGAAAGGGAGAGAAAAGGGAAATTGCATGGAAATGAAGGGAGACCCTCATTGCTATACAAAATTACATATAAGAGTTTGTGAGGGGAATGGGAAAATAAACAAGGAGAGAAATGAATTACAGTAGATGGGGTAGAGAGAGAAGATGGGAGGGGAGGGGAGGGGGGATAGTAGGGGATAGGAAAGGTAGCAGAATACAACAATTACTAATAGGGCATTATGTAAAATTGTGGATGTGTAACCGATGTGATTCTGCAATCTGCATTTGGGGTAAAATTGGGGGTTCATAACCCACTTCAATCTAATGTATGAAATATGATATGTCAATAGCTTTGTAATGTTGTGAACAAACAATAAAAAAAGAATGAAAAAAAAATAATAAATCAGTTTCATTTCTATGTACTAGAAATGACCAATCTGAAATGGGAAAAAAATCAAAAGCATTTCAAATTATAATGGCATCAACAAGAATAAAACACTGAAGAATTAATTTAATTACTTAACACTATGAAACATTCTGTAATCAAATAAAACTTAAATAAATGGATAGATGTACATATTCATGGATGGGAAAACCTGATATTGTTAAAATGGTAGTCATCCTCAAATTTATCTACACGTTCATTGTAATCCTTGTCAATATGCCAGTGGTCTTCACTGCAGGGAAAAGAACAAAGTTGAAGAATCACAATGCTAAAGTGCACATTTTTTTAGTGTTTTTAATGCATGTTCCTTTATTCACTGTAGTAAAATTGTATTAAATCTGTACACTGGATCTCCAAATGCTTGTTTAATTCAGGCTCTGTATTGCTGAGGTGAATCTGCTTATGTTATTTAGGTATTAATGTATTTAGGCCCAAATAAAATCTGAACACATTTGGAAAACTTGATATTGTTAAAATATTATTAAAGTATTGCTGAAGTAAATTTGCTTGTGTTATTTAGGTATTAAAGTATGTAGGGTTCTGAATATTAGGTTTTGATATATTCTAACAAATTATCCTCCAGGATGCCTTAGTCATTTAGATATTCAACAGCTGATTTATAGACCATCACCAACTTTCTACATATAAGATATTTTGCACTTTAAATTTTCTAATTTCATAAAGTTCTTATTTGGGAGTGAGGTACCAGGGATTAAACTCAGGGGCACTCTACCACTGAGCCACATCCCCAGCTTTGTTTTGTATTTTATTTAGAGACAAGGGTCTCATTGAGTTGCTTCGTGATTTGCTTTTGTTGAGGCTGGCTTTGAACTTGTGATCCTCCTACCTCAGCCTCCAGAGCAGCTGGGATTACAGGAGTGCACCAATGCTCCCCACTAAGGTTCTTATTTTTAATTTTTGTCTATTTTCCATTTATATGGCCTCATTTTTTTTCTATTTTTGTCTATTTTCCATTTATATGGCCTCATTTTTTTTCACTCCCAAGAACAAACACCTACCTTTCCTGTGGTTGGAAGACTGCCACCAGCCTCACAGAACTCTCTAAACTGCAAAAATGGAAACTTAAAAGTGTATAAGAATTCACATTTCCTAATCAATACCTGGCAGGCACAGGAGTATAAATTTTTCAGCTTCCTTACATGAATGATTCTGAGGGATTATCCACACTGTAACCAGAGCTTCCTTGCAGGATAGAGTCAAAAACTAGTACATGCATGATGTTTTGATAACCATAGTCTTGCTTTATCTCCTTGCTTCTTTTCTGTTCATTTTCCCATTTCTTTTTTTATTTCTTGTGAATGTTTCTGAACTAAAGTATTTCTATTTTAACAATTATCTCAAAAATCTGCTTCCAGGGAACTCAACCACAATGCTGTTTTTTTGTTTTGTTTTTGTGGTGCAGGGGATTAAACCCAGGGCCTTGTGCATGGGAAGCAAGCACTCTCAAACTGAGCTATATCCATAGTCCCACACAATGCTGTTTTCAAAAAGTAAAGATGTTCTCATTTTATTTTTTTGTTGCATAACATGGACCCAATGAGATACACTGGTATTAGTTTTTTGTTTTTCCTTCATATGTTCATTGCTCATATATAAGAGAGCAATTGGCCTTCTGTATTAGTTTGCATCCTATGACACTGCTGCACTTATTAATTTCAAGTTTTTTACTTTTCCTATTAATTTTTAGAATTTCTATCGAGACAATCTTCTGTGAATAAAGGTGTTTTTATTTATTTGCAATATATGTTCATTTCATTTCTATTTCTTAAGCAATTGTTCTAGTCAGAGCCAATAATACAATACTGAATAGAAGAAGGGAGAGAGGACATCCTTGACTTGATTTTGAACTTAAGGGGAATGATCATTTTATTGCTCTTAAGCATGCATTAAGGATAGGTTTTTAACAAATGTTATGTATGGAGCTATGGAAGTGCCATTCTTCACAGACTTCTCTGTTTATTTGTTTTTGTTTTTGTTTTCATAAATAGGACTTGCTTCAACTGACATGATCATATGATTTTCTTTTATAATCTGTTCATATAACATATTACATGGATTATTATATACTCATAAACCTAGAATAAATCCCATTTTGACATTTTATATAATCATTCTTAATTATAGATTTTATTTAGTTAACTTTGTTGAGGCTATTTCTACCTGTATTCATGGAAAATAATAGTTGTTTTTTTTTTATTCTAAAGTTTTTTTTAATCTGCTTTTAATAATAGAATAATTTGAACCTGAATGAGCTCGAGAAGTAGTTCCTCTTGTTTCCATTTTCTGAAAGATACTGTGGAAAATTTATACAATTTTATCCTTAAATTATTTGTAGAATTCAGTTGTGAAATCATCTAGGTCTGGTGACTTTTTTTTTCTCCTGAAAGTCTATTTATTACACATGCCTTTCTATATACATGCCTATTCATGTGATATGTTTTTGTTGTTGTTGTTGTTTTTGTTTTTGTTGTACCAGGGATTGAACCCAAAGGTGCTTAACCACTGAACCACATCCTCAGTCTGTTTTTTTTTTTTTTTTTTTTTTTTTTTTTTTGAGAGAGAGGATCTCGGTAAGTTGCTCAGGGCCTTGTTAAATAGCTGAGTCTAGCTTTGAATTTGTAATCCTCCTGACTCAGGCTTCTAAGCCCAGTGGAGATCTATTTCTATTTAGGTGAGTTTTTATAATTTGTGTATGTCAAGGAATCTACCCATTTAATCTATAGATATAGATAGATACAGATATAAACACACACACAAACACAGAGAAATAAACACATATATAAACTGGTAAGTACAGCTGTCTCTCCATATATGCAGGCAAATTTGCTTCTTGTTTAAAATATTGTTTGGTATAATATTAGTGACCATTATGAATCAGCAGTGATGACTCCTTTTTTTTTCATTTCCAATATTGGTAATTTTTTTTCTTGCATAAGTTGGTTGGAGATTTATTGATTTTATTGTTCATTCCTAAATGCTAACTTTCCATTTGTTTCATATTTGTTTTAATTTGTCATTTTCAATTTCACAAATTTTTGCTCTGGATTTTATTATTTTTTTCCTGCTAGTTTAGGCTTTAATTGTTGTTCTTTTTGCAAAGTCCAATAGTAGAAGCTTAATGTTTTTACTTTAGTTTTCTCTCATTTTACATTATTTTCTGTTTTTCTTCTCCTTCTCCTTCTCCTTCTCTTCTTCTTTTCCTTCTCCTCCTTCTTTCTTTCTTTTTTTATGATAGTATTGAATTCTGGTATTGTTTCTACATTTTTATTGGTGTAGTATAGTTGTACATAATGATGGGATTTGTTTTTACATATTCATACATGCACCCAACATAACAATATAATTTGGCTAATAGCATCCCAGCACTCATCCCCCCATCTCCCATCCCTTGTCCCTTTCCTCTGCTGCTCTCCCTTTGATTGTCATGAGATCCCACACTCACCTTTTTTTTTCTCCCTTTTTCCTCTATAGTTTCTGCACATGAGAGAAAATATAGGACTCTTGGCCTTCTGAGCTTGACCTGTTATGTTTAACACAATGGTCTCTAGTTCCATCCATTTTCCTGTAAATTATATTATTTTTCTTTATGGGTGAATGAAACTACATTGCTTATATATTACATTTTCTTTATCCATCCACCCATTAATGGACACGTAGGCTGGTTCCATAGTTTGGTTATTGGGAATTGTGCTGCTATGAATGTGGGTATGCGTGTATATCTGTAGTATGATGATTTTAATTCTTTAGGATAATACCAAGGATTAGAATTTTCTTATTATTAGGTTTTTCTTACTTTAAATTATTCGTATTTATGCTCTAAATTTTATTTTAACCACTGTTTTCTTGTATTTAATAATAAATATTATTAAGCTATGTTTTAATTTTTATTTACTTCAAAATAATCTTTAAATTTTTGGTATATATTCTTTGGCTCATATGATATTTAGAGACATTTAATCTTCAAATTGGGTGGATTTTCCAGTTATCATTATATGATTTTTAAAAGTAACTATTTTGTTGTGACAACATAGATTGTGTATGTTTTTTTATATTTTAAATTTGTTAAGATGAGTTTTATAATCCAGAATATATCTTTATAATTATTGCATGTGAGCTTGGAAAATCTGTATAATTTTGTTTTGGGATGAAAAGTATTCTAAGTATGTTATTGAATCAAGTTTATTCATGGTACCAGTCAGTTAAGCTACCTCAATTACCGATTTTCTCCTGTTTGAAGGTGCTGTGTCCTCCAAATCTAATAATGGATTTTTCTACCTCTTGCAATTACACTGATATATGTCTTGTGTTTTAGTCACTCTATCATTAGGAGCATAAACACATATAACTTTATATTATTTTGAATAATTTACATATTTCTCATTATTCAGTGTCTTTTGAATATATATGATCATTCCCACATATCTGTGGTCTCTGCCTCTGTGGAACCAGTCAACCAAAGATTTATTTACTTTGTAGTGAGTCCTATGATGGCTGCATCTGTGCCAAATATGTATAGAATTTTTGTTTTATCATTATTCTCTAAACAATATAGTATAACGAATTACTTAACATTATATTGTATTAGGAATTATAAATAAGTTAAAAGATGATTTGAAGTATGGGAGCACATTATATAGGTTATAAGCAAATACTCTACCACTTTATTTATATTTTATTTAATTTTATTTTTCATAGATTCTGACATCCACAGAAGGTCCTAGAACCAGTCACCTTTGAAGAACATGGACATATATGTATATGAACAGAAAAAAAGCACTTAGTTACATTATGCTTCTTTGGAATAGACATTTATGATTATCAAATTTCAAAAATATTTCGCTTATTTTTAACAGAAATGTTTCTTCTATCATTGTTTCTCTTTTGAGACTTCAATTATTTGTAAGCCAAGTCATTTAATGTCTAGCCATATGTTGCTTTTCTCTATCACATTTTACATTTTTGTTTCCTTCCCTGTTTTAGTTTTTAAAATTCATATGTATGTTTTCAAGTTTGTTGATCTTTGTTCTGCAAAATAATATGAAAACATGAAGGAATATGTATAAAGCATATAAGTTAGTAACAGTTTAAGGTGTTATTATGTTTTATTGTGTAAAAAAGCACTATGCACTTAATGACATAAAACGGCATCTGATGTATTATTATAAATTCTGGGGGTCAGTGATTCAGAAAGAGCATAGAGAGATAGGATTTTATTTTATTTTTGCTTCACAATGTTGGAGGCATCTGATATTAAGATTTGAAAGGTTGTGAATGACTTTAGTGACTGGGACTACAATTATCTGGAGGACTATTCACATGTATGCTTAATTCCTGGGCTGAGATGAGTCCACAACAGAGAAATCAATGCTCCCATTATGCCAGAACTTACTTAGGAGGTTCCTGGATGCAATATTTCTAATGTTGAACCAGAGACAACACTGGACGTAAAGTTGGTCACTCTGCAGTGCAGTTCACTGTGACAATCGATTGGATGCACCTCACAAGTTCTCTCCATTTGGCTTAGGATTCTCAAAACATGATGCTGAATTATGAGAAGTACTTCATTCTCATAATTCTGAAGAAGCATTCAGGGATGAATATTAAAACAAAAGGGACGGGCAGGCAGAAGTTACATAACTTCTCCCCAACATATACCATCACTTGGTTACAAATGGTTTACCTAGGTGAGGCAACATTTAACAGGAGGGAAATTAGCTTCCATATTTTGATCATTGTGCAAAAAATATACATAGGATGGGCAATAATGTTGTAATAACCTTTTCAACAAATAATCTACAACACCCGGTGATTTGGGAGCTGAAGCAGAAAGATTGCAATTTGAGGTCAGCCTCAGCAACTTGGTGATACAGGTCTTAAAAAATCAGGATCAGGTCCTCCTTTCCTCAGTGCTGAAGATTAAACTCCCAAGAAATGTCAAGGCAAAGGTAGAAAGCAGTTTTATTTAAGGGATAGAACAAAAACAGACTTCTTTAGAGGGAAGAAGGGGACCCAGAGCTGGGAGTAGGGGTATCTTGCCCCTTTAAAGATTTAAGATTTTCTTTCTTCTCTTGTCACCTCCTCCTCTTATCTTGCCTATTAGATCAAATGGTAACAAAAGAGCCATCCAGGGGGTAATTGCTTGTGTTAGAAAGTGCAATCCCTCCCCTACCTCTAAGGTGTTAACAACTGGTTGATGGAGAAGTGCTATCTACCCATTTTCTTATCTTTAATAGTCATCTAACTGTCCTTTGCCCTGGTCTCTGGGAAAAAACAAAAGATAAAAGAGCCCAGGGATGGTAGTAAACTGCTCCTGGATTCAATCCCCAGTACCATAAGTTTTTTTTTTTAATAAAAACAATAAACTACAACAAATAAACTATATGACTTCATAGTGTGTATATGATACAATAATAAGGAAAAGCAAATGAATTATTACTTAAAGTTCAGGTAAACATTATTAAAAATGGAATGGGAGCAGGATGTCATAGCCAAAGTAGCGTACAGGGAATTCTTCCAATGCTTATTCTTTTGAATTGAGTCATTGTTAGGTAGATATTAAATTTAAGGTTATTTGTTAAGATATACAAATTGAATGTAATTTTTCTGGTTGTGTGTTAATTATAAATATAAAAATGTATATATATTGCAATTAGCAACAGACAACTCTACAATGTAATGTATGCCCTGAAAACTTATCCTTTAAAAGTATCAAACGGGAATCTATTGAGATGAAAATTTTGAGTTTATTAATTAGAGCATTGGTGGCAAACCAGTTAATTGAAATCAACAAGAAAACCATTGTCTTTGAGTGACAGTTGCTTCTAAGCAAGGTGAAAAGAAGAATAAAACCGAAAATGCCACAGATATATTTGTGAACAAGTCAAAAGCTTTAAGAGCATCATGAACCCCAGGGTAGGGCAATAGAATAAGAAAATAAATTAGTAAAATTTTACCCAAACAAAATACACAATGAAGAAATAATATTTTTTGTCAAAAGAAAGTTATGTTTGTGACTAGGATTTTATATATATTTTTTATAGTTTTGAAAACTAGAAATCTGAAATCAAGTTATCAGCAGGACCAAGCTTTGTCTTAGCTTCTGGTGGTTGCCAGAGATCCTTGTCAAATCCTTGGTATTCCTTGTGTTATGGTTTTATAATTCATCAATATCTGCCTCTATCATCACATGATCTCTTGGTTGGGTGCCTCTCTTAGGATTCTCTTCTGTGTTTCTCTTTTATTTATATTTTCTTCTCATAAAGACAAAGATCATATGGAGTTAAAGTCCCACTCTCTGCCATTGTGATGTTATCTTGACTATGTTACATTTGAAAAGACACCATTTCAAAGTAAAATCACCTGAATAGATACTGGGTTTAAAAATTCAACATATTTCTTGATAATAAAAATTATACACATGATATCATCGACTAAAGAAAAGTTGAATTGATTTTATAGCATAGACTTTAATTTTGGAAAATAAATTTTTATGTTTAGAAATATCTATTTATTTCTAACTATTCTCTATTTGAAAAAGCAAATTATATTGTACTATAGAATTGTCTAATGTTTACACATAACATACACACACGTCATATATATAGAATTCAGAGCTTGATGTAAATCAGCCATAAAAATCTTAGGAAATTTTTTCACCTGTTTTAATAGTCTCATGAAACAGCCCAACTAAAGCTTAAGAATATAGGTCTTTTACCATAGATAGTTTGAGAATCACTGCTGTAAGGCATGAAATGGTGCTAAGGTAAATATAGGAATGTCCAAAGCGAAATTGGTATACATCTGCCATAGGTTGGCCTGCTTTCTCAGAGTCATCCACCGAACCAATTTCAATATTCAAAAGTCACCCTAGTGGCTACTAATCTTATTTATCCATGCTTATGCCAGTGAACTATAAATAGAGGTGATATATAGCTCCAGGAAAAGAGATTGTCTGCAAACAGATTCAGAAAGCTAAGATCCCGAGAAAGTCCCCAAACTCTCTTTACAAAAACCCATCAGTATTATGAGAAGTTGGATGGAAAATTATAGATGATTCTGATAGTGTATCAAGGTAAATTAAAATGAAAACAACATGCCTATACCTATACATTGGCTACTCTCTGGTGATTTCCAAAGCTTTTGTGGAAAAGATTTCCATAGCTTCTGCAGATCTAAAAGAAACATGACCAGAAAACTTAGTAACCACTGCCATAAGCAGAGTATGTCAGTGGCTCCAGCTGTTAAAACTACTCAAGGAATTAGTTTACACATTACCAAGTTATGTTGATGCATGCAAAATAGCAACATACATAAGACAGAATCATCTCCTATCCCAGACACTATTCTTTTTTTCTAATTTATTTTAATTAGTTATACATGACAGTAGTATGCATTTATGCACTTTGATTTATCATACATAGATGGGATATAATTTCTCATTTTTCGAGTGTACATGTTGCAGAAACATATTGGTCGTGCACTCATGAATATACATACAGTAATAATGTCTGTTTCATTCTACTATCTTTCCTATCCCCACATCCACTTCCCTTCCCTCCCATCACTTCCCTCTACCTAATCTAAGATGATGCTATTCTTCCCTAGTGCCCCCTACCTTTAGCAGCCACACATATTAGAGAAAACATTCAGCTTTTAGTTTTGTGTAATTGGCTTATTTTGCTTAGCATGATATTCTCCAAGTCCAATCATTTACCCCCAAATGCCATAATTTTACTCTTCATTAAAGCTGAGTAATATTCCATTGAGTATGTATATGTACTACATTTTTTTAATTTATTCATCTATTGAGGAACACCTAGATTGGTTCCATAGTCTAGCTATTGTGAATTGAGCTGCTATAAACATTGATGTAGCTGTGTCACTATAGTCCTTTGGGTGTAAACCAAGGAGTGGGGTAGTTGGGTCAAATGGTGGTTCCATTCTCAATTTTTTTGAGGAATCTCCATACTGCTTTCCATAGTGGTTGTACCAATTTGCAGTTCCACCAGCAATGTATGAGTGTACCTTTTTCCCCACATCCTCACCAACATCAATTGTTGCCGGTGTTCTTGATGATTGCCATTCTGACTGGAGTGAGATGAAATCTTAGAGTAATTTTGATTTGCATTTCTCTAATTGCTAGAGGTGTTGAACATTTCTTTCATATATTTGTTGATCAATTAATTGTATTTCTTCTTCTGTGAAGTGTCTGTTCAGTTCCTTAGCCCATTTATTGACTGGGTTATTTGTTTTTTGGTATTAAGTTTTTTGAGTTCCTTATATATCCCAGAGATTAAAGCTTTATCAGAGGTTCATGTGGTAAAAAATTTCTCCCAATCTGTAGGCTCTCTCCTCACTTTATTAATTGTTTCCTTTGCTGAGAAAAAGCCTTTTAATTTGAATTCATCCCATTTATTAATTCTTGATTTTATTTCTTATTCTTTAGGAGTCTTTTTAAGGAAGTCCAATGCTAGGCTGATGTGGTAAAGATTTGGTCCTTGATTGGGGATGTGGCTCAAGCTGTAGTGTGCTTGCCTGGCATGCGTGCGGCCCAGGTTCGATCCTCAGCACCACATACAAACAAAGATGTTGTGTCTGCCAAAAACTAAAAAATAAATATTGAAAAATTCTCTCTCTCTCTCTCTCTCTCTCTCCCTCTCCCTCTCCCTCTCCCTCTCCCTCTCTCTCTCTCTCTCTCTCTCTGGAAAAAAAAATGGTCCTATTTTTTTCTTCTATTAGCCTCAGGGTCTTTGTTCTAGAGCCTAAGTCTTTGATCTACTTTGAGTTGATTTTTGTGCAGGAGGAGAGGTAGAGATTTTATTTCATTTTGTTACATATGGATTTCCAGTTTTGCCAGCACTATTTGTTGAATAGGCTATCTTTTCTACAGTGAATGTTTTTGGCACCTTTGTCTAGTATGACAAAACCATATTTATGTGGATTTGTCTCTGTGTCCCCTATTCTGTACCATTGGTCTACAAGTCTATTATGGGGCCAGTACCATGCTGTTTCTATTACTGTGCCTCTGTATTGTAATTTAAGGTCTGGTATTGTGATGCCTCCTGACTCACTTTTCTTGCTAAGGATTGCTTTAGTTTTTCTGGGTCTCTTATTTTTTTCCCAAATAAATTTTATGATTGCTTTTTCTATTTATATGAAGAATGTCATTAGGATTTTAATAGGAATTGCATTAAATCTGTATAACACTTTTGGTAATATGGCCATTTTGACAGAGTTAATTTTGCCTCTCCAGGAGCATGGAAGATCTTTCCTTCTTCTGAGGTTTACTTCAATTTCTTTCTTTAGTGTTCTGTAGTTTTCTTTGTAGAGATCTTTCACCACTTTTGTTAGATTGATTCCTAGGTTTTTTTGTTTGTTTTGGTGTTTTTTTTTTGTTTTTTTTTTTTTTTTTAGTCTATCGTGAATGGAGTAGTTTACCTAATTTATTTCAGTGGATTCTTCTCTGATGTACAGAAATGCATTTGATTTATGGGTGTTGATTTCATATCCTGGTACTTTAATGAATTCATTTATTAGTTCTAGAAGTTTTCTGGTGGAATTTTTTGGGTCTTCTAGATAGAGAATCATGTCACCAGCAAACAGTAATAGTTTAAGTTCTTCTTTACCTATTTGTATCCCTTTAATTTCTTTCTTCTGTCTTATTGCTCTGCCTAGAGTTTCAAGGATGATGTTGAATAGAAGTGGTGAAAGTCTTGTTCCGGTTTTTAGTGGGAATGTTTTCAATTTTTCTCCATTTAGGATTACGCTGGCTTTGGGTTTAGCATATATAGCTTTTGCAATGTTGAGGTATGTTCCTACTATCCCCAGTTTTCCTAGTGTTTTGAACATGAAGGTGTGCTGTATTTTATCAAATGTTTTTTTCTGCGTCTATTGAGATGATTATATGATTCTTGTTTTTAAGTCTATTAATATGATGTATTACATTTATTGATTTCTGTATATTGAACCAACTTTGCAAACTGTTCAGTACAGCTAGAAATAATCCAGGAGAGAATGCAGACTTTTTCTGTTACATGCTTCTTTTAGAAATTGTATTCAGATATGAAGGCAAATAAGCCAAGATGATATTAACACTCAAGGAAAAATACAGTGTCACAAGAAAAGTTTTACATGTAAAGCAAATTATTATTCTTCAAACTTTATCAATGGGAAGACTTGTAAAGTTTCACTATACAAGTTATAATTAATTTCCTTACATACAGAATGTTTGTAATCCCATAACACTATATTTCAATCACCTTTGTGAAGTAACTGGAAGAGGAAAATTGCTTTGTATTATAAAAAAAAAAAATACTTATCATTTCAAAATTCAAGAAATAATATAAAAGACTTTTCCATGCGGATAGAATAGCAGTCCACAGACTGAAATCAGTAAAAATCTTTTTTTTTTCCATATAGTTATCTCAGAATGTATTAAGTCCTCCCAGTCTTCCCAAGACTGGTTTTTTCCCTACCCACCTTCTCTAGTTTAGTTTTCCTTTGTTTTTCTAACCTATTATGCAGTCTCTTTTATCAAACCTCTATCTTTTCCTTCCTGCCTTTTTGCATTTTATTTCGGATACTAGACTCCTTTGACCTTTGTCTTTTAAATGAACCAAGCATAAAAGTAATTTTTTTCTCTCCTTGCCTCTTCTCTCTCTGTCTCTAATAATTATTTTCACTTCTTTAATTTTTAATTCCACAAATTTGATTTTCTTTACATTTATTTTAAAACATTCTTAATTTCAAAACCCACAATTTATCCCTTCCCATATGTTTCCTTGGTTATGGGATTGTTATGGACCTGGGCCTTCTGAAAGGCAATGTGAAGAACCCCATTGCAAACCTTGATTCTTGTGATAATCGAGATTTCAGACATGTCATTCAGAGTAAAAGAAATAATTTATTGAAAGGATAGGAAAAGGGGAAGGAGATCCTCTCAAGGGTGAGAGTGGGCTCTCTCAGAGAGGAGAGGGACCATGTACCTCTCCTGCAAATTTAGTTTCATTGGAGATCCCAGAGAAATTTCCAGAGAGTTCAGTCCAGGTATACCTCTTGACTTTTGAATGACAGCAGGATGACATCAGACATTCAAATCCCCACTGTCGTGGCAATTCTAAATCACTTTGGCCCATGCTGACTGGTACTAATTGGATTCTTAATCATAGATTCTTATGGACTTTGTGGTTAGGAGGAGCTTCTTACCTCCTAAAGTTTTAGGATCTTGTTACAAAAATCTCCTGGGTTTCTCCCATCAACATGATCTTGGCCCTGCATTTCTCCTGCAGTTAACAGTTATTTGGCTGAGGAATGTGACATATCCTGTTCACTTAGGCCAGACAGGACTCAGGCAAATTTCTTCTTGAAAAAGAAAACATGTGGGGATCAGCATAGTGGGCCTATTTTATAAGATTATTCTTCTAACCTTGTGTTCCTACCAGTCTCACTTGTCTGTTCCCTAAGATAAATATATATATAATTTTTATATATATTAAAATATAAATAAAATTATTTTCTACTTCCTTTTCACCTCAATTTCTTTCTATAAATCTACTCTGAATTATGCTATTTGGAAAATTAAGCCATCAAATTCATTAGTTTAGAGGTAATCTCTAAGAATGAGCAATTTTATGAATATTGATAATATACTAGAATTATTTGTTGAAGACTTCAGGATAGGGAAGGAAGGTATGTTCACTGGTTTGGACAGGAGGGAATGGAGGAAAGAGGGATGTGAGTTGAAAACTCAGTAGAATGAATTGGACATACCTTTCCTATGTTCATATATGAATACATGACCAGTTTAGCTCTACATCATGTACAACCACAAAAATTGGAAGTTATATTCCATGTATGTATGATGTGTCAAAATATGTTCTACTTTCATGTGTAACTAAAAAGAACAAATTTAAAAGTGTAAAAATATACGAATAAACAAAATTTTAAAAAGACTTCAGGATATCTTACTTTTTAAAAGTGCATGTGTCAGTCAATTTGTTTTGTATTTCCTCTTTGAAACCCCATTTTGAGGGGTTGCAAACAGAAAGAAATAATAGCCCATATACTCCATAGTATTATTGATTTCCTGTGTAACTGACACAATTTCTTACTAAACACTTCTTGGATTAAATCATTGTTTTGTACTCATGCAAATTAACCTTAGATAAAATCAGATTGAACATAGTATTTATTTTTTAAAAAACATTTACTGATATTTCAATGCAATTTTAACAGAATCATTTTGTTTTTTCCATTCCTCCATCCAACTAACTGAAATGAGCTATATTTTTAAAAGTTGGGGGTTTTTTTCCCGGTATTTTAAGGTACTATTCATTTTAAGAAATATTAAACCTCATAAATAAAACTGGTGACTACAAATGGTTTCATGGCTCATAGTAAGACTAAATTGGTTAATTTGTATCTGGATGAGGTATATATTTTCTGACATGTTTGAAAAATACATCATGAGAATTCTCTGATCACTGAAATTTGTTTTCCAACATGTCAAAGTGCAAACTACAAGCTTATAGCAGACCTGTGATTTCATCTTGATGGCAGCCTAGGCTAAGCCCTGCATTTCTTAGCTAGCTTCATATATCACATAATAAATTTGCTTTTATTTTTTCCAGTAATGTGAAAAAAATTAAAAATATATTAACAGTCTATTTTTGGTTTTGTGTAAAGTTTAGATGTATAAAATATTTCCTTGTTTATTAAAAGTTTATATACTTTGGGGTTTTTTTAACTCTTTTTAAATTGCAGATAGACACAATATCTATATTTATTTATTTATTTATTTTAAAATTTTTTTAGTTATAGATGGACACAATATCACTATTTATTTATTTTTATATGGTGCCAAGGATCGAACCCAGTGCCTCAGACATGGGAGGCAGGCACTTTACTACTGAGCCCCAGCCCTTATTTATTCATTTTTATGTGGTGCTGAGGATTGAACCCAGTGCCTCACACATGCTATGCAAGTGCTCTACTACTGAGCTACAGCCCCAGACCTATACTTTAAAGTCTACTTTACACACACACACACACACACACACAAACTTATGATGATTTGTTTTGTCATTCACAGAGCTTTCTATGCATAGAAATGCACTACAGATTTATGTGGAATAAGGGGCTTTGAGCTACTTCTGGCCAATAACTGAATACAAAGAATAATTCTGTGAGATGCCATATTCTTTATGCTCACCACACTGGAGTAATATACATTATCATATATGCAATTCAATGCCTACAGTTTTTTTAATTTCTAATCTTTAAAATTTAATATTTTTTGTAATTGTAGATGGACCACATACCTTTATTTTATTTGTTTATTTTTTTATGTGGTGCTAAGTATTAAACCCAGTGCCTCACATGTGCTAGGCAAGCACTCTGCTACTAAGCCCCTCAGGTTTTATTAGATTTATATTTACTGTCAGAGAATTCAATCAAAAAATCTAGTGTATTTCTTTTTGTCTCTTTTCTGTGTTTAATTCAAATAGCTTAATAATATTCTCTTATAGAAAAGGACTGTACATAAGAAGCCTTCAGGGCCAACTGCAAATCTGGACTTCAAAAATGACACAATGACCTTTTCCATGTGTATGCATTTCAGAGCCCTTTGTATTAAATTATATTAACTTTGTTTTGACTAAATCACTTGTTTCAACCACAAGAATATGAGGGGAGCATGGTTACATTAGACATTATAAGAGAGAAATATATTAGACCTAAACTCAGTCATCAGAATTTGCACAATTTATTGCAATGCACTGAGATTTGGAGATTGTAAGCTATTGCGGCACAATCTTACTGACCTAGTCCATACCTCTGAGGCCTTACGAAAAGCACAACGAAGGCTGTCTTTGCCTTCTGTGTGCTGTAAACCCAGCTTTCAACCATAGTATATTGGAAAAGCTTACTAATTGAAAAAAATGATAATAAACACAACTCTGTCTATATATTACTAATCCTGGGTACATTTTTTAAAGTGGATTAATATAATGCTTAAATCCAGCCTGACATTAGTAATAAAAGGCAAAAGTTAAAATGTCAGTTTTTCCACCAGTGTGACAATCTTAGTAAATCACTTGTCCAGGTCTTTTTTGTACACATTTTATTTGATGAAGACTATATTTAAGTAAACTCAAGATCTACAGATATGAATTGTGACCTTTCTTTGTTTCACCTACTATAGAAATCCTCTGAAAAAAATAAGGAATACAATTGGGTCCTATAGCTTGGAAGCTTACAAGTTTAATTAGTTATGGACAAAGGCAAGCAAGAACTGTTGTAATCCAGAGATCTGAGTGTTATTTAAAAGAAATGTAGAACCTTTCTCTGGAAACCCATGGAGCAAAATGTCTACTTAGCTAAAGATCAGGCAGCTGTGTAACACATATGGTAACATTTGTAGGGAAATCAAATGCTTCAGAGAAAGTGTGAAAACCCTAGTTACATCAAAATATATGATGTTTGGGGAACATTTGTTTAATTTGTTATTCCTAGAATTAGGAGACATGAGAAATAACTTGAAAGGGGAAATGGATGATATTTCAAAGAAGAATTGGCTGAATGTGCAAAGGACTAAAATGATAAAATAGGTAAAGGAGATTTATTAAGATAATGCATTATATATTAAATATCTTTAAGGGAAATAATTGAAACGATTTCCACTAGCCTGGCATGGTAGCGCACACACCTGTAATCCCAGCAACTCATGAGACTGAGGCAGGAAGATACATGTTCAAAGCCAGCCTTGGCAACTTAGGGAGGCCCTAAGCAACTTAGAGATCCTGTCTCAGAATGAAAAATGAAAAGGACTGGGGATGTAGCTCAGTGGAAAGCACCCATGGGTTCAATCTCCAGTACTGGTAGGGGGGGTGTAAAAATGATTTCTACTTTTACAAATATGATGATTGGTGATGTTATAAAAGATGCTCTAGAGTTGAGACAATTTTCTTATGGAAATCAACTGTAAATAGCTGGGACATACCGCAGTCTGGCTGGGTACAAAATAACCGGCAGATCACGAGCCACTTGTAGGTTCAAACAGGAACAACTTTATTGCCAGAACTCAATGGGAGCTCTCCAGAACTCCATGGAAAACCCGCGAGAACCAACTGGAACTCAAAAGTAGCGGGCACCCGAGGTAGCAGGAGCCGCCCTATTGCCGGACAGCAGAGGTCTACACACACAACTGAACACACAGCTTGTCTCAATTCAGCATCATCCAGCCACAGCAACCAGTCATCATCCCAACAATTATACACAGCTTAACTTAATCATCAGCATCCCAATGGCTCACTGGCATTACCTCTCAACCACTCCTTCTGGCAAAATGCCAGGCGCCATCCCGACTTGGTTGTGGCTCCCAACAGGGACAAGCTATGTCTTGGCAGATAAAGCAAAGAAAGACAAAGGTAATAGAGGCAGGCAGAGCCTGAAGGCTTTTTTTTAGAATGGAGATAGTAATGCTTTGTGACTAATGTGATGAAGGAAGGATTGAATCATTGGAAAGAACATGGAAGTTTCTCTCTGTTAGCCAAAACAAAAATGCATTAGTTTGCTGGAGTTTGCATAATGACATACCATAGACTGGGTGACTTACACAAGACAAATTTATTTTCTCTCAGATCTGGAGACTTGAAGTCCAAGGTCGAAGTACAGATAAAATTAGTTCAAGCCTTCTCTCCTTGGCTTACAGATGGTCACTCTTTTGCTGCCTCTTGACACAGCTGTTGATGTATACTTCTCATATCTCTTTGTGGGTTCTAATATCTTCTTCTTATAAGATACCATTCCCATTGGATTAGAGAAATTCTAAGGGCTTCACTTTCACTTAAATATTTCCTCAAAAGTTCTGTCTTCAAATACAAGTCACATTTTAGGAACTAGAAATAGGATATGAATTAATTTTAGGAGGTATATGATTCAATTCACAACATACAATGTCATATATATATATATATATATATATATATATATATATATATTACAGTCTCTCTTATATATATGAGAGAGAGAGATAGAGAGAGAGAGAGAGAGAGAGAGAGAGAGAGAGGGAGAGAGAGACTCTAAGATCTTTAATAACACAAATAAATATTTTAAATATGTCTGGAAAGACTAATACATATACTTCTGTTCATCAGGAACCTGGCCGGAACTGGGAATACAGTGTCAGTGTGAGGAGTCATTAATCATGAGGTTTGAATCTGTGGAAATTAGTGAATAGCACAGTGAAACAAGGAGAAAAAATGGAGTCACATAAACATGAGCTCCAACTGGTATTAGGCTATTTGTATTAGAAAGAATATGGCTCATGGTCCATTTCTATCCATTGCATTAGTAAGTTTTCTGTCATTATAACAAATGTGTGGTGTAATCAACTTATTAAGAGAAAAGATTTATTTTGGCTCATAGTTTTAAAGACTAAAACATTGTTTGAAGTAACAGGGCACCTTCAAATTGAAAAATTTAAAAGAAGAACCCAACATGTATACTTTGGTTTATTTCCCTCCCATGTTCCCGAAAGCAATCATCTTATACAGAAAATAGAAGCTGAAGGGAGATTGCACCCCAGGTCCTAGTACAAATGAAGAGCACAAAACCAGAATTATAACATATACCTCTGCTAGCAGGCCCCACAGCTGTCTGAATTCACACATGTACTCACATGCAGATCTCTTGGCTTCTGCTTTTCCTTCTCTGTAATTCTAACACTGTTGTCTGTTAGGAAAAAAGACAGATGTCTAGCTGGCTATCTTCCTGGTTTAGTCCAAGTCATAAATACATTTATTTCTTGCTTCACCTTTATATTCCTCTTTGTTAATTAAACCCTGAATGCAGTGGATGATTGAACTCCATCTATTAGAACTCCCAAAGTCTCCTTTAGCTGGGAATCCCCAGTAGTATGTTCAGCCATGATTGATTGTAGCATGATAACAAACATATGGGCATTAAATGGAAAGAAAGATCATCTCAATATGATTGTACTAGAGAATCAAAAATCAGAAGGGCAAAATTGGAGGGTTAAAAGAACAGAATAGGAACAGAAAGAAGGCCAAAGGGAATAATTTTATTTATACTTTGAAAGTTTTTTGAGACACCCCACTTATTGCAAAGAAGTAATCCTGAAACAATAAAATGTAATTCCCCCACTGTTGTAAATAAAGCCATGACAACATGATTCAGAAAGGGGTGCAGGCAGTGATTAGGGAATAATCTAATTGTTTTGAAAAGAGGGGAGGATATTGTGAGAAACAAGCTTACCTGTCCAAACCCAGTGAATGGACCGGGAGACACAGATGCAGTGGAAGCGGTATGTTAGTGGTGATTGGCCGGGTGCAGTCTTCCTGGATCTCACCTGGTTTTACTGTCCTCTAGTGGGTTATTTGAAGAAATGCACCTTTAGTTTTCTCCACCCACTTTGTTCTCTTGTGGCTGGAAGGCCTTCCTGGGGTGAGCGTATTTTGGCAAGGTACATAGTTCTTACTTCTTCATTTTATTCTCCTTTTCCCACCCTCAATCCCTTTCAGATTCTTGTAAAAGTCTAACAGACCATGATCACCTAACCCTTGCTCAACATCTTTTTATTGTTGTTTTTGTATGTTCTTTTTTTCTAGAAAGAGACCATTTACTATTGTTTCTAACTATATTTCTTATCTACATATTTCTTACCTACAGAAGTCAGGTAAAAGACATAGGAAAAGAGCTAATCTGCAGGATTACCAAGTAAATAAACCCAATTGAGATGTGATGCTAACTACTTTAAAATATAGACACAAGCCTCATCACTATACTGAGGCCCTAAAATATTAATTTAACTAGATTAGTGACCCTGCTGTTAATGAGAAACCTGCTTAGCAGAATACAGAATATTGTCAGAACAGAGACATGTACAAGGGGCCACAAAGGCATACACAAGTAATGCTCAGACTGGCTTTGGCTGAGAAAAGTTCTTCTAGATTTGGCAACTAAGATGAATCTTGAAGGAACAGGTAGAGTTGTCCAGGCTCAGGATACTGGAAAATAATATAATCATCAGAGGAGAAACATAAGTATAATCTTGTTCTGTCATAACTCATGATATATTCATAAAAATAAAAGCAAATCAACATCGTTGAAGAATTAAGTGGTTGACTCATCCCCCAATAAAATTTAGATGAGGGCTAGGGCTGTATCTCAGTGGTGGAGTCCTTCCCTAGCAAGTGTGAGGCACTGGGTGCAATCTTCAGCACCTCACATAAATAAATAAAATAAAGGTTTATCAACAACTAAAAATTTAAAAAAATGATAAAAATTTGAGATGAGAATAAGGATGTGGACAGAAACATGAACTTTACCAAGAGCTGTGCTGAGAAAATTAGGAATTCCTAAATCTTTAAACTTACATGTATTTGTTGTTTTCTAATTGTTATATTCCCACAATAAGTAACATGAAGACTTAACAGCAACAAAAATACATTCTTAATTGGAAAATTGAGGATATTTGTTTTTTCTGTACCCAGGAGTGATATGCTTAATTAGTAGTGTAATAGGTTAAGTAGGAGTTCAAAATGCCAAGATTGCAAGGGGCAGGGTATAAAAAGGATGCCACTGGAGGATAAGACAGGAAGACTAAGTCCCATTACCAAAACAACTCAGGCCAATGAGGATTTATCACCATGAAAACTCCCACCATTTAAAAATGACCAATGGGGGTAAATTGGACAGTGTTCTTATTAGGTTTTCTAAAGTAACTGGGGGAAATTGGACCATATACTACTCAAGTATCATAAGGTAACTATGGGAGCACCTCACAGAACACCTCACAGCTAAGCATATAAGACACTAATTTCCAGACATCCCTTGATGTTCTCTTTCTTGCTTGGCTTGCTTTGCTCTACCTTACCAAGTGTTACTTCCACCTTTACCTTCAATAAATCTGTGCTTTTCCTGTTACTGGTATGTGTCTTGCTCAATTCATTCTTCAGGACACCAACAACCTGGGTCCCAAATGGACATCCTGCTGGGACAAAATCGCTGAATTACTGAGTATTGAGGGAAGAAAAAAAATATTTCAAAAGTCACCCCAAAATATGCAAAGTGACTTTTGGGGAAGCAGGTAGTTCAGATTAACCAGCCAGGTATTGATTCTGTAAATGTCCCTTAAATCTCGTCTCTTTATTCCTCCTTTCTGCCTTTCTTTTATTATTGGTTTCTCAATATGATGTTAAGATTATTATTGAAAGCTTGGATCTTGTCCCTGATGCCAATTCAATAATGATAACATGATTTGGGGAAAAAAGGACAAAGAAAGTTTATTGCTTTGCTGTCAAAGGAGAAGCACAGAGGACTCCTGTCCCATAAGCCATGGTTCGGCTCATCAGGGAGGACAGTGGGGTTTTAGAAAAGAGATTCTTTCCAGGTGTTCCCTGTGGTGGTTTGTTAATTTGGGAGATAAGCCATTTCCTAGATTGTCTGATGCCATCCCTGAAGTCTGAATTCCTATGGTGGGTATGTGCTCAAAGACAGATAACTTGGCCTAGAATGGGGAAGGGTAATGCTGTTCCTGGTCCTCAGGTTAGGGAGGAGGAGAGGAAGAGGAAAAGAAAACATGTTCATTTTAACATAAGCCTCAGTGGCAGAGCAGCAAGGGTTATGTTCAAAGCATGAGGTGAACCACTGGTACAATATCATCTCTCAATCTAATGTTAATAGGGCTTTCCTCCTGTGCAGTGTAAATGAGACAGGAACTGAAACAGGGACAAAATGTGGAAAAACTCTGTGGCACATCGTAATCTATGGCTAAAGTCTTTCTTACTCCCCAACACTTAGAGTGTTCGGAATGTGCCCTCCTATTCTCTTTTCTTACCCTATACATTCTAATCAACCATAAACACCAGGAGTAAGGCAAAGCCAAAATATCATAAGCTCTTGGATCTTAAATCACAATTTGTATTGCTAATGTTCTTTCACTATTTTGCCTCAATTTTATAATTTTTACCTGTTAAAAGCCCTTTCCTACTCCTCCCTCTGACAATATACAAAATGTGCATTTTCTTTCTTTCTTATGTTTAATCTAATCAACAGTAATCAAATAGTAATTATACAATAATAGATAAGTCTCCCCCAAAAAAAAGAATTTAAAGAAATGATTCTAAAAATACCAGATGCTTCCTTGCCTGAGCCACTCAATTTAAGGCTGGGCCTTTCTTTTAGATGATTGTTTGTTTATGGACAGTTGTGACTACTCAGTCAAGGTCATCCCCTTCACCTGGAGGTGAGGGCTCCCTTCTCTTTTCTCCATGAAAGCACTTTTTGTATACTAATGCTCTTGACTCTCATTCTTTTTCTAACAGCACCAAGTCAAAAACTCGTGTCTTCTCTGGGGAGATCTGAGAGGTATTGGGAAAAACTTTGATAGATGCAATACTTTTTCCACTGTTGCTTGAAAAATCCGTGCTTTATTTACTGTATTAAACACTGATATGGCATTGCACCTATGGGGATAGGGCAGTTAAATGAATAAGGAAGAGAGAGCACCATTAAAAGAAACTGGAATGTTGCTCAATGCTGTGCAATAATAAAGCAGATATGTGTCTTTTCTAGGTTAAATAAAACATCAATTTCCCCAGTAAAAATATGCCTAAAATTTCAGTTTATTTATGGACATGCACTGGCAATTGCAGCCACCAATATAAACATATTTCAGTTACAGACACATATCAGAAAGTGTTCTAAGAGTCTGATAAGCAAGGCCACAGTAGGAAAAAAATATGTAAAAAGTTTTGTGATGGATGATTGGAAGCAGCAAAATTTATTTATGACAAAGGAAAGGAGGCACAATAAGGGATAAAAAAACCGAGAGAGAATAAATTGCTGTATGCATGTATGGGCACTTCTTTCTGTAATGCACTGTAGTTTACATTCAGAGATGAGACTCCTGAGGAAGTATGCCATAAAAATGTGTACACACACACACACACACACACACACATAAATACTTACACGTATTTGACAAATACATCAAAACAAAGCAAACTTAACAATAGCAATAAAAAATTTAAAATAGACTTTTCCCTTAAAATTATTATAATGTATCTGGGAGAGCAGGACTAAAGCAAAATTGGTTAAGTAAGAAAAGTTATCTTCTAACTCTCTCAAATACTCAAGTGATGTGTTGAGATAGACACAAGATACCTGAGAGTTAAGTGAGGCATTGTTTTTAGCTCCCAAATTACTATTGCTACAGATTTTCCATAAATGCCTCCAGATCCCAGAAGTGGTTTGGTGAACTTTGCCACCAAGGAAGTTGATGAATTGGAAGGGAAAACAGAAGCTCCTTTTCAGAGAGTTTGGGGTTCCCTGTGTGCAGCTTTAATTGCCTTGCCCAACTACTTGTATCTTTCCATGAAATTTCAAGATTAATGGGAGCAGGTAAGGTAACCAACTTGGCACAGTGGTGTGGGATGTTCTCAGTTTTAATAATGAAAGTCCCACATCCTAAAATTGTTCCAAGTGCAGGGAATTATCAGTCAGCTCATCACTTTGGAAATTTAGAGATAGCTATTGCCCCCAGCCAAAGTTAACTGTGTGCCAGAACATGCAGACCTGTGATAGGTTACAGCCTGAAGTGGTGGGAAAAAGGAGTTAAGGGATGATTCTGTAGACTGGTCCTACTGTGCTGACCCCCACATTGTTTGTTTTAAAAAGCAATTTACTTGTCACCCTGCCTGGCTTCAGTCAATAAGATAGGCAATATTGTCAGCAAACAACCTGTTATCTTCAAGAGAAATTCAGCCCCAAAGGCCCCTTCCTGCCAATAGGAAGAACACAGTTACCCTGAAGGGGAAGGCTTTTATGGACTTTATACTGACTAAAGTTTACATGACTCATAAGAACAAAATTCATGTTTTGGCTCCTTCTAATCCCTGAAGTCTTCCTTATCACGTCAACATGGCATCTTCTAGATTTCAGAGTGGAGAAGGTTTCCAAATGCAGCTTGTTTTAATCCCCTTAAAAGCCCCAGTTCTGTGAAAAATATGCCAGCCTCTTCAGAGATGGTTGAGGCCATTCTGCAGCATGAGCTATATGGTTAGCTCTCTTATTTCATTTTCCCTAATAAATTCATGCTTGTTACTCAGTGCAACTTGCTCAAAATCTTTCCTGTGAGTTTGCAAAGAACTAGCAGTCTTTAGGACTCAATGTCCACCTTGCCCACTCTGCAGCTACTTTCAGAACAACAGTGACTTTTCTGAGCTGCAGCGCTGTGGACTGGTGGGTCCCCCACCACAATATCCAAAAACCTTTAACTACCAAGAAAAGGATCATGGGATGGAAACTGTGCTTAATGAATTAGGAAGAGCATAAAGTTTTCTCAAGGAGCCAAAGTTTATAGAAAACAGGCTCATTATCCCTTGTGTTTATATATGTGAAAAATAGAAAGTCTGACGGTCCATTTTCAGAATATAGTATTTAGCCCTAATTGGATCCAACCAGAGTCCCTCCCTTTTGCCTTCCCTTTAAATTAACCAACCCCATAAACTGCAACCCCCAATTCCTTCAATCAGAGTGAAGGGCGACACTGTAGTAGGTGAAAAATATACACTGGCCCATTGCTCACCCAGGCATGCTTACTAGGAGGTTCAAGTAGCATGTACTTCTGTGTGCTGGGTAAAGGTTTACCTTGCCCCACAACTTTTGAGCACATGGTTGATTTTTTTGTGGCACGTTGTTTTTTTCTAACATCTGTAACTGTAGAAAATAGGAGCTTTGGGGAAATGTCTTGATTGCCTTCACCTCTCCCAGTAAAGGACAACATAACAGGGTATGGAACCCTAGTGAAAAGCTCTGAAGTAGAAAACTCGGTGGAGTAGGGGATGGCAATCTAGTTACTCTAATGGAATTTCTAACTTCAAGAAATGGAGAGGAGTGGAGTTGTTCAGGTGAGACTCAAAGGCCACCATGTCTACACCACAAACCCCCAAAGCCCTCATTGCTATGCAGGCTGAGGGAGTCAGCAGCTGGCCAAGGTATGTCCAGCTGGTTTTCCAACAATACAAAAATGCAGATTGAGTGTAGACATCCAGAGTTACCACTGACAGGGAAAGGATGCAGATATAAAACATTTCCTTTCCTCTTATGTTGCAAGAAAAAAAAAAAGATCTCATTTCTGGCAATAGGTGTGGGAGAAGTTTATAAAGTGAGGAATTAAACTGAGAGAAGATGAGTTTGAGTGACTGTTGGAATCATGAGGTTTAGAAGCAACTGCTGATGGAGATTTATAAATGACAGTCATTGAAGTCACCAAAAATGGATTAAACTAATATTACCCTAAATTGGAGTTACTCCAGTGAGTAACTGGGGAGGGCAAAGTGAGGCTGATATGTAGGATAGAGAGGGAAAGATTTTAGAACAGGAGATATTTGTGGTTCAATATAATACCAGGATTATCTTTCTAGAATAGATCCCTTTGATTTTTCTTTTTCACTAAAAATTCAGTTAAATAAGGCACAATTTGTGTGACTTCCTAGAGAGGAGTCTCTCACCTGGCCTGTAAGCAAAAGCTGATTAGATCATGCACTACCTCTCACCACAGGACTCTCTACAAAGCCCTTTTAATAGGACAAGAATGTTAACAGTTACTCAAAAGCAATTCCCAGTGTTCAGCTAACTGTGTCTTACTAGAATGACAAAAGGAATGTGGAGTTGGTCTATTGTATAGCCAGAGGCAAATGGGGAATCAAAGGCAGGCAGGGATGTTTCTTATTAAAATAGAATACTTGTCTGAGTAAACCACACTTGGAGATGGCAATATTGCATATCTCATACAAAAAAAATGGCATCTGAAATAGCTAAACCAATTATATATAGAAATAAGGGTCAATAGAGATGAAGGGAGATAGAAACCTTGAAAACATAGCTTAAATACTTAATAAAGAAGGCATAATATAAAATGATATAAAGGAGCATTTGGGGTGAGGAATCTAAAAAAAATGAACATTAAAAAGCAAAGGATAAAAAAAGTTGAAATAACGCAGTGGAAATGGAAAGTCTATTTAACCTGTTAAACCAGATGTGAGAGGTGTGTGGATTTTGATCAAAAAATTACTAGAAAACCTGGGGTGATATTTTCTTTTTTTTTTTTTTACTTTATTTTGTCATATTTCCCCTTTTAATTCTAAGGCATGGCCATGTTTTTATTAATGTCAAACTGAATCATCTTATTTATGCTTGTTACTGAAAGCTTAGTCCTTGTCCCTCATGCCAATTCAATAATGAGGACACAGGTTAGAGAAAAAGGAAAAACAATTTTTATTGCTTTGCTAAGCAGAGGAGAAACAGGGAACTCCTGTCCCAGAGGCCCTGATTTTGCTTATCAGGAGAAACAGGGGTTTTTTAAAAAGGTGAATGAAGGTTTACATCACAACCCTGAGGAGGGTTGCAAATCATTTGTCAATTTGAGAGACAGTAATTTCTTAAATATTATGACACCAAACCAAAGTTTAAATTACTTTATTCCTGTGTTGGGTATGTGCTCATAAACAGATAATTTGGAGTACTATAGGGAAGAAGACTCATCCTATTTTCCCTGAAAATAGGGAAATGGAGAGGGAGAAGAGAAAAAAAAATGGCCATTTAATAATAATCTTCAGAGGCAAAGCAGAAAGGGTTATAGTCAAAGCATGAAGTGAAATACTATTATGTTCTGAAGATGACTGGAAAGTAGGAAAAGCATCACCTTCTGCATCTGAAATCCTGGTCTCCGACCTTCTTTATATTCCCCGTTTGTAAGATCTACGAAAATGTCTAAGACTTCAGAATTTTAGTTTTATCACCAATGAAATGATAGATGTGTCCATTTTAGATTAGAAGGAAGAGAAGATGCAGTGACTTACACAGAATCACTTTTAAAATAGCTCAGTACCCCCATCATTATACAAAATACATGTATGAAGATGTGAATTTGGTGTCAACATACCCTATATATAATCAGAGAATATGACAAATTATGGTATAATGGTGTATTAAGAATTGTAATGCAAAAATATATAAATAAAGCTAACTACCTTCTAAATTTGAAGCACAAGTATTGATAATTCTATTTTCTTCTTCACAACCTTGTAACATCTTATTTTATACTGCTATATATCTGTTGGGTGCAGAGCAGGCTGAACTGTGTTGTCTGCAGGGCAGGCTGAACAGATGTTGGCTGCAAGATAGCCCACACACTCAAACCCCCCTCTATCTGGTCCTTTATCACCTGTTTGTGTCAAGTCCTGCTCAAAGCTGAGCACTCAACCCCCCTTGGGCCAACAAGGCAGCTTGCAGACCCAGAGGCCCCATTAGATTTGGGCTATAAAATCTCCCTCCTGCCAGGCCCCCCTCTCTCTTGCTCTTTCTCTCTTGCTCTCTCTCTCTTGCTCTTTATCTTTCTTGCGCGCGCTCTCCGTCTCTCTCTTGCTCTTGCTCTCTCCCTGTTCATCTCTTCTCTTCTCTCTCTCTCTCTCTCTCTCTCTCTCTCTCTCTCTCTCTCCCTCCCTTCCTCCCTCCCTCTTTCTCTCTCTTTCCTTCCTTCTTTTCTCTTTGTGGCACTGCTGCAATAAAGATCTTTTGGTCACTCCGAGTGTTGTGGTCACTTTCCTTTCAATATCTTCATAGAAGGGTCCAGAGAGCCCAGAAGAGAGGGGGAATCAAACTCAGGACCCGCGGCGTTTTAGGCATATGTGACCAAAAAGAATTTCAGCACAAGCCAGACAGAAGCATAGACAGGGGGTTATTTAGGAAGGTAGACACACATTCAAGGAAGAATGTGGGCTCTCTCAAGAGTGAGAAGCAGCCCTGACTTGGGTTGAAGGTCCAGCTGAGAAACTGATGTGCCTCCATTTTTGAAAAAACAGCTTTGACCTCAAGGCCTGTCTAGAGGGAGGGGGCGTGAACCTTGTCCTTGGAAAACCCCACAGCTCCTAGGCACATACCCACCCTGCCAAGTTGATTAACAGGAGGGATCTTGGGCATAAGGTGTCCCTGACTCAGTTATGCTAGGTGAGGACCCATAGCAACCCCTTAGCAACCACCAATCAGCATGAGACAGGGAAAATAACTGAAATGCCAGGTGACCCTCCCAGTAGTTTAGGTGATTAGGCCACCCTGCAACCTGCAACACTCTTGCAACCCCTTACAGCCTAAACCAATCAGTTCAAATGTATCCACCACTGGAACTAAACAATCAAGTTACCCAACTTGTTCCCTCCAGTGAATGTGCTAATCAATGTTAAGAGTTGTTGTTTGATTTTCCTGTGGTATGAAATGATTTGCTGTGTGATGTTGTGACACATAGAGTATCTCCCCAAAACCTATAAATCCTCACTGAACCTAGGGCTGGGACTCACTCCCTGGGACCCCTGCATCAGAAACAGTTGTGAGTCCAGGCTCCAGCTTGCAATAAAGGCCCCTAGAGGTCTATAGGGGTCCCACAAATCTGGCATTACACAGCATTTACAGAAAGGCTATGAGTGACTGGCCTGAAGGTCGATCCAGGGTAGAGCTGCACAATTTTGATCCAGTTTTCCCATGCTTGTGTATTTCCCTCATTTTACAAGGGCATGGGCCAAGGGTGTAGGCCCAGATTTGCAAATATTTTTTCTGCATCTCAGTGTTTTGAGTCTGCATTTCAGTGGCTTGAGGGTACTTCCCTCAAAAAACACAGTGTGACTTGTGTTTTTCTTATTAGCAGGGTGGCATCTTTGGACCTGCAGCATCTTCTATTAACTTAAGCCAAGCAGGGTCAGAGTGACCTCAGGTAAATCCCTTTCTAAAGGAAAGCAAGTGGGGGAAGTCAACACTGCGAGACCAGTCTATCCCCTTAATGTCCTGTTGAGAAACTGATGTGACTCCATTTTAAAAAAAATAAATAAATAATAGCAGCTTCTACCTCAAGGCCTGTCCTAAGGAAGGGGGCGTGACCCTTGTCCTTGGAAAAACCCACAGAGAACTCCTATGCACATACCCACCCGGCTGAGTTGTCTGTCTGTAAATAACAGGAGAGGTCTGCAGCACCAGGTGTCCCTGACTCAGTTAGGCTAGGTGAGGACCCATAGCAACCCCCCTAGCAACCTCTAATCAGCATGAGACAGGGAAAATACCTGGAATGCCAGAGGACCTCCCAGTAGTTTATGGTGATTGATGACATGTTGGGAAACCATGTAGTTTAGCACGTACACCCCTCGTGGCCTAAACCAATCAGTTCAGAGGAGTCCCCTTCTTGTACTAACCAATCACCCCTACCCAACTTGTTCCCGCCAGTGAATGTGCTAATCAGTGTTAAGAGTTATTGTTTGATTTTCCTGCTGTATGGAATGATTTGCTGTGTGATGTTGTGACGCATAGAGTACAGTACCCCCCAAAACCTATATAATCTCACTGAACAAAGGACTGAGACTCACTCCCTGGGACAGCTGCCTCGAGAACGGTTGTGAGTCCAGGCTGGAGCTTGCAATAAAGACTCTGTGTGATAGCATCGGATTCGGCTCCTGGAAGTCTATTGGGGTCCCACAAATCTGACATTGTTACCGCTGTTGACCAGTGATGAGTCCTTGCTTCCCCGATGTTGAAGAATAACACCAAAGAAGCACGCCGAGGCAAGGTCAGAGTAGAAATTAGAAGTTTATTAAAGGACAGCAGAAAAGACTTCTCCCGGAGTAAGAAGGGGATCCAAGAGGTAGAATACATGGAAGTGCAGTTGTCTCTCCATTTTATAGTTTCTTTCAGTGATTGAATGTAGGTGGAAAGGCCCGAGGGGTGGGACACAGGTGGGCCAAAGAAGTAGTCTGAGCAGGAAGGACTTCATTAACACTTCTTTGGGATGGACTTTGGCCTAGGGCCTTTTAAGAGCTTCATTAACATTCCATGAGTTGTCCTGTGTTTCCTGGAATCATTCTCAGCATGGCCTCCATTTTAGATTTCACTTGGTATTAGACCCGATTTATCTAACTACACTGACTACCTAACTTTAAATCTGGCTTCAGCATTACATTGTCCTCTCCATTTAATGTCTATCTGCTACCTATCAGTTTCTTGTCAACTTTCTTGTCATGCTATCTACCCTCATGTACAAAGAAGTCACTGTCATAGTGCCAGGAATCATGTAAAGACATGATAACATAAGGTGAAGTAAAAAAAAAAACTTAATATACTCTTGCTAAGTATTTTTTTTTTTTAATTTATTACTAGTTAGTGTAGAAACTTTCTTTTTTGGTACAGGGAAATTGAATTCAGGGGTGCTTAAGCTGTGAGCCAAATCCCCAGCCCTTTTTTATATTTTATTTAGAGACAGGTCTTGCCAAGTTATTTAGGGCCTCATTGAATTGCTGAGACTGGTTTTGAACTTGTGATGCTCCTGCTCCAGCCTCCTGAGCTTGTGGAATTACATGTGTGTGTCATTGTGCCTGGCACAGTACAGAAACTTTACAAAGACACCCCCAGAATCCTTATTTTCACATCTCATTGGCTCAACTTTTGCCACATCTCCATGCCTAAACCAATTATTAAAATGCCCACCTTGAATACTGTGGGAAATTTAAACCAAATAAATTATAATCCCTGAAACACAGATCTCCCTACAAAGAGAGAGCACAGGAAGAAAAACAGAGTATTGTTGAAATGCACAGAAGTGGACATGTATGGTTGACAATCATCTATATCTACAAATACTTTGAATATAACCCTTGCTGCTCTGCCACTGTAACTTATTTTTAAAATGGACATGTTTCTTTCTCTTCCTCTCGATCTGCTCCTCCCTAATCTCTAATCTCAGAGGAAACAGGATTACCTTTCTTCCCCTTCCTTCCCTAAACCCAATAAAAATTCCAATTGGGCTGTTGATCTGGAGAGTCTCACCCAGAAGCGAAACTCAATAAAGCCTTATTCAGCAGTCTTTTAATCTGCCTCCTTTTGGTCGCTGGTTCCTGAAGTATTATATGTAGGAGATTAGTATTCTGATCAATTCTGGTTAGACCTACCTATATTGACAGTTTCTGACATAATTTTCCTGTGTTTGGTATCTCAATAAATGATGAAAATCTCATTCCTAGTATAAAAGAAATGAATAATAAGCTTTTAATAAGCAAGAACTGGTAGGTCGGTTTGAGACTGGTTGAGGAACAAAGCACCAAACAACCCACACATGAAAGAACCCTCAATCAGAACTACCTGTCAATCAGTGGGGTCTCCTGACCAATTCTGGAATCTTAGCAAGCTCCCCTAACCAGCCCCAGAAGGACAAGGGACTCTAAAAACCTCCCTTTCCTGTCCTAAGCCCTCCCTTCCTGCCTTAAGCCCAATAAAAATTCCAGTTGTGTTGAGCCCGCCTGTTAGTCTGGAGTGTCTCACCCAGGAGCAAATCTCAATAAAGCCTTATTCAGCAGTCTTTTAATCTGCCTCCTTTGGGTCGCTGGTGCCTAACCTTACAAAAACTTCAATAGTTATGAATATGTGGCAGCACATTTATTAACTTTCACTCATTTAATGCCTTTATTCACTATTAATTCATATCTAAAATATACTATTGTAAACTTTTTGGGTTTGGGGGGAACAATATATTTGTGAGTTTCAAGACAATTCACCCGAAGTGTATGGAAACTAAGCAAAATATATTTTGTTTTCATGACTTCAGCTTAAAATCAGGAGAGACAGGAAAAGCTTCAATGCAATTCTGAATTCTAAAAAAGAGTGCTACCTTGAAATCAAAATTCCATTTCTTTTATAATTCTCAACCATTCATGCATCATTGCAATCCTGTATAACAGAACTTTCCTGAAAGGTTCTTGGGTCGCAATGCAAACTGAAAACTATTCTATTGGGCATCAAATCTTCTAAAGGCCTGGTTATCAAAGAAAAAAAGACTTTGGTTCTTTAATAAAACAACTCTTTCTTATCTACATGAACACAGGGTTTTTACCATGAAAGTTATTTCCACCCTGGAAGATGTTTTAGAATATTTATCTACATTCACTTATGACATCAATTGCTCTTTGATAGTGAATAGGCTCTTAGATACCAAATAATTGTAGATATAGAAGAAACAGATATTTGTTGTTTGAAATCAATACAATACAACAACACCCGTAAACTTTACCAAGAACTAAAACAACAAAAATATATTTGTCATAGCAATGTGTTATACACTTTTGGATAGCATATTAGGATATTAGCTTCTCCATGTTGAGAAAATAAATCTATAGGTTACTTACTAATATTCATGGTGTTTGGACCTATTTCTTGGTGATGGCATGTGACAAATGGAGCATGGAGGAGGCAATGATTTATCTTGGTGTTCTTCAACTTTATTGAAAACAAGGCAAATTCTTAAGAGACATGGCATCTTCATTTTCTTATGCAATGCTATGACATAGTTATATACATATATAATATATAATATATATATATATTAATATATATATATATATTCAATATATATATATATATGATAGAAAAAAAATATACATACTTAGAAATATGGCTCCTTGGGAGATAAACTCAAAAGTCATCTTGAGTTACTGCTGCTTGTGATAAAGGCCACTTCATAATAACACAAGATTTTTCTTTCTTTATTGTTCACTTGTGAACTACTTATTGTGAAATTTCTATACATGGTCCTTGGTCTCCAAGTTCAAGAATTCTTACCCACAAATGGGTAAGAAATGATGTCAAATTTCCTATAAAGAGCCCCTGCAACCTCAGCTCAGGCTCAGAATTTCAGAAAACTAGCTCATTTGGGACCAAGTAAATAAACCTGAGTTCTCCAACCTGCTGAATGGTGTTAGGTCTTCTGTTGAGCACAATTTCTATAACAAGTCACTGTAGGAAGCATTACACTCAGGATTCAGCACTTGGGATATTTACCTGCTAGAATAAAGATGAGAGTGGACTTTCCACATAAAAAAAAAGAAGTTGCTGTCTCTCCTCATTTTACCCTCTGTTCTATATAGATTCTTTCATACATAGATGGCATATATCTAGCACCCTGGATGTGGAACATACAAGTCTCTGGAGATCTGTGACAGTCTCAGAGGAGAAATTTAAAAAGTAGTGCCTGGAGGCTAAGGTAGAGTCTGTCACTCTGAACTGAACAGCCAGGCCAGGGAGAAAAAACATTGTTCTGAAATTAAGAGGTAAATTCATAGGCATGGCATCAATTAGTTTTAATGGTACCAATTGAGGAAAGATTTATTTTTTCTAAAAGATGCTGGAAACTTTTACTTACAGTCTCTTATCCTTTTACTTGTCAGGTGATGGTCTATAAAGGGCTAACAGATTTCCAGTAAACTACTGGCTACTCTGTTGATGGACTTCATTTTCTTTCTTTCATAGACTTCTATTTAAGGAAATTGAAACCAATATTCTCAACCTACTCAATATTATGAAAGGCAAGAACACACACAAAATAATTTTAAAATGCTTCTAAATAGTTTCTAAACCAAGTGCCAAGTTAAAATATTGTTATTTTCAGTTGTAAAAAACCAAGTTCTGGTAACTTCACTGACTCATCTCCATTTCCTCTTCCCCTACCAGAGGCCTCTACCTATCATCTGAAGATAGTTTTCAGGCATCTAATAGAATGTTTATGTTCACAGTTGTGTCAGAGATCCTGTGAAAAATTTTGACTGATTCAAAATTCTAGACCACTTTGGCTGGTGCTCTCCTTCAGTTCTCTTCCTGATCTGAATGACTATTCCTAGTTTCCTATTGACAATATTTGCCAAAATTGTAGAATTTCAGGGTAGAATCATGCCAGCATACCTGAGTCATTCACTATCTTAATATCTATATGGTATCAGTCTATATTATAATACCTAATATATATATATATATATATATATATATATATATATATATATATATATCTATCTTATGTGATATGATGATTTGTATATGACATGATGATTTATGTTATGATGATTTATATATATGGTGTGTGTGTGTGTGTGTGTGTATGTACCATTCTCTCATTCCCTGGCCTATCTGATGACTTGTTTCTGTTTTCATTTTGTAGGACTCTTGCTTATTCAACAGGACTGATGAATTGATAGCCTCTGAACATAAAAAAAAAAAAAAAAGTTAATTAAGCCAAAAAAAGTGCAATGGAGCACACCTGTAATACCACCAGCTTGGGAGGTTGAGGCAGGAGGATCGCAAGTTCAAAGCCAGCCTTAGCAAAAGCCAGGTGCTAAGCAACTCCGTGAGACCCTGTCTCTAAATAAAATACAAAAGATGGCTGGGGGCATGGCTCAGTGGTTGAGTGACCCTGAATTTAATCCCCAGTACAGTACCTCCCCCCCCAAAAGTAATTGCTCTTCCTAGAACAGTGCCTTCTGTTCAAGTATGTAAGGAATATATTTTAATTTGTCATTGATTATTTAATGAGTGTTTTCATACTGATGGACTGACTTCCAGATATTATTTGCTACAAAGTAGCTACTCTTTAACAGTCAGGCCAAGGGAAAGTAACTTTAGCTCTCAATTTCAAAAATTACAGATCAATTTATCTTTCTAGAAACTGCATGTTAATACGTGGATATTAAGGATTTACACACGTTCTGGTGAAATGTTACATTTATAATTATAGATTCATCCCTTTTCCAAATAATGCTATTTGTCTTATTTCTACTTTGTATGCTATGAATATTACAATTCTAGGCATGTTTTAATATTTTTATTATTAACTAATTAATATTAACTAATCTAAGAAATACTTGAATTTCCTTCCTTTTTGGGGGGAGGGAAGTGGTGTGTGTGTGGATGTGGGGGTGTTCTGTTTTTTGATCCAGGATCCTTTTCAGGATAAAATTTATATTTATTGCTTCCTAGGTTTTTCTTTTTCATAATAGTTTCTCAGACTTTCTTTGTTTTTGATGACCTTGAGAGTTTTGAGGTGTATTGTTCAAACATGTCATTGCTTTGGGAATTGTTTGTTGTGTTTCTCATAGACAGACTGGGTTACGGGCCTTCCTGTGGAATTCCAGAGGTGACGTGCCATCATCATAGCACATCAAGGGTACAAAATACTGATGCGACGTGTCTCTGCTGATGCTGCCCTCAATTACCTGGCTGAGGTAGTGTGTCATATTTCACATAATTTGCTTCTTCCCTTCAACACTGTACTTGCCAGAGGGAAGTCACTATGTACAGACTACACACAAGGAAGTCCTGCTTGGAGCTCCAATGGCACAATTAGTGCACAGAGCTTAGAAGAAAGTCATGTGCCACATCAAAGAGTGTAGAGCATCTACATAAATCATTTGGGATATTTCTGCATGGGATATTTGTGTGTTTTTCAATAATTATTTATATCTATATCTATATAGATTAATGGATATTATTTTATAATTGGAATGATAATACTATTTCTTTTTATTTTAAAATTGTTGCTAATGTTGTTTCAGCTTAAGGTACTGGGAGGGAGCTTCCAGTTAGCTTTTATGTTCCTTTTACCGTCTTTTAATTTTCTTTTTTTTTTTTTAATACTATCTGACTTTCTGGCAATAAAAAATTGTTCTAGGCTTCAGATTTCACAAAACAGAAAATTTAAGCTAATTTGAATCTGTGAATCTGATTTTATGCTAAAATATTGTGACAGAGGACGTTTTCAAAAAACATATAAAATAAAAATTAAATAAATATTAATCAAAATTAAGTTAGAGGAACACAGGAACAGATATAGGACTCAGATATTCTCTCTCTCTCTCTCTCTCTCTCTGTGTGTGTGTGTGTCTCTCTCTCGATTTCCTTCTCTGTGTCTCTCTCTCCCTCTCAGACTGGTATTAAATTCAGTGGTGCTTTACCACTAAGCTATATCCCTAGTCTTATTTTTCATTTTGAGACAAAGTCCCCCTAAATTGCTGAAACTTTTACTAAATTGTTGAGATTTGCCTTGATTTGGTAGTCCTCCTACCTCAGCCTCTCAAATCCTTGGAATTAAAGGTACATGCCACCACAACCCACTTCAGATCTTATTTCTAGTACATCTATGATTTAGATTTAATTTCTTATGGTGACTCCTGATAGATTAGAAATTATCCCAAAAAGGCTTATTTTATTCACATAATTAGCAATATAAATAAAATTCTGTTCTCCCTATTCCTTTTTTTTTTTCTGTTGGATTTACTAAGTTTTTAGCCTTCCCTCTTTTGGCTTTGGAGGGTCATTTTTCCATCAGCTTTTTCACCACTGTAACTACAAACCTGACAATAACAATTAGAGGAGGCAAAATGTATTTGGGGATTCATGGTTTCAGAGGTGTCAGTTCATAGATGGCTGACTCTACTGCTCTGGACTGAAGGGGAGGTAGAACACCATGGTGGAAGAGTGTGGTGGAGGAAACTAGCTCAGGATATAACAATCAGACGTAGAGAGAGAAATCTAGGCCTAACCCACAAAATCCATACCCAAAAGACATTCCCCCAGTGACCCACCTCTAAGCCATACCCTACCTGGTTAATGACTGTCCGAGGACTCATTTGCTGATCAGATTAAGGTACTCATAACCCAATCAATTCACCTCTAACCTTTCTCAAATTGTTTCACTACGAGCTTTTAGGGGATGGACATCTTATATCCAAACCCTAACAGTACCTGTTCTCTTCTCTCCTTCTCTCTCTGTTTTGGTTTCTACCCCCATTCCCCAGCCCCCATCTCTCTGTTTCTCCCTCAATAACTCTTAAAATTTCCAAATAATTACTTTGCTTAAAAATGTGTCACATTGGGCTGGGGATGTGACTTAATGGTAGAACAGACACTTGCCTAGCATGCATGAGGTCTTAGGATTAAGCCTCAGTAACACACACACACACACACACACACACACACACACAATGATATTAAATAGTATCTCTTTCATACCTTGTGGACTTGTATTTTAGCTGTACCTTTACTGCCTCTATAATTGTTAGTTTTTCAAACCAATTTTTTTAGATTTACATTGATTTTGCAAGTTTACTGTTAATTGTATAATCCAGTTATTTCTTTCTAAGATCACTTCCTTGCTTACTGAATAAGCTGGCATTTCTTCCAATATTGGTCAGTCCCTGTAAGCTTTAGGAGGCTATCCATAAGTTGCTCATGGGACGGAGCTGCAAATATAGCTCAACTGCTTGGTAAGTGCGTGATATATAACTTCTCATAACCTCATCTATTGTGAAAGAAAATATCGTGCATGAAAAATTACTCTACAACTTCAAGTCTTGAAACAACACACATTTATTACATTTTTATATCAGTCAGTAATTCAGGCACACTTCAAGTTGTTTCTCTATTATCTCTCACAAGGCCACAGTCTAGGTGTTGGCTAAGTTACATGGTTTTAATGGAAAGCTCAAGTGGCAAGGAATTCATTTCCAAGTTCACTGACATATTTGTTAACAGGCTTCAGTTCATTTCAGTCTGTTGAACTGAGGGCCTTGCTAACTGCCAACTAGTGGCTATCTATGTTCCTTTTCATCTGAGCTTCTTCCACATGGCTGCTCACTTTACCAAAGTCTGGAATTCATCAACTCAATAGGAGACGAATGTGAGCAAGATAGAAGTCATGCTCTTTTATAACCTAATCATGGAATTGATGTCTCTTTATTTTTCCAGATTGAATTTATTAGGAGTAAATTTTGAGATCTACTCCACCTATGGGGGAAATAAATAAGGTGCTAACACAGTGGATGAGGGTCACTGAGGGACACCTTCAACTCAGTCCACACATGTATAACAGAATTTTAACAGCTATTTATGTGATTATGAGATACAAATGAAAATAATTAAATAGTTCCTGAATTCTTTTAGTCTTGTAACCAATTAATGAATATTAGTCTTACCATCATCAGTCTACTGAGGCTACCTAAGCTTGTTTTTATATTTCATATTACCAGTGTTTCCTGGTTTAGCTATTTTCAATATTTTAATTGCCATCATGCCCCTTTTATGGTAAAACTCCATCAACTTGACACAGCAAAGCAATGTCCCTTTTGAAAATCAACACAGCTACAGCTCCTGATAACAGGTAAAGCAACTGATGTAAATGTAATGTGTTATAGTCTGTGTGCACGTGCACCACCACCACCACCACCACCAACAACAACAACAAAATAAACTTTAGCTCCATAATGATTTCTTGCTCTCCACTATTTCACATATGCACAGATATTTTTTGAGGACAATTTTTGTATACATATGTATTTATTTGTCTTTAGTATATACAAAGTGGGTATCATTAAACAACTTAGATGTAAGCAGGCTTTTGTTCTCTCCAGGTTGTAGAGGTTCAACTTCAGTATTTGCAGCTCTTTTCTGAGAAGGGCAACTTTGATGCACAGAAGTGAAAAACCTTCTCTCTTATGGGTATGCATTAGTTATTAATACAATGTTAGAAAGTTCTTTCTGCTTCTAAAACTTTAGGATATTGACTGGAGCTTAATAGCATAGGAACATGGACAGAGAAATGAACTTTAAAAGTTCTGTCAGTGTTTTTATTACAAACTAGCAATTTCAGAGGTTTATATCTTAGCTGTAAAATTTATAGTTAGATCAATCATTGCCCCAGGGCCCACTTCAGCCATGAATTTAATTCTCTGGGATTTTTATTAAGCAAACTTTTGAAGTTATAGTAATACACATGATACACATTTTCCAGTTTGCAAGATTTAGACTAATAGTAGAAGCAATAGGCCATTCCACTTTAGAAAATTAATGATTATATCCCTGCTGCCTATTGATAAAATTATTTTCAAGGTAAGAGAATTTCTGATTTGATTATAATACAAATTGAAATCGAAAGGGCTCAAATTGTTAATGAAGTTTTTTAAAATTCTTATTACTTACTATAACTTCTAAGAAATTATCCAAAGAACCATAATTAATACAGCTGTAAAGACATATACAGAATAAACCACCCAACATCAAGCAGTTACACTTTTTTTCTCAGCAGCACATGGATCCTTCTCAAAAATAGATCATATATTATGTCACAGGGCAACTCTTAGACAGTATAAAGGAGTAGAGATAATACCATGCATCTTATCTGATCATATGGAATGAAACTGAAAATCAACGATAAAAGAAGGAAGGAAAAATCATGCATCACTTGGAGAATGAAAAATAGGTTACTGAATGATCAATGGGTTATAGAAGACATCAAGGAGGAAATTTAAAAATTCTTAGAGATAAATGAAAACACAGACACAACATATCGGAATCTATGGGACACATTGAAAGCAGTTCTAAGAGGAAAATTCATTGCTTGGAGTTCATTCCTTAAAAAAAAAGAAAAAAACAACAAATAAATGATCTCATACTTCATCTCAAAATCCTAGAAAAAGAAGAGCAAAACAACAGCAAAAGAAGTAGAAGGCAAGAAATAATTAAAATCAGAGTTGAAATTAATGAAATCGAAACAAAAGAAACAATTGAAAAAATTGACAAAACTAAAAGTTGGTTCTTTGAAAAAAAATAAATAAGATTGACAGACCCTTAGCCATGCTAACGAAGAGAAGAAGAGAGAGAACTCAAATCACTAGCATACGGGATGAAAAAGGCAATATCACAACAGACACTTCATAAATACACAAGATAATCAGAAATTATTTTGAATCCTTATACTCCAATAAAATAGAAGATAGTGAAGGCATCAATAAATTTCTTAAGTCATATGATCTGCCCAGATTGAGTCAGGAGGATATAGAAAACCTAAACAAACCAATATCAATTGAGAAATTAGAAAAAACCATCAAAAGACTACCAACTAAGAAAAGCCCAGGACCGGATGGGTATACAGCAGAGTTTTACAAAATCTTTAAAGAGGAACTAATACCAATACTTTTCAAGCTATTTCTGGAAATAGAAAAAGAGGGAGAACTTCCAAATTCATTCTACAAGGCCAACATCATCCTGATTCCTAAACCAGACAAAGACACTTCAAAGAAAGAAAACTACAGACCAATATCTCTAATGAACCTAGATGCAAAAATCCTCAATAAAATTCTGGCGAATCAGATACAAAAACATATCAAAAAAATTGTGCACCATGATCAAGTAGGATTCATCCCTGGGATGCAAGGCTGGTTCAATATACGGAAATCAATAAATGTTATTCACCACATCAATAGACTTAAAGATAAGAACCATATGATCATCTCGATAGATGCAGAAAAAGTATTCAACAAAGTACAGCATCCCTTTATGTTCAAAACTCTAGAAAAACTAGGGATAACAGGAACATACCTCAATATTGTAAAAGCAGTCTATGCTAAGCCTCAGGCTAGCATCATTCTGAATGGAGAAAAATTGAAGGCATTCCCTCTAAAATCTGGAACAAGACAGGGATGCCCTCTATCACCACTTCTGTTCAACATAGATCTAGAAACACTGGCCAGAGCAATTAGACAGATGAAAGAAATTAAAGGCATAAAAATAGGAAAAGAAGAACTTAAATTATCACTATTTGCAGATGACATGATTCTATACCTAGCAGACCCAAAAGGGTCTACAAAGAAACTATAAGAGCTAATAAATGAATTCAGCAAAGTGGCAGGATACAAAATCAACACACATAAAACAAAGGCATTCCTGTATATCAGCGACAAATCCTCTGAAATGGAAATGAGGGCAACCACTCCATTCACAATACCCTAAAAAAAATAAAATACTTGGGAATCAACCTAACAAAAGAGGTGAAAGACTTATACAATGAAAACTACAGAAACCTAAAGAGAAGTAGAAGAAGATCTTAGAAGATGGAAAAATATACCCTGTTCATGGATAGGCAGAACTAACATTATCAAAATGGCGATATTACCAAAAGTTCTCTATAGGTTTAATGCAATGCCAATCAAAATCCCAACGGCATTTCTTGTAGAAATAGATAAAGCAATCATGAAATTCATATGGAAAAATAAAAGACCCAGAATAGCAAAACAACTCTAAGCAGGAAGTGTGAATCAGGCGGTATAGCGATACCAGACCTCAAACTATACTACAGAGCTATAGTAACAAAAACAGCATGGTACTGGTACCAAAACAGGCGGGTGGACAAATGGTACAGAATAGAGGACACAGAAACCAATCCACAAAACTACAACTATCTTATATTTGTTAAAGGGGCTAAAAGCATGAAATGGAGGAAGGATAGCATCTTCAACAAATGGTGCTTGGAAAACTGGAAATCCATATGCAACAAAATGAAACTGAATCCTTTTCTCTTGCCCTGCACAAAAGTTAACTCAAAATGGATCAAGGAGCTTGATATCAAATCAGAGATATGACGTCTGAGAGAAGAAAAAGTTGGCTACGATCTACATACTGTGGGGTCGGGCTCCAAATTCCTCAATAGGACACCCATAGCACAAGAGTTAATAACTAGAATCAACAAATGGGACTTACTCAAACTAAAAAGTTTTTTCTCAGCAAAAGAAACAATAAGAGAGGTAAATAGGGAGCCTACATGCTGGGAACAAATCTTTACTCCTCACACCTCAGATAGGGCCCTAATATCCAGAGTATATAAAGAACTCAAAAAATTAAACAATAAGAAAACAAATAACCAATCAACAAATGGGCCAAGGACCTGAACAGACACTTCTCAGAGGAGGACATACAATCAATCAACAAGTACATGAAAAAATGCTCACCATCTCTAGCAGTCAGAGAAATGCAAATCAAAACCACCCTAAGACACCATCTCTCTCCAGTAAGATTGGCATCCATTATGAAGTCAAACAACAAGTGCTGGCAAGGATGTGGGGAAAAAGGTTCACTTGTACATTGCTGGTGGGACTGCAAATTGGTGCAGCCAATTTGGAAAGCAGTATGGAGATTTCTTGGAAAGCTGGGAATGGAACCACCATTTGACCCAGCTATTCCCCTTCTCGGTCTATTCCCTAAAGACCTAAAAAGAGCATGCTACAGGGACACTGCTACATTGATGTTCATAGCAGCACAATTCACAATAGCAAGACTGTGGAACCAACCTAGATGCCCTTCAATAGATGCCCTTCAATAGACGAATGGATAAAAAAAATGTGGCATTTATACACAATGGAGTATTATTCTGCATAAAAAATGACAAAATCATAGAATTTGCAGGGAAATGGATAGCATTAGAGCAGATTATGCTAAGTGAATCTAGCCAATCCCTAAAAAAACAAATGCCAAATGTTTTCTTTGATATAAGGACAGTAACTAAGAATAGAGTTGGTAGGAAGAGCATGGGAAGAAGATTAACATTAAACAGGGACAAGAGGTGGGAAGGAAAAGGAGAGAGAAGGGAAATTGCATGGAAATGGAAGGAGACCCTCATGGTTATACAAAATTACATACAAGAGGAAGTGAGGGGAAAGGGGAAAAAAACAAGGGGGAGAAATGAATTACAGTAGATGGGGTAGAGAGAGAAGATGGGAGGGGTGGGGAGGGGATGGGGGATAGTAGAGGATAGGAAAGGCAGCTGAATACAACAGACATTAGTATAGCAAAATGTAAAACAGTGGATGTGTAACCAATGTGATGCTGCATTCTGTATACAGGATAAAAATGAGAGTTCATAACCCACTTGAATCAAAGTGTGAAATATGATATGTCAAGAGCTTTGTAATGTCCATATGTAGTCATTTCAAAATCCTTAAATCACATTCCCATGACAAAACATTATTGTCTAAAAAATGCAGTATTTTCAGTTTCTTTATCTTTAAATTTTGCAGATCTCACACATTTTGAAAGATACTTTTCTCATTCTTTCTTTCCTCCCTCCCTTTCAGTGATGATTTTGTACATTTGTAATACAGTGAGGTTCTGCAATCACTGTCTACCTTCCTTCCTGGGATCTGCCAACACTAAATTATTTAAATTTATTTTATATTTCAATGTTCACTCTTTTGTTTATTTTTATGAGCTTTGACCAATGTATAATGTCTTGTTTCTACAATTACAAGACCACACAGAATAATTTTACTATGCAGATAATAACTGTGTTTCATCAATTGGATACCCCAATCTTCCTGAATCCTTAGAAATTCTTGCCTTTTCCTGTCTCTAGTGTTCTGCATTCTCCAGGTCATACAACAGTAAGAATCAAAGAGTGCTTTTTCTGAATACCTTCTTGTTTCAATTGATGGATAAATGTTTAAAGTTTTTCCATGTCTTTTTTATTGCAATACAACTCATTTCTTTTCATCACTGTGTAATATTCCATCATATGGATGTGCTATATGTTTGTCTCTTCAGCTTTCAGAGAACATCATGGTTACTTGCAAATCTGCAAGATTATAAATACAATCACTGTAGAATTTTCATACAGGTTTTCGCATGAATGTATGTGGTCAACTAATTTAAAGTTGTATCATCTTTGAATAATATATAGACTATGTTTAATTTAATGAGAAACTGCTGGACTATTCAAAGTGATTGTAAAATGTTTAATTTTCAGCAACAATAAATTTGATTTCCTGTTAATTCGGTATCTTCATCAGCATTTGGCATCGCCAATTTAGTAGGGATGAGGGGTATGGGGGGCAGTCCACAGTTTGGTTATTCTAATGGATAAATAACACTTTCTCATTGTTGTTTTAAGTTGTAATGGCCTAATGAAAAATTTTATAAGCATTACTTCACATGCCTGTTTGTAGATGTATATCTTCTTTGGTGAGTTCCCTCTTTTAAACATTTGCTTATTATTGGGTGAATCATTTGGTTTCTTATACTTAGGTTCCAAGATTTCTTTCTGTGTATAGAAAGCAACGTTTCAGCTATTTGTTTTGAAAAGATTTGCCTTTTATTTTCCTTATATTCTTTAAGAAGAGATTTTAATTTTAATGATACCTAATGTTCAAAATGTTTATTTCATTGTGTTTTTTGTAGCATTCTAAAAATTTCATTGTGAAAACATTGTACTGTGTTATATTTTAAGTTATAGGATCCATTGAGTCTATTTTTGAGAAAGATGTAAGATTTGATACTAGATTAATTTTTTGGTTGATATGGTTTTCTCATTGTCCCATTTGTTGAAATAATTATGATTTCTCCATTAAGTAGTTTTGTGCTATGTCAAAAATTAGTTCACTTTTTCTCTGTGTGGGTCTATTCTTTATCTTGAACCCAGTGTCTATTTTTTTGACAGTATCATGCTGTCTTGATTACAGTGTCATTTTAGTAAGACTTGAAGTTGATAGTGTCAGTTGTCCCATTTTGTCTCTCTCTTTCCCTCTCTCTCTTGGTTTGTTCGTTTAATCTGTCTAGATATTTGGCAATTTTATTTACTTTGTCAGAAAAGATCAGATATTGATTTGTAGAGTGTTGGTTTCCATCTGTAATACTGAATTAATCTATTTCCCCTTGTAGAAAGCAGTTTATTTATATAGTTTTATCTTGTAATATTCTCATACACTTCAAATTTATTTTTGTTTATGTGGCAGAATAACAGCTACTGATTATTTTCTTTCAATACTAATATCTAGTTTCTATAGCACGAAATTTGTCCAAAACATTTCTTGCCAAATTAATTATTGTTATATATTTGTTGAATATATATAATGCACATATCATATACATGTATGCATATATTTATGTGATGTATATCTCCAGATTTTTCAATCTCTTCCGTTTTTAATTGCATATAGTCATAGAACTGCCATATGTCTTGATTACTGAAATTTTGTATTACTAATCTGTCTTCTACCTTAAGTTTTTCAAAACTATTCCGTTCTTTTTTAGTTCATGTCTACTCTATAATTACAAATATTATTGCTAATTGTGAAAATCAGATGCTGATAATTAGAAAGGACATATTAATGGATGACATAAGTGTGTTACTAAAAAGATGCACTTTTATTTCAATTTTGCCAAGTAAAATCCAATTATAATCTTTAAAATTATTAATGTAAGTACAGGTTTCTTTTGATAGTTAGGAAAAAATAGAGTTGAATTTTGCCATAGATAAATTTTTGCTAGTAAGTAAACCCTCAATATGAAAATTATCCTTTGTCCTACCTAATCTCTCCTTTTCCCTTTCTCAAACAATCCAGCTATTAAACACGATGCACCTCAAGGCAAGTACATTAACAAAAACAAAGTGCAAAGTGACATTGAAAATTGGAGTGTGAGAGAGAGTAACAGTACTTCTTCCTCTGCTCTGCCATGGATTGCCTTATGACTTCTCTATGAAAACTCATATTCATTGGAATTCAAATTCTAATCAGTCAGTTTCACTGTTTTTAATGAGACTAGCAGGTGCATTTTTACGAGCAAAATGTCATCACATTTCTCCTTTTAACAGTTATGATATCCATAAATGTTCAAAATATTTTGTACAACTTTAGATCACCTAGTCCCTTCTTCATTTATTTGTTATCTTGCATATGTCACCTCTGTTACTCCTCTATTGAGTTTATTACCACTATATCCATTTGTTTTGCTTTATTATATAGATCAAAATATTTTTTTTGTTGCCTCTTTCCATATCACTTCCTCATTCTTACCAAATTCTTTACTGGTATTTTCTGATAAAATATATTGATTTTGTATGTTCCAAATTTTAGGAATATGCTTAAATATATTTTTTCTAGTTTGTTTCAAGAGTTTCAAAAATATATCCTCATGTTATGGTATAAAGAATTTAATAATAATACTAAGAAGCATGCTAAAAATAAACCAGAAATATGTTAGAAAATTCACATTTTATTTTTTACCTGTTTAACACTCTTCAATATGGTTACAGAAAAAGGCATCTTGACAAAGAGACAGGATCCTGCATAAGAGAATTTTAAAAAGCAAAAAAACAAAGACAACACATAAAGTTATATTCATGGGTTCAATTTCTACCCCTTTAAGAAGGAGATATTAGGCTTTAGATTACTTGCTGTTCGTCAGTCATTTTAGAATTACCTCTCCACAGAAGGCTATTAATATTCAATCCATGTGTTAATCTTAAACAATTAATAAGTTTATGTCAAAAGAGCTTTGTTGAGAAAACACCTTCTAGGAAAATATTTAGTCCTGTTAGGGAAAGTTCCAGGTTTTCTTAGATCACTTGCTATATTAAATATAGCTACTGAGTGCTGTGATACAATGTGGTATGTCTCAAGATTTCATATTCTATTAACTGATTTTTCTTCTATTCTCTGTTTTTCTGAATTGGTTTATTAATTGTTCATCCTACAAACAGAGCTTGTCTTGATCATCACCAAATGACCAACTCTTACACTTCAAGAATACAACAATTACTAATAGGGCATTATGTAAAATTGTGGATGTGTAACCTACGTGACTCTGCAATCTGCATTTGGGGTAAAATTGGGAGTTCATAACCCACTTCAATCTAATGTATGAAATATGATATGTCAAGAGCTTTGTAATGTTGTGAACAACCAATAAAAAAAAAAGAATGGTGAAATGGAACTTAAAAGAAGGGACATAGATTATTCCATAGTGCTTAGAAATCATAAGATTTGAGTCAGACAAATATTGCATCAGTTTGAGCACAGCATTAATGTTTTTCATTATAAGATAAGGTTCATAAAATTCATCTCACTGTGTTTCTGTAAAGAAAATGCAAAATAATGCACATGGGCATTTAAGATGCCGTGAGGCAGGAAGTAATAATAAGTGGTATTTGCTGTAACAGTAGTAGGGACAATTTAAGTAACTGTTTTGTCTGCTTCATTTTCTATTCTATTTGTGGTCTTCAGCAAGTACGTAGGGTAAGCAATATTGAAATGGAGATATTATTATGAAGATACCTTGCTGAATAGTCTCTCAAGGAGGAAGGGAGGCACTATTTCCAGCACAATATATAAATTTTATGATAATGGTGACCTCTGGTACAGAATAAGATTACCTAACTGAAAATTTACATTTTATTCTACCTTTATATAAATAGGTCCTTGAAAAGTTAAATGGTTTGCTTCATCACTTCAAAACAGGCAATGAGAAAACAAAAAGACAAAAGATAGAGAAGGCAAATATAATAAGACAAGTAAAAGAAATAAAATGTATATATATTGGAAAGGAAGAAATAAGACCATCATTGTTTACAGATAAGATGACCATCTATGTAGAAAAGCTGAAAAAATCAACAAAACCTGGAATTAATAAGGGATTATGATAAAGTTGTAGGATATAAAGTTAACAAATAAGTCAATCACTTTTCCATATATCAGAAATTAATGTGGAATTTGAAGTTAAAAACATAATACTAATAAATCAGTATCACAAAAAAATGAAATACTGTGATATAAATCTTAACAAAGTATGTAAAAATCTATATGAGGAAAAATTAAAAATTTGAATAAAGAAACCAAAAAAGAAGCAATATGGAGATATATACCTTATTCATGGGTAGAAAAATGCAATTCTTCACAATTTGGCATAGAGATTCAATATGACCTTAATAAAAATTTTAACAAGTTGGGGCTGGGGCTGGGGCTGTAGCTTAGTGGTAAAGTGCTTGCCTCACATGTATGAGGCACTGGGTTCGATCCTCAGCACCACTAAAAATAAATAAAGACACTGTATGTTCATCTACAACTAAATAAATATATTTTTTAAAAAATTAACAAGTTATTTTGTGCATATCAACAAACATTCATGTATATGTAGGGAGTCTAAAGGCATTGGATAGTCAACACAATATTTCAGGAGAAGGACAAAGTGGGGGACCAAGACTATGTGACTTCAAGACTTACTATGGATTTATAGTAATCAACAGTGTAATTGGTGATAGAAAAGATAAAGAGCTCAGTTGAAGAGAATGGAGGAGAATCCAGATACAGACCTTCCTAAATATTGTCAACTGATTTTTTTTTAATTTTATTTTTTTTATTTGTTTTAATTAGTTACACATGACAGTACAATGATCTTGACATATCATACATTTACATCAGATGGGGTATAATTTCTCATTTTTCTGAGTGTACAGGTTGCAGAATCACATTGGTCATACAGTCATGTATGACAATAATGTTAATGCTAAGGCAACACAGTAGAACAAAAATAGCCTTTTCGTCAATTTTGCAAGAACAAGTGGACATCTACTTGCAAAATGTAGTAAAGAAAAAAAAAGTTAAAGTTTGTAGAGAAAGACCTTATATATTTTGCTAAAAATTAATTTAAAATAAATCATACGATCAAATGTAAAATGCAAAACTGCGCAATTCCTAGTTGATAATTCAGGAGAAAACTTACATGACTTTTAGTACAGCAATGCCTTTTCAATGTCAAAGGCATTTATACAAAAAAAAAAAGAAGATTAACAAGTAAATTCCATTATAAATACAAATTTTTACTATGAAAGATAATGCCAATAGAATGACATGATAAGCCACAGACTGGGAGAAAATATTTGCAAATGGCACATCTGATAAACAACTGTTATCTGAAATTTAAAAAAGAAAAAAAAAAGTCTTGCAAATTCAAAACTAAGGAAACAAAGAATCTGATTTGAAAATAGGAGACTTTAACAGGCACCTCACAAAGAAGATAGACAGAGGGCAAATAAACAAATGAAAAAATGTTCCACATGATATTATCAGATAAATGATAACAGCAGGTTAATCAGGTAAATTAAAACATTAATTATATACTACACTCCTATTAGAATTGCCACAATCCAGTATACTAATGAGTGCTGGTGAGGATGTGATCATTCATACAGAATGGAAAATTTGCTTTGAAAGACACTGTATTAATCACTAAATCAGAGTCAATAAAACATATATTTATTTAAGAGTGGATAGATTGTCTCATAAGATCGCAGAGGGCAAAAATTCATGATTATCATTTTCAAGCTGGAGAGCCAGGGAATTCAGTAGCAGCTGAGTCCAAGTCAGAAGGCTCAGAATGAGACAGGGACCAAATATAAAGTCCTCAGACTGAGGCTTAAGGCCTAAGAACCTATTATCCTCTTACGAGTCACTGGAGAAAGTGCTAGTCCAAAGGCAAAGAACCCAGAATCTGAAGTCCAAGGACAGCAGCTACAGGAAACACATTCACTCTGTGTTATAGTTTGGATATGAGGTGTCCCCCAAACACTCATGTGTAAGACAATTAGGCTCTGGCCTAATCAGAAAATTAATCCCTAATGGGATTCATTGAGTGATAACTAAAGGCAAGTGAAGTGTAGCTGGAGGAAGTGATTCTTGGGAGTGTGGCTACAGGGTATATGTTTTGTATCTGAAGAGCAAAGTCTCTATCTGCTTTCTGATTATTGTGTGAGCTGCTTCTCTCTGTCACACCCTACCACCATAATGTCTCACCTTGCCTTGAGCCCCAAGGAATGGAGCCAGCCCATTAGAGCAGATTATGCTAAGGGAAGTTAGCCAATCCCTAAAAAACAAATGTCGAATGTCTTCTCTGATATAAGGGAGGTGACTCAAACTGCAGTAGGCAGGAAGAGCATGAGAAGAAGATTACAACTAAATAGGGACAAGAGGTGGGAGGGAAAGGCAGAGAGAAGGGGAATTTCACAGAAGATGGAAGGAGACCCTCATTGTCATACAGAATACATTTTGAAGAAGTGAGGGAAAAAAAGAAGAAGTGTGTCACATTAGATTGGGTAGAGAGAAATGATGGGAGGGAGGGCAGGGGAAGGGGGAAGTGAAGGACAGCAGAATAAAATAGACATTATTATTGTTGTATATATGTGTGACTGCATGACCAATATGATTCTGCAACCTGTACACTCAGAATAATGAGAAATTATACCCAATCTGATTCAAATGTATGATATTTCAAGATCATTGTACTGTCATGTGTAACTAATTAAAACCAATAAAAAATAAAATAAAATTCAGCAAAAAAAAAGGAAAGGAGCCAGTCACTTATGGACTGAGACCTCTGAAACCATGAACCATGAACACCTAAATAAACATTTCCTCCTCTACAGTTGTTCTGGTGGGTCTTTCAATTGCAGCAATGAAAAAGCTGACTAAAACAGGAAGGATGAATGTCTAAAAAGAATGAGTTTCCCCAGCTCTCACTTTTTCAATTGATTGTCATCCCCAATCTACTGGATGGTGCCAGCCACACTCATGGAGGGTTTTTCCCCCACTTAGTTTGCTGACCTACAGACTATTCATCTCTGAAAAACACCCTCACAGAAACACCAGAGGTATGCTGTATGAATTCTCAATCCAGTTGACAACCAATATTAACTATCACCCATAGTTTTGCAGTTCCTTACAAAATCAAACATCTTATCATGATCCAACAGTCATGCTTCTTGGTCCTTACCCAAATGTCTATATACACAAAAGCTGGTCATGAATATTTATTGTAGCTTTCCTTATAATTACTTTAACTCAGAAGCAACCAAAAAGCCTTTCATAGGTGAATGGGTACGTAAATTATGGCAACCAGAAAAGGAATTATTATTTATTACTAAAAAAGAAATGAGCTGTCAAGTTCTTAAAAGCATGGAGGAATCTAGAATGCATGTTACTGTGTGAAAAAAGCCAGTCTAAAAATGATAGGTGCTATATGGTAATAACTATACAGCATTTTGGGAAAAAAAAAACTACTGAGTCAGTAAAAAGATCAGTGGTTGCCAAGGGTTAAATGACAAAAGAGATGACTAGGCAGAGCACAGAGGATTTTTAGGATAGTGAAATGACTCTATATGATACCATTACAGTAGACACATATCATTATTCGATTGTCCAAATCCACAGAATGTGTACTGTAAGGGTCTGGTGAATGTCGGAGGAAGAGACCACCAAGAGACCGGCTCATGCAACAGCAAAAGGGGTTTATTGAGGATCCAATCCAGCGTGCTGGGGCTCCAGGCTCACTCAACAAGGGACAGCAGCCCAGAGCCCCGAGCAGGGGTTGAGCAGTGTTTAAGTACACTTTTTGGGGAGGGCGGGGGCTTTGCATACATCAGAGCAAATCATCATGAGACATGGGAAAACCAAACAACAATTCTTAAACATGATTAGCACATTCATTGGCGGGAACAGGTCGGGCAGGGGTGATAGGTCACTCCTAAAGAGGGGTATACATTTAAACTGAATGCCTACATGCCAAACTGCACAGGGTCCAGGTTATTTAACAACTAAATGGTCAGTACCGGGCATTGTCTTAACTGCCTCAAGAATTTCAGGTTCTGTGTGCAGTTCAGAAACTTTACAATACCTAGTCCTTTACATTTTAACTCAGGCTTTGCAGCTTAGAAACTTTACCCATTCAGTACCAGAACTGCAATGTGAGCTATGGACTTTGGATGATTGCCATGTGTCATTGCAGTTTCATCAACCATGAGTTGTGAGAGTACCAACTCTGGCAAGGGATGTCAATAATGGGAGGAGGGTCCATGCATATATAGGGGGAAAGAGTATGTGATACATTTCTGTTCCTTTCTTTCAGTTTTTATATAAGCCAACAACTGCTTTTAAACATGGACTTTAAAAGAAAGGAAAGATGTAAGTATTTACAGTAGCTGCAACGGACTTTCTGAAATTTTCCATTTATATATCAGTTGAATGTCCCCCTTTTGGCCAGGAACAAATTTTTTGTAGCTGAGAAACACTTTATCAAGCAGTCAAATAACTCATTGTTAAAAAGTGCACCCAAGAGAAAAACTTCCTATTTTATTTTATTCATTGGACTAAAAAATGTAGGAGAAAAAAATGCAGTAACAGTATTTTTTACTCTTCTGAATACACAAAATTGGAATTCTTAGTTATGCTATGCCTAAGTTGGAATATTGCCAAATTATAGCAGAAGTCCCTAGTCAATACAAGGGAGATGATAACAAGATAGTGACTCTTTTTTTTTTTTTTTTTTTTTGCCATCCAGCCAAAATCAATAGTGTTTTAGTGGAGCTTCAGTGAGAAAACAACTTTTCACACCAGCAGTTAAGCAATATGTGTCAACACAAAGAAACCACTTCTTAGAGCTGGAAGTCCAGGGTATGACAATTGTGGGCATGATTGCTTATTGCTGGTAGTTTCAAGTCATCGATGCACATAGTAAACTCTGATTAAAAGAGCAACATACAATAGTGGGAAAGCAATGTTTTATTTCCAGTTTAGAGCTCCTTTGTGCTTGCAGTGTGGCCAGATCAAGGCACAGTATATAACATGCTGCTGGGCCTTCTGGATTAAAAAAAAATGAGCATTCAGCTATGGTTTTTCACATGATGGTGAATATTCAGATGATTCTTCCTATTACATAAATGGATAAATTAATTTTTTGCCCAATACAAGCAACACATGTAAAAATGAAAAGCAGAGATTCTAAATAGTAACTGCAAGGGCTCTGTTACAGATATGTCACATCCTAGTTTTGTGACAATGAACAGTCACTTTTTGGCTTCAGAATTTTTTTTTACATAAAGGGAAATATCAATGTGTATCTACTATAATTAGAACAAAAGAGTTAATATTTCTCAAGCACTTAGAAGAGTTTGTGGCTCAAAGGACATGTACAATGTGAAATTCACCAAATAGTGCTCATGAATTTTAATAATTTCAAAGAGTTGTGCATCCTTCATCACAATCAATTTTAGAAAATTTTTGTTACCACTAAAAGACATCCTTGACCTTAGCTATGACACATACTCCCATTTCCCTCAACCTGGACTTAGGCATTAAATTAGTTTCTGTCTCTATAGATCTGTTTGTTCTGGACATTTTATAAATATGGAATTATATAATGGCTGGTTCTTTGAAAATGGCTTCTTTCAACTCACATATGTTTTATAGTGTCAGCCATCTTGTAATATACATCAATACTGCATTCATTTTTATCACTGAATAATATTGCATTTATGGGTATAAGAAATCATATGTAACAATTGGAAAATCAGGATGTTTCCACAATTTGGCCATGATAAAAATTAATGGAGTTTTGAGGTACCTTAAACAGATTTTCGTTTGTTTGTTTTATTGGGGTTTTTTTGTTGTTATTAAATGGAAAGTGAGAGGTAGAAGAAAACAGATAAGTAGCTTTACATTGCACTCTAAGATGTATTATTTTGATTAACCGAATTCTTGTTATATTTTTATTTTTTTTCCTCATTCACCAAAGCCCTGAAAATCTTCTGTTCAGGCTACATGTTTTGCATCTTTTTCACCCTATTATTTCAGTCAGGCTGCAATATACAGCTTCAATTTCATATTCTTTTTAAAACCTCTCTAATCATACAAATTGAAATTGCTTATTACCTCCTAAAAATGACTTTGACTCTCCTTGTCATTTATTTTATTCTTTTGAGGGTATACATGCCAATCAATTCTAGCTCCCTCCCAAAAATACATAGAAAAGATTAAAAAAAAAGTCCACACTAATTTGTTTTTAATTACTTGTTAGCTAGAAAATACATCTTGTTATTAAACATCGTATTGTATGTTCATATATTATTTTAAATATACTATAGCTTAGTATATCATGATATATAACATATGCAAAAATAAAATGACTTGCTCCATTTAAATAATGTAGGAGACATATAAAATAATCCTTCACAAAGAGTGCTTTCAAGAAAGCATGAAATCCTTGTTCTCAGTGGAGACACTGACAAACCTTCTAATAAAATCATCTAATTATTATGTTTAGAGGCTAGTAAGTGACAGTAAGTTATATAAACCACCCTGTCTTTCTACCATTGGGAAGAGTAATGAGGCAGAGATGAGACAGAAGGCAGCTCAACTGTTAAGACAGGTTTATTAGAGATAAACCTGAGAAGGGAATTTGGCCTACAAGTTCAGAGCACCCTTCTCTCACAGTCTAGGGGCTGTTAAGGGCCTGCAAATGAAACTATTCAGGAGCAGGAATCAGATGAGGGAGGAGTTGACATTTGCTGTTTGGACTTAGCAGGCAAATGCAGGTGGGCAATGTTTCTGGGAAATGGAAACTTAGAGAACATAAAAGTTAAGTATTAAGGGTCTGGGGCTGGGGCTCAGCGATAACACACTTACCTGGTATGGGTAAGGTGCTGGATTTGGTTCTCAGCACCACATATAAATAAATAAAATAAAGTTTTACTAATTAATTGAAAAAAACTTAAGAATTAAAATAGCATGTCTCTGTTAAAATAGCCGTAGTCCTGTTTCTTCAATCCAGACTCTAGGGTTAAAGAGGAAGAATGGGCTTCACGATATTTCTGGCTACTTCCTGCTGAAAGTGGGTGATGGGTGGAGGGCAGTTTTTACATGTTCTTGGGTTGTTGTTCTGAAAATGGTGTTAATTTGGTTGGTCAGGAACTACTGGAAAAGACTAATAAAGCAGGGCAAGAAGAGGAGAACAAAGAAAATAAAGAATAGGGGTTTATAAGTGGTGTTAGCCATTCAAAGATTGGGGGGAAAACGGGGTTGGAGTTAGCCATCAGGCATTTAGTGGCTTGGTCTCTTAGTCATGCTGTTCCATCTCTCACTAGGCCATATGTGGATGAAAAAAAAAACAGCATTGTTGATGAAAAAAAGCACAAACACCTCCATGGGCTACAGTCAGTAAATCTAGTCCTACCCTGTTTTGGAGGACCACCACTGCCAAGGAGTCTACCAATCTTGCAATTTTTGGTATGAGATTTCTGTTAAACCTTTTGCTAATTCTTTGGTGACTCCAGTTAGAATTCCCAAAATTCTAAGAAGCAAAAAGGGGAGTCAGTTGGACTGCACATTTAGCCCTGATTAACGTGGTGAGAAAAATGAGAGTATCTTGGGAGGCAAAATTGATAGTTGGTGGGGGAGGCAGAGGTATGCAGATGACCCATAAACCAGAAGACTTCTGAGATACAGGAGAGGAAGCCAGAAAGATGAAACAAGTTAGGAGAAGGGGGGACAGAGGTGGGCTTGGGAGGAGGTATTTGTTTATACTAACTCTGTGCCAAACTTTGATAGAATGGCTGAGAGATGCTGCTATTAAAGGAGGAAATTTGGTGTCCCATCTGGTAGCTTGGGTTTTTCAGCTGTGATTCTGAACTTGTCGATACCTTATGGTCTGCAGGAAGGTTTATCCATTGTTGTGAGATAGTAGTTGTAGGGAGTGATTTGAAAATATTTGCATAACTGGAGGAGCTTGAGCATGTCTGGAAGACATGACATAATGAGAATTGAGATGCTGAGGGAGAAATATTGTCCCCAATATCTGAGGGGGAATCTGAGAGCCTAAATTGGGGATTGATTTCTGCATTTGGGCAGCAAATTTCATGTTATAGTGGTTTTGAGGAGAAATTTGTGTGATAATATTGTATAGCGAGGGAAGGAATGACCTTATTTCTTAGGATTGGGAAAAAGGTTGCCTTTTTTTTGCAGATGGAGGCCTCATTGGCCATGGTCAGGTGGCTTTGAGTGGGTTTTTTAGTGGCTTGTTGGGGTTGAGCAAATCATTGAAGGTCCTCTCCAATCCCTTCCAGGGTGCCAGTATGTCAGATGTTGGTGGAATGTACAAGTGAAATGCTCTTGGGATTAGGGTTCTCTTCATAATGGTGTTCTGCAGGGAATTTTTAAGGATATCATTCATCCTTTTTACTTTTCCTAATGACTGTGGCCAACAGGGAATGTGGAATCACCAGATGATATTTAAGGTCATGTCTACAGTTGTGTAACTTGAGATACAAATTCTAGCCCATATTCTCATTGTAATGACATAGTTACACCAAATTGAGGAACAACTTCTTTTATAAGAACTGAGGCTACTGCAGGGGCACATTTATTTATAGTGGGAAATGCTTCTACCCATCCAGAGAAAATGTCTAGCAAGATTAGTTGATAACTAATCCATTTTATAGGAAGCATGTATGTAAAGTCAACCTGCCAATCTTCTCTTTGGAGGTGACCTGAAGCTTGGTGGATAGGAAAATGTGTATGTTGGGCAGGAGGTGGGGGGTTGGATATTGGAAAAGGTAGAATTTTCTTTTGGCATATAGAGTGCTGTTGAGTAGCAGAGTTGAGCAGCAGAGTTGATTTCAGGAGTACATGGATATGAGTTTCCAAATATGTAGATGAGTGTTACCTGCATGAAATTTGTTGTGAACATCCCAAATAAAATAATTTTAGAAGATAGAAATACCAGCCAATTGTTAAGGAACAAGTAGGGAGCATGGTGTTGGATCCTCTTGGTGCTAATTGTTTGCTCTGCTCCAGAGGGTAAGAGAAAAAAGGTTCATGGGTGATGAGAAATAAGTACTTGGGAATAGTTTGATTATTGGCAGCCCGTTTTGCCCATTGATCCACCTCTAGATTTCCTGAGGATATGTACCCTTTGTTCTTTTTGTGGCCTTTGCAGTGAATGATAGCAGCTCTTTGGGGAAGGAGAGCTGCTGGCAATCACTGATGTATTAGTTTACCATTGATTATAGGGGTCCCTTTGGCCACCAGCTAGCCTCCTTTTGTCTAGATTTGGACATTGGAATGGATGATGTTATTATCATGCTTAGAGTCAGTATAAATGTTGTTGTCCTTTTTAGCTGCTAGAATAAGGGCTCAGACTAATGCTATCAATTCAGCTTGTTGGGAGGTTGTGCCTGTGGGTGGGGGCTGCTTCAATTACTTCTCTGGTTGGGTATGACTCAAGGTCATCATGAAATCCTTCAGTGATGGCATATCTTACTGTGAAGGGAAGGGATTTGGATGAACTGCCATCTATGAGCCAGTCGAGAACTGCTGGTGTCTGAGAGTCAGTCCAGTGGTGAAATACAATGATATAGTGGTCAATTATGTCTGTAGAGAAATGAGTGTCTTCTTTAGAGAAGGAGGAGGAGCATAGAGGAGTAGCTGAATTGAGGGGGAGGACAGTGGTTCAGAGAGATGGAAGGTTGGAAAAGTTGTGAATGAAGAAATCTGCATTCAAGAGGGGGAAACTGAGTTCAATTCAATGCCGTAAGGCTAAACATATCATGGGGGTTATGTAAGGAAAAAAATCTTTTGCTGGCCATACAAATGATGATATAAGCTGAAACAAATACCGTCAGAGAGGCCCTCCTTTATAGATAGGAACTAATATACAAAAGCATACAATCCATTGGAGCAAGTCACTCCAGGCTTACAAAACAGTCACAGGTTGAGCCAAAAGATCTAGGACTTGGTTTTATGACTATGGAGATATAGGTGAAAAGGGTTAGGATCAGGCCACCTAATGATGGGGACTTCACTTCAGAGTTTGGAATGTGTGACAGAGGCCAGAAGTTGGGAGTGGTTATCATTAGTTCATTTAAGTCCCCTTTAGAGGTCTCATATAAATGGGAAGCCATTCTGATGTAGTTGGGCATCCATTGGCAAAAGTAGCCCATAATCACCCCAAAGGAGAGGAGTATTTGTTTTGTCACTGTTAATGGGATTGCTTTTTTGTTTGTTTGTTTGTTGATTGGAGGGAATTTCCTTTGTGGTGGGAGTTATAATGAACCCTAAGTATTGGACTTGAGGGGAAGTCAACTGGGCCTTAGTTTTTAAGACACAAGAGCTGCATTGAGCTAGAAAATTCAAAAGGATTATCATATGGAAAATATAGAATTCTTTAGTCAGGCTGCAAAGAAAGAGATCCTTAGCATAGGAGGAGAAGGCTGGAGATTAAGGTGGGTGAGATTACTGCCAAGAGCTTGTTGAAAAAAAAAATGGGAACTGACCCTAAACCCTGGGGAAAGACAGTCCAGGTCAAATGATGAGAGTCTGTGGTGTCAGGGTCTGTCCAGGTGAAGGAAAAGAGGTCTTGAGAGGAGGAATATAAAGGGATGGTAAAGAAAGCATCTTTAAGATCAAGGACTGAGAAATGGCTAGTGTCCCAGGTATTCTGGAAATAGGGTGTGGAGGTTAGGGTAACAGGATGAGCTGGGATAATTTGTGGTTAGGTCCTGAACCAGCCTATAGGAGTTGTTTGAATTTCTTTTTTTTTTTTAAGAGAGAGTGAGAGATTTTTTTTTTTAATATTTATTTTTTAGTTCTCGGCGGACACAACATCTTTGTTGGTATGTGGTGCTGAGGATCGAACCCAGGCTGCACACACGCCAGGCGAGCACACTACCGCTTGAGCCACATCCCCAGCCCTCGTTTGAATTTCTAATAGTAAAGATTGGACTATTATGTGGGGAATTTAAAATCTTTGAGCAACAAGAGATGATAGGTTTTAGACCTTTCACACCTTTATGATGTGAAAACTATAATACAGTGAGTGGGATCTTTAAATGAAAATTTGATGAGAAAATAGTGTGTAGCTATAACTGAAGACTTATTATCCCAAAGTAGGGGATTGACCCTATACATTATTGAGGATTTAGGATCAAGGGTATTTTGTGGGTTTTGGCAGAGAAGAAAGAAGGTGTGGCTGTTTTATAAGCTCGTCAGACATCCAGTGCCTCCCAGTTTGTGTCAGAGGTCTCTACCAAGTAGAGGTATTGGGCAGTGAGGGATGACTGAAAAGGAATGTATAATATTTTTGCCCCCAAACAAACAGAAAAGGGCAGGCATCTGTAAGGGGTTTTCCTGTATGTCCTTCTTTCCATAACTGAGATGGGGTCAAGGACCCTGGTATTCAGTTAGAATAGATAAACTCTCCCCAGTATCCAAAAGAAATGAAACTATCTTACCACATACTGTCCTTATTCCCTGGGTTCCATGGACTCACTGGATGGGGGGTCAGCAGAGTTTGGGCATCTTCAGTCTTCTCCTCTGTAGACAGTGCCAGTAAAGAGGAGAGGTTATTTTTGGATGGCTTTGGGGCCTGTCTAAAAGCTGTACCCAAAAGAGTATAACATCTCTGCTGGGGACAGTCCATCTTCCAGTGTCCCCCTTGGCTACAAAGAGGGCACAGCTTAGTTGTGGGTTGTGGGTTAGGGCATACCATCGCCCAGTTCCCAGGAGTGCCACAATGGGAACAGAGGCTAAGTGTATGGGGTTTTCCATGGGGATCTGCTGAGGCATTTTGGATAGCAGAGACAAATATTTTAATTTAGTTTGTTTATCTTTCTGTACCTTTTGTTTTTCCTCCCTGTTGTTAATGGCATGGGAGGTTGCGTTAAGGAGATTACTTCCCAGAGTTTGAGAACCTTCCTCTCATTTTTGTAGTTTCTTAGGGATATCAGGGGCTGACTGAAAAATAGAGTGGAGGTGGTTTTCTCTTGATTCAGTGTCCAGGGTGGTAGATTTTTGCATGGCCTCCATAAAGTGTGACAGGAAGACAGCAAGATTTTCATAGAGGGTCCTTGGGTTATTTCTCCAAGTTTATCATAGTTAACCACCTTATGGGTATTTTTATCCATGCCTGATAAAAAGACAGACAACCATGAAGTCCCTGTTCTTTATGCCTCTGTCTTCTCATTGATAGGTCCAGTTAAGGTCTCTATGGGGAAATGCCTCACCAGCCACCACATGTTGGGTCAGAGAATGGCTGTGTGATTCATCTGCATGGGCTTTAGCTGATGCCAGATGCACATGCCTTTCCATCAGCCCTTAAGGTGGAAATTAAAATCATGTCCTGCCAGGTTAGACTACAAAATTGTGTTATATGCAGAAATTCCTTATGATAGTGGGCAGGGTTTTCAAAGAAAGATCCCAATCTTTGTTTAATTTGAGAAAGATCTGACAGGGAGAATGGAACATGAGCCAGGATAGTGCCTTGTGCCCTGTAGCTTTGCAGAGGGGAAGAAGAGCTGGAGCAGAAGTGATGGGGTAGGTGGAAGGAATAGAGAGTTCTGGAAAGGTGGATCTTAGGATGAAGAGGGGATCTGAGGATGAAGTAGAGGAGGGCGAATAGGGTGTGGTGGACTATAGGGTGTGGTGGAGTATAGAATGTGGGATGTAGGGAGGATTGCTGTGGGCATGGTGGACTGAGGTGTCCTAAATTTGGGGGGAGAAAGGTAGAATTGGGGGTCATCATGGAGGAGGAGGACCTGGTGAGGGAAGCATTTTTGGCAGAGAGAAGGGCAAGAGCCAAGACAGAAGAAGGCTTGGACATAAAGAAATTCTTGCCCTTTGCCATTTCTATTGAGGAAGTTGTCTAAATCATAAAGAATTTGGACATTGAAAGTACCATTTTCTGGGCAACAGCTGACATTCTCTAATCTGTATTATTTCCAGTCTGTATTACCAGAAAAAAAAATCAGTATTTTTGGTTTGATATTTCCTTTTAGGTCAAGTCTGTTTAGGTTGACCAATAAGCAATTCAAAGGGGAAATGGAGGATATGAGAAATTGGGGAACCCATGAGAAATGGCAAAGGAGGTCCAGAGGTTCCCACCATTTAATCACCCATGCTTCAGGATGCCATTCGAGTTGTGTAAATCTTGGATACAGCAACTCTTTGACCCATTGTTTAATAGCAAGCTCTCCTATTTTGGGTATTCGGAAACTATAATAGAGTGAGTGGGATCTTTCAGTGAAATTCTGATGGAAAATGGTATGTAGCTATTATTGAGGACTTATTATCCCAAAGCAGAGGGATAATTGTGATGAAAACAAGAGAGAAAAATACACTGACTCTAGGTACTAGATTTTAAATATCTTCAATGTAGAAACTGTTAATTTAACCTATATCTCCTCAATGCTTACTATATAATTTTGTATTTAAAAACAAACAAACAAACAAATACTGGGTAGTCTTATTTGTGGAGTGCATTGGGGAAATAATTTTGAATGTTTGCAAGGCCAGTTGTGTTACATTAATGGGCAATCTACCACAGATTCATGTAGTCTCCCTGTATTAGTTTGTTAGGGCTCTGTCATAACAAAGTACCATATACTGGGTGGTAAAAACATCAGAAAGTTATTTCTAATATTTCTGGATGATATAATTCCAAGATCAAGATGTCAGCAGGGCAGATTTCTTCTGAGTGCCCTGAGGGAAATATATGTTCCAGAACACTCCCCTGGGTCTTCAGATGGCTGCCTTCCCCCTGAACCTTCACACCATCTTCCCTCTGAACATTTCTGTATCTCAACTTCCTCTTAGTATAAGGTCAGCAGTCATATTGAATTAGGGTCCACCCTGTTGAGTTTGTTTTAACTTAATTTCTTCTGCAAATTAAGTTAAAATACAGTGACATTTGAACTATTGGGAGTTGGGATCTTAACATGAATTTTGAGACGACTCAATTCAACTCAACAGTATTTCAATCTAATTTAAAATAGACTGAGGCCTGTGTTATCATTCTCATACAAAGTAGTTGAAAATTGAAAGGTCAAACAATCACATTTCCACATCTTTATCCTCAATGACACAAGGTGCTAATATCCATTATACAACTCTATATTTTCCTTCATCTTTGAAATTTGTGGTTCCTCCCCATGATTTTTTTTTCTCTTCATGAAGTCATGAGACTGTTAGGCAGTATTTATTATTTTCTTTTTACAGACATAAAAACTGGTTCTTAAGTATCCATTAATTGCCAAGGGTTCAAGATCAATCCGTGATTTTCAAATATCTTGGTATTTTACAATGATTACATAAATAATCTGATCCATTTGGACATTAGAATCTATATGAAAACCTTAAAAATCCCATTACCTTTTGATTAGGCCATCCTGAAACTGGATTACTGAACTTGTGTGTGTATGTGTGTGTGTGTGTGTGTGTGTGTGTATGTGTATGTCCCACAAGATATAGTAGTTTGGAAGGAAACTCAATGGCAAGCTATCTAAATTTAGATAAGGATATAATTTTACTATCTTGTTTGTCTTCTTGAAGTTTCCTGAATAATGAATGTGACAGGCAGAATAATATTCTCCTAAATAGTCCTATCCTAGAGCTTGGAATCTGTGAATACGTTAGATTGCATGATGCAGAGGAGTCAAGACTGCAAATTAAGATTGGTGATCATTTGACATGGAGATGAGCAAAATCTCCCACATCCTCTGGGGTGGGGTGAGGCAAATGTAATCACAAATGTCTTTAAAATTGTATTATGGGGGCAGAAGAGAATACTTATGCAATGTGAGAACTATGCAACCCACAGTCACCAGACTTAAAGATGAGAACAAAGCTAAGAGCTAGGAAATGCTGGTAGCATTTAGAAGTTAGTAAGGAAATGAATTCTTCCCTAAAACACCTAGATGGAAACTCATCTTATATTAACTTGTTTTGTCTGCCTTCCAAATTTACAAATTGAATAACTAGCCCTCAAATGTGACTTTGTTTGGAAATAAGACCTATAAGCAGGTAATTAAGATGGAACCCTAGTTTGGTAAGATTAATGTTCTTATAAGAAGAGACAATGAGAATGTTTTCTCTCTCTTCAAGTCTTCATAGTAGTTTATTATTGCATCTTGGCATAGTCAGTTTTCTAGTGCTGTAACAAAATGCAACAGACCTAGTGATTTATAAAAAAATAGTTATTAGACTAATGTTTTTGGAGTCTGAGAAAAAGAAGATAAGCATGATGAGGGCTTTCTTGCCTGCATCATAAAATGGCAGAATGAAAGAGAAGTACATGTTAAGACAGGACATAAGAGTAGGCTTAACTCAGAGCAAAACCTCTCCCAAGTTAATAACAGGGATCCATTTAATGTGGGTAGAGCCCTTGTGACCTAATTACTCTTAAAGGCCCACACCTTAATATCATGATGCCATTTAAATTTCAACATGACTTTTGGGAGGTGAAAACCATAGCACAGCTTGCTCAAAGTGCCAATTTTAGTGCCAGAAGTGGGGTGCTACTGTAACAGATATCTAAAATTGCAGAGATGAGATGGTTTTGAAAATTGGCAATGAGAACAGGCCAAAAGATTTGTAATAGGCATACTAGATAAAGTATAGATTGCTGTGAACAGAATGATGATGGAAATTTGGATGTTAAAGGTTATTTTAGTGAGATATCAGGCATGAGGAGTTTGTTATTGGAAAGTAAAGGAAAGGTGATTCATGTTATAAAGAGACAAAGTTCTTGGTTGAACTGTTCCTGTGTTTTCTGGAAGGTGGAAGTTACACATGACAAAATGGAATACTTAGCTCAGTATATTTCTAGTCCAAGTACTGAAGTACCTCTTGGTTTCTCCTGGTTGCTTACAATAAAACATGAGAGTAAGGAGATAAATTGAAGAAGGAATTTTTAAGCAAATGAATCCCATCTTGGTGATTTGGAAAATTCCTAACAGCCTATTTATTTTGAAAAATGAGAGAAAAATTGTTTTTAAGAAAACACTAAAGGTGTACTTGAAGAACCATTTGAGATTGTGGATGTAGCTTCCTGTCTCAATCAAAGACTATATTATACTTGCACAGACACTGCACTGCCAATTTGAACTAAAGAGGACACAGAAAGTGGGAAAGAATAAAAGAAAGGCTCTTGGATTCTTGAGTTCAGAAAGGCAAGATCACAGAGTTTTTTGGCTATGACCATATACCACTCCTCAAGAATGAGAAAGTGATTCCAAAATCATTAGGTTTGCTACTCCATCCATAGCCAAATTCAAAGACCCAAGAAACAATGTTGTCTTCACCACTCTTAAGTGGCTGAACAACAGCAGAAAGCCAAGGAGAGATGTCTGTTGAGGATAACCATCAAGCCAGGGCCATCACAAGGGTCTGGAGGTGGTATATTGAAACAAAGAGGTTTATTCTCAAGCCTTAAGGTTTAATGGAATTTACTTTGCCTGGTTTTGGGCTTACTGGGAATTTGTTATCCTATATGCAACTCATCATTTTAACATCTAAGTAAGTTCCTTAAAACAGTAGACAACAATTTAGAGAATCTCTCTGCCCAGTTATAATAAGGATCACTTTCCCTCCAACTTCTAGTAATATGTTCACAGACAGAAGTCTGTGATTTCATCAATATTACTTTTAACATCTGTGTTCTTACCAGGAATCTCTTTACGGCAAACTAGAGCTTTTTCTAATATAGGCATTAAAACTCTTTTAGCTTCTACCTATTACCAATGCCAGAGCATTTATAATTGTTGCATTTATAATTGTTGTTGTAATACCCTGCATAGTACCAAAATATAAATTTCTAAGTATGACTGCCAAATAAATACTATGAACTGGTTGGCTTAAACAACAAAAATTCACTTTTCCACAGTTCTGAAATAAGAAGTCCAAGATGATAGTATTAACAGGTTTGCTTTCTCCTGAGGCCTCTCTTTTGGCTTGCAGAGATGGCCACCTCCTTTATGTCACACATTGCTTTTCCTCTGTAACCTGAATACCAAGTGTTTTTTCCTCTTCTTATAAGATGGCTAGTCATATTGGTTTATAGCTATACTCTACAATCTCATTTGACCTTAACAACTTGTTAAAAAGATCTATCTCACCAGGCAAAATGGTACATGACTGTCCTATCAGCAACTTTGGAGTCTGAAGCAGGAGTATCTCAAGTTTGAGGCCAGCTTCAGTAATTCAGTGAAGCACTATCTCAAAAATTAGAAGGGCTGAGAATAAAGGTCAGTGGTAGAGCCCTGCTGATTCAATCTTTAGCACTTCAAACAAACAAACTAACAGACACCCAAACCTATCTCCAAATATAGTCATATTGTGTTTACATGTTCACTATATGAATTTTGAGAGGAATACATTTCAATCCATAACACCACAATTGAATTTTTGTCATTAAGAATCTTGAAATGCACAGATGAACTGTGTCCTTAATTAGTTGCTAAATATGTTTTTAGTTAGTTTGTTTGTTTTGCTGTAACATCCAGACATTCTTCAGCTTCTTTAAGGTAAAAGCCAAAGTGTTAGTTAGTCAGCTCATGCCTCTTTCAATACCTATTTTTTAAATATCTTAGCAACTACCAAACTTAATGCTTTTTTATCTCCCTGCTAAATGTGAAACAATTTGGGGTGGGGGATTACTTATTCCTTTCATTCCATAATAGTATATGTCACAGTATAAATATATGTGCATCTGGCTATTTCTGTTCATTATCCTAAGATTATACCTTTGCTCCACTATTACCAATTTCTTCTGAGACTTTGAGGAATTAACTTTATCTCTGTTTTCAATATCACTTTATCATTTGGCATTATCATTTCAGTATCTGTATATTAAACTTGTTGGGGGTACAATTGGGAAAATCATCCTCAGAGTGTAGACTATAGACTAAACACATAAAAGATGTGGATTAATGAAGGAGGTGAGAAGACTTGAAGGAAAACCCTTAGGAAGATGCTGTCAATAGGAGATGATCATCAGCCAAAGGAAGTGGCTAGGAGGAGCAAGAAAGGAACCACAAAAACAAGAGGGTGTTAGGTTAGAGCATAAAAGGCAAAGACAAATCTAGATTGGGTTCTACATTGTGCATCAAGCAAGAAAAGAACATTTTAAAATGTTTTGTTATCAAAAATTCTTTCTAACAATTATCAATTATTTATCCTCCACCCCTTCCCTGACTTTTTTTGTATCAGTGATTGAACCCAGGGACACTTAAGCACTAAGCCACATCCCAGCCCTTTTTTAATTTTTTATTTTGAGACAGAGTCTTACTAAGTTGCTTAGGTTCTCACTAAGTTGCTGAAGCTGGCTTTGAACTTACAATGGATCCTCCTTTCTCAGCCTCCCAAGCCACTGGGATTACAATGATGTGCTATCACACCTAGCTCCTTTGTCCATTTTAAAGAACAAGTAATGTGTCTGAAAACTTTCCCTTATGTTCTCCAAGGTTCCAGATATTTTAATCTTACTGCCATCAACCATTAAGGGGAATTGAATTTTGCAATAATCAACTTTCCTTTCTTTCCTTGTATTTGGGTTTGTATTAATAAGATTAAAAACTTTTAAATTCTGGTAAAGTAGCGACTGTGCAGTAAAAAGATCTTTCTGGATTAATTTTAGCCAGCATTCAGTTTCTATCTCTATGTTGTTTGGAAAAGTGTGTTGATTTGGATTTTATAAAATGGTTTCCTATAACAATTCATAAATTATTTTTATTTTTTTTCTGATTTTTAAACAGGTAATTTTATTACAATTCATAAATTATGTATAATAATTTGCTGTTGAAATACTTCCTAAAATGCATAGCATTTAAGGAATGACATTTTCTCAATTGCGTGTTTTCTAACATGCGATGATGGTATTCAATGAGGTCCTATGGAACATGTGACTTATGTAAAAATCTAATTAAAGAAATTAATTTCATCTTTATTTTGAGAAATGAAGTTCCTTTTTATTGATAAGAGTCTAGTAAGATCACATTATAACTTAGAATTACATTATGTGTTGTTTAGTTTCACTTTTATGCCTTACAAGAGATTAATCAGTTTGTTCCAATTGAACAATTTTATTTTATTCTTTTAATTTTTTATTATAGTTTGTTATGTATGACAGTAGAATGCATTATAATTCATATTGCACATATAGAGCACAATTTTTCATATCTCTGGTTATACACAAAGTAGAGTCACACCATTCATGTCTTCATACATGTACTTAGGGTAATGATTCATGAACATCCTTGTTTAAGAATTATAATCCAGCAACAGTTCTAAAATGTCAAATTCAAGTGCATTCTTCATTTGCTATTTTTTCTTTCTTCTAAATGGAAGCATATCAAACATAAATATGTAAGTATTATAGTTAATATATATGTTTATATTAAGCCATTTAACTTCTTATATTGAAATAGTTTCCACAATTTATTTATTTATTTACTTTAAATATATTTAGTTGTAGATGGACACAATACCTATATTTTATTTATTTATATGTGGTGCTAAGGATCAAACCCAATGCCTCACATGTGCCAGGCAAGCACTCTACCACTTAGCCACAACCCCAGCCCTACACAATTTAATTTTAATTCTGATTTCATATATTCAAACTATAAATATTTGTTCTAGCTGGGTAGAAATGTCAATCTTGCACAATGATCAATACAAAATTTCAGTTAGAATAGCTTTAGACACAGGTCTTTGCAAAAAATAATTGGTGATTTTAAAGATTACTGCTTTAGATTCATGAAACTTGATAAATAAATGCATAACAAGGATTTATTTTTTCTAGTGATGCTTGTTTTATTATAAGTATAAAATAATTCTGCAATAAGTCCAAGCACTGTAACAAAAATCTTTGTAGAATGGGACACACACACAGAATGGTATCTACATATCAATATATACAACAGAGACTAGAACCAGAATTATGACATAACTAGGGTTTCCAAAACCAAGTTACTTTTATTGTCTCTCAGCAAAAATGTTTCCTGTTTGTCCTAATTAGTCCTAAATAGAGTACCACTAAAAGGTTAGGATTTGGAGAAATTCATTCCAAAAAAATCAAGAAGTATGGTAACGCTTAGGCACTCACATTTGCTATATCTGTTATGTGACAATGATTTAACTTCAAGGGTTCTTGGGCTATACCATCATTTTACAATTCCATAGTCACACATTGCACTGATCTATTCACTGGTGACCTCCGATGACGTAATCTGAACCAGACTTTTCTTCTAACCACATGACATGAGCAATAATTTCATTTATTTATTTTTATCCATTATTTATTTTTAGGTCTCTTACTGTATTAAAGTCATTCCTTAGATTTCTTCTGAATGACAGGTCTTCTTTCCAGATTCTATAGTCCTTTAGTTCTTTCTATATCTTTTAACCAGTACCTTTGATATTTAAACGTAATACTCTTCATGTTACACATTCATTTCAAATTAGAGTAAAGCTTGTCCCCTAGCAAGGCCTATACATTCACGAACCACTCTAAATTCAATGTGATTTTTCTCAGCTCTGTTCTCCAAGAATATTTACTATGTTTTTTATCTTTGCTTGACAGTCTTAACTTGACTTGTAAGATTTTACTTTGTTGAATTCAATAGTTTGTCATACACAATTTTTTTCTTTTTTTTAATTGATTGTTCAACACATTACAGAGCTCATGATATATCGTCTTTCATACATTAGACTCAACTGGGTTTTGAACTCCCATTTTTACCCCCAGATACAGATTGCAGAATCACAACTGTTACATACTCACACTATTACATAATGGCATATTAGTGACTGTTGTATTCTGCTTCCTTTCCTATCCCCTACTACCCCCCTCCCCTCCCATCCCCTCCCATCTTCCCTCTCTACCTCCTCTGCTGTTGTTCAATTCTCTCCCCTTTTCCCCCCCTCCCCCTTGCCCCTCATAACCTCTTATAATTTTGTGTATCATTGAAGGTCTCCTACCATTTCCATATGCTTTCCCTTCGCTCTCCCTTTCTCTCCCCCCATTCATCTTTGTTTACTGTTAGTCTTTTCCTCATGGTCTTCCTTCCTGTTCTGTTCTTAGTTGCTCTCTTTATATTAAAGAAGACATTTGGCATTTGTTTTTTAGGGCTTGGCTAGCTTCACTTAGCATAATCTGCTCTAATGCCATCCATTTCCCTGCAAATTCTATGATTTTGTCATTTCTTAGTGCTGCATAATACTCCATTGTGTATAGATGCCACATTTTTTTTATCCATTTATCTATTGAAGGGCATCTAGGTTGGTTCCACAGTCTAGCTATTGTGAATTGTGCCGCTATAATCATTGATGTGGCCGTATCCCTATAGTGTGCTCTTTTAAGGTCCTCAGGGAATAGTCCAAGAAGGGCGATAGCTGGGTCGAATGGTGGATCCATTCCCAGCTTACCCAGGAATCTCCATACTGCTTTCCAAATTGGCCTCACCAATTTGCAGTCCCACCAGCAGTGTACAAGTGTACCCTTTTCCCCACATCCCCGCCAACACTTATTGTTGTTTGACTTCATAATGGCTGCCAATCTTACTGGAGTGAGATGGTATCTTAGGGTGGTTTTGATTTGCATTTCTATGATTGCTAGAGATGGTGAGCATTTTTTCATGTACTTGTTGATTGATTGTATGTCCTCCTCTGAGAAGTGTCTGTTCAGGTCCTTGGCCCATTTGTTGTTTGGGTTGTTTGTTATCTTATTGTTTAATTTTTTGAGTTCTTTGTACATTCTGGATATTAGGGCTCTATCTGAGGTGTGAGGGGTAAAAATTTGTTCCCATGATGTAGGCTCTCTATTTACCTCTTTTATTGTTTCTCTTGCTGATTAAAAAAAAAAAAAAACTTTTTAGTTTAAGTAAGTCCCATTTGTTTATTCTTGTTATTAACTCTTGGGCTGTGGGCGTCCTATTAAGGAATTTGGAGCCTGACCCCACTATATGTAGATCGGAGCCAACTTTTTCTTCTATCAGACGCACCATCTCTGATTTGATATCTAGATTCTTGATCCATTTTGAGTTAACTTTTGTGGATGGTGAGAGAAAGGGATTCAATTTCATTTTGTTGCATATGGATTTCCAATTTTTCCAGCACCATTTGTTGAAGATGCTATCCTTCCTCCATTGCATGTTTTTAGCTCCTTTATCAAATATAAGATAATTGTAACTTTGTGGATTAGTCTCTGTGTCCTCTATTCTGTACCATTGGTCCACCTGCCTGTTTTGGTACCAGTACCATGCTGTTTTTGTTACTATTGCTTTGTAGTACAGTTTGAACTCTGGTATCGCTATACCTCCAGATTCACTCTTCTTGCTTAGAATTGCTTTTGCTATTCTGGGTCTTTTGTCTTTCCATATGAATTTCATGATTGCTTTATCTATTTCAACAAGAAATGTCATTGGGATTTTGATTGGCATCGCATTAAACCTGTAGAGAACTTTGGGTAATATCGCCATTTTGATGATGTTAGTTCTGCCTATCCATGAACAGGGTACATTTTTCCATCTTCTGAGATCTTCTTCTATCTCTCTCTTTAGGGTTCTGTAGTTTTCATTGTATAGATCTTTCACCTCTTTTGTTAGGTTGATTCCCAAGTATCTTATTTTCTTTGAGGATATTGTGAATGGAGTGGTATTCCTTATTTCCATTTCAGAGGTTTTGTTGCTGATATACAGGAATGCCTTTGATTTATGCGTGCTGATTTTATAACCTGCTACTTTGCTGAATTCATTTATTAACTCTACCAGCTTCTTTGTAGACCCTTTGGGGTCTGTTAGGTATATTATCATGTCACCCACAAATAGCGATAATTTAATTTCTTCTTTTCCTATTTTTATGCCTTTAATTTCATTTGTCTGTCTAATTGCTCTGGCTAATACTTTGAGAACTAAATTGAATAGATGTGGTGATAGAGGGCATCCCTGTCTTGTTCCAGATTTTAGAGGGAATGCCTTCAGTTTTTCTCCATTTAAGATGATGCTAACCTGAGGTTTAGCATATATAGCTTTTACAATGTTGAGGTAAGTTCCTGTTATCCCTAGTTTTTCTAGTGTTTTGAACATAAAGGGATGCTGTACTTTGTCAAATGCTTTTTCTGCATCTATCGAGATGATCATATGGTTCTTGTCTTTAAGTCTGTTGACGTGGTGAATAGCATTTATTGATTTCCGTATATTGAACCAGCCTTGCATCCCAGGGATGAATCCTACTTGATCATGGTGCACAAGTTTTTTGATATGTTTTTGTATTCGATTCGCCAGAATTTTATTGAGAATTTTTGCATCCAAGTTCATTAGAGATATTGGTCTGTAGTTTTCTTTCTTTAAAGTGTCTTTGTCTGGTTTTGGGATCAGAGTGATGTTGGCCTCATAGAATGAATTTGGAAGAGCTCCTTCTTTTTCTATTTCTTGAAATAGCTTGAAAAGTATTGGTATTAATTCTTCTTTGAAGGTTTTATAGAACTCCGCTGTATACCCATCCGGTCCAGGGCTTTTTTGGTTGGTAGTCTTTTGATGGCTTCTTCTATTTCTTCCTTTGTTATTGGTCTGTTTAAATTGTGTGTGTCTTCCTGTCTCAATCTGGGCAGATCATATGCCTTAAGAAATTTATTGATATCTTCACTATCTTCTATTTTATTGGAATATAGGGTTTCAAAATACTTTCTAATTTTCTTCTGTATTTCTGTAGTGTCTGTTGTGATATTGCCTTTTTCATCCCGTATGTTGGTAATTTGAGTTGTCCTTATTCTTCTCTTCGTTAGCATGGCTAAAGGCCTGTCTATCTTATTTATTTTTTCAAACAACCAAATTTTAGTTTTATCAATTTTTTCAATGTTTTTTTGTTGTTGTTGTTGTTTCAATTTCATTGATTTCTGCTCTAATTTTAATTATTTCTTGTCTTCTACTACATTTGCTGTTGTTTTGCTCTTCCTTTTCTAGGTTTTTGAGGTGTAGTGTGAGTTCATTTATTTGTTGGTTATTTCTTTTTTTGAGGAAAGAACTCCAAGAAATGAATTTTCCTCTTAAAACTGCTTTCATTGTGTCCCATAGATTCCAGTATGTTGTGTCTGTATTATCATTTGTCTCTACGAATTTTTTCATCTCCTCCTTTATGTCTTCTGTAACCCATTGATCATTCAGTAACATATTGTTCATTTTCCATGTGATGTAGGATTTTCCCTTCCTTCTTTTATCATTGATTTCCAATTTCATTCCATTGTGATCAGATATGGTGCATGGTATTATCTCCACGCCTTTATATTTACTAAGAGTTGCCTTATGGCATAATATATGGTCTATCTTTGAGTAGGATCCATGTGCTGCTGAGAAGAACGTGTATCCACTTGATGATGGTTGATATATTCTATATATGTCGGTTAAGTCTAGGTTATTGATTGTGCTGTTGAGTTCTATAGTTTCTTTATTCAGTTTTTGTCTGGAGGATCTGTCTAATGGCGAGAGCGGTGTGTTGAAGTAACCCATAATTATTGTGTTGTGGTCTATTTGACTCTTGAACTTGAGGAGAGTTTGTTTTATGAACGTTGCAGCTCCCTTGTTTGGTGCATACAAATTGATAATTGTTATGTCATGTTGGTGGATGGTTCCTTTTAACAGTATATAGTGTCCTTCTTTATCCTTCTTGATTAACTTAGGTTTAAAGTTGATTTTATTTGATATGAGTATGGCCACTCCTGCTTGCTTCCGAGGGCCATGTGAATGGTATGATTTTTCCCAACCTTTTACCTTCAGCCTGTGTATGTCTTTTCCTATCATATGAGTCTCTTGAAGGCAGCATATTGTTGGTTTGTTTTTTTTGATCCAGGTTCCTAGCCTATGTCTCTTGATTGGTGAGTTTAGGCCATTAACATTTAAGGTTACAATTGAGATATGATTTGTACTTCCAGTCATGCTTCTTTATTTATTTATTTTAGTTTGGCTGGTTTTACTTTTTGGTTATTTTCCTCCCCCTTTATTGAGACACCTCCTGCTGTTAGTTTTGGGCACTATTTTTCAATTCCTCTTCTTGTAGTATTTTGCTCAAAATGCTTTGCAGTGCTGGTTTTCTTGCTGCGAATTCTTTTAGCTTTTGTTTATTGTGAAAGATTTTAATTTCATTGTCAAATCTGAAGCTTAATTTTGCTGGATACAGTATTCTTGGTTGGAATCTATTATTTTTCAGCATTTGAAATACATTGTTCCAGGATCTTCTCACTTTCAAAGTCTGTGATGAGAAATCAGTCGTTAACCTAATTGGTTTACCCCTGAATGTAATCTGCCTCTTTTCTCTCGTAGCTTTTAGTATTCTCTCCTTGTTCTGTACGTTGGCTATCTTCATAATTATATGTCTTGGAGTTGGTCTATTATGGTTTTGAATGTTTGGGGTCCTGTAGGCTTCCAGGATTTGGCAATCCATTTCATCTTTCATCTCTGGGAAGTTTTCTAGAATTATTTCATTTAATATGCTGTCCATTCCTTTGGTTTGAGTCTCTGTGCCTTCTTCTATCCCGATGACCCTCAAGTTTGGTTTTTTTATGACATCCTATATCTCTTGAATAGATTGCTCATGGGATTTAAGCATCTTTTCTGTGTTGACTATATTCTTTTCAAGTTGATAAACCTTGTCTTCATTATCTGATGTTCTGACTTCTACTTGATCAAGTCTGTAATATTCTCGTTTGAGTTTTTAATTTGGTTTATATTTTCCTGCAATTGTAGGATTATTGTTTGATTTTTTTAAGATCTCTATCTCCTGGTAGAGCTCGTTCTTTGCCATTTGAATTTGCTTGTTTAATTTGTTTTCAAAATATACTTTTATTGCTTGGACTTGCTGTCTCATGTCTTCCCTAATATTCCTTTCCATTCGAGTTAGGTAGGCCTTGAGTTCATTCCCTATCCCTGCTTCTGATGTTTCTATGTCCTCCTGTAGAATTAAGTTGTCCTGTATTGTTTGTACTCCTTTTTTCCATTGTTTTCTCATGTTGTCCACGTTACTTTCCAGCTCTATTTGATTGCCGTGTTTCTGCTCTCTTCTATAGGTTTGTTTTGGTTGTGTATTACTCTGTTGTTTCTTCTTTGTGTTGTTAAACTGTGCCTGCTAACGTGGATTCTGCTGGGAAGGAATTCCGACGGCCGAGCTCCAGTGACGTCACTACTCTGCTATGACGGGCCCCAGGCTCCTTGCTGGGGTGTTCTAATGGGGCTGTGTGACTGGACTGTCTCTGTTTGGTTTCAGCTCCCGGTCGAGGCAGGCGGGCAGTCTCCAGCCGTCCAGTATCTCAGGCAGCGGGCGGGTGAACGGTCGCCGGCGGGGGAGTGGACTTCAGCCGCCCAATCGCACGGGCAGCGGGCCAGCTGTCAGCGGTGGGCGGGCGATGTCTAGGCACCCCGTCCTGCGGTCGGTAGCCGGCGGGCGGGTGTTCTCCTACCGCCCAGTTATGTGGACAGTGGGTGAACTCTCGTAGGCGGGCCTGCGGTTTCCAGCCGCCCAGTCGTGAGGGCCTGGCCTCTAGTCCCCTAGTTTCTCCTGCTAGTCTTGGTTTCTCCTGCTAGACCAGATTTCCCCTGAGTGATAGCTCTCGGCAGTTCAAACTGTACTCTGGACCTGCCGTTTGTTGGGTGTGGAGGGTGTCTATTGGGGACCCCGGCACTCTATTGTTTTGTTCCCGTTGTGGGGGATAGAACTGTACCGCTTCCTCCCCCTCTGAAATCCAGTACTCAGCCCGGGGGTCAGTGCGGGCTCATCCAGCAGGATTCCACAGAATTGCAGCCACTTTTCTCCCTGCTTGATAATTAATCACTTCTCTGCGGCGCCCTGCCTTCTGTAGCCGTGGGGAAGGCTGGGCGAATCAGTTAGCCTGGATCCCCGGGGTCGCACAATTGGCTATTGGGATCCCTGGCACTCTATCGTTTTGATTTTTTCTGCTTTCCCCTCCCCCAGCGCTGGCTAGACAGGTTTCGTTTTGGCTGCTGATGGGAGGGGGAGTTGAAGGCCAGGTATCTCTAGTTTTCCCCTAGTCTTTATGCAGGCTCATTCTGATACTCCCTCCCCCGGAAAGCCTAGGAGAGCCTAGGAGACACAGACCTGTTTTATTGTTGCAGTCTGTCGGAGAGTGGCGGTGGATACTTCAGCTCTCCAAGATGGTGGCCGCTGATTGCCTTGGAGGGGTTTTCGTTGTGGGGGATGGGACTGTATCGCTTCCTTCCCCGTCTGAAATCCCGTACTCAGCCCGGGGGTCAGTGCGGGCTTGGCCGGTGGGGTTCCACCGAATGGCAGCCACTTTCCTCCCTGCTTGCTAATTAATCGCTTCTCTGCGGCGTCCTGCCTTCTGTAGCCGCGGGGCAGGCCGGGCGAATCAGTCCTGTCATACACAAATTATTGTTTGTCTTGCCACCTTTTTGCTCCATTTTTCTGAGCTGATCAGATAAATATTCTTGAAAGTTTACCTCTACGACCCTTGTTTGATCATTCAGCTGGTTTGTATTTTCTTTAAATGAGACACTTCATACATAGATAAGTTGTAAAACAAGTCTTGGACCACTCCTTGTACCTTCATGCCGTGCTTGTGTTGTTGCTCCTAAACTTGCAAAGGAAAGGTTGGCAATCACAATTTAAACCTCAGAATAAAAGTCAAGTGTGACCACGTGAAAAATACCATTTGCTCTACTGAATTCTGAAGGCCTATATAACAACATTTACCTTCATGTGAGAGTTTCATTAACATTTAAAAGTTTAATTCTCCTAAACAAAGAAAAGCATATTATAGAACCCACAGACATGAATTGAAATGTGGCTTCCAAAAATTTGCTCTAGACACTGGCAAGGCAGGAGCCAGATAATCCTCCCAGTTGCTTCAAGACCAAGTAGATCGTGAACTTCAGGCAGATTGCAAACTTCATGCAGATTGCTTTAGTATTTGAATTGCCACTGTGCTTTACTTCTGCTATCTCTGCTTTTTTTTTTTTTTGGTGGTGGTCCTGGGGATTGAACCCAAAGCCTGCATGCAAGGCAAGCACTCTACCATCTGAACTATATCCCTAGTTCCTTATCTCTGCTTTACACAGCTGCTCACATCAAAATAAAACCAGAGATTGTGTGTGGGTGGGGTGGGGTGGGGGGTTAATAATTATAAATTCAAATCTTCAAAAAGGAGAACAGTGTTGAGCCAGTCTGTATTATGCTTAATTCCCTTTTCAATAAAACTGCTGTCTGAAGAATGAAATCATCCATGTTGTTTCCCACATAATAGACACTGTTGGAAGAGGATCTCCAGAAAGAAAACAAGTGTTGGATGATTATCTAAGAATAGTTTGTGTCAAAAGGATAAATGAGTGGGATTGTCGGAACAAATGATTATACAGTTACCAGCGTTTGAAAAGTACCACGAACTCTCTTACTTTCTTTTAGCTACATCTCATTGTCTTAAATTTTTTTTTGCCATGTTCTTTTTGCCACATTCTGCAAACTTCATACTGACTTTCAATTATGACCTTTTATTAAACCCAGATTAAACCCAAATTGACTCTATAGTCACCTTTGTGTTGCTTTGAACAAAATGCCTGACAAGAACAACTTAGAGGAGGAAAAGTTTACCTTGGCTCACAGTTTTCAGAGGTTTGTCCATAGTTAGCCAACTCTAAGGCAGAAATAACATGGCAGAAGAAATATGTTCAGAAATATAATAGCTGAAATATCATGGCAGAGGAAAAATGCTCAGAACGTGGCAGCCAGGAAGAATGAGCCAGGGACAAGATAGAGTCTCCAAGGGCACCCCCAAAAGACATGCTTTCTTTAGCCACATTCCACAAACCTTCAGTTAATATCCAATAGTTCATTCAAATTATGAATGTGTCAAATGGATTAATCCACTAGAAAGGTTAGAGCTTTCATGATCCAATCTTTGTACCTCTGAAAATTTCTGTGTTGCATAACACATGAGATTTTGGAAGGACCTATCAGATCTAGACCATAACACTGAAACTCAATATATTCTTCAATATTAAATTAGAAACAATATTCTTATTTTTAACTCTGGTATTTATGACTTTCCTTTTTCGGACTTTAACTCTTCTATCCAAATCTGGCTAATGACCTACCCTTTCTACCAATAAGTATAAAGTTCTTATTGGGGCAAAAATATTTCCACACAATGAAAGTTTATAGATAATTTTCATGACCAGAAAAGGTTACACACAATATTTTCCCAAATCCTATTTATGGAAACTAAGTGGACACACTTTCTCTATTCTATCCAAAAAACAGAGTCAAGTAAGACAAACACAAATAAACTCTCAGAAATGGAGTGATGATGACAAACTTGCTAGTGAAACTGGGATCAGAGGACAGACAAGGTGTGAGTCTTGCTTTTGCCTTAAATATGCCAATCACGATACTTAAAAGCCAACAAAATAGAAAGTTACAAAACTTTCTAGAACAGCAACATAAAGGTGACTAAAAAAGTCAATTTGGGTATAATGAAGAATGCCTGATGGCTCAATAGATAAAGGGAAAATGGAAGACTAGGCTTCCAAAATCCTCAAGGATGTGGCAAAATTCCTGCTCAGATGTGATATCAGTAAAGACTGAGTGGGAAAGGGGGCTTTCACTCTCACCCAATAGTAATGAGCCTTCCACTGTGCATTACCAGTGGAAAAAAAAACTAAACTTTGGCTCCTACCTACAGGTTACATAGGATACCTGTCCCTCCCTATGGGGTGATTTCAGGCAATTTTTAGCAAAATATCAGGACTTATACAAAGTATATCTGTGGTTAACCCTGAATGGCCCTCTCCTCTCAGTATGGGTGGAGGCCACATGAAGAATAATAATGAGCGTATCCTTGCCTTTCCAGTAGGGAAAGTACTCATGAAATTTTGGGGGGAAGCCTGGACTCACACCTGGCAGTGTTACAAATTCCCTCCCTTTCTCAGATGTCAACAAAATCAAGGATAGAACCTGGAATTCCTCTACCACGAGGTCTTAACTAGGCAACAACCCCTTTTCCTGCAAGAGCAGAGTCTGAATGCAGCTAAAATGTAACATTTAAAGAACATGTATAGTCTCAAAATTCAAAATATGTGCAAAATTTAATCAAAACTCATTAGCTACACAAACAGCAGGAAAGATATTGACTTGAATGAGAAATGACAGTCAATAGAAGGAAATAGCAAAATGATGCAGATGTTAGAATTGTCAAGGATTTTCAAGTAACCAACAAAATTGTTTTATTGAGCAATTATATAGATATTTAAAATAAAAAATGAAAGTCTGTGAAAAGCAAGCTGGTGGTACATATCTGTAATCCCAGTGATTTGGAGGCTGAAGCAGGAACATCACAGGCTCAAGGCCAGCTGCATCAACTTATTGAGGCCCTAAGTAATTTAGTAAGACCCTTTCTCAAAATAAGAAATAAAAACAGCTGGAGATGTGACCCACATTAACATGTCCCTGGGTTTAAATCAAGAACAAAAAAAAAAGTCTCTGAATATCAATAGGATATATAAAGAACACAGAAAACAGACACTTTAGATCTGGAAATATAAACACCCCAAATCAGACAACCCCATACATATTTCCACAGAATAATGAAGATAATGAGGGTAGTACCCACCAAACTGATGAAATAAAAACAAAATTAACCAATCTTAACAACAGGGAAAATATAGGCTTATAAACAATGAGAAGAATTTTAGAAAAATTTTGAAGCACTCCTAACTAGAATTCTATATTGAACAAAAATATTATTAAATAATGAAGGAAAAATCAAGATATTTTCAGGCATACACACACACACAAAAAGGAAACCAAGAAAGCTTATTGCTTAAAAACTTTCTTATTGATATTAGAAAAAAAAAGAAGCATTTTGTTTTTCTTTATTGTTACCTATAAGTTTTTGTAAATATTTTTATCAATTGAGGAAGTTCCCTTGTATTCACATTTTCTTGAGAGTTTTTAATTATGAATAGATGTTGAATTTTGTTATTATTTTATCTATCATATTTTTTAGATAATTATAATATATATTATAATTTTGTGTAAAAAATAAAATATATGTGCACACAAGAATTTTTCTCAAATACAAAAAGAGGTGTCCTATTTTTTCTCCATAGAAAAACTAACCAGAAAAAATTGAAATAGAAATGTATGTTTTCTAACTTAATAAGCATTTATTTATAAGATAGGGATCTACTAAGATTATAGGGGAGCTGATAAGTCACTACCACCTAGTGATGTAACCATGTGAAATCATAATACAGTACATTACTCATCTGTTGTGGTTATGCTGTTAAAAACAAGCCAATTACACTTAAGTATAGCACAAGCAATTATGCACAGTACTTAATACTTCATAATGTTAATAAATGACTATATTACTGGTTTAGGCAATTATTGGACTATACTTTTATTATTATTTTAGAGTATGCTCCTGTTTATAAAACAAAAAAATATATATAAATTATAAGAAGTTTATTTAGAATCAGGTCATAATAATGTTCAATGGGCTATAAAAAGTAACTAAAATGCCATGCAAGACATTCATTATTAAAACTGGTAAATTGCCAGGAAATTACCTGAGTCAAAAAATCACACTACCTCACTCATGTTTTCACCATGGCCTGACTGGTAAACTGTGGTCAACCACTAATCAAATTTGCTTGTCACTGACAAGGCTCTAGTGTTCTGAAGAGCAAATATAACAACATCCAGAATATAAGACACTAATACAGCATGTCCTGTATCAATAATCATAAATGATACAAATAATAACTGCTAAATAATTCAGAAATGATAAAACCAGCATACATAAGGCAATTACTATGTTTCAATCACTTATAAGAGCACCACAAATATTAGTTAACTGCTTAGAACAATCCTCTTGAATGGGTGCTATTATTGATCAAATTTATAAAAGAAACTGAAGTATGGTGGCATTTGGGTTAGTAGTTCCCATTTGTGCACATTTTTTGCCTTTGAGCAAAGCATCAATAACCCCAACCATGGGACATTATCGTTGAACATTAAAGTAACCATGCTTTATAGATCTTGAAGTTTCCACTCAACTTGGTAGAAAAAATAGTTCACAGGGAAGAAATCTCTGACCTTAGTAAGAGGGTAACTGTACTAGACAGAGACAATTCAAGTACGAGTTGTCCCAAAGGGGATATTGGAAACATTTTACAGGAAGAACAATATTGCAGTGGACATGGGTACACCTGTGGTGGCTTGCTAAGTGACAGAGTTTCAGTCAGGGGTAACAATGGTATGTGACTTAATACCATGGGATGGGCTAATAATATACATAGCATGAACTTGGATAGCTCCATGTCATGTAAAAATCTGAGTTTGGAGTTAAAAAAAAAAGTAGAGGGTGTATACTTTACTCAACTTTTCTTTGCTGCAAACAAAAGACCTGACAAGAACAATTAGAGGAGGCAAGTTTTATTTGGGGACTCGCAGTTTAAGAAGTCTTAGTCCATAGACTGCTGGCTGCATTACTTGGAGCTGAAGTGAGACAGAACATCATGGTGGGAGAGTGTGGCAGAAGGAAGCAGCTTCAGCCATGGCCACCACAAAGCAGAGAGATTCCATTCACCAGATACAAAATGTATACTCCAAAGACATGACCCCAAAGACCAACCTCCTCCAGTCTCACCCTACCTGCCTTCAGTTACCACTCATTTAATCACTGTCAGGGGATTAATTTGATGATTGGGTTAAGGCTCTTGTAACCCAATCATTTCACCTCTAATTTTTCTTGCATTATCTCACACATGAGTTTCAGGTACAATTCATATGCACATCACAACAGTGTAGTTGCATAAATGACTCTCAATTCATCTTGAGAAATGTTTTTGAACATTTACCCAAATTACCATTGCAAATGTCAGTATTCTATTTCAGCTCTTAGGTGTGTATCCAGCCTACATAGAATAAAATAGTATGTCACTAAGCCTAGCCCTAGCCAAGCCTGCAGATAGTAATGTTGGATACCTCACCACTGTTAGGGTCAACCAACTTGGTGTTTAGGGCAGCTTTGAGGTCCAGTTAATTTTCAAACAGCATACTACAAGGTCTCAGAAAATGGGCCACTTTTTTTTATTTCTGCTATAATGCACAATTTTATACAAGATGATCCCTTTTAAATGATGCTTTGAGTGTCCTAATACAAGAAGGATAGCGAGTTATTTCTGGCAGGGGAAGTTGCTATGGAGGAAGGAATAGTGTCCAGAGCACTGCTATTTTTCTGGTATATTTCAACTCCCTTAGCTGAGCTGTCAAACCTTCAAATGGAGGGTCCTCTTAGACTTTTCAGGTAGTGCTATTGAGATTTAACTATTTTAGGTAGTACCAGTCATCCTATTCAGATATGACTACTGAATTCAGGGCAACATACAACTGAGCTTGATCTTCACATGAGGGCATGTATAGTAAGTAGTCTTTTCAAAAGAGATATTTCCTACCAAGGGTTCTTCTTTTCTAAAAGTTATTTCACAAGATTCTTGAAAAAGTTATTTCATGGATTCTTTAAAAGAGTGTAAACTTCTACTTACAATAATTCTTTTATAAATAAATTTTATCATGATTACGTAGGGGGTTTAACAAGATGTTAAAATATACATAAAAATATGTTTACTATAGTGTAACAAATTAGCATGTACATCATATCTTACTTATTCATCCCTTTGCCCTATAATAAGAGCAGATACAAATTATTTATTTAATAAAAATTCCCAGTACAATACACTATTATTGAGTATCCTCTTCATTTGTACATTTGGTCTTTTGACTTCTTCATTCTACATATTTTCTACCTTGAATCCTTTGATCTACATCTCCCTATTTTCTCCCTTCCACCCAATCCTAGGGACCACTGTTTTATTCTCTATCACTATTTGACTTTTAATATTTCTTTATTTATCTATTCATTCATTCTTTCATTCAGATTGCACACATAAGTGGGATCATACAGTGGATGGTAGATGCCTTTCTGTTTCTGATATTTATCTATTCATTCATTCTTTCATTCAGATTGCACACATAAGTGGGATCATACAGTGGATGGTAGATGCCTTTCTGTTTCTGATCCATCCATGTTGTGGCAAATGGCAGGATGTCTTCCCCTTTAGAGCTAAATAATATTTAATTATACATATAGATGAATATAATGATGTCTTTGTCCATTTTTCCATTGATGGACACTTACGTTGTTTCAGTATTGTGAATAGTGATGAAATGAACATGGGGGAGTGCAGACATTTTTTATTTGGGGGAGTATCATGGCACTCGACCACTGAGCAACATCCTCAGCTATATTTTGTATTTTACTTAGAGATAGGGTCTTACTGAGTTTTTCTTTGAACTCGTGATCCTCCTGCTTCAGCCTCCTGAGTTAACAGGATTACAGATATATACTACTGCACCTGGCTACAAGTGCACACATCTTTCTGAGGTGGGAATTTCATTCCATTGGATATATAACCAAAATAATAACTACTGGGCTGGGGATATAGCTCAGTTGCTAGAGTACTTCCCTCACATTCACAAGGCCCTAGGTTCTCCCCAGCACCACAGGGAAAAAAAAGAATAATTACTGATTTATATAGAAATTCTATTTCAAATTTCTTTTGAAATCTCCATGTTTTGTTTTATTTATTTATTTATTTTTGTATACTGGGAATTGAGCCCAGAGGCTCTTAACTATTGAGCCATGTCCTTAGCCCTTTTGATATTTTATTTTGACAGAATCTCAGTGAGTTGCTTAGGGCCTTGCTAAGCTGCTGAGTTTGGCTTTGATCTGGTGATCCTCCTGCCTCAGTCTCCCAAGTCAGTGGGATTACAGGTGTGTGCCACGGCACCCAACTCCATCTTTTATTTATTTATTTATTTATTTATTTATTTATTTTTTCATAAAATGTATTCACTGATCTACATTCTTACCAACACTGTACAAGGGTTGTTGTTGTTGTTTTTCTAACCCTTACCAATAATTGTTATTTCTTATCTTTTTGAGAATAGTTACTCCTATCTGGTGAGAGAGGATATCATAATGGCTTGATTTGCATTTTACTAATAATTAGTGATGTTGAACAACTTTTTCATGTACCTGTTGTCCATTTTTATGTCATCTTTGAAGACGTCTTTAGAATAATGTGTTAAGTACTTCAAATAAAACACATGATTATAAAGGATATAAAGGATAATGATACAAATATATGATATATGATATATTATATGAAAGGATAATGAACAGCAACACAATTGGTAGATTATGGCCAAATATATTTTAGTCTCATGTTAAGAGCAGTAAACCTGCTGAATTAATTTGGAAATAGGTAGAGAAATGGTGGTCCTATTAAAAGTCCCGAAAGTGTTCACACACTGTCCCTGTTTTAGAATGCCAGACAAACAATGGAAATTCATACCATAGATGAAAACTGTGTGACTCAGAGGATAAAAATCACTTAAAGAATATAACTTTACTTTTCTGTGTTTAAGGGAATGAGGAAATAGTGGGGCATGAAAAATCCATTGTCCTATTAAAGAACAGCTAAGATGTTTCAAGATGTGTAGATTTAAAGTAAGGTTATTGATGAGGATAAAATGAAAACGTTCATATATTTTAGATACAGATACATATTTATATCAAAACTAAACATTTATTTTAAATATATCAAATTTCAATTCCTACATAGTGATCAATTTTTTGTGTGACCTAGGATCACCATAAGATGAGACTTTCTTTTTTTTGCAAAAGTGCATGAAAGTTATAAAGCTCAATTCTTAAGCAATAAACTAAGGAGAAAAGTTTGTCACCAGGATAGATTAAAGTTTTTGACTAAATGAATTTTCTTGCCAAAGGGGCTTACAGTACTTCATAGAATCTATTTTCCTGACAGAATAAATCATTGCATGTGACAAAATGCAGTTCCTCAGAAAGGATTTAGCTTTCCCCCCAAATCCATTCCCTTTGTAGAAATATATTTTGCAAGACAGCAGCAGTTTCAAATCTCAGATTTTGGGAGAGAAATGTATTTATACTCAGCATTGTAAGTGTTCACAAGTGGTGAAAATTTAGCAAATAGATTGGAGAAAGTTTGAGCAGTATAGATTTTAAAGTTCATGCTATTTTTTAAAAAAATTTGCATTAATCCTAGGTGATTCAGAATTTTAAAAATGCAAATCTTGAACCTGACTTACCCCTCTCTTATTAAGTTCTGAATTAGCGATAGTTTTGTTAGTTGTATCCAGTTTACAATAGAATTAGAGTTAATGAAGCATGCGACAGAGCTGGACACATGATCAGAAGGAATAATGGATATTTCTAATCAGAAGGAATAATGTATATTTCTGATTAGAAACCTTCTAAAAATAAGTTCATGATTTAGAATTCCACAAATACTGCCTCTAACTATACATACTAGTCATACATGATTAATACATTTAGAGAAAAGCTCTGTAGCTTAAATCCTGTTCTGCAAAGTGCTTGTAACACAAAAAATAAAATAAAAAATTAAAATCCAGAAATACAAATTCAGATATATGAGGATGGAAATGTGGGAAAAAGAAAAAGAGAAACCTTCAAATGTTGCTCAAGTATTAACCTCTAATCATGTAACATCATTGTGATGGAGAAATGCATTCAACAATAATGGTACTAATTATATCCTTTTGACAAGATGGATGAAACATAATAGTACAACACACACACACACACACACACACACACACACAAATCTTGGTTGAACAATTTAAGATAAATAGTGTCAATTTAAAAACTAAGAAAAAAAACAACAAAAATAAAAGTTGGACTTCACAAGGAATTAAACTAAGGGCAAACTTATGTTGGTACTTCTTTCCTTAGTTAATGAATGGCTACACAATTGGTAGATCCCAGTGCACAGTGAAGATAAGAGAACCCTTGTTTGAAAATTCGTAAGAATCCCAACATGGTAAGAGTAAAACAATAAACTCAATTCTGCTTGCAGGGTCCCTGGGGGAGTTCTCTGTACTTTTCAGAACATTTAAAGAAACTTATATGAATATAGAAAAAAAATACTATGGAGGAAAAATAAATGATAAAATGTAGACTTAATGTTGTCAACAACCTGTTAAAGTTTGCATAAACAGATTTAGTACTTTTCTTTTCCTTGGGAGGTTTTTTTTCTCCTTACATATTCACTCAACAACCATTATAGAGCATGCATATATGCAAGGCATGATATAACTCCAGAGATTCAACACAGAATGAACGTGACAGGTAGTGTCTGTCTTCATTAAGTCTTCAGGTTGTCTTTCCTCTTGACACTCATGGTAACCACATGTTCCTCCCTTATTCTAAGAAGATGGTTCCAAATTGTGAGATCCAAATAAATAAAAGAAGATATATTTGCTATTTTACTACAACCACACTTATGTCCACAGCATTTTTCTGCTCCTTGGATCTCTCCAAGTGAGTTGTGTCTATAAACATGTTTTGACCAATCAGCCCCTATCTACACGTACATTCACATCTTCTGTCCTCCTTCTATTTCTCACTAGCTATTTAAAATGCCAATAGGCAACATCTTCTTCTATTATGTAATTTGCCTTAACTCATATACTTATTGGTTTCACCATCAGTTTTTGCCCCAATGTCACATTCAAAACTAATTTTAAAAATAGAATTTAAATAAAGCTCACATTTATTAGCCTAATAAATTTTTCATGTTTTTTTCCTTTGGTTATTAAATTTTTATTTTTTTTTTATTTTTAGTGTAGTGTACTTCTAGATAATAGTGGGGTTCATTTGAGTATTCATAAATGCATATAACATAATTTTCTCCATTCAGTCCATAATCCTATCCCTTTCCCTGTTTCTCCCATGATTCCCTTCCTCTACTCCATTGGTTTTATATTTATTTTTAAAATTGTGCACTACAGTTCTATATAAATTTGGAATGCATTGTGATATATTCTTATATGCACTTACCATCAGTTGGTCCACTTCATTCCCCAGTTTTTCACCTTTCCTTCCTCTCCTCATTCCCTTTTGATCTCCCACTGCTTTCTCTTCTGTTTTTGAAAGATCCCATTTTTAAAATGTCTTTCTCCTCTCTAGCTTCCACATAGGAGAGAAAACATTTGACTCCTGACTTTCTGGATAAAGAAAATGTGTTATATAAACATGATGGGGTTCCACTCAGCCACAGAGAATAAAAATATGTCCTTTGCTGATAAGTGCATGGAACTGAGAATAGCATGCTAAGTGAAATAAGTCAGACTCAGAAATTCAGTGGTCAAATGTTTTTTATGGTTTATACATTATTTACTACACTCAAGTTCTATGATTTTTTTTTTCAATTTAGTGGTAGGGTTTGTCTCAAAATTTTTTAATGTTTAGAACATTTGCTTTATGAGCTAATATCATCATCATCATTATCATCATAACCCTTTATCTTTTTTTTAATAGTACCAGGGATTGAACTCAGGGCCACTCAACCACTGAGCCACATCTCCAGCCCTATTTTGTATTTTATTTAGAGACAGGGTCTCACTGAGTTGTTTAGAGCCTCCCTGTGGCTAAAGTTGGCTTTGAACTTGCAATCCTCCTGTCTCAGCCTCCAGAGCCACTGGGATTACAGGTATACACCACCCTACCTAACTCTTCCTTTATCTTTGTTGTCATCAAAATCATTAAAAGTCTAGCTTGCTCAGGTTTGCAGTAGTATTGATACAAAGAGAATTGCACTTGAACCATGCTATTCTCTCATATTTACAATCCTCTTGCCTCTGCTTTCTGAGTAGTGGGATTACAGACATAAGCCACCATGCTCTGCTTTATATTTTAAGACTATTTGTCTGTTGTTTAAAATTTAAGACTAAAAAGAATATAATAAAATCAAGAATTCCTTGTTCCTTTTCCATCTAGTCACAAGTGACTATTTGAATATGTTTATAGACCTTTCTTGGAATGACAGGAGAAAGAAAATTTGAGGGTAAGATAAGTGGAAATGGCTAAATTGGCAGCTAAATTCTCATCAAATATTTCTGGCTATTTATGATTCTGCCTCAATATTTCTAAACTGTTATCTAATGCTTTATCAATTCAAATGAAACACAGCTCTTGTAACTACCACTCTTCTCCTCAAAAGAAACAAGCATCCTCTCTTTCAAAATTTCTTAAGAAAATAATGTCTAACTTCATGATAAATTTATATGATTACAGCTATGTAAGTGTTATTCACTTGAGTCTAATACAAAATTTTTCTCTTCTTATTCAATCCTTTGCTTTAATTAACATCAATGCCTTGTTTTATTTAATTTCTTAGTTTGTTTTATGCTTCTACTTTTTTAAAAGAAATGGAACATTTTATCTCCAAAACTTCTCATAGTATTTACTACAAGTTTAATACAGAGTATCCCAAAGTATAATATTTGTCACATATTTTTTCTTCATTTTGACAGCAAATTATGTTTTTCCCTATTTAATTTTTCTTTCAGTGAGTCACAAATAATATGAACATATCTAGTAGAAATGGAAAACAAGATTGTTACTAATCTGATGACACAAATACAAAAGCACAAATATTTTTTCATCCAAATATGTACCGATATGTATAAAGTTTTTTTCTTATATTTTGAAAATTTTCTTTATGAGCTATATATTATGGTCTTCATCATCTTCATCTTTGTTTTCATCAAAACCACTAAATGTCTAGCCTACCCAGGGTTGCAGCAGTAGGAGATAATAGATTAGGCCATATTTCAATACTAAATTAAACATTATATTTTTACTGGGCACAATGGCACATGACTATAATCCCAGTGACTTGGGAGGCTGAAGCGGGAGGATCAAGAGTTCAAAGCCAGCCTCAGTAATTTACAAGGCTCTCAGCAATTTAGTGAGACCCTCTGTCAACAAAACAAAAAAGGGCTGGGGATTGACTCAGAGTTCAGATGTCCCTAGGTTCAGTCCCTGGTACTAAAAAAAAAAAAAAAAAAAAAAAAAAAAAAAAGAAGAAGAAGAAAGAAACAAAAAAGATAATACTTATTAGGGATTAATTACCATGATACAGTCAGTTAATAAAAACTTGTTTGATCATTCAGAAGACTATTTAGTGACATCAATATATCAATATTTATATTTCTATATTTATAATTTAATTTTTCAGAAACTTTTACAGTATGAGTATAAAATATCAATCACCTTAAACCATAAAACATATCTACATGTTTTAATGGCAATGTAATTTATTTTCAGGCTTACCTCTATATCAGTAGAATAAAAGAGAGTTGGGCTACTTCTAGTAATAGTAAACTGTGTAGACAAGTAATTTTATTAAAACTAGCAATCTTCTCTACAGAAAATAGGTATAATTATGTAATATATATTATATGTAATTATTGTTTTAATTTTTATTGTTACATAATGTCTGTACATATCTATGTGCATAATTTCTGTACATACTTGTGTGGTACAAAATGATGTTCCAATTCATGTCTACATTGGGGAGTGATCATCTCAGGGTATTTAGCATATCCACTACCTTAAACTTGCATCATTTTCTTATGATGAGTACATTCAAAAGACTCTCTTATATTTTGAAATATAAAATGAATTATTGTTGATAAATATCTAAATTTCTTTTGGGTTGCACAATCATAAGTAGAAAAGTTAAAGTTCAGAATATCCAGAAGCTGCAAGCATTTTACATTTTGTTTTTCTTGTAGTAGCTATAACCTTTCCTCAGTAGCTTCTGGGTGATAAAATTCAGTAATTCTATTCCAAAATCCATTCAGTTGGGAATCTCAGAAAGGATAAAATTTTAGTATCAGCTTAGGCTTACAAATGCACAATTTTAAAATATTGACTTCTGCATACTATAGTTAGATTACCAAAAGATGTTTGAAAGAATTATAGGACATAAACACATACCGTTGGCATATTTGTTATTCATGATAGCACTTTGGGAACGAAATATGTGGAAAGCAGAAGTGATCATCACATCTATGTATGCCTTTATGTCCTGTATTAGAGAAAAGGAGATGGTAAGTAAGGTAATTTATCTTCAAGTCATCTGCTCTTTTCAAGAAGGGAAGTTAGCCTCTGTACTGTCCTGTTGTAATTACTCTACATTAGCTGTCTGTTTTATTTTACATACTATATACAACAAATAAAATATGGATTTGTGTATGAATAAATTTAATTTCTTTCAGCATGACTTTTAGATTTTTTTAAAAGATTGTGTCCTGTATATATGGAGCTACACAATAAATTTCTGTCTGAGCATAGCTCTAGAAACGATGAAGTGTCTGCAGATGATTGCATAGCTTCTCTAATAGCATAAAACAATGGCTACCTAATATAGTACATTTTCCATAAAATACAGATTGATGTCCTGTCCGGCTTTGAATTTGAATGTCATTTAAGGGACTCTTGTTTATTACAGTATATTTGAAATCTAAAATATTCACAGGTGTATTTAGTAAACGAATTATATGATTATTTTAAACTCATAATAGATTTATATAAATAATTTTACTGGTTTCAAGGATGGATCCACTTCTATTTTAAGCATATAATCTTGGAAACTCTGCAAAGAATGAGCCAATTCTTCATATGTTTCTGTTTTCATCCTTCCCATGGGGAATACAGGAATATGAAACCCCAAATCTCTTTTACTTTTCAATTTGATGTCCCAAAGCACCTCACATGTGCTGATCTCATAATCATAAGCACAGTGACTTTGCTTCATTTGGGAATAAAGTTCACACCAGCTTGTCCAATTCACATATTGTAGGACAATTGCATCAACAAAGTCAGAAGAAAGTGTATGCCCTCTTTTGTGATATAAAAAAAATACATTCATATTGATAAAGTTACTTATAATTAATTTCTTTTAATTATAACAATTTAAAGAGTCAAATTTTGAAGTGGTTCCATATTGGACAGCACATGTCTTGGACTTGTACCTTCTTTGAAGTAGATATCTAACAAAATTCATTTAGTAGTGAATAGTTAAGGACATAATTTAGAATATTTTAGCTTTTTCTCTATATGCCAATAATACCTTATAGTATTATTAGATGCCTATGCATCCTTCTGGCTCAATTTTCTTGCTTTTAGGAGCAAAATGGGAAACAAACAATAAAAACAACAAAAACACTGATAAGAAAAATTCATCATATGTTGGAAAGTAGTAAGTGCTGAGAAAAATCAAATAACATAGAAATTTTGAAAAATGAAATTGTAAAACTTCATATGGTAGTCTGGACATGCCAGGTTATGCTGTAGAAACAAAACACCTCCTAGCTTCAGTGCCATAATAGAACTGAATTTATTTCTCATGCATACTACAAGTTAAATAGCAATTGACCATTTTCTCTGTTCATTTTATTCCATCAGTGATCTAGTTTAGTGGAGCTTCCTCCTGACTTGTGTCTCTAGAATTACTGTAGCTGTACAGTAAGTACAAGAACAAAAAAGAGAGCAAGATAAATAGCACACCAAGTCATAAAACATTTGCATGGAAGTAACACAAAATGTATTCATTTACATTTCATCAACCCAAGCAAATCTCATGCCCAAAGATTAAGTCAAAGTGTCAGAAAAGTTTAGAAACCTCATTGGTCTATTCTTCTTGTTAACAAATGCATTTATCTTTTCCTAAGCCAAGCAAAGCAAATGCACACAAGAAAACTCATTAATTCTATTCATGGGGAAAACTTTAACATATTACCTGGTATTATCATACCAGGTAATATATATTTTGAAGGATCAAACTATTTTATCAATTAAGAAAACTAACAGAATGAAGAAGGTATCTTTTACTTTTATTATACTGAGAATTTTTGGTGTATGTGGTAAGTATAGGAAATAGAGTTTAGCTAGAAGTAATAAGAAAGATATATGCGAAAATAGGAAGAGTATTTTTTTCTTTTCAGAAATTACACCATGTTGGGCTCTTGAATTAATAGAGACAACTGTTATCTCAGAGGCCAGTTGGTAAATCACGCAGTGCCAGTGCCATGATAGGATGTCTTATTTCATCTTTGAAGTATTTTGCAAAGCTTTTTCTTTTCCATGGGATTTAATATTCATTTAAACTAATCTTTTCCACTGAAATGAATAATTCAGTGGCCACACAGGGTCACTGAGTTACATACCTCTACAGTTGTCCATTAAACAGCTATGTGAGCTCTCAGATAAATGAGATGGAATACCTTATGTTAAGTCCTGGTGACTTTAACTGAAAGCATATTAATTGAATGGCCAACATATTATTCAACTTCATTAAATGGTAATAGTAATTTTGTGGCTTTTACTTTAAAGGAAAGTCATTAGTGAATAATCTAATGAGGTACATATGACCACATATCCATTTCACATTTGTTTTATACCTAGAGAAATGAGCTGTTATGAAGTAAAGAAAATATTTTAAAAAGAGTTATTAACATTGTTAAGAACAAATTTTGGACATTTTTCTTATAATTTGAAGTAAGACTTGATTATTTCAGTTCATTTTTTTCCCTTTTATTAAATCTCCTTTTGGATACTTTGTTAAAAGAAGAAGAAATGGAGAATAAAATGGAAGTTAATAAGAGTTTGTTAGGAAGTTACATAATCTGTGTTCTTCATTACAATGTAGATGTCTCCTCTTCTGGCACCCTTTCCAGTGATCACCCAGCCACCATGAGTGTGCTAGTCCCAAAAATGACAGAATCCTGGTGTTTCCTTCTCTTCCCTGTGTGCTATCTCAAAAATGAGTCTAAAGTGGTCATTTCCAACTAGGGGTGCAAGAAAGTCAATGTACCTCCCCACCTAATATAAATTGAAATTTTGTAATATCTGTAATGGATAATTTGTAACGTTTAATACATTTTTAATCTACACTGATCAAGAGGGATTGGGTGAGAATAAACTACCTGGCAATAACCAAAGTAAGAAATAATCATTTGTATCAGGACTTTGTTAATCGTAAAAAATAAGTCCACTATTCAAACAATCAGAGACTCAGAAAATATAGAGAATATTTCATCTCAATAGAAGTAATTATGCATATAAAAAATGACTGCTTAGATAGTCCCTACTCTTTGAAACCGAAAGGAGAAGGAAAATTCCAAGAGGACAGAAGAAAGAAAGTGTTGAGATGACTATTTTTTTAATTTAATCATCATCACTGAAAGCCTGAATTTTGAAACTGATATTTTCACCTGGTTTCCTTCATTGAGAATGTTCGAGGAGTATTTCCTTTTTATTAAAATACTGGCAAACTAAAAAAAGGAGAATAAGTCAGAGTTTAGGAGAAAATTTTCTTCTACATATTTATTACTATACCAAGTGAAATCAGTCAGCAGACTAATATGATAGAGAGAGGTATCATCTAACAGTAAATATGTTATATTTTCTCAATGAAGTTATGATGTTAGGAAGGACAAAGAAAATAAGATAAGGCTTTACTTTAAGGTAGATATTTTTTAAGTATTTTTGATATCAGAGAAATGGATCACCTCATCCACTCAAAGAAGAAAGTGATTAGGAGAACTAATTTTTCATCTGAACTAATTTTTCAGTGATGATATTCAGCAGGAGCTGGGCATGGTGGTGCATGCTTTTAATCCCAGTGACTCGGAGACTATGTGAATTCTAGCTTCTTGGGAGGCCTAAGCAGGAAGGTTGTAAGTTCAGGGCCAGCCTTGGCAACTTAGTGGAACCCTAAATAATAATACAGTGGTTAAGCACCACTGTATTCAATTCCCAGTACTAGAAAAGAAATTAAATTCAACAGGCTGACAAGGAGAAGGTATAAGAGATTTATATATTCCAAGCTAACATGATATTTCACAGAAATTAAAATGATCAAATTTGAAAAATGTGATTGATTCATTGTAGCTTAGCAGTATGTGGTGTACCATAATGAAGGGAGACAGAGAAATAGTTTAAACATACTGTCAATGAACATCAGTGAGTGCCATATCAATACCATAAATAAATATCACAATTATATTCAGGAATAACATATATACCTTGAAAAGGAATATCACATCAAAGTAGACTTTCTGTAGCTGAAAACAGTGAGTTTTAGCAAGAACATTGCACAATCAAAAGTGTACTGTAAGAATAAGATTGGCAGAAATACTGAAGACAGACTTGAGTAATAATACATGAGAATCAGAGAGATTAGTCAATAAAAGATTGGAATTGCTCAAAACAGAAGCATTCTTTTGTAATCCCAGCTACTCATGAGGCTGAGGCAGGAGGATGACATGTTGAGGGCCAACACCAGCAACTTAGCCAGACTCTATCACAAAATAAAAATGTAATGTTGCTCAGAGGTAAAGAACCCCTGGGCTCAATATCCCAGATGTAGATGGGGGTGGGGACAGAAAAATAAGATACATGTGAACTTTCTCACCTTCACAGAGAATATCTACAACATAGTCTCTAATATCATTCTTTGTTTAATAATCAATTTTTTAAAAAATTTACTTTAAATATAAATGGATACCTTATTTTTATGCTTAGAAAATTATTTTGAAATAGACTTTCAGTAGAATAATTCAATAATTCTAGATGCAGTTTATGAAATACATCAATACATGATTATTCCAAAAAACATATTTTTAAAAATATCTCCTCTCCAATATATATGGCCACTCAAACCAAACAGGGAATTCCACAAGCCACCTGGAGAAGCAGAGCCCCGCAGGGTGTGCCAATTTAAAGAATAAACAGAACATATTTATCTTGAATGCTGGCTTTAAAATCTACAAGACTCAATTTCCTTTTCTGCATATAGGACGCATTCACCCACCTTCCTCGTATCTCATCCATAAATTCATTTTCATCTTTGGTAGAAAGAACACCAACTGCCCAAAGGGCGCTAACCATTCCAGAGTCTCTCAGGTCGAAGGCGGGTCTTGCTGGTTGAGATGTTAAGGTGCGGATCTTGTAGCATGAGGGGCAGGTCTCACGGCCCAGGTCCCTGTGCAAGCTCTGGAAGCCGGCGTGGTCTCAAAGGGCCCTGGTCTGAGCGGCTCTGCTAACACGTGGCTTAGCTTTCAGGCATCCACTAGCCTTCTTAAAATTCATTGATTTTCAAATGGAATTGCTTGAATCTAACATCATTCTTAATGATAAAGATAAGACATTATCCACCTAAGATAAAAAAGAAATAGTTATTGTTTCTTATGTTTCCTATTCAACTGAAATAAAGATCCTAACTAGTGAGATATGAGGAAAAAAGAAAATACAGTTTGGAAAAGAGAAAAAATAAGTGGCTTTATTAGCTATATGTTATTAGTGTAGAAGATCCCAAAGCTTCTACAGCAAAATTTCTAGACACAATGATTTTATCAATGTATCAGCACATAAGATCAATATGCAAAAGTCAAGTTTTTTCCCAGTTTATCAGAAATAGGTTTAATTTAAAATTTAAAATGTGCATATATTATTTAAAGTAGCACGAAATATTAAAATATCTATAAATAAATATTACAAAATGTGTACAGGGTACCTATGCAAAAACATCAAAACAATGATGAAAAAATTTAAAAGATATAAATAAGTGAAAAGTATTCTGTTTTCATATATTGAAAGACTCAATGTTAAAACATCAATTTTCTTAAGCCAATGTATTGCGTAAAATTTCAGCCAGATGTTTTATAGGTATTGACAACAAATTCTTAAAATTTACATGGAAAGATGAGATCTAGAATAACCAATGTGATACTGAATTAGAAGAAAAAAGTTAGGGGGCTCAAACTACCAAAAAAAAAAAAAAAGACTACCATAATATTGCTGTAATTGGGATACCATTTTGTTGCTGAAATAATGTATGCTTATATAGAATAAAATATAGCATCCCAAAACAGATACACCTAAATCTGGCTGATTTTTTATAAAAGCACACAGGCAGTTCAACAGAGATAGGGCGGTCTTCCCAACAAAAGATAATAGAGCAATGGGAAGTTCATATACAAAATAAAATCTGAACACGGAACTGATATTATTCACAAAACTTATCTCAGAATGGTTCCTAGAGCCAAATGCAAAACACAAAGCGGTAAAACTTAAATAATATTTTTTAAAAAATCTTAGGAAAATATCTATACGATCTTGAGTTTGATAAGTTTTTAAACATGATACAAGAATAAAAATTTGTAAATAAGATTTCATTAAAAGTAAAATGTTCCACTTTGCAAGACAACTTAAGAGAATGAAAAAAATAAGTCACTGATTGGAAGAAAATGTTTGAAAAATATGTCTGATGAAGAAATTGTGCACCAAACATAATGTTCTCAAAACTCAACAATAAATAAGCAAACAAATAAAGGGCAAAGAACTAAACAAATATTTCACCAAAGAAACATAAATATGAAAAATTATCATAAGAAGAATGTTAAAAGATAAAAAGATAAAGATAGGTATGGTCATATATGACTGTAATTCCAGTTTCTCAAGAAGGTGAGGCAGGAAGATTGCAAGTTCAAGGACAGCCTGGGCAATTTCGTGAGACTCTGTCTCAAAATTAAGAAAAAAGAGTTGGAGATATAGTTCAGTGTAGAGTACCCCTGGGTTCCATCCCAAGTACAGGAAGAAAGGAAGGAAGGAAGGAAGAGAGAGAGAGAAGGGAACGAAGGGAAGAGAGGGGATATTTTTTAAAAATGTAAATTAAAATAACAACGAGATACTGCTACATTTCTGTTAGAACAGCTAAAATGTAAAAAAAAGAGAGAGAGAAGAAATTTAAAAAAAAGAATACAAAGATACTAAGTGCTATAGAGAATGCAGAACAATAGAAATGCATATTCAGTTTCAGAGGGGTTGCAAAATTGTATAGCCAGTTTAAAACAGTGTTTGGGAATATATCACATGATCCAACAATCAAGCTCCTAGGTATTTACCCACCTGGTTTAAAAAGTTATATGCACACCGAAGCCTGCTAGTGAAAAATTTTGGTAGATTTTTTATTTATAATCATCATAAACCAGAAAAGTATCAAGATAGTCTTCAAAAGATGAGTGGACAAACTTTGGAATAATAGTTTGAGATAAAAAGAAATAAATGATCACGTTATACAAAGATAACTATGCATCATTAATGCATATTACTCAGTGGAAGAAACCAGTCTGATTCCATTTATGAGTATATGATTTATAAAAGATATCCTATAAGATTCCATTTATATGGCATCTAAGAAGAGAAAAAAATATCTATCTATAGAGCTAGAAAAAAAGAGCATTGGCTGTCAGGGCTGAAGGTGGAGGTGAGCACCGAATGGTGAAAGCACCGAATGGTGTTTTTAGTGTAGTGAAAATGTAGTAAGCTATATAATTTATAAAACTTCATTGGCTTCCTGAGATTTCTCATATTGGATGTTAGTACATGTTCACCTTATAAAGATAAAGACAATTTTTTCACTACATAACATTCAAGAGTATCCATACTTTCACAGTGTGATTTTTTTTTAAATCCCAACCATTATTCCATCATTAAAATGGCAAAAAAAAAAAAAATGATTGCATTTAACTTAGTTTTTGTCACTATACAAATGAAATATTTTCTTTTTAAAGAAAATTGGCTTCAAATTTTTCCTCTTTGTTCAACCTTTCATGACATAAGAGGATTTTGGAGATTTTGTCCTCATCACTTTTCTCAGAGTCTCTGTAATTCAGCAGAGATTCATTGAAAAATTCATTAATTGAAGCAATGAGTGATTTCATTATTATCCCTGTTTATCTTATATATTTCTTTCATATAATTTACTTTCTTATTTCTTTCATATAATTTACTTTCTTATCTATTAAATGAAAAATGAGGTCTTTGAACTACATTAACCATACAGACAGTTCTGTATTAAAACTTACCTGAGATTTCATCTAATTTATATATCCTTTATTTCACAATGTTTCATAATTAAAATCAGTTATTTATTTTTTATTTTTTGGTTAAATTATACTCCCCTTGACAATTTTCTTTTTTACAAGTTTTTTTAAGTTTATAAATCAAATATATTAGCTGATATTAAAAAGTTTATGTAACAACTAATATACATCAGGTCTATTTCTCAGCATAGAGGTTAAGATACACAAGCTTATATGGCATGTGCATATTCTATTAGTACTTATTCCTGTTTTTGTCTCATCTAAAGCTGAATTGTTTTGTACAGTTTCATGAGCTACATGGGTCTGTTAAATTCAAATTGTAAAAGTAAATATTTAATTTAAAATTTAGTTCCTTGGGCTCTCCAAACATCTTTTAAGAGTTCAATTGCCATGTGTAGCTACTGGGTACCATATTATTATTTTTTTTTAAATTTTTTTTTATTGATTATTTATCACATTACATAGTTCATGATATATCATCTTTCATACGTTAGACTCAAATTGTGCTTTGAACTCCCATTTTCACCCCAAATACAGATTGCAGAATCACATCTGTTACATATTCACATTTTTACATAATGCCATATTAGTGACTGTTGTATTCTGCTACCTTTCCTATCCCCTACTATCCCCCCTCCCCTCCCCTCCCCTCCCATCTTCCCTCTCTACCTCCCCTGCTGTTGTTCAATTCTCTCCCTTTTTTTTCCCTCCCCCTTGCCCCTCATAACCTCTTATAATTTTATGTATCCTTGAAGGTCTCCTACCATTTCCATATGCTTTCCCTTCTCTCTCCATTTCTCTCCCCCCATTCGTCTTTGTTTACTGTAGTCTTTTCCTCATGCTCTTTCTTCCTGTTCTGTTCTTAGTTGTTCTCTTTATATCAAAGCAGACATTTGGCATTTGTTTTTTAGGGCTTGGCTAGCTTCGCTTAGCATAATCTGCTCTAATGCCATCCATTTCCCTGCAAATTCTATGATTTTGTCATTTCTTAGTGCTGCATAATACTCCATTGTGTATAGATGCCACATTTTTTAATCCATTCATCAATTGAAGGGCATCTAGGTTGGTTCCACAGTCTAGCTATTGTGAATTGTGCCGCTATAATCATTGATGTGGCCGTATCCCTATAGTGCGCTCTTTTAAGGTCCTCAGGGAATAGTCCGAGAAGTGCGATAGCTGGGTCAAATGGTGGTTCCATTCCCAGCTTTCCCAGGAATCTCCATACTGCTTTCCAAATTGGCCTCACCATTTTGCAGTCCCACCAGCAGTGTACAAGTGTACCCTTTTCCCCACATCCCCGCCAACACTTGTTGTTGTTTGACTTCATAATGGCTGCCAATCTTACTGGAGTGAGATGGTATCTTAGGGTGGTTTTGATTTGCATTTCTCTGATTGCTAGAGATGGTGAGCATTTTTTCATGTACTTGTTGATTGATTGTATGTCCTCCTCTGAGAAGTGTCTGTTGAGGTCCTTGGCCCATTTGTTAATTGGGTTATTTGTTATCTTATTGTTTAATTTTTTGAGTTCTTTGTACATTCTGGATATTAGGGCTCTATCGGAGGTGTGGGGGGTAAAGATTTGTTCCCAGGATGTAGGCTCTCTATTTACCTCTTTTATTGTTTCTCTTGCTGAAAAAAAACTTTTTAGTTTAAGTAAGTCCCATTTGTTTATTCTTGTTGTTAACTCTTGGGCTATGGGTGTCCTATTAAGGAATTTGGAGCCTGACCCCACAATTTGTAGATCGTAGCCAACTTTTTCTTCTATCAGACGCAGTGTCTCTGATTTGATACCTAGCTCCCTGATCCATTTTGAGTTAATTTTTGTGGATGGCGAGAGAAAGGGATTCAATTTCATTTTGTTGCATATGGATTTCCAATTTTCCCAGCACCATTTGTTGAAAATGCTATCCTTCCTCCATTGCATGCTTTTAGCCCCTTTATCAAATATAAGATAGTTGTAACTTTGTGGATTAGTCTCTGTGTCTTCTATTCTGTACCATTGGTCTACCCACCTGTTTTGGTACCAGTACCATGCTGTTTTTGTTACTATTGCTTTGTAGTACAGTTTGACCTCTGGTATCGCTATGCCTCCAGATTCACACTTCCTGGGTACCATATTAGACGGAGCAGATAAAGAATGTTTGCATCACTCCAGATTGTTCTAGCGGACAGAACTCACCTAGAACTTTCCATCTAATAGATTACAAAGTGTTATTTAAACTTTCATTCTCTTTTTGTGTAGTGAAGTCCCCTCTGGTTTTTTTCTGACTCTCCAGTGTTGAAAACCAATGTCTGTGCAGTCTAACTCACACATACACATACTCACTTGATTTTTGTCTTGTAGAAGAAAACAAAAAGGGGGCAGAGTGATAAGAAATTAACAATATTCTTATCGGAAAGTCTGAACTCTTAAATGCTTTAAAAATGATATGGAGAAAAAGAGGATCAGTAAAATCAGTATTTCCATTCTATTCTCACAACATTTTAGATGTAGCATTCTCAGTACACTTTCATTTTCATTCTTTTTCTTCCTGAACCTAATATATCCTATGGTTGTGAAGTACATATATGCATAGGTTTCCTCATTTTTTTTTTCAATTCCATATTGTGGAAACTAATGCAATCCTGCTTCCAGGAGCATGAACAAAATCAGATACTGCAGTATACCAACAACTCTGGGTGAAGGTTTGACAGTGAGTAACACAAACAGAAATGATAAAATAGTTCTGACTGAATATGGTTTCTAAATGTAGTGTTACATAAATAGGAGACCATCGGACTGAGGCTTTCCCTGTAATTTGAGTTTCTACATGAACAATGATAACTTTAGTTCATAAGTGAACTGAAACCTAACTTAGGAGTCTAATTATTTTTTTTTTTTAGCATAGATGGGTCTTAGACAATCATAAGCAGCCAAGCCTCAGGCAGTCAACTGAAAAGACAATGTCCAAATTAGGAAAATGCCTGGCTGTATCCAAAATATTTCTACACTTTACCTGTTTCACCTATAAATACTCAACACCCATGTTGCAGTCTAGAACATTCTTTTTTTAAATTTTCTTTATTTTTACTTGTTCTTTTTAGATATACATGAAAGTACAGTGTATTTGACATTTTGTACATACATGGAGTATAACTTATTCTAATGAGGATACCATTCTAGTGGCTGTACATGATATGGAGTTATGCTTGTCATATATTCACACATAAACATAGGAAAGTTATGTCTGATTCATTCTACTGACTTTTCCATTCCCACTGCACTCTCTTCTCTTCATTCCTCTTTGTCTAATCCAATAAACTTCCATTTCCCCCCTCTACCCAACCCGTTATTGTGCTTTAACATCAGCATGTCAGAGAGAACATTTGGTCTTTGGTTTTCTGGAATTGGCTTATTAGCATCATAGTCTCCAGTTTTAGTCATTTACTGGCATATGCCATCATTTCATTCTTCTTTAAGGCAGAGTGATATTCCATTGTGTATAGGTATCACATTATCTTTATCCATTTATCTGGAACCAAGGGTTAGTTCCGTAGCTTAGCTATTGTGAATTGAATTTCTATAAACTTTGATATGCCTACCAAGGAGTGGCATAACTGGTTCAAATGGTGGTTCTATTCCAAGTTATCTGATGTATCTCCATACTGCTTTCCAGAGTGGTTGTACAAATGTATAGTCTCACCAACAATGTATGAGTGTACTTTTTTCCCCACATCCGTACCAACAGTTATTATAACTTGTATTCTTGATAATTGCCATTCTGGCAGTCTGGAGCATGCTGAACCTGTGTGCTTCTCAGTGCTGCATGATTTATTAATTGTTATTCACTTAAACTGTGGAATTTACTTTGTCTCATTTTTCTTCTTTTAATAGTAGAAATAAACCACACTGTATGTAACCTGCTTTGCTCTTAGTGGCAAAACTAAAGGAGGCTTGGTTTTAAATTTTTATCTCATTAACATTTTGCATTGAGAATATGTTAATCCACATATACTTATGCATAGCATATTATACAGTTCATGTAAATTTGAGGGTAGAATATATTAAAAACAAACTGCACAGTTCTACTTTTACCAACTTACAAGGACCAGTGAAACATGTGAGTTGTGAATGTGTGATGGTTAAATTTATGTTTCAACTTGACTAGATGTTGGTGCTTGGATATTTGGCCAAATACCACTGTAGATGTTGCTATGGAGATATTTTTCAGATGTGATTGACATTTAAATAGACTGAGTGAAACAGATTACTCTCTGTGGTGTAACTAGGCTTCATCTAATCAGTTAAAAAGTCTTCAGACAAATCACTGAGGGGCTTCTAAAAGGAATGAATTCCACCTCCAGACTGCCTGAGAACTCCAGATTGAAATACCAACTTCTGCTAGAATTTCTATCAAGCCTGCTGGTCTGCACTGCAAATTTTGGACTTGCTAGCCCACAAAACTGTATGAGTCAATTTCTTAAAATAAATTTTTTCTGTGTATGTCATCCTGTCGGTTCAGTTTCTCTGGAGAACCCTGACTAACACAGGCTGATGCAAAGGGACAGGCATCAGGATATTTCAAGAGAGGAGATAGCCTTTCCACCTGTTGAGGAGTACACTTCAGGCAGAGGGACAAACCTTGTCTTATATAAAAATAGACATGGATGGGAGGCAGAGAGACCTCTCCAGCACTGGGTTTATAGTGTACAATGTGTGCATGATCTGTGTGTGTGCATGCGCGCACGCGCCAAGGACTGAACCCAGGGGCACTTAACCATTGAGCCATATCTCCAGGTCCCTTTATTTATTTATTTTTTTAATTTTGAAACAGGGTATTGCTAAGTTTCTTAGAGTTTCACTAACTTGCTGAGGCTAGCTTTAAACCTGTGATCCTCCTGCCTCAGTTTCCGGAGCCACTGGGATTGTAGGTGTTCACCACTGCAACCAGATGATCCAAGTCTATTCTTACATTTCTAATATAGTATTAATGAAAGGAGTTCTTCAAATACTTATTTTATAATTTCTCTATTATTATGCTATTATAATACATATCTTGTTAATATTTACTTTAGTGTTTACTTCATGAAGGGCATGTTATTCTCATACTTGAAAGAAAACCTAGTGCAGTGAAATTTTTTTAATTCTTTATTCTAATTCTAATTTGCTATATATGACAGTAGAAGGCATGACAATTCATATTACACATATAGAGCACAATTTTTCATATCTCTGATTGTATACAAAGTATATTCACACCATCGTGTTTTCATACATGTACTTAGGGTAACGATGCGCATCCCGTTCCAACATCTTTTTTACACCCCTTGCCCCCTCACTTCTCCTCCCTCCCCTTTGCCCTATCTAGAGTTTCTCTAATCTTTCCATGTTCCTCCTTCCAACCCCATTATGAATCAGCCTCCTTATATCAGAGAAAACATTTGGCATTTTTATTGGCTAACTTCACTTACCATGATATTCTCCAGCTCCATCCATTTATCTGCAAATGCCATGAGTTCATTATCTTTTATTGCTGAGTAATATTCCATTGTGTATATATACCACATTTTCTTTATCCATTTATCTACTGATGGGCATCTAGGTTGGTTACACAGTTTAGCTATTGTGAATTGTGCTGCAATAAACATTGGCATAGAAATAACCTTCCCCAATAGATCTTTTGAAACTACTTTTGTACTTCCTGACATGGAGTGAAAAGCTGAAGTCATACAACTATTAAATTTTTATTTCTCTTTTTGTAGGTAACTTGACATTCTTTTATATGCTTGCCATCTAAGACAGTTGTATTCATAATAGTTAAATTTTTAAAAGCATGAATATATATATATATATATATATATATATATATATATATATATCTCAAAATATCTATTCTCATTATTTTTGCTTGGACATGAATTACCTTTGTAGTCTATAATCAGGAATTTTAGGATTTTTAGTAACATTGATGACAATGCTCATGATTTTAGTTTGATTAACTTTTCTCCTATATAAAGCACTTTCATCACGTTTTTAAAATCGGAATTTTGTCATATTTTCAAAAAAACTTCAGAAAAAGTTTGAGACATTTCCTCTCCAAGTCAAGACTTAATTAGTAAAAGTTAATTCTACTCTGTGTATTTAATATTGTGACTATTATGTTTACAATTTTGGGGGGATTCTCCTTTATCTATCTATCTCTTTTTCATTTCATCCAATTTTATTTTCTTCTCATCTGTTTTTAACCTATAATTTGCTATAAAGTCTGTGCTTTCACATATTTTAATTTGTATCAAAACCCTTTAAAATGTCTTGTAACTCTTGTAGTAAATTAGCTCTAGTTATCTTCTACTTGGCATATTCATGGTGACATTCCTTTATTGTGAATCTCTATTGATTCTCTACAAACCTTATGTTGTTGGATTTTTTTTCCTGTCTTCTCATTATTCAGCAAGATGAACCCTCTAAATTAATTCCCATCTAATAAATAGGGTATGATTATTGCCATTGGCAAAACTTTCTGATCAGTAAGCAGAGATCAAATATTTTATTACATCTAGAGGGACAACAGGCAGATACTTAATACTTTATGGTGATTCCAAGTTCTTATAAAAGTCTTTTCTTTACTACATTTCTGTTAGTCTGAAACACAGGCTTCTCCCATTGTTTAATCCTTAACTGACGAATAAATGCATAATTCATGTCATCTCAGTTCTCTGCCACAATTCTCATTATGTTTCTCTACTGACTTTTGGTAACTGTAGACATTATCCTACAAGAACTTGGATGTTTCTGCCATCCTGGGTGAAAACGTGCATTCTTTCCTCCAAGATTCCAGATATCACTCTAACTACTAGCATATAGGAGGTAGTAAGGGGGATGTCCTCAAAGGCTATTGGTCCAGGAATAGACATCAGGGCTGTCTTCTTGTAGTAAGACTGTGTTTCTAACCCAGATAGAGGACAAAGAGGAAAACGGAATGAACCACTTCCAAGTTTCTGACAGAAGATTTCAATCAGCAGGTAATACAGGCATATTGTTCACAGTATCTTGCTGAACTTTGGGGATAAGTTTACAACTAGTATTAGTCTAAGGTAGTGATGTGTGTTTTCATCTTTTATGTTGCTTATAAACAAATCTAGTGAAAAATTACAAAACAAAAAACAAACAAATTTAAAAAACCCTGAGATCTCCCAGACACAAACCAGATGACATCTTAAATGAAAGTCAATTTTTCATTTATTAGATCTAATCATTCAATATTCTTTTAAATAATTTCCATTTTAAAAATTTCTTTTGTTATCTTTAAGACATTTGTTCAACATGTTTGAGTGAAGAATTGGAACTTTTATAATAGAAAACAGAAATACTGAAATAATCTTTCTGGAACTTTTATAATAGAAAATAGAAATACTGAAATAATCTTTCTAACAAGCACTTTATTAATCAGTTTTAATTCATGTATTAAAAGTGTGAATATCAAAACATAGAAGAGACATGTTACACCTAAAATCTGTTAAGGTTTACATGTGAACAAACTGTTTTATCTGAATTCATTAAAAGGGTCATTGATACAAACCTGGCTGAATTAACTAAGCAATTTATTGTGTATATAGGAAACTAGAAGTTAATCTGAAAAAAAAAATACAATGCCTATATAATTTTACTTATTTAACAATTATATGCATTTATTATAATGGAGAATAAAATTACAAAATAAAGTAATGCTTAAATCTGAAGAGTGAAATAATCTGGTGATAATAGTACTAAAAGTTTAGATCCACCAAGATTACACATCATGTGTTGTGGCCATATTTATTTTTTTAAATAACATTTACTTATAAAAAGAGTCTATGTTGGCCATCTTTGAGAATTTTGGGTGAATCTTATTAGAAAACTAATATAAAAAGTCACTAAACAATGCATTTAGATATATTTACTATTACTTTATCATTATGCAAGGAACATTAGCTGATTTAACACTGAGATGTATACTAATGTGAAATGCTACCTCTTATGTCATGATACCCTGTAGTCACTATAAGAACAGTATGAAGCAAGAAGCATGCTGTTTATCTTCCAAAAAGCAATTGGTCTCTGTAATCCAAAGACACTGAAGAAAATGTTTAAAATTTAAGAGGAATTGCTGTGAATAGTTCTTCAAAAATTTAAACTCTAGCTGATTGTGGTGGTGCATGTCTATAATCCCAGCTACTTGAGAAAGTGAAGCAGGAAGGTTGTAAGTTCAAGGCTTGCCTCAGTAACTTAGGAAAACCCTATCTTAAAATAAGTAGGGCTGGGGATACAGCTGAGTGGTAGCTGCAGTGAAAAAACAAGACTCTGGTTCAGTGTGGGAAATGCATTTGAAAATGTTTGGACATATTTAAAGGAAATTTTCACCTCACTAAATACTGTCACTAAAAATATCTTTTTATGACTTATTGTCATTTAGTTACTTTGCAAGACTCGCCACTAAAATGTAGAAGCGCATGACCTTATTTCCTTAGACTTCCATTCAGTAATACAAATTGTTTTTAATTAACTCAACTCTGCCAGTGTACTCACTTGCTAGAGAAGTCAGTTTTTTTTCCCTTCATTTAAAAGTTACTTCATTTAAAAGTAGTGGTACATGCCTGTAATCCCAGCAACTCAGGAGGCTGAGGAAGAAGGATCGAAGTTTGAGGCCAGCCTAAGCAACTCTCTGAGACCCTCAGTAATTAAGCAAGACCCTGTCTTAAAACAAACAATAAAAAGGGCTGGTAAAGCACTCCTCCATTTAATCTTCAGTACCAAAAGAAAAAAAAAAGTTATTAAGTAATGGCTATAAAATTTCATGAATTTTGTCAGGCAATACTATTGTAATTCATAATTAAAGTGTTTTCTGCTGCTTCTTAACAAGATTATTGTCTTTTTATTTTAACCAGAAATTATTATTAGCTAAGGAATTAATTTTAGCCAAAAATTTAACAACATGACCTGTTATGGACGAATGATACAGTCAAGCTTGATTAAGTTCAACACCACTTTGCAATGTGTTTTCAATTAAGAAGGATCCAACAATGAATAACAGAATCTTCTCAAGTTGCAAATTAAAAAGATATAACATATGGGTTTATTTATTTTACTTTTAAATATTTAATTGAGAGGTGAATTTGGCAGAGCATATCTCATATCCCTGATCACAATGTGAGAAGTGACTTTATGTCCTTGGATCAGACATTTTAGTTGATAAGTAAGGATTCTTAAAATTTTATCTGTGTAACACATGAATCCATATTCTTGATGATTCTATGTTTTAAATGGATGGAAGTAATTTTGTGGGTGACTAAATTCACAGATGGAAAATAATGCTTACCACCTGCTTGAGGGAGACTAGTGAATTCAGTTGTCCAAACACCTGGATTTCAGTCCATTTTTTTTTCTTTACCCACTTCATGACCTTGGGAAAAAGATATATTTCCTAAACCTCAGCTTTCATGATTACAATACAAAGGTATATAATAAAATATTTTTCATCTACTTGAGAATTTAAATAGATGATTTGATATTCAAAATCTAAATCACATAATTATACAGAAAAGTGTATATTTTCAGATATAAGTAAATACATGAGAATCAGGAGAAACATCACACTAAAATTATGTGAATACTCATTCTTTCAGAACTATACAAGCTAAATCAGTTTTTGATCATCTACAGATATAATAAATACAGTAAAGAAAACATAAATAAAGAAGCTTTTGTCAAAGGCTGGCTTCTCAGAATCATCATTAACAAATGTTGTTAAATCAAAGCTAGGCTTAGTACATATTTCAGTAAAGAAGAGCACTATGTTGACAAAGATTTGCATCACTCGGTGACATCAGTGATGATTTGGAGCCTGCTTTACAGCAAATCCTTTAGTGCAGCAATTTGATCAGAATTGAGTAATACTTTAGTATTTGTGGATACAACATATTGACATTTTCAGAACTTGGGACAATAAGCAGTTGTTTGGTGATATTTATTAAAAGTTTAAAATATGACCAATATTATGTTTATTTAAGTAAGTTATTGAGGATTTCCCTGAAACAAACAATACTATGTACAATGTCTACTTTCTTGAACAACAATTTCCCAGAACGGCACAGCCACATTGATGAAGACAGTGAAGAGTAAAGTGGTCTGAGGTGACAATGAACTGAGTATAGTTTATTCTCACTATGTAACAAAAAAAGAAAATATTTTTTTGCACATACTATCTTCATAATAAAATGAATAATATACATGTGCAATTTTTTTTCCTAAAGTCAAATTGCCACATTTTTTCTTTTTTTCTTTTTTAGTTGTAGTTGTACACAATACCTTTATTTTACTTATTTTTTTTTTTTTTTAATGTGGTGCTGAGGATCAAACCCAGGGCCTCGCACCTAGTAGGTGAGTGTTCGTTCTACTGCTGAGCCACAATCCCAGCCCAACTTGCCGTATTTCTTTCTGAATGTTATGAGACCACCCCAATTTAAATGATTCCTTGGGAAAATATCATGTTTATTAAATGACAATAATCTTATTAAGATTCTAATTAAATTTCAGAATTAATCTAATAAACAATCTATAATGATTAAGTCTAATATATTTTATGAACAAAAAAGAAAGAGTATTTTTTTTTCTCTTTTAAACATACAGGAGTCCTACTTTTTTTTACATCCTCCTTCCCAGTAATATAACATATATAAAGAAATGACAGAATTATAATTTTGGAAATACATGTTTTCAAGGAATACAGAGAATATCATAAATATTCCACATTGTGTTTTGATTGGTTTATTTTTAATATTTTTGTTTTATAGTTTGCATGATATTTACATCCATTCTATCAATTATAATTAATAGCTATTTAAACAAAATGCATGATATTTTTGTCCATTTCGGTTGTACACACCTGTAAATCCCAGCAACTTGGGAGGCCGAGGCAGGAGGATCGCTGGTTTTAGGTCAACCTCAGCAGCTTAGGAAGGGCGCAAAGGCTTATCTCAAAGCAAAAAACAAAAGAAAAAGGAAAGTTCTGAGGGTTTAGCTTAGTGACAAAGCGCCCCTGGGTTTAATACCCAGTACCAGAAAAAAAAGAGTATGATATTTTTATATCAAATGAAATGAGGTTGCTGCAGGAGACGTCCTGGTGACAGGCTCTCCTCCTGCTCTCGGTGCTTGTGGGGCCATGCCCTGCTTGGCCACTGACCTGGGGATGACCTCCTGAGAGCTCTCCTTCAAACTTGAGCACCAAGTCCAGGTCAGGTTTTTCAGTTTGGGGTTGGGTTTATCTCTGATCCTGGACGTCAGCTTTGCTTGTGACTTACCACCTGAGTAGGCTTGCCAAGAAACCCCAGTTAGTGACAGGGAGCGGAGAGTTTCAGCGGCCTCCTCCTGTCACCTGTACCATGGTGACAGAAGCGTTATTACCCTACGATCCCATGCTGGAGAGACACTGCTGAGACCTTTCATCACTTCCAAGCCAGCAGTGCAGAACAGGAACGAACTTATTAAAAGGCCGATGGAGGACCGATTTCACTGGACTGATTTGATGATGATAACAGTACGTGTTATGCGGATGGCAGCACCAGACCTACTATCTTAACTCCTGCCTCATCTCACTGGAGCGAACAAGGAATCATAAATCATGAATTCTTCATATGAGCCATTTCTGAAGAATTGGGGTACAGGAAGATACATAACTGAGTCATCTCACAAGAAATAGCACTCAGCAGAAAAACTTGGGTTGGATGAAAAAATGAAATTAGAATCATCCGAGAATTAAGAGAGCGCCCTACTCCCAAATTTGAAAAGCAGTAGACCCCTCCAGAGGAAGTGCTCTGAGAAACAGCAGATGTAAACTGCTGCGAGAGTACAGTGGTTCTCATGACTCACTCTGTTTTGAGCCTTGTGTAGCCGGGTAATTTCTTATTTTGCTGTATTCCCCCAAATAATCTCTTACGTATGTGTAACAGGAAGTAGTTATAAGAATATTTGTGCCATTACTATTCACTATGGCTAAGCCCACTAATCCACCTATATTGCTGATAATTTCTTGTGTCACGAATTTCCTCAAAATCGAATGTCTTACAACAAACCGATTTTATTATGTTACAGTTTGAATCAGAGTGGTTCTTAGGGTTACAGGAAAACACATTCAAAGGAAGACTGGAAGTTTTGTTGTTAATCAAAACTCTCATCCAATGTGACATCAGAGTACCAAAAAGAGTGGGCTTACAGACAAAATGCACATTTAGAACATAACTGATGGAGAAAGAAGATACCACAATAAGACCTGGTAAAATTGCTATACCTTCGAATTTCTAAAATTTTTAGAAATAAATATTCAAATGTCACTCTCTGAGACATGCAATAATGTAGTTATATGGATTTTTCACCCTCCTCCCCAAAGAGGATTAAGAATAATGTTATAATTACTTTAGCATTGAAGATACACCTTAATGAACTTAAACTTATATCTCATTTAGGTATCAGCTAAGTTGCTATTGAGGCAACTAATATATTTTCCTCCTGTAACCTACATTTTCCAACCTTACTTAGGATTAAGTAAATCATTTTACTATGTTCTCACCAATAAGAAGAAGGCAGAGATGATACATTCCCCTTCTAGGCCTGATCCTGAAAACCTCATGATGTCCAGTTCTCTCTCCTCACACTTTGGCCAGTTAGTGATGAATACTTCAGGTGACTTTGGGAACCTCACCATGAAATTCACAAAGTATCATTGTAGGTTTGCAGAGAATGAAACACTTCTCTATGCCACCCCACTTTCTTTGAATATGAAATTATCTTCTAATGTGTCCAGGCACAAAAATTGGATATCACAGCATGTTAGTTTCATTAATAATACTATTACAGGATGATTAACATTGTAATTGAAACCAAAAAAAAAAAAAAATTCACATCCTTGTTTGCTTCCTATACTCCATGACTTGAGTTTTGACATCATTTTCCTGAATCTCTAAAGATTCAAAAATTGTGTTCTTCTGAGACTGTAAGTTCATTTGAGGCAGCCACAGTAAGGGTGGGATGCTAGCCTGGGCTATAAACTTTAGTAGTCTATGAAGTTGTTGGACCTTTTTAAGAACATCTGAAAACCTAGTTCAACACATGAAGACCTATAAGGAGTATATCTATTATGTCAAAAAATGTCCAGCTTGAAACTACTAAAGAAATACCTTGTCTGCACAGGCACTGGGATGAGCCTATTCTGGCTGAAACAGAATAGTAAATAAAGAAGGATAAACTCATAATTTAAACTCTCTACTTTTCATTTTTCAAACTTTAACTTTCAAGTTCATTTGATATTTTGGCTTTTAATTTCCTCATTAAAAAATGTGCCAGTAGACGTTGATTCTATTCAAAATTGAGCTATTCTTCAATCTATTAGCAAATCATCGCACATACTCTTTTGAATCGAGTAACTTAACATATGTTAATGCAGAATAGAAAAGTTTTCAACCTTGAGAACAAGGTAAACTGAAGTTAGTTTAGTGTAATGAATTTTCTTAATGAGTTTCAAGATCTGGTTGGAGTGATGACTACACTGAAGATCATTGGCTCTAGGATGACATCAAGAGGAAGAATTACTGGTAGAAGAAATGTCTTGCGATTTTGACAGCAAAACCATAATGATTGTTTTTGTCAGCTTTGTCACTTCTGTGAACAAAAGATTTGACCAGAACAACTGTAGAGGAGGAAAGTTTATTTGGGGATTTACAGTTTCAGAGGTCTCAGTCGATTGACAGCCAGCTCCATTCCTGAGGCTCAAGGTGAGGCTGGACACCATAGCAGAAGAGTATGGCTGAGGGAAGTAGTTCACATGATGATCAGAAGCAGAGAGAGACAACATTCACCAGATTCAAAATATATACTCCACAGGCATGCCCCCAATAACATACCTACTCTAGCCACACCCTAACAGCCCTAAACCGCCACTCAGTTAATCCAGTCAAGGATCATCCACTGATTGGATTAGAATGCTTCTGGCCCGGTCATTTCTCTTCCAAACCTTCTTGCATTGTCTCAAGGTGAGACATAACCTAACAGGGACAGAGCACTAGTAATAAATGGATTTTAATATCTTCTTCTCTCTGACTTCTACAACTGCTGGTCAGTTGATTCTGAATTCTGTCATCAAAGAGGAATAAAATTTTCCCCTACTTTAAAAATCTCATATCTTTCTCTGTGTTTGGTACTCTGCATGCCCTTAAAACAAAACAAAACAAAACGGAAAAGCGATGAATGGGGACTGACAGAATAAAAAGTCTACTAGTGTTGAAGTTTATAAGAAGCTAAAAAAGTCCTTCGTTTTAATTATCACTCTATCACTAAATTGTGAACATTATCAAGTCTTTTTCTAAACTTCAGTTCCCCAAATCAACATGTACACAATTTATATTTTTCCTCTCTTTGACAAAACCACCCTTAATATTTTCCTCAGTTGGACTCAATTTTAGACCCTTGTCTCCCTGGCTATTGAGGCCAACTGCTGCAGTCTGGCTGGGCACAAATCACGAGCCACTGAAGCAGGAACAAACTTTATTTCTGAACTCCACCAGCACACTCCACACACGCTCCCACTAACTCCCCCGAAAGCCACGGGGCTCCTCCAGGAACCAGCAACTGGAAATATCCCCCCCCCCCCAGGGCTCAAGGGGAACTCCGCCAGAACTCAAAAGTCATCATCTTAATGACTTGCTACCGTCACCTCTCAACCCCTTCTTCTGGCAAAAATGCCGTACGTCATCCTGACTGGGCTGTGGCCCTCAACAGCCAACCTCTCTTTTCTTATAGCATTTATTTTATATTTTTTTTTTCTGATTTTGAGATACAAGTCTTCTCCCAAAATGCTTATCTTAAGAATCTGGCAGCCATCTCTGAAATTCAATCATCAATCAACAAATAATTTGCCCCCACTAACCCTCAGTGTCTTTGGGGATGTGGGAGCCTAACTTTAATAAGAGACAATTCACAAACACAAATAGTTCAATCACATCAACCAAAACCCTGCATAATGCTCCTCACTACATTTTTATTGGCACAACCCAATGCTTAAACAAAACAAAACAACCTTCCCCCTTAGTTCCACTGCTCTTGAAATCAGTCTTTCACCCCTGTGGTGATATTCTTAACCTCTTGCAATAATCTCAGTGAAGTCTCCTAATCTGTTTAACTCTGGATATATTTTTCTTTAACACTTCACTTATACTTTTAATTAGTGAAAATAGATGGACAAAGTTATGAATTTGCTATAATTTTTTCCTTGAAAACTGTTGTAAATTTTGTGAGATTCTTTGTTTAATATGGCTTACCCAAATCAGACAAGTAGAACAGATTGATACTATGTATCAGTAAACAAAAGTGAGCAGGTGTGTGGAACTACTTCTCAAACTAAGAAAACATAGTTTTCAGTGGATGTGGTGGCACACTACTGTAACCCAAGCAACTCTGGAAGCCGAGGAGAATAGGAAGTTCAAAGCCAGTTTTAGCAATTTAGCAAGGCCCTATAACAATTCAGGGAGATATTGCCTCAAAATAAAAAAGGGCTGGGGATGTGGCTTAGTGTTTAAGTGTCCCTGGGTTTAATCCCTTGTACCATAAAACAAACAAAAAATGTATAATTTTCATAATAGAGTTTTAATTCATAGTTGCCAAGAAGATTAAATATTGGATCAGCTACTAGGTCAATTATGTATCTGTTGCCATAGTTTTCAGATATATTGTCACAAATGTTTGTGTAAACTGGGGAAGAGATCATGATGTAGTGTTATTTAGGAAGGAAACCTCGTATGTGAACTAGTTTAATCTCTTCATGTTATATTTACAGAGAGAGATGATTCGCCATTATTCTTATCTCTTTTGCCTTGCACATAAAAGACAGTGAGTGAATATCTGTTGAATAACAAATAAGTTTATAAAAATAATGTTATTGTAGGTGTTCAGAACTGTAAGAAAGGTCACATGCCAGCTTCCTGATTTGCTCTCACCAGTTATAACTGTTTATAATAAAACTTACATCAAATGATATTCATTCATTTATCTATTCATTTATTCCATAAGTACAAATCAAACACTTACATTCTGCCAGAAATCATTCTCAGTTCTGGAGTCAGAGAGATAAGCAAAAATAAATAGGTTAATAAAACCCTTTGTCCCTGTGAGCTTCATATTTTAGTAGCAGTATACAGATGATAAACAAATGAAGTGAAATATAGAGCATCTGGCTTTGTGTATAAATAAAAAATATATTTCTTAACACTGGGATTAAAAGAAAAATGTATTGCAGCCTACTGAATAAGTGTGACTGAAGTAAGTATTGTTTTCCATGAGACGCACCTTTTTCAGAATTTGTTCTTAAGGGAATTGGTTAGCCACAGGAAGAGAGTAAACTTCACTGTAGGCTTTTCCCCTTTTGTTTCTATGTTGTGCCTAAGACATTCAATCATCCTGTAAAGTGAGAACACTAAAGCCATATTCCTTTTTGTATCTATTTGAAGCTTTGGGAGGTTTTCAGTAAAGTGATGAAAGCTAAAACAGTTAATGCCCATTACAGGACAATATGTTTCTTAGTAGGAATGCCTTTGTAATTAATAGACATGCAATAATTTCACACATAGACTAAGTCCTTAACGAATTTAAACCTAAGCAATCATGGATTTCAATTATGAGACTCAATTTTGATAATATAAGGCTGAATTAATTGTCTCCTATGTCATTCCATGGACAAGAGGAATTGGTGCTAGGATTTTTACCACCTTTCTGGAAATTTACTTCATACCTCTTCTTACTGAATTTTCCAATAGGACTTCAAGTTGAAATAAGCTTTCTTTCACAAACCTAGAATTAAACCAGTGTAAATGCAAGGTAGACATTTTTGTTTATTTGAATTTTGGTGTGGGAAAGTGTTTAAAGATTATTTAGTCTATCTTATAGTTTCTAGAGATCAAGAGTTAAATCTCAAAGCTTTAGAAATAGAACTAAAAGTCTGCTCTTCTGACACCCAGCTCAGTATTTATTCCACGGTGTTATTCCTCATTGCTTGCTTCATGTTGCCCTTGGTATGCAACACTGCTGGGTAAGAAAAACAGGTAGCACATTGCACTCTACTGAGAATTAATCATACTGTGTGGGCAAAGCAAGTTTGTTTCTCAACACAAGAGAACTACTGTCCAACAAAATATGCTCTTTCCTCTCTATACTATTTTTTCTTTGTTTTTTAATCTTATAAGACAAGAATTAAAAATCCGAGGCAACAGAATATATGTACTTGTCATTTTATTTTAGTTATATCATCTCTAAATTTGGAGCAGGAACTCATTTTGAAAGAGAAAATTCAAAATTTTCACAGAATTAGCTTCATCGTTTGGATGTAAGTAGTTTGCAAAAATACAAAGCAATATTGGATTGACTCTAATGGATGTTGTTTTAGTCCTAAAACAAATTGTATCTGTTTCAGTACACAAATTATTTAACTGAGTTTAAGGCAGAAGAAACAAAGGTGATATGATTGTATCATGATATTTGCTTTCTACAATATATTTTTTCCTATTTCAAAAATTTTTTAAACATTGTATTTAATTGAGTTTTGTTTTCTCTTTATATGAACTATTAATTCATCCATTTAACAACTATAAATTAAATATTTATGCATTTATACATACTTTTATATATACTTGCATAAGGAATAGGTCTATGGATTGAACCTAATATTTTAGGTGAAGGGAACACATAGACTAATGGTGGTAGAAGAGGGAATTAATCATGGCATTTCAGTGAGGATGGAGATGAAAGAAGAGAAGTGATTACTGATGCCATGAGGCGTAAGATTGAGCAAGGATCAGCTTTTGTGATAGATCTCAGAAAATAAGCATACCATTAGTTAACAAATTTCCAGATGGATATTTGCTGAGCCAGGACTTCTATGTAAGCCTTAAATGTGATATGCAATTAAAATCTTTCAAATAGCTGCATTAACAAAGCAAAAGAAACCATAAAATTGTGATATATTTTGTATTGAATCCTAAACATTATCAGTACGTTAGTCAATATAAAAATATATATTTTTATATATTAGCAATATATTCTATTTTTTTGTAGTAACTCCTTGAAGTCTGTTGCCTTTTATAAACACAGGGTATTTTTTTCTTGGACCAGTCATATTTCAAATGCTTGAGAGTCACATTTGGCTAGCAGCTACCTGTAGAATGATAAAGTGCTGGACTGCCAGCTTGTATATTCTCCAAGAAGAAGTGGTAGCATCATGATCTAAGGATAGTGAGTGATGGAGTGAGAAAAAAAAAGCTGGAAAATGCCCCCATAGGACGCAGGACAGTTGACCATTAGGGAGATACATACCTGTTGCATGAACCTTCAGAAAACCTTTAAAAAATTGTTCACACTCTGTCCTTTCAGGGTATCTCTTTGTCGCCAGTGCATTACCCTGATGTTGTAACATTGCTGCTAAGCATCTTAAGAGCCTGTGTATTTGGATGAGGGCAATGGGATTCTCTTTACTAGGAATAAATCTAATGATGACCTTATTCCCCAAGGCAGCTGATTTGCTGCCAGAAGCTCAGGAAGAACAGCTAGAATCAGCAGCTCTTTACACCAAAAACAGAGAGTGAAGTCATGAACTTAATGCTGTATGATTTTTATGTGGCTGAAGTTCTTTACTGTATTTTTCAAGCCATGAATATTTTGCAGAGTGATGTCTGTGGAGGGATACAAAAGAAGACACTCCTGCTCTGCTTAACAATCATCTTAATATTTGCTTTTATTTATCCATTTTTTCAAACTTTACGGGGGTAGGTTTGATTCTGAGAAGCCCGTTAGATCACAGTTCACAGTCTGTAAGGTTTAGATACACATTTTTACATCTGAGTGCTAACCTTGAATTTTATATACTATGTTTGCTTGTTTATTCTTTCACTGCACTTGCTAGAGAGTAAGTTCTTTTACAGCAGGGATTTTGGTCAGTGTTGTCCACTGATATATAAACAACACAAAAAAGAGGTTCTGACCAGAGTTTAAAAGTTCAAGGACTACTAAATTAATAAATTAACACAAGTGATATTTCAGAGTCAACACAACTCAGCTGGAGTTGACTGTTAAAATATTAAACAATAAACAATAAAAAACAAAGCTGTTTGAGTTTAAAAAATAATTAGATGTGCAAACTTGGATAGCTGGCTCTGGGAAAAGCATGGATGAGAAATTGGGCAAAGTGGATGTTGGAGGTAAGAAGAGATCAGAAATATGAACTCAGTAAAAAAAAAAAAACTCAAATATAATTGTTAAATTTAATGGAGTGATTGTTTTCCCACAGTCCAAATAAATGTCCTAAAGAAATATAGTAGTGGACAGCTGAGACTTACACATAACCATAGAACTGATCTGCAAATTTGTATTAGATCATCAACTTCATACTTCTCAGTTCATGCTAATTAACATCATCAAGCAAGTATTGGACTCTTCAGTTTATTTGGTATGCAACTTTTCAACTTTAGTTGCCATTAAAATATCATATGACAATTTCTGTGAGGTTTTAAAATGAATTTCACAAAAGTCAAATCCAAACCTAGTTATACTTGTAAAGGGAAACCATAGATTTTACAGATTGGAAAATAGGGAAATTATCTCCATAATGACTTCACTTTCTATGAATCTAGCTTTTCTTTCTCTCTGGGCCTATCCTCTTCCTTTTATACTTTAAAATGTATGTATTACTATGCATCATCAAAACAAAATCACTCTTGTAAATAAATTGTAAATAATATTGATAAAGTACTTAGTACTTCTCCCATGTTCTGTTCAATTACTGAATGAATGGCTGAGGTTCTTATTATCTAACCCAGGTGTAAATGAATTTCAATACTGAAACACGTGATAGTGAAAGGAAAGGGAAGCCAGTGGTGATTGATGGAATTACCATTTTAATTTTTTGTCATATGGCAATATATCTTCCACTCTTCTTAATTTTAATAGAAAGGCATTTTCTGGGCAATTTAATATTAAATTGGTATGCTCTTGAGGATCTTTTAATGTTTTCCTTAAAAGTATCAATTTCTATACTTATCCTAAAATATAATTAGAATGATGCAAATCTTATTCATTGCAGAAAAATAGTAAAACAAATAAGTTATGTAAATAATGATTAGAAAGATTCTCTGTAATCATTCAGTTTTGAAGGTTTTCAGATATAGATGGCATATTCTATTTAGATCCTTCAAGTGGAAGGTTATTCTGTCAAAGTACCAATTTCAAAACATGAAAAATTTTTGACTTTTAAACAAAGTTAAAGTGTCAAAATATACTTAGTTTACTATAAGATGGTAAGATTTCTTTAAAAGAGCAATTAGAAAGAGAATTAGAGAAAGAAGTGCATTTATATTGCTGAAAGAAATAACACTTGATACAATATTGATTTCTATGCACCACAACTCATAGAATGGCATTTTCTTTGTGACAGAAATTATTTTCACCTGTTATGGACAAATTTCATTTTTATGACCCCCTATAAATAGCATTTCTAATGTTATCTATTTTCTAAAAGCTGATATATCTGTATAGTTATAAAATTGCCTAATCAATGGTCAATAGCAAATCAAACAAAGGACACACTCTATGAATCCAGGAATCCTTAGGTAAGCCTATTAGTCATCCTACAGCATATCCCAGGAAAAATAAAAATTCTCTTTTTCTCCCAACCAGTGTTCCTCAGAGTAACAATAGAGATTTTCCCTCCTGTTATAACATTATTTCTAGTTTACCAAATCTATTGTATAAATTCCTGTTGCTCCTCTGAAGTTTATTAATCATCCATCACACTTATGGAAAGGCACCTAAGTCAGGAAGGCTTTAGCATGTGGCTTCCTGACTTTCAAACTCACTCTTGCCCCATCTGGATACCTTGAATGCCCCAGTTGTAACCTGACAGACATGTTGTTCTCTGAGTTGCATATCTTCCTAAACTTCAATTCCTTTAATATCTGACTCTCAAAGTTATAAATATTTGTCATTAGACAGAAAGTTTCTACTTTTTAAATTAAAATCCCAACTTCATGAAAACAAATGTTTATACTTCCAATTTACTTACAGATCTGCTCTCACTAAACATAACAATCTTTAGGGAAGGGCTGGGGATGTAGCTCAGTGGTACAGTACTGGACTAGCATGCTCAAGACCCTGGGTTCAACCCAGTACCTCCACCCCAAAAAAATATTCTTAGTGAATTGACAGATCATTTTTCTTTATCCATATTACTTTCTGCCTTCATCTTATTCTATGGGCTTAAAATCCATGCCCATAATTGAAATCATCTTTGTAAACATAATACAAACCATTACCTTTATGGTATTTTATTTTAGATGTTTATGAAAGAACATCATCCCTATAAAACACAAATGATCAATTATTTCTATTCACATTTCCAGATGACTATCCTCCTGTTGAAATCAAATATTTGGCAGATTGGTACTGCTATATACCATGGTTGCCAAATTGAAATGGGTCATTAAAAAGGAAAGGAAAAAAAAAACAACCTAAAATTTTACTAATTTTTAAAAACCAGCTAAATTTTTATTCTTTAAAATCAATAAATTCAAGCCTATTTAATTTGAGCCTACTCAAAACTATATCTTTTTCCTCACATGCATCCATTCTCAAATGTTCCTTAATGATGCAAATTATTGTACTTATTATATTACAGGGAAAAGTAAAGCTATCAGCCAGGATATCTCTCAATTTCATGCCAGAGCAAATATACAAATCTACCTGCATTTGCCTCCATCTTTTCATTCACTCTCGTATTATTAAGGAAGTGGTACAGTTTCTGCTATGTAAGGTTGGTTTCTAGCCAATGCTTTCAATCCCACTGGTATCTGAAATCCATGCTCTTGGTTATAATCATCTTCTGTATTCTACTTCTTGTTATGCTGGTTCACTGAAAATAACTAATCAACTCACCTGAAAAAAAATAATCATTCTGGCTGTACCAGTGCACACCTGTGATCCCAGAGACTGAGGAGGGTGAGGCAGGAGAAAAACAAATTCAAGGCCAGCCTGGGCAGCTTAGCAAGACCCTATTTCAAAACAAAAAATTAATAAATAAATGAAAATGTCCAGGCATGTACCTCAGTGATAGAACATCCCTGGATTTGATCCTCAATAACTCACATACACACAAAAATTATAACAATAATATTTGTTCCTATTACCCATCACTAGCTATTATCTCTTTACTGGGCTAACCTGCTGTATAGTATTTTGTTTATCAAAGTCTCTACTTTTTCCCCTTTAACTCCCACCTCAACTTGTTTTCATCTGCCCCTGTGATTGTACCTTCATTTCTCTCCATGGTACCATGCAGTTGAAAAATTCAAGGGAATATTTTAAATACAGATGTTTCAGAATTGGAGATAGAGAACTGAATAGAGGAAACAGGGAGGATGGCAAGACATTGTGGTTGCAGTTAAGTCTAGACATCATAATGTCAAAGGGGAAAGACACATACATTTTACCTGGGGGAATTATGATGGGCTAGCAAAGAAGGTAAAGCAGAGGTGGAATTCAGAGCTTCAGTTTATAGGGTTATTTTTCTGCATATTTCACGTGCCTTTGCTTTCCTTTTACTGACAAGAGGATTAAGCACATCTGAATATTTACCCACTGCCAGGAAAAAAAACAGGTCTTCACTACTGTTGTGGGTCGATTTTTCCAGAATAAGCTTTTTTTCTTTTTTTTTTCCAAAGCTGGGTTTATAGACACTCACTAAAGCTCAAAATTCCCAAGAAACCAATATTGCTATTTTCACTTCAATTTTATTTGTAACAGATTAAAAATAAATTTCAAGCAGAAATACAAAACCTACACAAAAATCACGTATACTCACCAAAGTTGGGCATGGAACCACTTCTCTGTGTTTCTCTGCTTTTGTCTCTCCTTTGCTCCTCAATGCCACATTGATTTTTTCAGACATTCCTTGTCCTTCTGAAATTCTCACATGGGGAAGGTGATACACAAGTACTATCTTTTCTGGAAAAGACCTTAAAACTCTTGTAATACTGACCAATTATTTTACAGGGAATTAAACTAAAATATGATAGGGAAATTTTTTTAAAGAAATAAATTAGTTTGTGGAACAGCCAGGATTAGTCTCTAAGTTGCCTACTATTTTGAGGTAGGAATTATTTTTATCACAATATTTATACAAATCAATGTGGCATTAGGAAGTTATTGAACAATCACCAATAGTACAATCATCATAAGGCCCCAACACTCTTTCTGCTTTTTTCTATGTTACCTTGGCAAATTGCTATGGAATAAAACAGAATTTTTGTTACCCTATACCCACTCCCATTCTGATCTGAAGAAATCATATCATCTCTTGTTATTTATTTGATCGTGAATTGAATGCCATTTTCAAAAGATACTTTATAGATTCAAAGAGTTTCCTAGTTTTTATTTTTGGCATTTCATGAAGATAAAAATTAAAGTTGTTTTTTTTTTTTTTTTTTAATAGCAGGTTTTATGGATACTGTGACTCTGAGAACATTTTGCTTAATTACTCTTTTTTTTGCACATATATATACCTGCTGTGGTGTTTTTTTTGTTTTTTGTGTTTTTTTTTAATATTTATTTTTTAGTATTTGGCGGACACAACATTTTTGTTTGTATGTGGTGCTGAGGATCGAACCGGGCCGCACGCATGCCAGGCCAGCGCGCTACCGCTTGAGCCACATCCCCAGCCCATGTTTTTTGTGTTTTGGGGTTTTTTTGTGTGTGTATGTGTGTCTGAAAAAAAAACACATATTATTTACATAAAAAACAATCTATTATTCATTTCTTTTGAAATAAAATTGCATTTATCACATCATGATGGCTCTATATCATTTTAGAGTGTGGCTAAATAGATATATAGGTAGAATAATATAAGAAACAACTACATTTATATCTCCTGCTAAATTTTATGACATTCTGGGTATGGCTGATTTCTAATTTATGGTTATGTTTTCACCAATTATTTATATAGTGTAAAGTAAAATATATATTTTAAAAAATAAATTAATAAAAATACTGGAATGTGGTAGTGCACACCTGTAATCCCAGCAGGGCAGGAGGATCCCAAGGAGGCTGAGACAAGGGAATAGTAAGTTTGAGGCCAGCCTCAGCACCTTAGTGAGACTCTTAAAAACTTAGCAAAACTATGCCTCAAAATAAAAAAATAAAAAATGATTGAGTATGTGGCTCAGAAGTAAAGCATTCCAGAGTTCAACCCTCAGTATTGCTAATACCTCCCAAAACAATCCATAAAATATTTTTTTAAGATACATAAACCTCTAAAGCTATGAATAAAGCTATTGAAGGTAACTTATTTTTCCACATCTATCTGTAGTTTTTTGATTGTATGATCAAGATAAAGTTAGTTCTTTTTATAAAACTTTCATGTAGTCACCCCTATCAACCAAATTGGAATCTAACCCTTTTTTCCCCTCAATTTTACTGTTTAAGAACTGCAAGCTCAGATTATTTTTTTGCTTACCTTTGTAAACAGGCAAAGTTCTGTGTAATATCAAACTGTTGCAAGTTGATGGTGCCTTTGAGTTTGAGTCCTTCTGTATTTATGGCCCAAATTCACAGTAGAGAGAAAATTTAACCACCACATGTTTAAGTGATTTTATTGGGGTCAGAATTCTAAAGTCATAAAAAGTCAATTAATGGGAATACAGGGTAAGACTCTGGGTGCAGAACTTTTTCATTCTAGCCAATATTTGAAAATACAATCTGCCATAAGCTCCACAAGCTGTCTTTGCACTCACTGATCATTCAATGGCCCCAGGAAATAAGCCAGGCATACCTCAGATTATGAGACAGATGCACAAAAGGTGGACAGCATTTCTTGACATTCTACTTTATATTGCAAAAAAAAGGAAAAAATATATATTGCATTCTATGATAAATGATCACTCAGGATTGTATATAGAAATGATTGCAACACAGATGGAAATTGTACATATCAATCACATGCCATCCTTGTGTGGTATACAGATAGACAACTGCAACACATTAAAGTAATTAACACTAGTTCAATTTTATTTTTTCAAATAATGTGTGTTTAAATATTGCTTTATTATCTGTAGAGAGGGGTCTGAAGTAGGGGGCATGTTTAAATTCCTTCCAAATCAAATGCCCTGTCAAGATATTTAAAAAGTATGTGAAACAATTATATTCATTCATTTAAGGGAAAAAAATCTTTCAATTATCCATTTAATCATGGCACTCAGAACCAGTAGCACATGTCTGTAATCTAAGCTATTTGGAGGCTGAGGCTGGAGGATCATAATTTTAAGGCAAGACACAGGAACTTAGTAAGAATCCTATCTCAAAATAAAAAGGGCTGGGGAATTCAAAGGGATATAAGTCTGTGGTAGAGTGCCCAGAGTTCAGTCTTTAGTATTGGCATGCATGGTGTGGGCGGTGGGGGTGGAGAATCATGACATATATTCTTAACTGAGTAAGTAAATTTTAAAGGGATAAAGTTGTTTTTCGTATACTAATTATGAACATAACTTGGCATTTGAGAACTAAGAAAGTTCAGTTTGATAGGTGACAAATACAAAGAAAATTGTCATATCCCTTGCTCAAATGTGGTCTAAGTACCCTAAAATTTTTAAATATTTTGAAATAATTTTTAGAATTTGGGCAGAGAAAAACAAAAGTTTATGGGTTTTCATCTCTATTCACTCATTCTAATTAACAAATAGCATTGCTAATTTAAAGATAATTTTAGACAACTATCTGACACAATGTATCAGAAACCATTTTGAATGATTTCTAAAGCTATCAACATTTTGAGAATTTAAAACAAATGCATGCAAATAGAAAAATCATTTTCAGGAGAATTACCTATGCAGGTTTATTAGTTCCACTGTAATCACCAACATTGAGGGTCCTTTAACATTGGTGAAATACCAAACACTTTTCTACATTATGAATGAACCCAGGTCTTATCAAAGAAAAAGCATTAGAATAAATACTCACTGAGTGACAATTGCATATTTTGCTCTGTATTAAGTTCTGGTAAAACAGAAATTGAAAGAATAGAGATGGTCCCTGAGATTCTTCTTGCTACTGATCCCAGGAACCTTTTTTTTTTCAATTTTTTAAATTTGTTTTAATTAGTTATACATGACAGTAGAATGCACTTGTATACTTTGATATATCATACATAGATGGGATATAATTTCTCATTTTTCTGAATATACATATTATAAAATCACATTGGTCATACAGTCACATACATACAGTAATAATGTCTGTTTCATTCTACTATTTTTCTTATCTCCACATTCCCTATCTTCCCCTCCTTTCACTTCCCTTTACCTAATCTAAGGTAACAATATTTTTTTTTGCATTACAATTCTTAATACACATAAATACCATGGTTTTTGTATTTCTGTTTGTATATAAAGTATGTTGACATTCAATTCAAGTCTTCATACATATACTTTGTATAATAATGACCATCACATTCCACCATCCTTGTTACTACCCTATCCACTTCCTTTCCCTCCCACACATCTTCCCTATCTTGAATTCATCTATTCCTCCCATGCTTTCCCTCTCTATCCCACTATGAGTCAACCTCCCTATCTCAGAGAAAACATTCCATATTTGTTTTTTGGGGATTGGCTGACTTCACTTAGCATTATCTTCTTCAACGCCATCTATTTACCTGCAAATGCCATGGTTTTGTTCTTTTTAATGCTGAGTAAAATTCCATTGTGTATATATGCCACATTTTTTTATCCATTGATCTGCTGAAGGACACCTAGGTTGGCTCCACAGTTTAGCTATTGTGAATTGTGCTGCAGTTAACATTGATAAGGCTGTGTTGATCCTAGGGACCTTTTTTAATTTTTTATTTTAAGACTGGGTCTCACTAAGTTGAGGCTAGAAATCCTCCTGCCTCAGTCTCCCGAGTAACTTGGATTAGTGGCATGTGCCACCACATCCAGCCTTATTAGACACTTTTGATCATAATTACCACATAGTTATTTAAATACTCAATCACTCTTAAGAAGTAGTAAAGAGCAGTTAAACATCATGCCATATTTTGGAATGTGAATGAAAGAATTCTTCCCTGTGGAATGTCACATGCACTAAAACCTGAAGGACAAGTATAAATTGGCTGGGGAAAAAAAAAAGTGAGGAAAAGATTGTTCTAAGTGAGAAGAAACAGACTGCAAATATGCTGAAGTGAGAAAAAAAATGGCAACATATTGTGAACATCTACCTCTTCATTCACCTTTGTCAAAACCCTGGGCAGACTGTCCTGCTGTGCAAGCCTCATCTTTTTATGACCCAGTTGGTGTGCACTATGATATCTCTCCTGTAGCCTCACTGTATTTCCCTCTTTTATACCTACTTATTGAGGGGCTTTGTGGAACTGGTCTGGATGAGAAGCAGAGCTGGCTGTTGTCATGTGTGAGGCTATCCATAAGGATGTGAGTGGCTTGATGGCTAATAACATCATTGTCATCTACACACAGAGAAACTTGGGTGCTGAAGAACTATCCAGTGCTGAAGAAGTGTGGATGCTGAAGAACAAATCTGCTTCCTAAATAAAAATCATTAAAAACTTTTCTCTTTTTCAAGTTAATAAAAACAAACTATACACAATCCAAAGATCCAATTGTGAAATAAAATGGATTTATCCCTAATTTTTTATAAATGCAATGGTTTTCTCTAATCTGATGAAGGGTAAAGACATTTGATTCCTGATTGCACAGAAGGAAAACTAGTTATGACATTTTCTTGACACCTGTAACAAATGAAAAAACAAACCTCCTCACATTAAAAAAGTTGAATTTATGTCTCACATAAATTAAATCATAGATTTGCTTAGGATAAAGACAGTTCAGAGGAAAATATGAATACCAAAGCATGACAATGAATGGATTTTAAAAGGGCAGCATTAAGAGCTTGTGGACATAAAAGGATGACCTCACCTTCTTCATGTTTGGTGGGCATTCAATAAGCTCAAGAGTGCTAAGAGCCACAGCCAAGTAATATGATGCATGGCATTTTTGGTTGAAAGGTGATGCCAGATAGCCATTGAGATGATATGATTATGTTAAGATTTGCATTCATATGGATATTGGACTCCTGCTGTTCACCTTGGCCTGCTATGGGACTCCTGGAGGGTTCCCATTGGTTGGGGAAGAGCAGTAGGAGGGAATTCCAGAGGAGAAACTTCCTGTTGGCATCGGGGAGAACGCCGCGTGGGTCTATGGGCAATTTTCCCGGGAGCATACGGGGCATTGGCGGCAATTTCAAAAAATAAAGTTTGTTCCTGCTTGAGTAGCTCGTGATTTTGTGCCCAGCCAGACTGCGGCACAAGAGGATACAGGGAAGCATGGGAAGAACGTGGCTTGAACTAGGCAAGATATTGCATTAGAAATCACAGTCCCTTCCTGCCTTTAAGATGTCGGGAGAAGTCCTCTGGTTGTTCTTCATTGAGGCTTAGATTATTTAAGGTTGAAAGTTTAGATTCCTCTAAGATTCTGTGGAATTTTACTATTTTCTGAAGCAAAAGACTGCTTTTGCACATATGCTTTATAAATCTAATATTCATTCTCATAATCCTTCTAGCCCTGTTCTCCTGTACTTACAAATACTAGTGTTAAGAATACTCTGACTTTTAGGGGGAAATTGGAAGATATCAAATGTGTGTGTGTTATTGGAAAATATCACATAACACGATGGAATCCCTCAGTTCTAGTCTTAGAAGCCACTTCTTTTAATATTTACTATGATTTGTTCTAGTGGAAAATATTTTCATAATTCTGAATTTTGGTCTTACTGTTTTTTACTAATGTGCTCTAGACATCTATATTTTTTTCCTTGCCTGACAGCAGAGATCAGGAGTCACCAATTTTTGCAAATGTAGTTATATTAAAAACTAGATGACTCCATTAATTTGCCTATTATACAGAGATTTCTTCACATTTAACATTGTTAAGTGCAGTAGAATTAAATTATGACATTTGTGGATAAATAGATGAGACTGGAGACCATCATGCTAAGTGAAATAAACTCAACTCAGAAAGTCAAGGATAAGTTTATTCTTTTATTTGCACAAACCAGAAAGAGAAAAAAAAAAAAAACAACAACAACAACTAAAAACAAAAAGAATTAAAAGACAAAGGGGGTTATCAAAAACATAGAAGGGCAGTCAATAAAGTAGAGGAAGGAGATCCAAAGGGAGAAAGGAGGGAAGGGCATGGGGAAGTGCCCGGGAAATGAAGTCTATCAAACTATGCTATGTCCATATGTGAATACACTACAATAAATCATATATAATATATATGTATATTCACACACATAAATATATATGTATACTATATATACATGTATATATGTATATTTTAATGCAAGTAATATGCCAATAATAGTAATAGATGTGGACTAAGTAGAGTGGAACAAACAGATCTAGAAGGGAAAGGACTGGGGAATGAGATTGATCAAATTATGTTATATGCATGTATGAAAAAGGTATAATGGGTCCCACTATCATATATAATTACAAAGTACCCATAAAAGAAAATGCAATTGAGGCATGCAGAGAAGCTAGAGATGGAGCACATGATGAAATGTCCACTCAGTAAAACTTGTGAATTGAGAGAGTCTTACATTTATCCAGCACATATTTTCAAATAGTCATCAAAAAATGTGTTACAGAGCTAAGCACTGTGGCACATACCTGTAATCCTAGTGATTCTAAAGGTTGAGGCAGAAGGATTGTAATTTGAGCCTAGCCTCAACATTCAGTAAGATTCTTGACAACTGAAAGCCCTGTCTCAAAATAAAAAATAAAGAGGACTGGGGATGTAGCTCAGTGGTAACGCACTCCTGCCTTCAATCCCCAATACCAAAAAAAAAAAGTATATCAGTGTTTCAGAAAAAAATATAAAAGTAATAACTTCTATGACCCAAAAGAAAGCAGAAAGGAATACTAAAATAATATCAAGTGACATAGGCACTACAGGAGAACAAAAGCAGATATGTATTACAGATAAACTTAAAGATACAAAAAGAAATGATATAAAAGCAAACACAGAAACAAAACTCACTAATAATTGTTTTATAAAATAAATAAAGGATCATCACAGAGTATAGAGCAACTTCAAATTGCCTAAAGTATATTTATGCAAGTGATGCTCTTTAAGAATTAGTGGATAAAAACTTCAAATATTATGAACACCATGAACCTACAAATCCAAAACACTTAGTGAATTGCACCTGTCAGCCCAGCTACTATGGTGACTGAGTCAGGAGGATTGCTAGGCCAAGAACAGTCTAGGCAACTTAGTGAGACCCTGTCTCAAAATGAAAAATAAAAAAAACTGTTGGGGATATAGCTCAGTGATAGAGTCCTTCCCTGGCATGCATGAGGCCCTGGGTTCTATTTCCAGTGCTGTAAAAACAAAAACAGAACAGAAGAATCAATCAAACCAGAAGAGAGAGCCCTGGGATTGTAGCTCAGTGATTGAGCACTTGCCTAGCAGACATGAGGCACTGTGTTCTATCTTCAGCACCACATAAAATACATAAATAAATAAAATAAAGGTATTGTGACCATCTACAAGTAAAAAGGTTTTCAAACAGAAGAGAGTTCTTAATGAATATTATGTAAACAATCATAAAATTGGCAGAAAGAACAGACAATAAAGCAAATTCAATACTTAAGAGCCTACAATATAAATTACAATGAAAGATTGTGAAAAACTGCATTCCAAATAATACAGTATTCTAGATAAAAAAAAAAAAATTCTTTAAGGGCACAAATTGCCAAAATTAATGCAAAAGAAACAAGAACAACAAAACTTGAACAGCGTTTACCAGTGAAATAATTTAACTTCTTAATTACAAGCTTATATACGATGCAATTTCCACAACAAGGCAATCTCACATGTAAATTTTCTTGATAATTAATATAAAACTAATACCAATACCCTAATATCTATACTTTTTTTCAGAAAATTGAGGAGGAAAATCTTTCTACTTCATTTTATAAGAGTAACATTACTTTTATTAAACCAAAGACAACATAAGAAGAATGAACTAAAAAATGAACTCACTAATATACCTGCAAAAATGTCTTAGTATATTGGCATATGAATTTAACAATATATAAGACAATAACAATACATACAATAACACAATGATATATATTGTTGTATTATTTTATGTATTGTTATTGTATAGCAGAGTAACTACAATATACAATACTCTGTTACCGAGAGCATTTTAATCTGGGAACACAGGATAAATTTAACACAAGAAATTCAATCATTGTAGTCATCACCAGAATAGAGAAGAAAAAAAAAACTAATTATTTCAGTAGATACAGAAAAATATATGATACAATTTACCATGTTTTCAATAAGAACTCTCAGAAAACTAGAAAGGGAAGAAAATTTCTTCAGCCTTATATTATTCAGTGTTCTCCCTGAACCCCACTCCCATGAACCCTGAACTATATCCCCAGTCCTTTTTTTGTTTTATTTTATTTATTATTTATTTACTCTTTTATTTATTTGGTACTGGGGATTGAACAGAGAAGAACTTTAAAACTAAGCTACATCCCCAGTCTTCTTGTTTTGTTTTTAATTTATTTTGAGTAAGAGTCTCACTGAGTTTCTGGGACTGACCTGTAGCTTGCACTCCTCCTGCTTTGGCTGCCTGAGTAGCAGCTCTTACAGGAGTGAGTCACCACACCAGCTAGTCAGGGTTCTCTAGAGGAACAGAACCAATGGAATATGAATATAAATGATTATAAAAGGGGACTTATTTGATTGACTTATTAGAGTCCTTCAGAAGCTGAATAGTAATGGCCATCTGCATGTCAGAGAGCCCATAGAACCAGTAATTGCTGAGTCCAAAAACTGAAGTCAGAACAAGTGAAACCAGTAAGGTGATCCTAGTCTGAAACTGAAGGCCTAGTAAAAAAAAAAAAAAAATCTGTAGTTAATGTAACAATAAGTGAAAAATGCCTCAATCGGCTGGGGATGTGGCTCAAGCGGTAGCGCGCTCGCCTGGCATGCGTGCGGCCCGGGTTCGATCCTCAGCACCACATACCAACAAAGATGTTGTGTCCGCCGAGAACTAAAAAATAAACATTAAAAATTCTCTCTCTCTCTCTCTCTCTCTCTCTCTCTCTCTCTCTCTCTTTAAAAAAAAGAAAAAAAGAAAAATGCCTCAATCCATTCTACTTAAGATCATGCACAGACAAGGAAGGCTATTCCTTGAGGAGAGGAAAATAAATAAATAAATAATAAAGTAGAAATAAAAAGTAAAACTGTTTTCATCTGTAGACAGCATGATCAAAACTTTGAAGCATTTCCAAAACTTCAGTATAAAATTTTACAAATTTAGCAATGTTAGAGGATACAAATACAATGTTTTATAAAAGTATGTCTAGGCCTGTAATCCCAGTGATTTGGGAGGCTGAGGTAGGAGAACTTCAAGAAAAGCCAGCCTCTGCAAATTATCAAGGCTCTGTGCAACTCAGCAAGACCCTGTTTCAAAATAAAAAAACAAAAAGGGCTGGGGATGTGGCTCAGTGGTTAAATAACCATCGGTTCAATCCTTGTACCAAAAATAAAAACATGTCTATATTCTACCAATAAAAATTTGCCAAATTAGTTTTAAAATATTTGTTTTAAGTAGCATAAAAATATTTAGAAATAAATTTACCAAGTGATGTATATTATAACCTTAAGAGTTAAAAACTTACAAAACATAACAACAGGATTTTAGAGAAAGTCTGATTTACATATGGGAAGTCACACTTTTTAAAAGGGTCATCCTTCTCAACTTTTCCATAGTTTTCATGCAACTCCATTCTGAGAGAAAGGGGCATTTGTTTTAGTATTCTTGCTCAAAGCCCAAATGGAATTTAACAAAATGCAGATAGGTTATTTGCCCATTGTTATTTATCAGATGGTAAGTTTCAAAACATTATCAAAATATTTTAAAAATGAGAGGTGAAATTATATTGGCACATTGTATACTTCAAAATATTACCTATGACTGAGAAACACATGTAGAAATGAGAACTCTTCCAGGGACATTCCATGGCCAACTCAAATTACATACTATTTGAATAAACATTCTATGTATTATAAAATCCACATGCTACTTTGAATATAATTTATTTGATTTCTTTACTATTGCTTCAATACATTGATCTTAAATACTAGATTTTCCTCATCTGTTTTACTTGATTTGGTGAATTCCCCAGAGATGTCAACAACCAAACAATTTACCTTTCATCTCATGTGAATGACAAAAATCAAACCTCTATTCATACTAAGAGTGCTGTTCAGAAGCAAAGAAAACACTATTAATGGGGACAAATATAGGTATATAAAATTTGAAACATGAATTCTACAAGAATTATAGATTTCAAATTCAAGAACTGCATTTTCTATAATTATGATTTTCAGTGATGAGTTCTGCTCCCTCATAAGTTGAAATATAACATTAGAGAAGCAAGCTGAGGCAAGGATACAAAGCAGGGTTTATTTTAAAAAGGGGGTAACATAGACTTCCTCAGGAGGGAGAAGGGAGCCATATCTGATACCCTGGTATCCCCAGAAGCAAGGGTGTTTTGTGTTTTTATAAATCCTAGGCTTCCTTTGTTCTCCCGCTCCCTTCCCTCTTCTTGGCTCTTACATTGTTCTTCATTATTCATTTATTTCTATTGTTATTAATAATAGTGTTTATATTCCAACTTAAATCAGTATGAATATTGACCAAGAAATTTGAATTAAATAGCTGTTATATAACTATTATTTGCACTTCAAGTTTAAAGACAAAGCGTAGAAATTTTGTGATTGAAAAGACTCTGAATTTTGCTTCCACCAAAGAAACAAAATTACCAGGAATGATACAAAGTGATACAATATTAGCAATACACATGAAGAAAATGGCTTCAGAGAACAGAATTCTAGAGAACAGAATTCTAGGGGTAGGACTGGAAAATGCAGTTGTTCAAGATCATTTCTACACTATGCTCACACTGCTATTGAAAGGGTAAAGTTTCTAAGCTGGAAAGCTTGAATTAAAATGTAAAAGATTAGGTATTATTAAGTTCCTCTGTTACACCCAGATTCCTGAGATAGTTAAGACAACGCCCTACTGGCCATTCAGCCTAGGGCCCTGTGCAGTTTGTCACAGGGCCCGAACCAATCAGTTTGAATGTGTACCCAGTTTAGAAGTGACCAATCACCCCTGCCCAGCCTGTTCCCGCCAATGAATGGACTAATCATGTATCAGAGTTGTTGTTCAATTTTCCCGTGCCTCATGATGATTTGTTCTGATGTATGCAAAGCCCCCCACCCTCTCCAAAAAGTGTACTTAAGTTCTGCTTGACCTCTGCTCTGGGCTCTGGGCTGCTCTCCCTTCTTGAGTGAGCACGTAGCCCCAGCGTGCTGGAACGGATCCCTAATAAATCCCCCTTGCCACTGCATGGAGCTAGTCTCGTGTGGTCTCTCCTTCTCCGACGTTTCGCCGGACCCTTACACTATTTGAATTTTAAGAAACAACTATTGAGTATTATAGTAGATTCTGTGGAAACACAGAATCCCATCTTCAGAATTCATGGCTCCTTTACTCAGTTTCTGGAAATATCAACTGCTGAGAGTTTGCAATTGAAATACTTTCTGGAGAATTGCTATCAGCTGCAAAATAACCACACTACTGTACTTGGTTGTAGTTATGTTACCGCTGTTTACCAGTGAGGAGTCCTTGCTTCCCCAGTACTGAAGTACAACACCAGAGAAGAACCCCGAGGGAAGTGAGAGAGTGGAAAGTAGAAGCCTTATTAAGGACAGCAGAAAAGACTTCTCCCAGAGGAAGAAGGGGACCCAAGAGGTGGAATCCATGGAAGGGGGAGGTCTTCCCTCTTTTATAGCTAAGGTCTTCATTCAGCTTTCCCGCATTCCTGTCCTCTGTTCTGTTATCTTGCAATGTTAGAATGTAGGTGGGAAAGCCCAAAGGTGAGGGACAGATGGGCCAGAGGAGTAATCTGGGCAGGAAGGGCCTGGGGTGGCTTTTGATTAGCACCTCCCTGTTTGCTGGGAGCTGCTTCATTAACATTTCTTTAGAATGGGCTCCAGGCTTTGGGAACATTAGCATTTCAATTTCCCCAAGTGCTGCTCTGCTTTCCCCCGGGCTCCAGTCTCAATGTGGCCTTCATTCTCAATTTTACACGATTTAGACCCCGATTTACCTAACTACACTAACTATCTATCTTTAAATCTGGCTTCAGTTACTGGAGTCAAAAATATGGATATGGATATGATCTTATCTGACAGCAATATGGTAGACAATATCAAAAGAAAAAATTATAACAGATTTAGTTAAAAATCTAATTTGCTTGAATTATAATTTCTAAATCAGGTCAACTTCCAGTCTTCAGGATAGAAGGAAAACTCTGAGTAGGCAAAGGCAAAAGAGTAAGTTTTCCAGGTGGGAATGTTATGCTTGAAATCGGGACCCCCAAAAGACCACCAGAGACCCAAGATCGATGTAAACAGCAAAGAGGTGTTTATTGCGAGCTAGCTCGGTCCTCCGCACAAACAGCGACTGGTGACTCTGAGAGGCCCCAAGCCCAGGGTTTGCAGCAGTTTTATACATTCTTTGGAGAAGGCAGGGACCCCACATACATCATAGCATCTCTTAGCAAATCATCACACACTGAGGGAAAATCAAATAACAACTCTAAAACATGATTAGCACATTCACTGGCAGGAACAAGTTGGGTAGGGGTGATTGGTCAGTACAAAAGGGGTATTCATTTGAACTGATTGGCTTAAGCCAAGAGGGGTGTACGTGCTGAACTACATGGTTTCCCAATATGTTATCAACCACCATAAACTACTGGGAGGGTCATCTGGCATCCCAGGTATTTCCCTGTCTCATGCTGATTGGTGGCTGCTAGGGGGTTGCTATGGATCCCCACCTAGCTTGACTGAGTCAGGGACACCTGGCTTAGCAGATCTCTCCTGTTACTTGTAGATAAACCACTTAGCAGGGTGGGAATGTGCCTAGGAGTGCTCTGTGGGTCTTTCCAAGGACAAAGGTCATGTCCCTTCCTTGGACAGGCTTTGCTCTGAGATAGAGGCTGGTTTTTCATGTGCTGGAAAAAAAAATGAACAAGCAAAACAAAAACCAACTTTGTTTCATAAGTGAGTTATTTAAAGAGTCGGGGGAAAAACAACTGTCCTTATTTTCTATAAAGAACAGGCCAGTGCTCCAGGAAAACTCTCTTATTTAAGTACAGAACTTAGTGTTGTACCTGTTTCAACCTCAGGGCTGCAAAGGCCACAGCATACTATTTTCTGATTCCAAAGAAAGAAATTGTGGACTCAATGGAAAGGGTTTTGACATTTTACTACTCATATGCTCCTCAGCTGTGACAAGCTAGGATAAAATGGAGGGCTACACCAGGCCAACCAGCAGGGGACATATATACAGGATAGATTGCATGCCAAGTGCGTGTATGCCTTTCTTCAGATGTACATGACTTTACTTCACAACCAAACTTATCCAGCTTTGATCCTGATCTGAAGATTAGAGATAGTGGGAGTGGCCAGTTTCCCTCCTCCTTGCCCCTATGTAACATTCTTGGGAGTTCTTCTTAGTTCCCCTTCAGAAACATCAACACTTCTATGCACTGACTAGTATTTACCCTGAAGTACCAATGCCCCTTTACTGTCTGTTCAGCCTCTACAAAAACCTATGAATAATTTTCATCAACTTCGTCACACATAAAATCTTCCACAAGTTCCATTCCTTTCCAAAACCCTTTTAGAAGTCTCTCAAAAATTTCACAAGTTGTCCAAATCCTTACTTGGTCTTTTATTTTATCTCTCTTTTCTGTGTTGGAGCCACATTTATCTTTAGAACAAGAAAAACAAAATTACCTTCCTTTTTCTTCAACATATTTTTAAATCCTGTAACTTTCTTTGTAAAACATACCTCATTTTCTTCACAGAGATTTTTTTCCCTTTGTCATATAAAAGCAAAATACCAAAGTGTATAGATCTTAAACTTCCTACTTAATAATTGATGCTTTTGTATTTTTACTTGGAAATAGTCTAGATCTCTAATGAATATTACTTATTTGGTAGGATAAAACCTTAATATTTTAGGTTACTGAAAAACATTTTTTAAACTGTTAGGGATTTATTGATAGTATGTATCTCATTAACAATTACCTAATTTACTCATCTTTATCAATTGCCTGAATTTTTAATGGAAACTTTTGAGGCATTAAATAAAGCTAGCCAGCCATCATCTTGTCATTTTATACATGTGGATTTCTTTAAATGAAAAATATTTAAAAGTCTATCCACCTAAGATTTCCCAAGTCAAGTAAATTTTTGAAAGCATTTGGGTTCATGTTTTCAATTTATGATCACTCATTTTCAGTTCAATGGTACCATGAAAACAACACAAAAATTTAAGTATACATGTAGACTTAGCACACAGTATACCTGTATATGCAAACATATATAAAATGCAGAAAGAAAAAAAATTTTTACAGTTTTCTTTTTTGGTACCAGGGATTGAACTCAGGGGACTCGACTATTGAGCCACATCCTCAGCCCTATTTTATATTTCACTTAGAGACTGAAAGGGTAAAGTTTCTAAGCTGGAAAGCCTGAATTAAAATGTAAAAGACTAGGTATTGTTAAGTTCCTCTGCTACACCCAGAACCTGAAATTCCTGAGATAGTTAAAACAATGCCCTACTGGCCATTCAGCCTAGGGCCCTGTGCAGTTTGTCACAGGGCCCGAACCAATCAGTTTGGATGTGTACCCGGCTTAGGAGTGACCAATCACCCCCGCCCGACCTGTTCCCACCAATGAATGTGCTAATCATGTCTCAGAGTTGTTGTTCAATTTTCCCGCGCCTCATGATGATTTGTTCCGATGTATGCAAAGCCCCCCATCCTCTCCAAAAAGTGTACTTAAGCTCTGCTTGACCTCTGCTCTGGGCTCTGGGCCGCTCTCCCTTCCTGAGTGAGCCTTGAGCCTCAGTGCGCTGAATTAGGATCCTCTTCAATAAACTCCCTCCTGCATCATTGCATGAAGCTGGTCTCTTGTGGTCTCTTTATCCAACGATTCGCCGGACCCTTACAAGACAAGGTCTCACTGAGTTGCTTGGCACCTCACTTTGCAGAGACTGGCTTTGAACTCCTGATCCTCCTGCTTCAGCCTCCCTAGCTGCTGGGATTACAGGCATGCGCCACCATCCCCAGGTACAGTTTTCATTTTGATTCATCATTCAGTTTTAGCTTTTTAGAAGTGCCCCCCTCCGCCCATCCAACACACACAAGCATATTCTTCCATGCTTGATATAGTACCCAGGGCCTGGGCATGCTAGGCAAGTGCTTTACCACTGGATTCTTTAGATTACTTATTTGATCACCTCCTTTATCATCCTAAACAATCCTTACCTCTACATTTGCACTTCCAAATGTAAAATTCCTAGTTAAAACAGTATAAAAATATTGCATTTCAAAAATACAGTTCCTAACCTAAGCATCATTAAACTAAGGACATACATCAGATGGAGGTAGCAGAAATCTAATCCCAGCCACTTAGGAGGATAAAGCAGGAGGATCATAAGGCCAAGGGCACTTTAGGGAGTTGAAAAATAAAATTTAAAAAAGAAAGACAGGAAAGAGCTGGGGATATAGTTCAGTGTTAAAGCATTCCTTGGTTCCCAGTACCACCAAAGAGAGAGAGAGAGAGAGAGAGAGAGAGAGAGAGAGAGAGAGAGAGAGAGATTGTTAAGAAGATTGAAGTTAACATATTTTCAAATATTACTGCAAGGTCATCTAGAGGGAAACATCTTTAACAAATGGAAATTTGTTTTACAAAGAGAAATTGAAGATTGAACTCTGGTTATTCTATCAGTGAGCAACATCTCCAGTACTTCTTTAAATTTTTATTTTGAGATAGGTTCTCACTAATTTGCTAAGGCTGGTTTACAAACATGAGATCTTCCTGCGTCAGCCTCCTAAATCTGTGGGATTATAAGCATGCACCACTACTGTTCTGGAGTACAAAAAAATTTTAAATGAACAACTAAAATATAAGAAAATCAGACTTTGGAAACCTGTCTAGCTAATAAAACCTTTTAATCTGAAATATTTTCTAATCCGAAGTGGCACCTTAGTGAATATGGCAAAGAAGATTTTCTGTGTCCACCTGACTTGAGAAATTACTTGGGAATGTTTCCTTGAGCATTTTAAAGTTTCCCCTTCCTGTTATAATTGGCCACAGATTTCAGTCACTTTAGAAAGTGGTTTCTAGAGGATTAGGGATGTAGCATGCCAAGGAGGGCCTTAGGTTCAATCACAAACACACACACACACACACACACACACTGCTTACTTGAGGTTTTAAAACATTTCCCTTTGTCTCAAATTTTAGACATGCTCTGTCAGAAGTTTTTTTTTTTTTTTTTAACCCTTTGTTTTATTGCCCAAGAGCTTTAGTTTAGGGTATAAGAAAACCAATTTAGAGATATCAAGTTTACCTCATTAAGAGAAACATAAAGCCAAATAATCCTTAGTTGAATTACTCTGTTTTTCTAAGTATTTGCAAGTTGAGGCACCGTAATTATCAAATACAAGCCTTGTTGAGATACCAAATGTCTGTTTCTTCCAAAAACAGCTTCCTTCATTGATTTCTGTTTTCTATTTTAGCAGAGACTCCCAGTCTCCCCCGAAATGTTGACTTCTACCCTGATAGACCTTGTGTTTTGGATTGGTTTTCTATGCTGCTTATGGAAGTAGCTTCTTCAGCTTTTGCTCTGAGGCCAGTTTCCCCTCCAGTGTTTTAGGTTTATCCTGCACATTTACAAAACAAACAAAGACACTGGGGGATCACTATCTATGTCTTCCCAGATGAGCCAATAAAGTTTTTTTCTGATTCAGCTGAAGGGTCTTTTGATCAATTTGACTAGAAATCATAAATATGCAAAGTGTAGCTCCCTTTGTGTTAGCAACTCTGAGCTGTGAATGACATTGGCTTTCACCTCTTAGTGTTAGCATCTCCTCAGTGTTTTCCTCCTGATAGTCAAAGCCAGCAGCCATTGGTGATTCTGAAACTCTTCTACCCCAGAGCCAGTAGCTACCCAGAGCTCTCCAAACTGCTCCAGCAGCCAGTGCTGGAAATCTTTCTTACCCCCTGCTATTCTTGAACTGCTAGTTGCCTTCAGTGTTACCAGCACTGGCTGCTGGCTGCTTTATTGCCAGCAGCCTCAGTATTACCAGCTCGTAGTGCAACAAGCTCAGCCTGCAGTACTTGAGATAAAAATTATGAATAGGGAAAATAAAACTTCATTTTAAAGAGGCTTTATTAGGACCTACGCTGCAGCATAAGAAAGGCCAATACAGGAAGCATTATGATAAGGGGAAGGGGAAAGCTGTTTATATAGATCAAAAGGAGGGCTGGTGTGTGCAGGCACAGTGTCCTAGCAACTAATCATAGGCTTTCTGCTTGGACACGCATGGGGGAAAGGCTCCTTGTGGACTGAATTAGGAACCGCTAAAGAGATGGCAAAGGAATAGAGTCATCCAGGGGACTGTGGATGGTGTCATCTGGGCTGGAGCCACTACAGAAGTTATCAAAGCCAAAACAAAATGTTTCCAACAGGCCACAGTGTATCTGCTTTAGCACAGCCTAGGTGTGAAGAGTTTGGGGGGAGCCATATCCAGATGTTTTTAATGTTGGAGATTGAACCAAGGAGCACTATTGCCACTGAATTACCTCTCCATTCATTTTTAATTTTTTTATCTTGAGGCAAGACTTTGCTAAGTTGCTAAGAGTCTCAATAAATTTTTGAGGCTGGCCTCAAACTTGCTATTGTTCTGCCTCTGTCTCTTGAATTACTGGGATCATAAGTGAGCACCACCATACCCATCCAGTTACTGATGTGTGAATATATGTGGATAAAAATTATTTCTTGGAGAATGTAAGGCCAATCTTTACTCAGTCTAAGAAAGAGGTATGTTGTTCTTGAAATTTTCAGATGAGGCTCTTGCACATTGTAGAGTGTTCTTCCTTACACTTCTACCTTTTGGGGATTGGCAGGAATGAATGACTTTTCTCTTTGGTATGTTTAAAAGAGGTAGTCATTGAAATGTTATACTAATAGGGAAAGGTTGCATGAACGGGAAAAAGAAACAAAAAAAGCAAAAAGGCAACTATTATGGTTTAGATGTTAGGTAATCCCCCAAAAGCTCATGTGTGAGACAATTCAAGAAGGTTTAGAGGATAAACTATTGGGTTGTGAGAGTCTTAAAAACAATCATTGACTTAATCCCCCTGATAACTAAGTGGTAACTGAAGGCAGGTAGTGTGTGGCTGGAGGAAATGAGGGCATGTCTTTGTGGGTATATATTTGGTGAGCTGAGCTTAGGCTCCTCTGTCCCCTGGTGTGATTCTTGAGCTGCTTCCTTCCACCACACTCTTCTGCCATGATGTTCAACCTCACCTTGAGTCCCAAGAAATGAAGCCTGCTATCTATGGACTGAGACCTCTAAAGCCATGAGCCCCCAAATAAACTTTTCCTCCTTAAAATTGTTCTTAACAGTTCTTTTAGTCAAAGCAGCAAAACAGTTGACTGAAACGGCAACTTTAAATAATGGAGGAGTATTGGAAGAGAAGAGACTAAATGCTAGCAAAGTGGTTCTGACAAATGTTCTGAAAGGACAGCCAAATTAACTAGTTTGGGACAAACTGCATACTCTTAACCAAAAAAAAAGGGGAATCTTGGCCCCAGGAAGGGTTCACCATCACTCACCCAAGGACATGATCTGGTAGGAGGGCCCAGGATACCCCTTCTATTACATGGCGCAAATCTGAGTGCCTTCTCCGACGAAAGTGGATTTTTCTGGGTTTTCACATGGGTTCCAAAAGTGTCAATGCAAAATGATTCTTCTTAAAAGGAAATATGTTCATTCTGCATGAAATCTGAGTGACCCTGTCCCAGGAGCACAGATTTAAGTTACCCTAAATTACGTTTCACCAGGGAAGCGATTACACAATTTTTATGGTCATAGAGCAAAATAAAGTCATAAATCACTACATTCACCAATTATGCCATTGGGGACATTCAGGTGGGCAGGCTACAGCAACATATATATTAGTCATGCAAATGTTCGGTCAGATATAAAAGTTAAGGTCATTTGCCTAAGATAACCCAATATAATTTTGACTCTCGATTTATAACATTCCATGTCTTCATAATCACAATGTTCTAGGCAACCAAGCTCAAGCAGTCTGCAGCATCTTTAACATAGACGCAGCTTCCTCAGAGAATTTCAGTTCAAAAAAGTAACGCCAAACTTCATATTCTACTCTGTAGTCTCAAATGTGAAATAGAATATGATGCAGTAGAAAAATTACAGATCAATTTAGGACATGGATTGGACTCTGATGGCATCCAAGTATGAGAAAATGAACAATCCTTTAACTTCTGAGAACATTTTTTCCTCTTCTGTAAAACTGAGTTTGCAATTGCTACAGTTCTTTCAATTTTTAGTAGCTGTCAAACTAACATAGCATAGAGTGTTTTTCTTTCGTCCTCCCCCCACCTCCCGTATCCGCCCATCTTTCTTTCAGGGCAGATGCATGACTCTTAGGCTCTTAAGCCCTGTGTTTTTCTTTTTCAGCAAGTACACACTAAACCGCTAGTCTTCCCTTAGTAACTTACAGAATGAAAGAGTGACTGGTTTTATGCAAATTGATGCTGTCTTTATTACAATGCAAAATAGCAAATATTTCTATTAGCAAGCAGTTTGCCCACATGACATAAATGTTTCTAACTGTAGAAAACACATGGCTTGAGGATCATGAATCTTTAATGGGTCTGAATTTTAAAGACACTGAGATAAAAATAGCCCTTGGAACTCTCAAGTAATGTTGATTATACATTAAATTTTGCCATGCATCATAAAGATAATATGTCTCTGTGAATTCCATTTCTATTTCTCATTATCTGCATCCTACATCATTAACTTTTAATGAAAGTGGCTTTTATTTGCTGTCCAACATTGGAAATGTTCATTTTTCTTCTTCAAATGCCTAAGTATTTTTGAACAAAGATTTTTCTTTTAGTATGCAGTTCATATTTACAGCTATGTTTTATACTTTTGAGTTTGTTATTGCTGAAATTAGAAGGATATAAAGTTGTCAGTATAAAAAAGAATTTGCCAGTGTCTCATCATATCATACCTTTACCATAAGAGCAAGAAATTTTAGGAAAAAAATACCCTGATATAGATTTTCTGGTGCCCCAAGAAAGCATTAAAACAATATGATTCAATTTTTTTTTGGGGGGGGGGTACTGGGGATTGAACTCAGGGGCACTCAACCACTGAGCCATATCCCTAGCCCGATTTTGTGTTTTATTTAGAGACAGAGTCTCTCTGAGTTGTTAAGCATCTCACATTTGCTAAGGCTGGCTTTGAACTTGTGATCTTCCTGTTTCAGCCTCCTTGAGCCACTGGGATTACAGGCATGCAACACCATGCCTGGCTTGATTCAAATTTTTACAGTTTGACAGAATCATATTCAAATACCATGCTATCTAGCAACATAGCAGAGTATAGGTTAATAAATTTAAGGGCAGGGGTCTCTTTAATTCATTCTTATGCCAGAGAATGATTTCTTTGAAGCTAGCAAGCATGAGACTCCATCTACATGAAAATAAGCTGTGAGTAGAAAACAGTTTTGTATTGTTGTTAGATTAAACCCAAGGACACTCTACCTATGAGCTACATTCCCAGTCATTTTTTTTTTAATTTATTTTATTATTTTATTTAATTTATTTATTTTGAGACAGTGTTTTTAGATTGGCCTCAAACTTGAGATCCTCTTGCCTCAGCCTTTTAAGTAGCTGGGAATACACATGAGCACACACACCTGGTTTCATAGGTGATGAATGTCATCACCATGGCATAAGGCCACAACTACTTAAATAAGCAAAGGCACTGATAACATCTGTGCCCTTCTATTTAAGAAATAATAATTTTTAAAAGTCACATGCAAAGATACCACTTAATTGACAAGAAATTTAAGGCTTGATTCCACATTTTTAAAATATAATTGTCATGTTCACAGAATTACCATTTTATACCTCAAGCCAACTGTGTAACTCTAGTGTTAAACATCAAAAAGCTCTACTGTTGAGAGTAAAGGAATCCAGAGAATTTTTTGGTTCGTTATGTTTTTGTGATACTGGGGGTTGAACCCAGGAACACTGTATCAGTGAGCTACATTCCTAAACCTTATTATATTTTATTTTTGAGACAGGACCTAGCTATGTTGTCTAGATTGGCCTTGAACTTGCAATCCTCTGATTCATTCTTCTGAATTACTGGGATTAGATGCTTGCATCACCACACAGCCTCAGAGAATTTTAACCCATTGTTTTATCTTGATGTAAGCTCACTTTGCCTTGTGGACATGACCTCAAAGTATTTTCCCCCATATTTTTATTAGTACCTTGTAATTACACCTAAAAGTGGGTTGCATTATTAGATATTCAGACATGCACATAATATAACAATGTAATTTGGCCAATATTATTCCCCAGTATTTCTAATTTTCCTCTCCTCTTCCCTCCCTGTGGTCCTTTCCTCTGGTCTACTGGCTTCTCTCTTCATTCCATGCGATCCCTTCACCTTTCTTTCCATTTTTTCTCTCTAGCTTCCACATATGAGAGAAAATATACAACCCTTGACTTTCTGAGTTTGCCTTATTTTACTTAACACATAATGCTTTCAAATACTGCCTATTTTCCTGAAAATAACATGATTTTATTCTTCCTTATGGCTAAATAAAATTCTCATACGCATATATCCCACATTTGCTTTATCCATTTATCACCCATTGATGGACCATAGTTTGGCTATTTTGAATTGTGCTGCTGTTAGGATGGGTATGCATGTATCAATATAGTATGATGACTTTAATTCTTTAAGGTAGACATCAAGAAGTGGTATAGCTGTGGCATATGATGGTTCCATTCTATTTTTTTGAGGAATCTCCACACTGTTTTCTATAGTGGTTGTATTAATTTATAATCACACTAGAGTGTAAAAGTGTTCCTTTTTCTTCATATCCTCTCCCACATTTATTATTGTTCTTTTCTTGATGGCTGCCATTCTAACTGGAGTGTTATGAAATCTCTGTGTCACTGTGTTATGCTCAAATTCGGGACCCCCAAAAGACCACCAGAGACCAAGATCAATGTAAGCAGCAAAGAGGTGTTTATTGCAAGCTACCTCTCGGTCCTCCGCATGCACACAACAACAGGTGATTCTGAGAAACCCTAAGCCCAGCGTTTGCAGCAGTTTTATACACTCTTTTGGGAAGGCAGGGACTTCACAAACATCATAGCATCTCTTAGCAAATCATCAAACACCGAGGGAAAATCATACAACAACTCTAAAACATGATTAGCACATTCACTGGTGGGAACAAGTTGGGTAGGGGTGATTGGTTAGTACAAGAGGGGGATTCATTTGAACTGATTGGTTTAAACCACGAGGGGTGTTCGTGCTGAACTACATGGTTTCCCAACATGTTATCAACGACCATAAACTACTGGGAGGGTCAATTGGCATCCTTGGTATTTTCCCTGTCTCATGCTGATTGGTGGTTGCTAGGGGGTTGCTATGGGTCCTCACCTAGCCTGACTGAGTCAGGAACACCTGGTGCTGCAGATCTCTCCTGTTATTTGTAGATAAACAACTCAGCAAGGTGGGTATGTGCTTAGGAGTGCTCTGTGGTTCTTTCCAAGGACAAGGGTCTTGCCCCCTTCCTTGGACAGGCTTTGCTCTGAGGTAGGGGCTGGTTTTTCAACTGTGATTTGCATTTTACTAATTTTTAAAGATGTTGAACATTTTTCATATATTGCTGTCTATTTGTATTTCTTCTTAAGAGAAATGTCTGTTTAGATCATTTTCCCATTTACTGGTTGGGTTATTTGCTTTTTGGTGTTTTTTTGAACTTTTTATATATTCTGGACAATAGTCCTCTGTCAGAAGAGTAGCTAGGAAAGATTTTCTCTCCTTCTATAGGTTCTCTCTTCATATTCTTGCTTCCTTTCCTGTGCAGCCTCAATCTATTTTTTTTTTAAACCCAGTCATTTGTTTCACCAGCTTAGTCACATAAATATCCTACATGCAGGAATGGAAGAGAGCTCCTCCATCCTGTAACATCAGGGATTAAAGATATCCAGCTCACTTGTTTTCTGGCCAGATAAGGCATCAGAATCACTCACTCACTCCAAATAGAGTTTAGAGGAAATCGCATCACAGTATTTAGAGTAGATAAAGGAGAAACATTTTTTTTTTAAGTTAAAAACTAAAGATATTTCTCTCTGTGTACAAATAGAGCAGGGTTACTGAGAGAGTACATTTGGGAATTTTAGACATTTGGATTGTAATAAAAGAGTGGCAGCTTCAGAAAGACTGTTTTATAAATAAGTCATCTCACTGACAGCTGAAAGTGTCCCCCATTGCCACAAATTTTCTTTGCTTTTTAATGTGTTGATTTGTCTCCTCACCATGCATTGGTCTCCATCCTTTCAAAGAAGAACATTTAAATACAAGATATATAGAAAAACAGATGACATTGCTTTAATACACTATATTATCATCTCTTTTTATTTTTCAAACAGTCATTTATTTTGGTAGCATCCTATGGGAGCCCAAGAAGAAATTAAAGAATCTGCAATATTACATTTTGACAATGCTATCCTTTCATTTATTCTTAAATGTGATACATTAGTATGTTATGTCAATGCTCACCTTTGTAGATTGCATACGAGTGGTTAAGTGCTCAGGATATAGCTTCATGAAGGCTGTAATTCATTATACTTAGCAACTGTGTGACCATCAACATAATACCTATTCTCTTGTAGCCCTGAGTTCCTTATCCTAAAGAGAGAAAATAATAATGGTGTTTGCCTCACAGAGCTCTTAAAACTCAATGGAGGTAATAAGTACAAATTCTTTAAATTTTAGTTAGAAAGAGATCATTTTTTTTTATACCTTTGATTATATGCCTTTCATACCTAAGTGGATTTTTAGTCATTTAAAGTCATTGTCCAGATAAAGAACTTGCATACTGAGAACAATTATATCTTTCCTAAGACATCCAGTGCTTTAATAGAAGAATCACAACTAGAGAAAAGTCTTTTTACATTCCTATTCTTGTTCTACTTATAAAATAAGATGTTAAAAGAACTAAAGTGCTCTCTACTTCCTGGTTGGCATGTGCTGAGCTGCTTTTCCTCTGCCTTATTCTTCTACCAGGTTGTTCTCCCTCATCTTGGACTCAGAGCTAAGGAGTCAGCCAACTGTAGACTGAACCTCAGAAACCATGTGTCCAAAATAAACTTTCCCTTCTCTAAAATAATGACGTAAAAACATTCCAAAATAGATTCAGTCAGATTAGTAAAATCAACAAATATTTAATGAAATTAAGAAAGAGATATTACTGTCAAACTCATTTCACCAACTTTTTCCTTATTTCAGAAACTATTGCAAAGTATATGTTAATGATGAAATACTTCAATGTTTTTAACTGAAAAAGAATATAAGACGATACATCATGAGAAAAAGTGTGTTCATGAAACTGATAAAATAAAAATATTTGTGCCATGAGAGTCAAAGAAGAAATACTCTTACAATGTAAACCTTAGTTGTAACCAAGTTCAGATCCACTGTGCTTTGTGGAGAATCCTGAGAACTTTCAGAAGAATCTCAACCCTCAGAATGAAGTCACTTCTGGCAAGAAAACACTCATTTGTCCACTGTCTCAGTCCTCAACTGTCCCTTATTGTCTCAAGACAATTTACACTTGTATTTACACCTAGAGATTTATTCCCCCTACTGTCCTTCTGTAAATAAGTTTTTAAGAAATAATATGAATATTCAATTTTTCTTCTGGAATATAACTTTAGCTTATAAAACAAAATCTTATACCCACTTAAACTGTGAACTCCACAAGGATGAGTGAGGACCTTATTTTGTTCTATTAACCACTGTTTCACCAACACCTAGCATAGTGTTTTGTACGTAGGGGTCCATTGCAAATATCACATGATTTTATAAAACCTAGAGTTTTTGTACCTAGTATGTGAATCTTCATATAAATAAAATTGCAAAATTAGTTTATTGATTTTTCTGTTAATATGGGAAAACAACTGGATAGATTTTCCACAAATTTGAACATTTTTAGAATGTTCTTACTTAAAATACATGCAAACACTACAGAATACCTCAAATTCATATACTTTCATCCTCAAGAGTAGCTAAGACTACTGAGGGTGGAGGTAAAGGCAGGTCTGTAATCCCAGTTTCCAGGGAGGCTGAGGCAGAGGGATCATAAGTTTGAGGAGAGCCTGAAAACTTAAGGAGACTCTGTCTGAAAATAAAATATTAAAAACATTTGAGGTGTTTCTCAGAGGTAAAGTGTCCCTGAGTTCAATCCCTGGTACCCCCCCAACACACACACACACACACACACACACACACACACACACACACACACCATACACAGAGGAATCAAAATTGAAGGTGAACAAAGGTATAACTATGATATATAATTTTAAATTTTAATTGAAAAAAGATTGTCATATATATATATATATATATATATATATATAGAGAGAGAGAGAGAGAGAGAGAGAGAGAGAGAGAGAGAGAGAAACAGAGAGAGAGAAAGAGAGAAAGATAGATAGATAGATAGATAGATAGATAGATAGATAGATAGATAGATAGATAGATAATGGTCAAAAATATTAAACAGTGGTTTAAGATATGAGACTGTGGTCAAAATTCACCAATACAAATGTTCTTCATGACAAGCATTGGCATGCTCTAAAGATGATTCTACATTATCAAAGCAGATCTTAAAAACCCCTATGAAGGCTATTTTTTTCTTTTGTTTATGGTGCTGGGAATTAAACCCAGGGCCTCATGAAATCTAGGAAAGCACTTTACCACTGAGCTAAGTACTGAGCCCTTTTTACTTTATTTTGAGACAGGATCTCCCTAAATTTCCCAGGCTGTCATTGAGTTTATAATCTTTCTACCTCAGTCTCCCAACTAGCTAGGATTGATTACAGGTGCATGTCCCCAGGCCCAGCATGACAGCTATTCTTAAGGTTTTGCTAACCAAAGAGAATAGACAATCACTAAGGCAATACAAGGTCTGAATTTTTATAGTGATCTTTGCCCCTTATCTGATATAAGATTACAAGATCTCTAATGCCTAATTCATCCATTGCTCATTTTGGTGCTCTGAGTTGCTTCATGGTTCCAACCTATGTAACTGACCAATAGGAGTTTTGCTATACCCTTGGGTTACCTTTAGCTGCTACTGATGTCCCGTGGCAGAATTGTCCTTGTCCATAGATGGGGAAATAGACACACCATAAAAATTGGGGATTAAACCAGGTGCAGTGTCACATGCCTGTAATCCCAGAAGCTTGGGAGGCTGATATAGGAGGATTGTGAGTTCAAAGCCAGCCTCTGTAATTTATCAAGGGCCTAAGTAATTCAGCAAGACCCTGTCTCTAAATAAAATACAAAAAAGGGCTGGAGATGTGGTTCAGTGGTTAAGCATCCCTGAGTTCAATCCCCAGTACCACCACCACCAACAACAACAAACCTGGGCACTAGGCCAAGTTTTGTTATTTCCACAATGCATGACCTTTAATAAGTCATTTTTCAAACCTCTGTGGCCTCGGCTACAAATGTGAATATTATTTTGTCAAAGGTTTTTCTAAATCTAGATCTTATTTTTCATTCTAGTTGGAGCAAGAAAGAAGGTCTGAAGATGCGAATCATGAATAGCTTCACAAAGAAGCTTTTCTATGCTCCTTAAAGTAAAAACAGGACTGAAACTAATCCAGACTGAAAATATAGTGTTCAGATGGAGAGAGAGCTATGTTGATTCAGGCACAGAGATGGAAAAGTACACATCACCTACTAGATAGTGCATATCCTAGACATTGGTAAATGATCATTTGTATTCTATTCATGATGGAAAATTGGTCATTAATAAGAGATTATTAAAGCTAAATTTATTCAATATAAAGATCTTTGCTTTATTCTATTATGTAAAATGCCCATCCCTTTGCAGTTAAACTGTCTTTTTAATGTGGAGTATCAGAAGTTCATTACACATCATATGGTTTTTCAAAATGTCCTTAGTCTACAAAAAATAAAATTGATAGAATGGCATTTAGCCATAGAATGGCATTTAGAATGCTTTCTGAAATATTACTAGTCCATGAAAAAACAATGGAATCCCTTATGCAAATCAAAGAGGAAACAATTTGGTGCTTCAGAATCTTTGGTTGACTCTATGATTAATAAGAGAAATTGAAGGCCATTAATATTATCATTAACACTACTTTACTAGAGAAGAAATAAAGGAACAGATGAGTCAGGTTTCATTTTCTCGACTTTATAAATTAAAGGCACATATTTTTAATGCCTTCAAATTTTGGGAGTGACTTAGATCAAAGGGGAGCTATTTAAAAATTATTGGTTTATGACTTATTTTTTAATAATGCATAAGAAAATTACTTGTAGAAGAAGTTCATCTAGAAAAGGGAAAATAACTAAGCAGTATGATCAATGACAAAGAAAGATATGAACAAAGTGGCATGAATTCTTTTGTTTCAGACATATTCGGGTTAATATCACAAATCTACCCTCTTTAGCTCTATTTGTTTTGAAAAATAATGCAAGAGTTTAAAAGAAGACATAGAAGTACTAGAAGAAAATATTGGTGAATTCCTCTTTAAACTCAATACAAGAGAAGACTGACTATAGGTCCATCCACCTCTTCTACTTTCTTCTGGTAAGAACTTCACTTTCCTTTGGGAGGTTATATGTGATTTGGGTAGGACTCTCAACCAAAGTGCATTGCCTTCTCTGGTGAAAACATAGGTTAGTGAGTAAAACTAGTCCAGTAAATCTTTCTTTTTCAGAATTTTAATATATTTGTGGATCATATAAGCATTAAATAAGAGAGGAGCCAGATAGATACAAATTTCTTAGGCCCTCTCCTCCCTGAAAAGGCAGAAATGAATAAAATGAAAGAGAGAGAGAGAAAGAGAGAGAGAGAGAGAGAGAGAGAGAGAGAGAGAGAGAGAGAGAGAGAGAAAAGAAGACCTCACACTGGGAAATTACATCAGGACTCAAGAAAATAAATGGTAACAACATATTTGAATTTTTAAGGTGGTAGGAATATTGTAACATAAAGATTTGAAATTTTTTTAAAAAAGTGGTAAAGTTAGAAATAATAAATAATAGGAAGAGGGAAGTCATCTGAACCTGGATAAACAATGATTTCTGTTTTGAGTATTCAGAGGATATAGAAGATGGGCTGTTCATATTGTAAAACTGTACAACAGTCACAGTAAATAGCAGATGGAGCGAAGAAGTGGACATGCTAGGGTAGACAGAAATAGAGCATTCTATCCCTGCTGTGTTCTTGGTACACTCTGTACTGGAAACTTTTCAATGGCACTATTCACTCATTTACCCTTCAGTATTATGTTGTAAGTTCTGTAAATTAATTTGCTATCTCGACCAAGTTTTACTGATAATTGCAAAGTTCTCATCTGTATGTTTCTTCAAACACACTTATTGCAGTTCAACTGTTACTTATCACTTGTTATAGTTTAGATGTGAAGTGTCTCTCAAACACTCATGCATGAGACAATGCAAGAAAGTTTTGAGTTCAGTTGATTGGGTTATAAAAACCTTATCCTAATCAGTTAATTAATCCCCTGTAGGGATTAACTGGCTGGTAACTGTGAGCAGTCAGGGTATGGCTAGAGCAGATCGTTCATTGGGGACATGACTTGGGTTTTATATTTTGTAAATGGGGAGTGGAGTCTCGCTGTCTGGTTTCTGGTGTGGTATTCTGAGCTGCTTTCTTCCACCACACACTTCTGTCATGATGTTTGGACTCATTTTGGGCCCAGAGCAATAGAGCCAACTGTCTATAGACTGAGACCTCTGAAACTGTGAACCCCCAAATAAACTTCTATTCTAAATTTGTTCTTGTCAGGTCTTTTGGTCATATCAGCTAAAAAAGCTGACTAAAACAGAAATCGGTACTGGGATTGGGGCCATTGCTGTGACTAACATGACCATATGGTTTAGATGATTTTGGAGCTTTTAAGAATTTTGTGATTTTTAAAGAGGCAAGCTAGAATAGTTTTAGCTTGTAGTAAATGGAGTTTAATGGGTGATTCCGGTGGAAGCTCAGAACACGAGATACTAATGACCGATCTCAAGAAGTTTCAGAGGAGAAGAAGTACTCTATTGGAAGTTGGACTACAGGCCATTCATATTATGTTCCGGCTAAGACATGTACATTTTTCCCATGTCCTGAGACTGTCTGTGATGCTGAATTTAAAGATGATGAACTGATTAATCTGGCAGAAGAAATTTCAACACAGCACATCTCTCAGGGAGTGGCATGGCAATTGTTGGCAGCTTTTAGCCAAATTTATTATGATCATCAGGAACAGAAAGGAAAGAAGAAATATTTGGAAAACTTGCAGTTAGTGCAGAAAACTTTAAATAAAACTGAAGATAAGTAATGTGGGTTGTTAGAGATATTAAAACCACTAAAGAAATGCCAAAGACTTTGCCAAAGACAACAAGAAAGATGGTTTAAGGGCACCTCAGGAATTGGCAAGATTATACCCATCTCAGGCTCAAGGATATAAAAGTAAACATTCCTTTGAGAACAGACCAGTGGGGCACTGGACTGGCATAGAGTGGCCTAGAGAGCAGTTTCACCATGCTCAGCCACCCAGGCACTCAGAAGCTGCTGCAGTCAGGGTTCCAGGAGGCTTCATTATTGCTCTTTATAGCAGGAGACCTTGGTGACAACCACTTGGTGCTGGTTCTTTAGGAATGCAGGAAGCTGGAGATAGGGGTTCCTGGAGGTATCTACCGAGACTTCAAAGGAAGTCCTGGAAAGCCAAGCTAATTGCAGCAGGGTCAGAGTCCCTGTGGGATGCCCCTGAGATGGTGATGTGTGGTGATGTGAGCAGGAAGCCAAAGCTGCAGTGGAGACCTCCAAGATTAAGAAATGCCTGTAATGTAGACTATCTGCCAAGAAAAGCTGCAGACATTGAACTGAGACAAGCCAACAGAAGCCATGTGGGCTGCAATCAGTGAAGCCATGTGAGTGGCTACACAAGCCCTTTGGAGAGAACACCACAATGCCACGTGCTCCAGATGTCACACATGGAACTATAGGACTTATTTACCCAGCTGGATTTTGATCTTCTTTCGTTCCATCTCTTTGGTATAAGCTTGCCGCAGTCTTGGCTGGGCACAGAATCACGAGCCAATCAAGCAGGAACAAAACTTTATTTTGAAAAAGCCGCTAACACTCTCAGCGCCAGCAAGTCAAAAACCGGTCCTCCCACGAGGGTGTCCGACCGGAACCGCGCGCCGACCGGAACCCCCCCGTCTCCTCCCACCTCCTCCGGAATTCCCTCCTACTATCCTTCCCCAACCAATGGGAACTCTCCAGCAGTCCCGTAAAGTCCCGTAACTTGAGTCCGGTAGCAGGCCAAGGTGAACAGCGGGAGTCCAGTTTGCATATGAATGTAAATTTTAACATAATCATCTCAGTGGCTAGCTGGCGTCACTTTACAACCAAAGGTGCCATACATCGTATATATGCTTGTGGCTCCTAGCATCTGCCCCCTTCTGTTTAATTAAGCAACAAGCAATGTGGCTAGGGACCGTGCCTGGTAGGTTGTCCAATTTAACATATGGTTCTTACCCGTCATGGGAGAACTGACCTTTAGGCGTCAGCTTCCTGTCTTAGGTTGAATCCACTGTAATCAGAGCAACCCGTCGCTGACTACCGGTCCAGCATTCAGCCATGCTTGTGGATAGGCCTATGCACCAGTGGGGGGGTGAGGTTCTTGCCTCACCTCTGTTGGCCCCCAAATTTAGCCTTGGTGCCAGTGGGGGGGTGAGGTTCTTTGCCTCACCTCTGTTGGCCCCCAAATTTAGACCATCACTAGTAGAAGGGAGGAGGATACAGAAATGCCACGACACCAAGCCAATTGACGGCTCCTTTGGAAAAATTGCGTCACTGGTGACACCATCAGCAAAGATATGCCAGTATTACCACAATAAACATGGGGTGAGCTGGCAAGGAAATTGCATCACTGGTGACACCATCAGCAAAAATATGCCAGCAGTACCACAATTCGGTGCACCAGATGATATTTCACAATGTATGCAACTGATATATAGTCCAGGCAAGTTCTGCAAGCAGTTCAAATTGGAGGAGTCTATCAATATGTCCATATCCTCCCAAAGTAAATCAAGTCCTTGATAGCATTACTTGTTGAGTTATATTCATTGATGCATCAGTTTATACAGTTTACTGTGATAGCTATCATAGAAGCTGTAGTTTGGTTTTATCTCAGTCTTCACTGGAATTGGGATGGAGATGGAAATTCTGGCAATGATGGTAAAGAGACATTATCCTGAACAGAATTATTAAATATAATAAAAAGAAAAGGTGAAAGTAAACAAACAGATCTGTTAAACTCCTTTAAAAACAATCCTTAACAGCCGTTTACCAAATTTAAATTAGTAAACAAACAGATCTGTTAACCATCTTTAACAACAATCATAAACAGCTGTTCACCTAATTTAAATTAAACCATATAAATCACGTGAATAAAGAAAAAATTCGGATCCATTTTTTCATGAGCGCTCCTCATATAAGAAATATGGACATACACACATACAGACATACAACACAAAACAGAAGTGTGCACACAACATACAACACATAAGACAATAGTAAATAAAGGCCTTGTAACTATACTTAGGTGAAATCTCCATTGCAATGTTTAAAAACTCCACAGTCAAAAAAAAAAAATAAATAAATAAATAAATAAATAAATAAATAAATAAATAAAAAATAAAACACAGTCAAAAAATAAAACTGATCAGAAAAACATTAACCTAGGTTTGTATGAGCTCAAAAATAAAATAGAACTTTATGATGTGGAAAAATGCAATAATAAAATAGATACTGAAAAAAAAAACCTTGGTTAATCACTGTCGCAGATGTAAGAATAGCCAAGCTGGAGCTCTGGATGTCAGCTGTTATGGATTTGAGTCAAATCATCTTCTTTTTCTGTAGAAATTGTTTTAGTTAATCTCTCTGGAATCCAAATCGGTTGCTGTTCATCCTGTGGGAAAACACAGACAGCGCCCCGATTCCAGACTATCACTGGATCCGGGCCTTTCCATTGTCCTGTTAGAATATCTTTCCAAAGTACCTTAGGCTTATGTACATTTTTGGGGTACAAATGTCTTTCCGCAGCACTAAGTCCCGATGAATCTAAATTTAAAAAGTTTAGAGTAAAAAGGGTTATTTTAAGTTTATCTTTGGGGGATATATACCCCTTTCCAATTCCCTCCTTTTGTTTTAATAAGTACATTTTAATAGTTTGATGAGCTCTTTCAACTATGCCTTGTCCTTGTGGATTGTATGGAATTCCTGTTATGTGAGTAATACCAAATGATGAGCAAAATTGTTTAAAAGAGGAGGAAGTATAACCAGGACCGTTGTCCGTTTTTAACTGTTTTGGAACGCCCACAGTGGCAAAATTTTGTAAGCAATGAGCTATAACATCTTTAGTTTTTTCTCCGGCATGAAGGGAGCCCATCAAAAATCCGGAAGAGGTATCAACTGTAACATGTAAATATTTTAATTTTCCAAATTCTGGCAAGTGTGTGACGTCCATCTGCCAAATATGGTTAGGTATTAGTCCTCTAGGATTGACTCCAAGATTAACTTGTGGTAAAAATGTCACACAATTTTGACATTGTTTTATTATATGTCTGGCCTGTTCTTTAGTTATTTTAAAACGCTTTTGTAAAGTATTAGCATTGACATGGAACCTTTTATGAAAATTTATAGCTTCTTCTATTGTGGAGAAAATATGTATGTCATGTGTAGATTTATCTGCTAGTTCATTGCCCATACTAAGGGCTCCAGGCAATCCTGTATGTGCCCTGATATGACCTATGAAGAATGGATCTTTTCGGTCCCAGATTAGACTTTGTATAGCGGAAAACAAAGAGAAAACAGTAGAGGAAGGGGAAATCCTACCAGCATCTTCAAGGGAATTAATAGCATTAACTACATACTGACTATCAGAAAATAAATTAAATACAGAATCTTTAAACATCATAAAAGCTTGTAATACTGCATTAAGCTCTACCTTTTGAGCTGATTGTTTGGGTACTAAAAATGTAAAAGTTTGATCAGGAGTAACTACTGCTGCTGTACCATTGTTTGACCCATCAGTGAATATATTTGGAGCATTTATGATAGGGGTTTTTCTTGTCATTTTTGGAAAAACTACAGGATGCTTAGACCAAAAAGACAACAAAGGATTAGATGGTAAGTGATTATCAAATGAAACACTAGTTTTACACAGGATTATTGCCCAAGTATTTAACTCATTAGCTAACTCATCAATTTGATCCATAGTATATGGAGTAATAATTTTATTGGGAGAAATCCCAAACACTCCCTTAGCTGCTTTTATTCCTTTGAGTATTAATTGTCCTACAGCCTCAGGATATCTAGTAAGAATAGTGTTAGGGGAATAAGATAAATGTATCCACAATAATGGACCTTCTTGCCAAAATACTCCTGTAGGAATATTTTTTGTTGGTAGTACAATAAATAATAAAGGCAAACTTATATCAATTCTATCCAAATGCATATTTTCCATATATGTTTCAATGATTTTTAATACTTTTCTTGCTTCAGGCGTTAACATGCGGGGTGAATTTGGATCTGATGGACCTTTTAGAATATCAAATAAAGGTCCTAACTCTCCTGTTGGTATGCCTAGATAAGGCCTTATCCAATTTATGTCTCCCAATAACTTTTGAAAGTCATTAAGTGATTTGAGTTGATCTACTCGTATTTGAATTTTTGGTGGACGGACCATGGTTGAGGATAATAGAACTCCTAAATAATTAATTGGAAGATTTAATTGTACTTTATCTATTGCTATCTCTAGATTATAATTTTTCAATAAATTTGTAAGTGTGGCATAACATTCTAGTAATGTGTTTTTATCTTTATGTGCCAGTAACACATCATCCATATAGTGAAATATTTGTAGTTCAGGATTTTGGTTTCTAAGTGGCTGGATTGCTTTATTAACATAAATTTGACACATAGTTGGGCTGTTAGCCATCCCTTGAGGGAGTACTTTCCATTCATATCTCTGATCAGGACCTTCATGATTCAGTGCAGGGATAGTAAATGCAAAATGTGGACTATCCTCGGGATGAATTGGAATTGAAAAGAAACAATCTTTAATATCTATAACTAAAACATGCCAGGTTTTTGGTAAAGCAGACAATTGAGGAATCCCTGATTGAGCAGGTCCCATAATAACCATCTCATTATTAATGGCTCTTAAATCTTGTAATAATCTCCATTTACCAGATTTCTTTTTAATGACAAAAATGGGAGTATTATAGGGGGATACGGAAGGTTGTATATGTCCTTCCGCTAACTGTTGTCTGACCAAGTCATGGGCTACTTGTATCTTTTCTTTAGTCAAGGGCCACTGAGGAACCCACACTGGTCTTTCTGATTTCCAAGTAATTTTGATTGTCTCAGTGGCCCTTTCTGAAAACCCAATTCATGTCTATTTATTTCTTGATCTATTTGAATAGGTGCTGTCATACCTTGTTCTTGTTCTCTTAATCTTTTTTCTTTCCTAAAGCCTTGTTTAGCCCTAGTAGTGGGCGCGTTAGGATTGATGTTATTTGTTAATGTCAATCCTAATTGATCTAGGACATCTCGTCCCCATAAATTTACAGGAAGATGATCCAATACATAGGGCTGTATAGTTCCTTCACATCCTTCAGGATCCCTCCAATCTAATACCATAACACTTCTATGGGGATTAGTTGCCACTCCTAGGCCTCGAAGCGTTTGAGTGGCTTGTTGTAATGGCCAATGTTTTGGCCATTCTTGACGAGATATGATGCTGAGGTCAGCTCCTGTGTCCAGCAGCCCATTAAAGTCATGTCCTTGAATTTTTAATTTTAGCATTGGGCGAGAATCTAAATTTAAAGACAGCATAGCCCAATCTACACCTGTGGAGCCTAATCCCTTGGAACCTCTTTCTACATTACAACTGGAAAATTTATCATGCAGGCTGGGTATTATTAATAACTGTGCTATTCTATCTCCTGGTGAAATTACTGATATACCTCTTGGAGAACTAGCTATAATTTTTATTTCACCTTCATAATCGGGATCAATTACCCCAGGACTTATCATAAGTCCTTTTAGTGTAGAAGAACTGCGTCCCAATAATAAGCCTACTGTTCCCTGGGGAAGAGGTCCTTTTACTCCTGTGGGAATGATTTGAATTCCCATCTCTGGGGTTAGTACTGCTCTGGCAGAGGCGCAGATGTCCAGCCCTGCGCTCCCTCTAGTTTGTCTGATGAGGGATTTAATGGATAATGCGTCCTGGGCACTACCTTGATGGGGCTGTTGGGTTCCTCCATTGCCCCATATATTTGTGGTTTGGGGCCCCGGGGCATTGGGCCCTCTAGTCCGTTTTTTGGCAATGGAGCTTGATACCTTTCTCCACGATATCGTGGGTAAACACTTGGTCCTTGTCCGTTTTTTGATAACGGAATACCCTCTATGGTGGTTTGAGAACGGCATTCATTAGCCCAATGTCTCCCTCTACGGCATCGTGGGCAAATACCTGGTATTCTATTCCTTTGATATCCAGCTTTGTTAAACCCTCCTCTTATGGGGCAACTCCTTTTAAAATGTCCTGTTTGATTACAATTATAGCATGTTCTTGGCCTGGCATCTAAAGCCTGTTGTACTGCTGCTAAGACTTGCCCCTGTTCATTAATGTCTCTACATAATTTAATATATGTGTTTAAATCCTCATGTCTCCATGGTCTAATGACCTCTCTGCAGCAACGATTTGCTTGGTCATAAGCCAGTTGTTTTATAAATGGCATTACCTGTTCTGTATTTCCAAATATCCTAGAGGCTGACTGAATAAGTCTATCTACAAATTCAGCATAAGGTTCATTAGTTCCTTGTATTACCTTAGATAATTGACCTTGTAAGTCTCCATGCCCCTGTAAAGTTTTCCATGCCCTAACTGCATCTACAGCAATTTGTGCGTACACACCAGGGTCATATTCAATTTGTTGTCTTTGACCCTCATAAGGTCCCTTCCCCAAAAGCATGTCCATATTTCTTTGAGGGTACCCAGCTTCTGCATTTCGCCTAGCTGTCTCCATGCAAAATTCCTCATTGGCAACCTTCCATAACAAATATTGTCCTCCGTTTAGCACAGATCGACACATGTTAGCCCAATCTGCTGGTGTCATGTCCAAGTTGGTAACAGATTCAACCATGCTTATTGTGAAGGGAGCTTGCGGCCCATAGGTCGTTACAGCCTCCTTTAATTGCTTTATTGTTTTGAAATCTAAAGCACGGTGAATTCGTTGCCCTCCTGCCTGCTCAAGTACAGGGCATGCTAATCTTTGGGGTCCTGCCTCAGAATTCCGTCCATCAACTACGGTAGTTGAGGGCCGCTCAGCGGTAGATGGAGCTGTTGGCTGAGTTACGCCCTCTGGTGATAGAACGGAGTTGGTAGCAACCTCCTGTTGTAATTCTCCACCTGATGGCTGCTTGTCCTCTAAGCTTGCTTTCTTTAAATTCTCCTCTGTCTGACTAGCTTGAGAGACCTTCTCTTTTGCTTGACCTAGCGTTTTTTCTACCATAGTCTGGACCTCTAACAATTTACTTAACAGTTTTTCGGTTTGTTTTTTATTGGATTCTAATCTACTATAACCTAACCCAATAAGGTAGGATAAAACAAAGCCGAAGCAGAATGAAACAAAGACGGAGCAGACAATGGTTGTATCAATTTTCTCTTTCTCAGGGCTGAATAACTTCAAACCTTGAGCCAACCATTTTTTCCAGTTCGCCTGAGAAAATTCTAGGGCTAGGGAGCTCGAAATGAAAACAAAATAAATCAAAACAAGAACACATTGTTTTCTGAGAAGGTCATCCATCCTGTCGCCTTCCCTCAGGGGCGAGCAATTTACTCACCTCTAAGCTTCAGGCGTTCCCCGCACGGGCCGCCAAATGCCGCAGTCTTGGCTGGGCACAGAATCACGAGCCAATCAAGCAGGAACAAAACTTTATTTTGAAAAAGCCGCTAACACTCTCAGCGCCAGCAAGTCAAAAACCGGTCCTCCCACGAGGGTGTCCGACCGGAACCGCGCGCCGACCGGAACCCCCCCGTCTCCTCCCACCTCCTCCGGAATTCCCTCCTACTATCCTTCCCCAACCAATGGGAACTCTCCAGCAGTCCCGTAAAGTCCCGTAACTTGAGTCCGGTAGCAGGCCAAGGTGAACAGCGGGAGTCCAGTTTGCATATGAATGTAAATTTTAACATAATCATCTCAGTGGCTAGCTGGCGTCACTTTACAACCAAAGGTGCCATACATCGTATATATGCTTGTGGCTCCTAGCATAAGCTCCTATTTTTTCTTATGGAATGGTATTGTTAACTCTGTACCTTTGTATATTAGGTATATGTAACTTTTGATTTTTATAGGGCTCATACCAAGAATTTTACTTGAGTTTCAGAAGAGACTTTGGTCTTGGGCTTTTGGGAAATCCTAGAACTGTTGATACTACAGGGACACTTGAGATGCTAAATATATTTCACAATGTTAGATGGGAATGAGCTTATGGGAGCCAAGGGTGGAATGTTATTGTTTAGATATGTGGTATTCCCCAAAATCTCATTTGTGAGACAATGCAAAAAAGTTTAGAGGTGAAATGATTGCATTATTAGACCTTTTATATAATTAGTACATTAATCCCCTGAAGGGATTAACTGTATGGTAACTATAGGAGAAGGTGGGTCAATTGGTAAGTGCTTGGTAAGTGCTTTTTCATTGTGGTGAGGAGAGTGCCTGCCCCCCCCCCCTCCTTGCTTCCTGGTGTCATGTCCACTGAGGCAATTTCCTTCACCTCACTTTTCTGCCATTATGTTCTGACTCACCCCAAACCCCAAAGAATGGAGCCAGCTGTCTAGGGACTGAGACCTCTAAACCTTGAGTTCCTAAGTAAACTTTTCCTCTAAAATCGTTCTCATCAGGTCTTTTGGTCACAGCAGCAAAAGCAAAACAAAACAAACAAACAAAAAAAAAACCTGACTAAAACATTACTCAAGGTGTCGGTCACATCACATCTTCTTAGACATAACAATCTGCAGACAGGTCTAGAACTGGCTGCTGAATGAAAAAGCGAAGGACTCAAAAGTCTAAAGACAGTAAAATCAAATGATTACAATATTTAAAAGGACTGCAGCAACTACAGGTAGCTGTGTATACATGAAATTGCATTGATATAAATATTGATATTGAGGTAAAGAGAATGCCCATTTAGATACTGAGGTTTCTCACAGTGATGGCAGGATCTGGGATAGACAGGAGGTATGTAAATAAGGTTTGGGGATTAAGTAAGAGATTAGAAATAACATTTGTAAGACAATACTGTTCAACCTTTTGTCATAGAAGTATTTTTCTCAGGAATTCCACATTGTCACCAATCAAATAAAGTTCCTGCTCCAGGTTTACAGGATTAAGTTTGAATGAGAAAGTCAGACACAGTGGCACACACCTATAATCCTACCATTGGAGAAGCTGAAGTAGGAGGATTGTGAGTCTGATGCCAGCCTGAGCAACTTAGTGAGACCCCGATCTAAAATAAAAAAATGAATAGGGCTGGGGATGTAACTCAGTGGTAAAGAGTATTTGTGTTTAATGCCCAGTACTACAAAAAAGAAAAAGAAAGAAAGAAAGCATCAAATATGAAAAAAGAGTAGAAAGCTGAGGGCAGCTATCAGATGAAGATATTTCTTCCTGCTTCTGTTTCTAAGTAACACCACACTGGTCTTTACGTAATCTGGTACAAAGGTGATCCTTTTTATTTTAAATTGAAGACCAATAAATCCTTTCTGTGGAGATATTCAAGTTTTAGAAGGATGAACATGACATTTAAAAAGAAATATTAATTTTGTTAATATGAACCCAAATAACATACAAAAGTGGGTTTTATATTGTTGTACCAACTGGGGACAATGCCTATTCCTAATAAAAGTGCCCTATTGGTCTTGTAACATAAACCTCATAATATTTTATTGTATAGGGGGAAGTTGTTTTCAGCATTCACAGATCAGGCAATTCATTCAGTCTGATACCAGGAAAAGGATACCATGGGCTGAAAGCAGGGAAGACTTTAGGAAAGCTTTCCTAAGGATTTCATTAGTTGAATAAACTCTTGGGAGAGAAATGAACTCATCCCATGGATGCTGACATGGGATGATTGGTGAGAGGAAGTGAGAGACAGTTTTGAGGGACCCAGAGGCCAAACAGAAATACTTTGTCACTTGAAAGTGAGTAGCTTAATTTCTCTGTGGATTGAACCTCAGAATGGATGACTTTTGAATAGAGCATTACATCAATAGGGAAATCCACAGCCTGTCAAGTGAAGGAAATTGTTATCTTCCATGTTTCTCCTTTCAAAAAAGAGGCTTATTATTCTACCCAAGAATATAAAACTCCAAAGTTTTATATACTTAGAATAATTGTGAGGTGCTTGTTCCGATACTATGCAGTTAATAGGATGTACAATGTACTTAATGGACTTGGAGCAAACAAAAACAAAACAAAACAAAAAAACATGCTTACTAAATATTTTCCTACTTACTGCCTAGCAATTTATTTATCTGGGTACAGCATTATCCAACTAAATCATTATCACCATTAAAGGGTAAAATGTAGTTCATATCACACAAGCATGGTAGTAGTAATTAGAATTGTAGGGTCAATGTTTCTTCTCTCTCTCTCTCTCTCTTTCTATCTTTTAAAGTAATGAGGATCAAATTCAGGATGCTTTACCACTGAGCAATATCCCCAGCCCTTTTTATTTTTTAATAAAAATAAAGTATTGGAAAGCATCTAAGTTGCTGAGATTTGGCCTCAAATCTCCTGCTCAGGCGCTGGTATTAATTAATATATATATGCACCACTTCACCCAAAAGGTATTGTCTTTTCAAACAGAAAAATGTAGCAATCACATAAAAATAGCTGATGGTTGAGTTAAGTACCAAAAGATGGAGTCTAGAAATATATTAAAGATAAAAAAAATCCACTAACCTATATTTTGTTCATAGTGACTCTTAATATTTCAAGAAGCAATTTGACACATATTAGTATCCAGAGCCAAGTTGTCATTCAAAATCATGAGTTGAAAGAGTCATACATGCAAGGATAATGTGAGGTGCATGAAAATACAAAATAATTAAATATTTCAATGAACTTTGCTCAAACTTCCTAAAGAAATGGTGAAGGATTATTACATTATAGGTGTTACATTACATTATAGGTGTTATTGATATTACATTATAGGTGTTTGCAATCCAAGGGAAGCAAAGGAAAGGAGACAGGAAAATAGAGCAACTACATGAGGGACTTTTTACTATGCCCAGTTGATGTCAGGACATCTTCAGAAACCAAAATAAAATTATTTTGACTCAGAGAGATTTATTATGATAGTAAGATAAGATAATTTTTGTGATGGCTGTTTCTTAGACTGCGTTCCCATTGATAAATGCCTGTCCAGAAGTCATTAACAGTCTATATATTTTGGCTGGCCCCTCACGTAAGCTTTCGGGAATACCAAAATTTCTATATGTGCAGACTTGCAAATGCAATAGTGTCTCTTCTCATCAGTCACTCTGTACATGTGAGGTCTTTGCTCTGTAGCAGTTGCTGCAGAATTATGAGCTTGAGCCATCTCTAGGTCATTACACAGTGAGACAGCACACAAAATCTAAAGTTAAGAAAGTAGGTGAGATTAAGTATATCTTGCACAACATATAACTTAATTTAGCAAAGGTCATTCTTGTGCCATTATTTTTAGAGTTGGATCATCTAGGACAGAAAATTTCTCTCTCATATGAGAGAGGATATATCTGATCCTTCAGTTACCTCAAGTTGAAATATACAAAAAATGAGTTAAATAAAAATGCTAAACCAAATATAGACGTCAACACTTTCTATATCTCTTTTCTCTCCCATACATGTAAGATTTCCCTTATCCTTGGCCATTGCTCTGATCTATTTAGTTGCTGTTTGAAGGTATAATCCATGGTGGTCTATACACTTACCTGTCATAGTGCCTTTGTGGATATGATTGGTAAAACCAACTATTTTGGGGAAATCTTGAATACTGGAGCACCACGAGAAAACCTGATGTATTCCTTGGGATAGACACATTCTCCACTGACACCTTAGAGATAATCAGGGTGGATTATCACTAGAGCAATTTGCTAGTCTTTAATACGAGAATCTCAAAATCACAATATGAAAACCCAGATTGCAATATGATAGGTAATTTACTATATTTACTGGTAAAACCATAACTTCACCTACACCTAGGAAGCAGTAACAATTACTGGACAGATCTCAAGATTCTGGGAAATGATAAATGCAACTTTGAAAATGTCTAATTAGGAGTACTTGTGAAAAACGCTGCTCTTTCACTCTGTTTGAATAATATGTGCTCTTGGGAATCCTACAGCATTCTGTGTAAACCATCGATTCAGTGCATTAATAAGCCATGCGAGATAGTAAGATACTGCTTAATCTGTTTTGTCAATACTGTGTACCAGTGAATCTGTTAGCATTTTATTCTAGCAGCAGTTCTATTGAATCAAGTTGGTTAATTCATTGATTTAGTACATGGTATGTCCAGTGGAATCCATGGGGGGAATATATATATATATATATATATATATATATATATATATATATATATTACATAACCTTATCGCCTAACCCTTTTTAGTTTTCAGTTTGAGATGGGATTCCATGAATTGCCCAGAATGGCCTCAAACTTAAGATCTTTTGCCTCAGCCTACAAGAAACTAGAATTATATGTATGCACAACATGTCTGGTGGAAACCATACTTTTGAACTAATTGTCCTTTAAAAAAATATAAATGCCTGAAGCAATATTGTGGAATACTATGGAAAAAAGAAGCATTCCATAAGACTTCAAATAGCTTTGTGGGTAACAATTCCACAGATGTCTAATTAATAGCTAATTATTGTTTCCAGTATGGTTGGGTTTCTGTCTCTGTCAAAGTGGAAAGTGTTTGATATGACTGACTAGGCAATATAGCAAAAACTTATATCTATGAAATTTGATGCCATCTTAAGATTTCAGAATTGGTCTCTGTTGCTGGAAGGTTATTCAGTAGTGGTAGTAGTAAGCACAGCTTCTATTTTGGAACCCATGAATACATTACATTTATTTTCCAAAGATTATTCTGATCATGGGCTCATGGTACCAGCATGGAATGATCTAGGAGGGAGAGAGGCTGTTTTTGAAAGATATATCAGTGGTAGATAATATCTCTGGCTATTAGTGGGAAACAAACAGAAGTCTACAAGATTTTTACAGATTTTATAGATACTAATTTAATTTGGGATCTTGCAATCTTGCACCTTTTAGGATTCTGACCAAATACTGCCACTGTTCTCCATTGCTTAACATTCAGGATTTTCATGTACCTTATATCTCTGCTCCCACCAAACAGTGGGAATTATTCATCACTGTGTCTAGGTTACACTTGCAAGATAGACTTGTAATTTTGTAGAAGGTTTTCTTCAGCTAGTCACAACCATCTATACTAACTATGTGTGAGCCGGGCCTGTGTCCTTTTCTCTCTCATGAAGCAAACACATTCGAAGCTGCATGCATGAAGTAAGGGAGGAATGTCAAGTCAGCTGAGGTCGACTATATGGGAATTTGGGCTTCTTCACAAAATTTACTTCTTCACCAATATCTGCTCAAAGCTGATTTCTTAGGAACCACTCTCATGATAAATTACAATAATGCCTACTACCCCATCCTATGACCTGGATCTGATAAGCTTTAGGCATATAGTCTGTTGCTGTCCAATAATAAAATATTTGTCTTAGGTGGTAACAGGAAAGTGTCTGAAGTCTATGTTAACTTCTATATCCATTCAGTTTCTGGAAATTTTTTTGATTAGGATTATCTTAATTAATTAATTATTTGAGAGACTGGGGATTGAACCCAGGGATGCTTTACAATTCAGATACATCTTTAATCAATTTTATTTTTTGAGTCAGAATCTCACTAAGTGGCTCAAGGCTGAGGCTGGTCTCAAACTTGTGTTCCTCCTGCCTTAGTCCTGAATCACTGGGATTATATGCATATGTCATTGAGCCCTACTTGGGATTCATTTTTAACATAAACATTTCGGTATTCTGTGTCACTTCCTATATTCCAGATACGGAAACAAATAAACAAAAGCCAAAAAGGAAAGGTCAGATAGAAAAGCCAGCATCTAACTGTCTATAACATGCCTGTGTTGGAAACTCAACAATAAATACTTCAAGATTTACCATCTTGTTGTGAACAATGGAAAAGAGCATAGAAGAAGAGTTATTTTTGATTATATTCAGTGCTATAATCTTATTAAAAGAGAAGTTGTTCACAGCCATAATTTCCTTTTAGTGTTAAAGGAAAATCAATAAAAACATATTGTCTTTCAAGCCAAAATGGATTGGTTTATATTATTGGTTTATATTATCTGCAAAACTTAGATACAGTGCTAGAGAAAAGGCTGTATTGTCAAGATGAAATGCTTGTAATTGAGATAAGTCACAAACAGAATTAACATGTACTTCTGTAGTCAATCTATTTATTTGGAAGTCAAGTCTCCATTCAGTGAAAGCAAGACTTACATTGTAGCTTTAGAGACAGGAAAATATAACTAACATGCACATAATATTCATGTAGCTATAGAATGCTTTTGCATACATTATTTTAATTGTATTACTTGCAAGTATTTATAGTGAGTTAAATAAATACTAGCAACATCTCACCACATAGAAATACTGTTGCATCTAACTTAATGAAAGAATAAAAAATACTGTAATCGGTATTTTATGGGTAGAGTTTGTATAAAATACATTTCTTAAGCAGTTTCTCTCTCAATAAAATAAATCAACTCCCAGAAAAATTTGATTTTATAACATTAATTTGCATATTAATCTTTACTTAATACAAGTTATAAAAATATCAAACTAACATATGCTTTCAGTAAAGTTAAAATTTTAGGATTTTTATTACATATGAAATAATACCAATAAATATAAACTGTATTAATTTTTATGTTTAGTTTTTTGTCTTTTCTTAAACAGTATTTAGCATATACTATGTTACTAAAACAAATACATTTGGAAAAACTTCCTCCATAATTTATGTAAGTGAACAAATAAGCTTAAGGCTCTTAAGACCAACAATGAGAAGACTGTAGACTGTAGTGACAGAAACAACCATAAACAGAAAGCTCATTTAATGAGAATACAGAGTCAGAAATATAAACTGATTCAGAAATTGATTGTATAAAATCTTAAGGTTTCCCAGATCATTTATTTATTTATTTATTTTTTTTAAGAGAGAGTGAGAGAGGAGAGAGAGAGAGAGAGAGAGAGAGAGAGAATTTTTAATATTTATTTATTTTTTTTAGTTCTCGGCGGACACAACATCTTTGTTGGTATGTGGTGCTAAGGATCGAACCCGGGCCGCACGCATGCCAGGCAAGCGCGCTACCACTTGAGCCACATCCCCAGCCCAGATCATTTATTTTTCCTTTATTTTTTTCTTTCTTTTTTTTTTTTTTTTTTTTTGGCTATCAACATTTTTATTTTCTTTTGAGTCATGTTCTTAGAAATAGAAACTAGTTTGTGCCAGTTCATTTCTGTCTGCTGAAATTCACTCACTTCTGAGATATACTCATTCTATAAGATTGATAGTGCTAAGAATAGGATAGTCCCAGCAAATTGGGATAATTGGTCACCCTACTAATGGACGTGTTCTTTGGGGGATAATAAACAGAGGCAATTTTTGTGACCGTTGGGAGACATTTCCATAATTTCAGATTCTCTCCTTCAGGGTCTTAATGCCATCACTCCCAGAAGTCTCAAATCATTTCCTTTTATTAAAAAGCATAGCAAAATTTTTATAAAGTAAGAAAATCATTTTTAGTTAGATCTTTCTTACTAAATTTTCAACACTTAAATGGAAATTTCATTTTTTTTCTTATTGACAGATCTTATTCTTTCCACTAACTTTATTTTTAATGCTGAAGAATAAAGACATCATGCTATCCAAATCTATAGGCACCATTACATGTACTAGTATTAAAATGTCTTTAATACATGATATAATCACATTAACAAATGAATAGTAATCCCACAGTATCATCTGATGGAAGCCCTCATTCATAGTCATTCAATTTTACATTCACTATCTGTGAATGTCAAACTGAATGGAAAATATCTAGGAGATATATATATATATATATATATATATATATATATTTTTTTTTTTTTTTTTTTCTTTCAGCTGTTTTCTCTTAGAAATATTTTTAATGTTAAAGGTTAAAAGTTGCCTCTCATTTCTCTTAATTTTCATACTTCTCATGTTTTATATTTCTTATTTAAATTCAAGGTGAAGCTGTGTGTGGTAGTGCACACCTGTAATCCCAGCAACTCAGCTGCCTAAGGGTGGAAGATCACATGTTTTAGGTTGGGCTCTGCAAATTATTGAGGTACTAAGACATTTAGTGAGACCTATCTCAAAACAAAAAATAATAAGTGTAGTGCTAGGGAATGTAGCTCATTGGTTAAATGCCACAGAGTTCTATCCTCAATATCTAAATAAATAAATAAATTCAAGGTGAATTTTACAGTATTGTTTTTTGTTTTTTCTTTACAGTACTTGGGATGGAACCCAGCCTTTGTTATTTTGAATTTTGAGACAGTCTTGCTACATTGTCCAAGCTGGCTTTGAACTTGAGATCCTCCTGCTTCAGCCTCCAGACTGTCTGGGATTATAGGAGTGTATCACCATGCCCAGCTAATTGTTGTCTTTGAATTTTTATAAATTCTGACTTCTGATATATCCAATGTACAGACTATCTTCTCTATACTAAAAATATAAATTACAATGTGCCCAATGTTTTCTTGTTCACATGTATCTGTTTTCTTTCATTCATTTTTGCTAATAATTCATTATTATCATCTGCATTTACAAGTTTCTTTTAAAATTAATTTTTAACTGATACATAAAACAAAATGTTCATGTTAATGAGGGAATGTGTAAAATGTATAATGTTGAAATCAGGTTAAACACATTCATCTACTCAAAAAATTTATCATTTCTTTATGGTGAAAATTTTTGAAATACTATCTTTGAGAATTCTAAAATGTACTGTATATTATATTATATATAAGTCCCTTTACTGTCAATAACTTCTTGCTCCCATTTAAGTGTAACTTGGTACCTATTGATCAACTTTTCCCCTTCTTTCCCTCTTCCCTACACCCCTAATATCTGGTAATCACTGTTCTACGCTCAACTTCTGTGACATCTCATATGAGTGAAATCATGCAGGACTTGTCTTTCTATTCCTGGCTTGTTTCATTTAACAAAAATCATTAGTTCCATCCACGTTGTTAGAAATTACAGAATTTCATTTTTTTACAGTCCATTGTGGAGATCCCACATTATCTTTAGCCATTCATCAGCTGATAGACCCCCAGGTTGTTTTCATTCCTTGGTTATTATTAATAGTGCTGTAATAAAGACTGAACTGTAAATGTCTCTTAGACATATTGATTTCATTCCCTTTCAATATACTTCAAGTAATAGAAGTCTAGAATCATATGGTAGTTCTAGATTTTTATCTTTTAAAAAGCCTTCATATTTTAATTGTTTTATGTGCTTTTTTGCTATTGAGTTTTTGGAGTTACTCATATTTACAGTTCCTTTTTCCCATAATCATGTTATTATAATAAGTGTAGATTCTATACTTATCTGCTTTCCTATATACATTAGGAATTAAATTATATTTATTTTAATATCATATTTCACTTTTTTGCTGAGGGTATACTTTTGTCTTAAGTTTTACAACTACTGGCTATCAATTTGAGTGACAGTTTTTGTCATATTTTTAATTTTTCATTCTCAACTGGGTGTGGTGGCATATGCCTGCAATCACAGCAACTGGGGAGGCTGCAGCAGGAAGATCCCAATTTCAAAACCAACATCAGCAAGTTAGCAAGGCCCTAAGCAACTTAGTGAGATACTGTCTCAAAATAAAAAAGTAAAAAGGCCTGGGAATGTGGCTCAGTGGTAAAACTCCCCAGCACTGAAAAAATAAAAAAGATTCATTCTCAGGTTCAGCTTCAAAAAAGCTTAACAAATAGCATTTTTTGGTGTTTACACTTGCCATAGTTCGGATTTAAAATTGTTCTCCGCTGCCTTTCTGAGGTGCGTGCTGAGAGTGGGGCTAACTTAGGTCCAGCTTGACTTCTGTATTCTTTAGCTGTGTTTATTTCCTCTGGTTATGATCATTTCAAACAAGGTGATGGATCCTATGCAAACCTCAGGTGTCGCGTCCCCCTTGCCCGCAAGGAAGACGCAACACCGGGAATCTTCTTCCAGTCGTTTATTCTGGTTCTCGAGATCTCTTACACTCTACTCTCTTCTTCATCTTCTTCTTCTTCATCTTCCTCCCCGAATGCTCCTACCAGCCTTAATAAAGCATCTCAAGCCCCAATGCGAAGCTGCCACGTGGAGCTTTCTCATAGGGTGTTAGAAAACCACGCACCAACTCTCCCAATTAAGGAGTTGTTTGTCACAAACCACAGTCGAGCCAGCGCCATCTTGTAATGGCGACCGCAGTCCGCAGAAACGGCTCACTACAGTTCCCCCTTTTGTTTTCTAAAAACAATACAGGCGAGAGTAGAGGTCCTATCCCACTGTGCAGAAGTGGCTGCATAGTATGGCTCAGGCCCAAGGAGGGCCCTTCCCCAGATCTGAGACCATATCAGCCGACGCTTTTCTCGTGGGACGGGGCGTGGACGCGTCTAACCCGCATGCAATAGGACATGCTCTCCTTGAGGTCCACTTCAAGGATCACTCAAGTGCAGTGCCTTGCCTCGCATCCTGTATCGTGACGATGGTGGACGAAGGGGGATAGCTGAGGCTGAACTGTGGCTGTATAGAAATATAACGACAAACAAGTTGGTAACACCCTAAAAGAAAGGCACGGGTAATCTGTGCAAGCCAGACTTGAGGTGAAATGCCATTACTCATACTAAGCCTTCAACCAGGAACCTTATCAGACCCAAACAGGTCAGGACGTTCCCACATGACCGTTATTGGCTGAATATGAAAACAGACACCACAAATCTTTCAAGGCCTTGTGAGCTCCTTCAAGGTCTTGTGAGCTGGCCTCTTTGACATGCACAAAAATCAGGGCTGGATCCAAGCCCTGGGGGCCGGGGGGAATCCGTGCCAGCAGTTCCCCCCCTTTTGTTTGTTGCACGTCAAAGGGAATCAAGTAGCCCCTGTCTTAGGTCGTTCACTGCCCCTACACTGCTTACCCGTCTTTGGGGAGGCCCCATTCCCCTGTCTTAGGTTGCAGTGCAAGCGTGAAAGTTGCCCGTCTCTGGGTACTACAAGATCAGCTTGTTGTTGCCAAGGCGTTCAGTGGTATCTATTCAGCCAGTCATTATTGGGTCTTTAATTGGTTCCGGTTCAACAAGGCATAGAGTAAAAATAAAGAAGAAAAAGGGGGCAAAAGGAGGAAGGCATGAAGCAGGGATCATTGTAGAAAAATCATCTTCGAATTGGTCGGAGACAAACTTCAGCAAGATCATCCTTGGTCTGCAGGCGTTGATAATGGATCTGTATTGGCTTAGAAGTCAGAATGTTAATTTGGTCTTTAATAAATTGTGTCATTCTCTTACCTAGGCAGGGGCCTACAGCAGCTATAAGGAGGAGACCGAAAAGCGGTCCCATTACAGTGGATATCAAAGGAGTTAACTATGGGGTATTTTTAAACCACTGTTCAAACCATCCTTGTTGTGCTTCAAACTCCTTTTGTCTTTTAGCCAATCTTTCCGTGACCTTTTCCATAGTTTCACGGATTACCCCAGTATGATCTACATAAAAACAACACTGTTCCTTTAAGGCTACACATAGTCCTCCTTCCCTTAGGAATAATAAATCTAGTCCCCTCCTATTTTGTAACACAACTTCTGAGAGGGAGGTGAGGGACTTTTCCAAAGCAGTAATTGACTTGGCCATGGCTGTTAAATCTTATAGCTGGGTAGAGAATAACATTTAAGATCTACAGTGGTATTAGAGGATAATTTAGACAGTATTACTACCCCTTCATAATAGGGCGGCCTGGAGGTCAAGCATAGCCAGCAATCTTGGGTCCTGTTAGGACTAGTGGCATTGAGAGCGAAAAAGGCTCCTTGGATCAAATCAAAAAGACGATCTCCAGTTCCAGGGTGTATGGGCCCAGGGGCACAATCAAAGGTTTGATAGCCCACAGTTATTGTTTGACCGCTGGGAGAAGATATTACTGCTGGGGCTATAGGCTGTTTGGGTCCAGATGGGGCCTTTTGATCTCCGAGCACCTGATTGGGTCCTATTAAACTTCCAGTAGGCTGTTCTGTGGTCAATTTAAGCCGAAAAAGCAGGCCAGGATTGTACTGTCCGGGGGTGTAAATACGCAGCCCCCAGAGATATCCTTAAGTCCAATCTGGTTGTTGTTTTCCAAGAAGTGGGTAACATCAGTTTGCCAGACATCATTGGGGTGTAAGCCTCCAGGACTAACACTTAGACTAGGGGAATGAATGAATGGAGCACACACTGGGCATAAGAAAACAATTTGTAGAGTCTGATCACGTGAGCACCCCGCACAGAAGCGTAAGGATTGTGCATTTAGATGGAATTTAGCATGGAGCTAAGGAGTTGATCCGTTTGTAATTGTTCCATGATAGTAAATTGTCTGCCAATATAAGGGGTTGCCTCAATAACTGAGGCTAAATTAGCAACATAGAGACTATCAGTATACACATCAAGTGGGATGGAATTGTATAGTTTAAGGGCCATAATTAGAGCCTCAACTTCTGATATTTGGGCAGACAGTCTAGGAACAGGGTGTCGAATTACTTGAGATCCATCAAAAACAACAGCAAACCCCCCTCTTGCTCCGTCTGTATAAACAGTCTGAGCTCCCGGGATAGATTCCCCTTTAATAATTTTAGGAGAAATAATAGGACATTTTTTGAGGTCTTCTAGAAGTTTATGTCGGGGAGAGTGATTATCAATTTGACCTTTGAAATTACAAGGGAAGAGACACCAAAGATCATGTTCTTGTTGGAAATTTAAAATCATATCCTGGGTATAAGGTTGAATGAGAATGTCAAAAGTCTTTCCAAACAGTGCATCACCCAAATATTTGGCTTTCCAGATCAAATTTGTCACTAGTTCATAAAAGGGAGTTATCACCCGAGAGTTAGAAGCAGGTAAATGGACCCAATAGATGGGACCTATTTGTCAAAACACTGTAGTAGGAGTTAATTTTGATGGCAGGATTATAAATGATAGGGGTATAGAATAGTTTATCTGGGTAACCTGCATATCTTGTAGGGCCTTCTCTATCAGTCTTAATGATTGTAGAGCCTCAGGTGTGGGATTTTCTTGTAGGGCCTTCTCTATCAGTCTTAATGATTGTAGAGCCTCAGGTGTGGGATTCCTGACTGAGCTGGGGGAAGGGTCTCCTTGGAGGAGATCATACAGAGGCTTAAGTTCCTGGAAAGAGAGGAGTTGGCACTGTTGTCAAAGTCATAAACATACCTCTTAAGAGAGGGGGAAAGGAAGAAACCTTTAGCAACTTGACGTTTCTCCCAAGAATGATCCTGACAAGGCGTAAATGTTGGGGGGAAACCAAGATTAGGGGTACAGTAAGGAGAGGCCTTAAAATGAGTGGCATTATAAAGACTATTAGAAGAAGGAGGCACTGGGATTAGTACTTCGGAGATAATAGCCAAGGTAGTTATGTTTAAAGCAGAGCTATTTACGGGGGTTCCTGAGCCTGATTGTTCCCCTGAGGCTACTTAGCTCAATACAGCACTGAGAATGCTCCCTGAGACCTGACTGGACCGCAATGGGTCCTTCCAGTTAGTCAAATTCTTGGTCTTAAGGCTAATACAATGAGCGTTCCCGAAGCCAAAACAAGAAACTCCTGTGAGATTAACTTGAGATTGATTAAAAATGCTTTCCACCTGAGTTAGTGTGAAGGCGGCATCCACTCCATAAGTGCGCACAGACTCCGCCAGGGTCTTCAATTTATCATCTTATGAGTTTAACATAGAAACCTGTGGAATCAAATTTTGTCTGAAAAAGATATCTTCCGTTAGCATTTACAGGTAGGCATTTTTTTTTTTAAAAATACAGTTTCTGAGTAGCTCCGGTAGAAATCTGAAACGCAGCAGTACAGGTTAGTGGCTGGAAGGCGGGACTAGAAGTCCTGTCTGAGTGACTGTGGAAGAACCAATCGGTAGCCCCCAAGAGTGTGGGAGGTGGGACCAGGAAGTCGCTCTTCCGCCAGGCAGCCCATGGTTACCATGGTGATGCAAGCAACACGGAGTCCGTCGCTCACCCTCAGGGCAAAAGTTCCCCAAGATTTCCTAGCCGACCGCACCTTGCCTGATTTTGTTTGCATTTTTCCCCGCCTGGCCAAGCTCTTACTGCGGCAGCAGCCTGCTCTGTTTCTGGACCATCCCCGCACACTCCGGCTTCCGGGCCGGGGCGGGCTCCTGTTCCCTTTTCCCGGCTGCAGTGGGCGTCCCTGGGCATAGATCCCAGGGTCATAATTAATCTGCTGCTGCGGCACCCATGGCACAGCAACAGAAGGAACACAGAAAACGAAAGACACAGACGACAAAAAAAGAACACAGAAAACAAAAGTGAAAGTACACATTGCAGCTGCAATAAAATATGAGGCCTACGGGGTCCCGCTCTCGGGGACGAGGGGTCCACTCAGGGACGAGGGGTCCACTCACGGGACGAGGGGTCCACTCAGGGACGAGGGGTCCACTCACGGGACGAGGGGTCCACTCACGGGACGAGGGGTCCACTCACGGGACGAGGGGTCCACTCACGGGACGAGGGGTCCACTTAGGGACGAGGGGTCCACTCACGGGACGAGGGGTCCACTCACGGGACGAGGGGTCCACTCACGGGACGAGGGGTCCACTCACGGGACGAGGGGTCCACTCACGGGACGATTGGTGCACCACTCCTGACGACTGAAAGTTCTGATTTTCCCGGGTTTCGGCACCATTTGTCGCGTCCCCCTTGCCCGCAAGGAAGACGCAACACCGGGAATCTTCTTCCAGTCGTTTATTCTGGTTCTCGAGATCTCTTACACTCTACTCTCTTCTTCATCTTCTTCTTCTTCATCTTCCTCCCCGAATGCTCCTACCAGCCTTAATAAAGCATCTCAAGCCCCAATGCGAAGCTGCCACGTGGAGCTTTCTCATAGGGTGTTAGAAAACCACGCACCAACTCTCCCAATTAAGGAGTTGTTTGTCACAAACCACAGTCGAGCCAGCGCCATCTTGTAATGGCGACCGCAGTCCGCAGAAACGGCTCACTACACTCAGGCAGTTGTTGGAGCTTTTCTCAGGCCCTGTCCGCAGGCAGGGGGCCCTAGACTTTGGTTTTGCATTGTGCACTGGACTTTGATCCCGGATAATGCCTGAGGCACTTTTGGGCACTGTTACTAGAGAACTCTAAATCCAGACCCTCTCCTCTTTACTCATTCCTTGATCTTAGCAGGACACAGCTTTGGCCCCTGTCTGCTTCAGCATTTTCTATTCATATTTTGTCTGACCCATGGAAATGTTTTTATAGCTTAAGGTCAAATCATTTCTTTTTATTTCATTTTTTACCTACTGTTAGTCCTGGCATTTTTGAAGAGAAAGGAACATTTAAATGCATGAATGATATTCTTATCTTGGCCAGAGGTCCCTGGTTTCTTTTTAAGATTCCATTATAATACTTAGAATACAGCAGCAAAATATCCTTCGAACGTCTGTGGCTTCTTCATCCTTCAATTCACTTCCCAAAAGTCTGCAGTGTTCGCTGGATCCTTAAGAGTTTATAGAAACTCCTCTCAGGAAACTCACCCATGATCTCTGCATGCCCCACTGTCAGGTGAACCTTTCCATCTTCAACCTCTGCAACAGTGTGTATTTACCAGACTCCTTCTGCTTTACATGGCTTTCCCTACTATGATCTTATAGATTACAAAAAGTATGATCCTGGCGTAAGTATATGCATGTTGAATAAAAAAAAAGTGATGCAAGCCTCCTATTTTACTCATATATAACACTTTGTGTTATCTTTGTGTTATATATGAGTTACCTTAGCCTAAAACTTTTAAATCAGTACCTTTCTACTAACTATGTAGAGTAAAATTAATATATATATATATATTTTGTTGTTGTTGTTGTTGTTGTTGTTGTTGTTTGTTTGTTTTGTTTTGTTTTGTTTTCCCCAAAGAGTTAAGCAAAATTTTGACATCTGAAGGAAATAGAAAGTTGGCCCCAAGGAACTTCCCTTACTGTTCCCCTACCTGCCCTGTCCTCCCTTGCCCTGCCCTAAATGACTCTGCCACCAAAACTTCTCCCATGACCTGTCCCTGCCAGCCAAAAGGCCAGCTAAAAGCAACTAACTTCTTCCATGACCTGGCTCTGATAAGGCCCTATAAAACTCAGACCGCAGAGGTGGATCCCTGCCATTTTCCCCAGAAGATGTATGTCTCCTTCTGGTGCTCAATAAAGTATCGTTACTCCATGAGGTCTTCCTCCATTTTTTTTTTCTTTTTGTATTGTCTTTCATGTGCTTTCAACTTCAATGATCTTACTTCCCAGGGCACAAGCGGAGGACAGAAGACAAATGGAACATTTTTTTTTTTTTTAATTTTAATTTTAAGGTTGTTTTAAATATCATGGTATGGAAGAACTTATGGATGCTTTGAAAATTTTTTTCTGAGTAGCAGAGATTGGACTCAGTGCACTTGACCACTGAACCACTTCCCCAGCCCTATTTTATATTTTATTTAGAGACAGGGTCTCTATGAGTTGCTTAGCCCCTGGCTTTTTCTGAGGCTGGCTTTGAACTCATGATCCTCCTGCCTCAGCCTCCAGAGCCACTGGGAATACATATGCATTACAGGCATTCACCACTGCACCTGGCAGATGTGCTGTATTTTTATTCTATCTTGTTGCATATAAAAATTGTTGATGTAAGTTAAAACAATGAGCACATTTATCAAGTTTGATTCTAGGCACAATATTAAACTCTGGGTAGCATATCATACTAGCACACTACTTTTAATTGAAATGTTATACAGATGGAGATTTACATGTAGTCTTTAGAAATGATATAAGAGAACCATGTACAATTCACCAGCTTACCCAAGTGTAGAGTAATATTACAATCAGGATATTGAAAATCATAAAATCCACTGATTTTATTCAGATTTCCTTATTGTGTATCTGTGTAATTCTGTCACCTATGTAGGGCATGTATCTCCCAGTGATCCTGGTCTTGGAGATCAAAATCTCAAGATTCGGTCCTCATTGCCTCTGTGTTGAAAATTAAACACCCAAGAAAGCAAGTTTTATTTAAGAGCAGGAGAAAGACTTCTCCAGAGAGAAGGAGGCCCAGAACTGGGTCCTCACAGTTGTGGGTGTGTCTTGCTCTTTTATAGACTCCCAGAATCCTCCCACCTTTTCTTTCTTCTCCCTGTACAAGCCTAAGAAAAGGAAAGAGCAGCACTATGAGTAGTCAGTCACTTGTGCTACCCCCAGAGGTTTTATCAACCCATTGAGCTGGGAAGTGTCATTCCAAAGGTTAGTTGTTAGCAACCCAGTGATAAGGAGCCATCATCCTCTCTTGACCCCTATCATTCATTATCTACACTGACTGCCAGACCTTCTTCCCCCTGCCTCAGTTTGATGAGGAAAGTCCCCTTAGGCCAGGTAGGAGCTGCAGGCAGATTGTGTTTTGCAAAGAAAGCAAGTAGAGAGTCAGTTCAGTGGGCTCATTTTATAGAATTATTCTCTTAACTTCTGCGTTCCCACCATCCTCCTCTGTTTGTTACCTTGCACCATCATAGTCAAGATGCTGAAAAGTTCCATTAATCCAATTAGAAAATGGAAGGAAAATAGGAAGAAATTTTGTGCAAGAGGATACACAGCAAGTTATCACATTAGAAATATTTTCAGCAGTATTAACTGTAAGAGAATTCCATTTAAAAATTAAAATGTAAGAAAAATGCATATAAAAATCAAAATGAGAAGACATCACAACATGCCTATTAGAGTAAAAATATTGAATAAAACATTTTATTACAATAAAAACATGTTATATGTTAGAATAAAAATAGTGATAACACTAAACATTATTAAGGATGTGAAGAAACTGAATCTTTCATACACTGCTGGTAGAAATATGAAATTATATAGCTACTCTGGAAGAGATTGGGAAATTAAATATATTCTTGCCTTAAGACCTGCTAATTTCACTTTCCAGTTTTTATACCATATAAATAAAAACATGTGCTCACACAAAAGCCTAAAAACAAATGTTCATTGCAGCTTTACTCAGTAGCTCCAAATGGGAAACAATCCAAATGTTATTCAACAGGTGCATGTTTTAACTAGGTGCTGTATATCCTTACCACAGAACAAGAAAATGAACTTCCCAGCATACCAGGGCAGGACAGAATGCAACTTGAATGTATCCCCAAATAAATAGGCTAAGTAAAAAATTTAATTTCTGAAGGCATATACTATATAATTACATTTACATTGAAATAACAAAATTTTAGAAATGGTGAACATATTAGTGGCTGCCAGGTTGGGGGAGGGGATGACAGAAAGATAAGTGTGATTATTAAAAAGAAACACTGGATGTTCTTGTGATAATGAAATAATTAACATTCTTGTGACACCATTTTAGTAAGGAATCTAACAACCATTTCAGGCATGCTTTTATTAATCTTTATAAATACAATTTTTTAGAAAATGGTGATAACAATTATACACACACAGACACACATCATACATATGTATGCATGCACACACACGCGTACACATACACACACACACACACACATACAGAATTGGGCCATTGCTTCTGTGTATGTATCTGATTACATGATTCACTCTTAGACTTTATTTAAAGAAATAAATGACAATCAGAATAACTGGGAATAGACTTAATCTTATTCATCCATGTCAACATAAGAATTTTGTTATTCAAAAAATGTTTTATTTCAGAACATTCAGACATTTGTCACAAAATGTAATGTGCCCGACTTCCAAGAGTATTGCTAAAGTTATTCTAATAATTTAGTAATTCCTAGCACGAGACAATCTTCAACAACACTTTGCAAGGATGACAATTATGAAAAGGGGCATTAGTCCTATGTAAGCAGACACATGTTGTTATCTGCTGCTGACACTCATCCCACTCTATGATCAACCAATATTTACTGAACTACTATATTATTCAGGCCTGGAAGATGTAGATTGATATATCCATTGACTGTACAACTGAGGTTTAGTTTATAGGTGGAAAAATTAAATATTAAGTAAATATATTCTGTCTTGGAGCAAAGGAAGAGGTAATTAATTTTAACTTGCAAAATGATAGCCTTCAAGCTAGATATACAGCAAATGAAAATTAAATATAAGAAGAAATATATATCTTCAAAGACATCTCTTGGGCCCAGTCACTGAAAGTGTTTCAGTAAGTACAAAATAGTCTCAAATGTCAATTTGATTGACATGATAGGTTATATTCCTCAATCTGTCTTTATTTCATTCATTTTTGTTTTTGTAGTACTGGGAATCAAACCTAGGGGTGCCTTACCTCTGAGCTTACATCTTCAGCCCACTTTTTACTTCTTATTTTGAAATAGAGTTTCACTAAGTTTCTGAGGCTGGCCTCAAACTTTACAATCCTCCTCTTTCAGTCTCCTGAGTCACTGATATTACAGCCAGGCACCACCACATCTGGCTTCATCCTGCCTTAACAAGGTGTGTTCATGTGATTAATTTCTAGGCCCAGATCATAAGTGCAAATGTTGTATACACATTTCATGTCTGAGTCCTCATCCCACAGGTGAATGATCTTCTACCTTATCTTTCTTTTCTTAAGTGTTAGTATATGGAAGTATACATGGCTTACTTTAAACAATAGAATGAAGGAAACTTTGTCCTTGAAAAGCTGCCAATGTAGATTGCTCAACTGAACCTGTTGAATGAATTGAAATAAACTGCTTTGTTAAATCCATTATATATGGAGCTTTCTTTTTTTTTTTATTGTTGGTCGTTCAAAACATTACATAGTTCTTGATATATCATATTTCACAGTTTGATTCAAGTGGGTTATGAACTCCCATTTTTACCCCGTATACAGATTGCTGAATCACATCATTTACACTTCCATTGATTTACACATTGCCATTCTAGTGTCTGTTGTATTCTGCTGCCTTTGGAGCTTTCTTTTTGCAATAGTTTAGACTCATGGATCTAAATAGATTAGGCTCATGGAGCTGGTACCAAGAGTAGGACAATACTATAACAAGCTAAATTATTTAACATCTACTTTGCAATAAGGTGTAAAGACATATTTGTTGTAGCTGGATGACAGATGACCCTTATACTGTTGCAAAATGTATGGTAAAACTGCAGGGATTGAAATGAACATCATTGAAAGATTTGTCACCTTGCTGACTTGAAAAAAACAGCAGCTTTCATATTCCCAAAGCCAAGAAATATATCTATCACCTGAGACTCTCTGAAGGGTCATGGTGGTTGTAAATGATAACAGGAATGTTTGTCTAAATGGTCAGATGAGACATTGCCTTCCTATTCAAGCCCATGGGTCCAAGGAGTTTCAAGACAGATGAGATTAAAATTATAAAGGGATACATAGTTTGGAAGATAGAATGGAAGAGTACAGAATTGGTTAAATAAATATATTACAAGAAAAAAAAACTGCCCAAGGGCAAATTAAAAAAGAAACTACTGAGTTTTTTGAGGAAAATATACTGAGAAGTATATTTTTATAAGCCTGAAGTTAAAGAGTACATATTGTTTTTGTTTTCAGTTTTCTTTTATGTCCTTTTCTTTTTTCATTTTCATTTGTTTTATTTCATTTAATTTAATTAGAGCATAATTATATCTACAAAATTCACAAAATCTAAATCTATATTCAGATGAATTTTGAGACATGTCCACAAATACACAAACATAATGTAACCCTAGAACATTTACATTACCCAACAAAACTTTACCCTGTGCTCTACTGTACACTGGCAACTACTGATCTACATTTTATCACTACAATTTTATCTTTCATAGAATTTAATACAATGGCATGAAACAGCATAGGAGTCTGTATATCTGATTTCTTTAACTCGGTATAATGTGTTTGAAATTTTCCATATTTTGGCATCTATCAATAATGTGGATTACATGATGTGGATCTACCACAGCTCGTTTATCCATTCATCAGTTATCATTTACTTATTATGGATTGTAGGTTATTATGAATAAACCTGCAATAAATATTGACATGCAAACTTTCTGACTGTTAACCTTCATTTCTCTGGTATAAATACATAGCTTTGGAATTACATAATCATATGTCTAATATTATAAAAATATTTTTTATACTCTATTCCAAACTGGCTAAAACATTTTTATTAGTATCAGGAATTAAAAAAAAAAAGATTCTATGATTCAAGTCACAATTGTATCATATTTTTGGCATTATTTGGTCTTTTCAACTTGAGGCATTCTAGTCCATGAGTAGAGGTACTTCGTTGAGGTCATTTAAAAAAAATATGTCCACAAATTCTTTGACTCTTACCGCTCACTTCAAGAGGTGGGGATTGATTATTTTCCCTTTAAGTATGAAGTAAGTGATTTGTATTGGACTCTGTGTGTGGGGATATGTTTGTGTATGCATACCCTCTGTAACAGGGACATAATAGATATTGATACTTTCCCCTAAGTCACTGTTTTTTTCTGAGATCACTCAGAGGAAAGATAGAAGCTACCACAAGGTTGTAAGTCAATTTTTGGAGAAGACTGAGTGGCAAAGACTTGAAGTTTCTCACTCTAAACCAGCAGATGGATAACCAATTGTATTACCAATTGTTGAAAATATTTTCTTTTTCCCTATTCAATTGTTTTGGGATCTCTGTAGAATATGATGTGGATACTTATGTGGGCATCAAGTTGCTGTCCTGTTCCTTTGGTGTACATGTCATTCTTATAACAAAGTTGCACGGTCTTAAATACTATAGGTTCATAATGTGAAAACAGATGGTTTATACCATGAAGCTTTGATTTTTAAAAATTGTTTTGCCTATTATATATCTTTTGCATTTTTATATAAATTTTAAAATAAGGTTGCACTGTTAAGCAAAAATGAAAACATAGTGGAAAAGCATTGTAATTTTTTAATATACATCTGTTAATTTTTAACTATTTATACCAAGAATTAAACCCAGTTAGTGCTGTACCACTGAGGTATAATCTTTAGTCCTTTTAATATAAATTCAGTATCAGAGATTGAACCCAGAAGTGCTTAACTACTGAGCTACATCACTAGCCCTTTTAATTTTTTTTTGAGACATGGTCTTGCTAAGTTGCCCAGGCTGACCCTGAGCTGCAGTCTCTTAAGGAACTGGGATTATAGGCATGCATCACCATAACCAATTTTTCTATAGTCTTTATTTTTAAGAGACATCTCTTTTCTTCCCCACACATTTTGGCACCTGATCTTTTTATGTAAAATATTCTTAGAAAATAAACCAGTGTTGATTAAGTTTATAATAAATTATATAAGAAGAAAAGTCTGATTTTCAAATTTTTGGAACAGTTGTCAAAAAAATAGCAAGAACATATACAAATATTGAAATTACTTACTGAACTGTGACTTCTTAGCAGAGAAAGGCAGGGACTTTTGAAGTATCTGAATGCACCTACTACAGAAAGCAGGAATCACTTCTAGAATGCCTCTCACATACTTAGGCAGCCTCTTCAAATCTTTCCCAGGTTTGATGGAGAAGTGTTGTATTAATGATACTTATTCTTCTGGGTCATGCCATGTTATATCTGTTTTTTTAAGTGATATATAATTTTTCTAGCAGTGTTTTTAAAATTTTCAATGAAGATATAGTTTAAATTTTTTCTTGAGTACGATTTTAAATTTGGGGTGTTTTCTTTATATTTTGTACCCAGAAATTATGTCCCCCATGAAAAGTTTAAAAAAAATATTTCTTTCTTTCCAATTACTTTTATTTCTATTTGTTTTCTTGACTCTGTTTATAGTCTCCAGTAAAATGTGAAAATGATGTGCTAGAATTAAACATTTTTCCTCTTCCCAATGTTTGGATGAAAGTACCATCATGTAATGTTGTAAATGGCGAATTTTAGATGAACACCTTTTATCAAGTTAAGGGATTTTTAAATTTTTGCTTTAATTATTCCTAGTTTACTAAAAGCAATTATCAATTTATCATGAATAAGTGTTATATTCTATTAAGAAATTTTCCTGCAACCATAGAAATGGTTGAAATGGTTACTTGTTTGTTTTTTAATCTTATCATCTGATGAATTTGATTGAGTTCCTAACATTAAATTATTTTGAATTCCTGGTAAAAACCAACTTGGAAAGAAATAATTACTCTTTTTATATGTTATTAGATGCAATTTAATGATACTTAAATGCACTTTCTGTCTCTTATCCCTTTTATTTCTGATACTCTTTTCTATTTTTGAAAAAAAATTGGAACATAATAAAAAATGATTTAAAAAGACATTTTTGCTGCAGTAAATAGTATTCTTGATTGAAGAGGTTTATGCTTGTTTCTATTTATTTTGTTGTTTATTTTAATTTCATCCTTAATTAATATTTTAAATTACTATGCCACCTTATAGGCCAATAATTTCTTGTAAGAATACTATGGTTATGTCTTTTGGAGAACTTTTATACATAAATTGAGTGCAACTTTAGTTTTGATTTTTGTTTTTATTTTTGTTTTTTTCCACTAGAGATTTAACCCGGGAGTCCTCTACCACTGAGGTATCCCCTAGCCTCCCCCTCTCCCTTTTTAAAAATTAATCTATTTATTTTAATTAGGTATATATGACAGCAGAGTGCATTTTGATTCATTGTACACAATTGCAGCACAATTTTACATTTCTCAGTTATAAATGATGTAGTGTCACACCATATGTGCATACATGTACCTAGGGTAATGATGTCCATATCATTACACCATTTTTCCAGCTCCTATCCCTTTTTGACTTATTTTGAGAAAGAGTTTTTCAAAATTGCCCCAGAAGGGCTAGAATTTGGGATCTTCCAGCCTCAGCTTTCTGAGTTGCTGAGATTACATGTGTGACCCACCATGCCTTATTTAAGTTGATTTTTTTTTTTTGCTAAATTACAGCCCTTCACACCTTATTTATATTTATGGTGCAAGAAAATATACAATAATAGTATATGTAATGCCTTATTCAAGAAAAATTGACTATTTTTTTCTTATGTAGAAATGTGCATAGACTTTAGTATTAGAAAGAGTTAGTTTAGCATCTTGATTTTGCTTTTCAACAGTCTTGTCATTTACCAACACCGTTTTCTCATGTATTAAATGGGATTATTGACAAATTACTATAGGGCTGAAGGCCTGTTTTAGTAAATGCATGAAATAAAGTATATACAACACTGAATTCAATGTTTTGCCTGCTACTTGGTTGTTTGTAATAGTGGTTAGTAATTATTTTGGGGAAAATCACATAAGTTTGTAGCAGTATTTAAGGAAATAAAAACTTCTAAAAGTATAAATGGAAAAATTAATGAACTATCTATAGCAGATATATACTTCTTCTATATTTATTTTATACTGCCTACCACACCAGTCATAGAAAAGCTTGCTGGTATTTAATAAATATTAAATTGCATTCTTTTTTTAAAACTTATTTTTTAGTTGTAGTTGGACACAATATCTTTATTTTATTTATTTATTTTTATGTGGTGCTGAGGATCGAACCCAGGGCCTTGCATGTGCTAGGTGAGTGCTCTACTGCTGAGCCACAACCCCAGCCCTTGAATTGCATTCTTAATTGTTCAGTTTTCTTAATTTAAATAACCATAGTCTTAAAATAGAGACAGACATCATGAGAATGTGAAAGATAAAAACCTAGCTTAATATTAATCTCTTTAAAAATTAATGCACTAGTAACCCAAAACCCAGTATAAGTGACAGTAAGAAAGAAAATCTGTAGCCATTTTCTTCATTATTAAAACTACAGATGAGATAAGCATATACATTTTTAGTAGATTTACAGTGTTGTGGATGATAATGAGCTGGGGTTTGGGGCCAAAAACTTCACTATATCCTGAATGTGACAAATATTATGAAGAATGGTAAGAAAAGCATATTATGTAATATATGCTTGATTTTGTCAAAAAATTGAACATACACTTGGAGCACATGACACCTCACTCTATGTATTTGACGAGAAAAAAAGTGAACAAAATCATTGAGATGATTCAGTATAGCTCTCTAAAGGCAAAATTATTATCAATTGAAGGAATTTGAAGCAAATATTAACTAATGAAGATTAGGACCCATCATTTTCAAAAGTGAATCCTGGATGTGACTAATAAGATGGGATGGTCTTTCCTCAGAAAAAATTATAATTAAATTTAACCTTTAGATAAACTATATAGTCCTAAATGACTCTTTCAAATTAAAAAATGTCAAGATGTAAACTAAACTAAGCACATTCATTTTCATTATTTGATTAGGTCTTGGGAAGCCTGAATATTTCTCCCATCTTCCTGACTCAATGACTCTGAAGTAAAACAGGATGAAAGTGCTATTTGTTTATTGATTTTGACCAGAGATTCACAGCCTTCTGTATCTCAAACAAAATACACAAGCAAGGAGCAGTGACATACCCACCATCTTTGACGGTTTTACAAAAGAAATATTTAACAGTCACTTTGAGCCAGAGGCCATGGCACACCAATAATCCCAGCAACTTGGGATACTCAGGTATGAGAAAGGAAAGTTCAAGGCCAACATTTACATCTTAGTGAGACCCTGTCTCAAAATAAAACTAAAAAAAGTGGGGCTATGGTTCAGTGGTAAAGTACTCCTGGATTCAATCCTCAGTACCAAAACAATTACTCGGATTCTTCCCAGTGACAAACACTTAGTCTTCATCTATTAGAAAATCTAGGTGAGTAGCTGAATCTCATATTGTTTCACATACTTTCCTGTGTTATTAAATGTACCACTCAAGCTCAACATAGAGAATACAATTCTAAACTAAAATGGAACTCATTGTTTTTTCCCCAGAATAAAACTTCAGGAAAATAGAAAATTAATGATTTTAAACTATATAACAAGTCAAAATTGATGTTCCTCATTTTCTATAATCATTAAAAATCACACAATTTTCTCAGAAAAAAACTGAGAGCATTTGGAGCTTTTAAAATTATTTTCAAACACTATTTTCAGTTTTTAGTGAAAATACCAGTTCTGTTAACTACCTAGACTGTTTGGAACATATCAGCTTTCTGCCTTTTTTTGTCCTTGGCTTACTTTTAAATATTATTTGCTGCACTGAACTTCAGAAAAAAAAATGATAATTATTTTTGCAGACAATAAAGGCATTTCTAATTTGAAAGAGGAGTCAATATTTGCTGTTTATATAACAAATTGATTTGCAAAAAGAAAGAGGGAATAAGTTAAATTATTATCCTACTGTTGATGTTGATTCCAAGACTATCAGCCCCAAAATTATTTTGAGGTAAGTTAAAAATAAAAATAAAAAAGAGCTTCTAATACAGTGATCCACAATAATTTTGTTATGGTGACTAATATAATTAAAATAATTATAATAGTGGAGTGATAAATTCTACAAATTATAGGGGACATAGCTATGATGAATTAATATGAAAACAAAAAATGCATATTAATACATCAATATATAGGCATACACTATCTATTCTGGTTCCTTTAGAAACAACTCACCAAAAATATTTTCCTCTACTTCTTTACTAAGCTATTTTTGATGGTTGTTGTTCTCTCATTTTCAATCTCATATAAGTAATCTGAAGGAACCAGGTAAACATCAAATCTTGCAATCAAGCCCAATCATCTCACTTTTCTTTTTGGATGAATACGGATAAAAATTCAAGATATATGGTGGTTTGACTTGCATTTCTCTGATAATTCATGACATTGAACATGTTTTTATTTTCTTGTTGGCCACCTGTTTCTGTGTATCTTCTTTTGAGAAACATCTATTCAAATTAATCACCCATTTTTAAATTGGATTATGTGGTTTGCTTTTTGCTCCTAAATTGAGTTCCTTATATATTCTAGATATTGTTCTCTCATCATATAGTTGGCATATATTTCTTCCAATTCTACAAAGTTATTTCTTCACTTCTTTGATTGTTTCCTTTACTGTGCTTGATATAAGCTCATTGTATATTTCTGCTCTTGTTGTCTATGTTTGGGGTCTTATCCCAAAAAATCATTGCTCACTTGACTGTGCTAAAATGTTTTCCTCTAGTAGTTTTATAGTTTTAAGTCTTATATGTGGGTCTTATATGTCTTTGGTTCATTTTGAGGTAAATTTTAATAAGACATATAGGTCTTATATGTGGGTCTTTGGTTCATTTTGAGGTAATTTTCGTATATGGTCAGATGTAGAGAATTACTTTTATTGTTATACACATATAGTTTTCTTAGCCCCGCTTACAGAAAAGGCTGTCTCTTCTTCAGTGCATGCTCTTGATGCCTTTGTCAAAAATTGTTGGTTAGAAAGGGGCCAGGAGACCAGGAAATAGAATATGAATATGTGTTCAAGTCAATTAGGAACTTTTATGCAGGTACAATAAACAAGTCAAAGTGGCCACAAGATTTTTAAATAGGAGGCAGATAAATGAAACTCCACATTTACTGCTAGAAACCAAAACATTGGGTGAAATCTTGAATTTAAGGGGAGGGAAAGTATGTACCTTTCTGTTCTTTCCAATCCCTTCCCTTATTCCTCAAATACAGAAGGCTAAGCCCCTTGGGTTCTAGTGACCCCATCATTGGGGTGTTTTATATGATGGTTTGAATTTGCTGTACCCAGATACTTTCTTCCTTTCCCATTTTCTAATCATTTTGTAATCCACATGCAGACACTTCTCTTCCTTTTCCTCTCCCTAAAAAAATACAATGAAAAAGGACATATTGGTATTTTAAAAAATCAGTTTTTTAAATATATATATATATATATATATATATATATGTGGATTTTAATTTCTGGGCTCTTGATTTTGTACCGTTTGTCTCTCAAGTATCATTTTTTTAAAACTGTGTAAATTTAATATTGTGAAAAAATCCCTCCATTTTAATAGTACTGTGAATAACCCACCTTTGGGCATATCAGTTACCTTAATCTTTACAAATATAAAGTCTATATCTATGGGAATAGTAGTACTTCTTTGTATGTTTTCTAAATAGATCAAAAGTAACATTTTAAAGCAGTGATTACAATATTCTGCTTTGCCCATTTATACTATATTAATTTTTTGAAACAGAAAATAAGATGTCTCAAGGGAATAGTAAATTTACAAAATAACTTAGCATCTTCTTTGCCAAAAATCTAGCAAGGTCCACCCTCTATGCACCAAAACATCAAATTCATTGCATGGACACAAAAACTCAATTTGGTGGTCATGAAGAATTGTCTAAGATAAATCTGTATAGTGTCAACGTGGGCCTTCTAAGAATGGGAGGAAGTGAATTTATTTCCTCGAGGCTTTGTATCTGTGTCTCTTCAGGAGTATATAAACATGGAAATTATTTTAACAAAGAGAATTTAAGTCAAAGAATTGCTCATCAGATATTAGGAAACTGATCAAGGACACTGACAAAAGTATCTCAAAGGTGGTATCTTCAGAAGGATGTTCCTACATTTAGAACAGCAAGAACAAAGCAAAAAGGAGACTAATGGAAACAAGGCAAAGGAGTGAGAGTGGGAGTCAGTTAAATTCTTTCTGTGCGTGTTGAAAATATTGTAAACAGAAAAATCAGGAATCCATTTGAGAAATGAGAACAAACTACCATTGTATCATTGAGAGAGAAAGATTGGGGGAGGGGGGGCTTGAGAGAAATTACTGGGGTGAAAAAAATAGAAAGAAGCAGACTGGGAGGAGCCTGTTCCTTCTCCTTGCACTCTATGGCTTCCTAATGGCAGAACATAACTTCTAGCCTGTGACAAAGGAGGAGGAGAGCTTTCAGGGTTTTGTCCCACGAGAGCAAATGATTGTGGGCATGAATTTGATAAATTAATAAAAACACAGCAGTGATGAGAGATTAGCAAGAATGTCATAAAACCTGTATTTTCAAAAGTCTACATGATCAAAGTAATTTGGGAGCATTGAGAAAATTAATTTGTGATTTTTTTCCTGCTTCCAGAGATTCTTTTTATTTTCCATATTTTTATTGGTTCATTACAGTTGCACACAATGGTGGGATTTGTCGTTACATATTTATATGTGAGCACAATACAACAATGGAATTTGGCCAATATCATTCCCTATTACTTCCCTTCCTTTCTGTTTTCCCTCCCCTGCTCTCCCGGTCCTTTTCCTCTACTGTACTAATTTCCCTTTAATGAGATGTCCATGCCACCTTTATTTTTCCCTTTTTTCTCTTTAGTTTCCACATGTGAAAGAAAACATATGGTCTTTGACTTTCTGTGTTTGGATTATTGTGCTTCCCATAATGTCCTCAAGTTCCATACTTTTTCCTGCCTATGACATAATTTATGAATGAATAAAAGTCAATTTTCTGTATATATTCCACATTTTCTTTATCCATAATTCATTGATAGTCAACTAGACTGGTTCTAAAAATCAGTTATTGTGAATTGTGCCACTATAAACAACAGAACAAATGCATCACTTTAGCATGCTGACCTCAAAGCTGTAGGATAAATATTGAGGAGTGGGAATAGCTGGTCAATAGTGGTCCCATTCCTAGTCTGTTGAGGAAGCTCTGTTCTGATTTTCATAGTATCCTGCTTCCAAAGATTTTGTCTTGGTCTGAGAGTTTGGGAAGGCTCAGGTTAACCAACATTTCAGCCTACTCACATTGAGATACACTTTGAGAAAGAACCATTGTTTCAGAAAAAAAAGTTGATGGTGACATTGTACAAAAAAATTCACACCTGAAATTTGATGATCTTAATTGTAGAAGCAACAAAAGAAGAAATAAAGCTTTTGGCAGTCCTTAACTTATAATTATATAACTTATAATTATAGATAACTTATAATTATACATCTGAAATCAACTATTGATGTTGTAACTTGTTTTTTTTTTATTTTGTAGCTCAATATATAATTTAAAATGCTTTTATGGTTTTTAAATTTGACGATAATATAAACAATGTTAAAATATTTGTAGTTGCTGATGGCAGAGATGCAAGTTATATTTTGGGTTATACACAACCGTCTCAGATTGATTGATTATTCATTTATTTATTTGTTTGTTTATTTATTTGATATTAGGAATTGAGCCCAGGGGCATTTTACCACTGAGCTATATTCCCCGTCCTTTTTTGTGAGACAGGATATTGCTAAATTGTTTAGGACCTTGCTAACCTGTTGAGTCTGTCCTGAAACTTGTGATCCTCTTGCCTCAGCTTCTATAATAACTGGGATTACAGGCATAGAATGAATGTAATTATTGAAAAATGCAGGCGTGTTGTTGGAGTCCTTTCAGTCAAATGCTGAACATCTCTGAAGATTAGCTCAATGTCTGATTCAGTTGTGTTTTTCAGATTGAAGCTAATATAGATGTTGCCCTTGTAAGAATATTTTCAACTTAATTTAGAATTTCAAGATTTTCCTAAGAGTTTTATTTTTAACCTATTTGGTAATTATTCATCTCCAGCAGCTACATGCCCAAGAAGGTATTTCCTCTGACTCTAGTTCATTTAGTCTAGTAAATTCCCAGTGTTTCAAAGAGGACACATCACCTATCCATGTATCATAGGTACTATTACTATACTATTACTGTAAGATAAACACTTAGAAAAGACTAGGTTTTAGGATGATCCATTGAAGTGAGAGATGAGTTAAAGAATGAGCTTGAAGTTTACCTCAGAATTTTCCCAAATGAAAGGTGGTAGGAGCATCCTTCTGTCACAAGTGAATAGTGATTGAAAATTCTTTAAACAGCTGCCTGGGCAACCTGTGATTTTCTTCAAGGACAGAATTTCATATTCACCAAAATAAGATCAAATATAAATGTGAGTTGAAAATCACAAGTATGAATGCATTATTTAAATACCAATTGGAAGTGGAAAAGTCAGTGAAAATTTTTAGAAAGAATGTGGGCAAGGGATTTAGATAAAAGTTTAAATCTCAACTCTTTGTAAACTTGAAAAAATTGTGTCAATTCTCATTTATATTTGAATATATGTGAATTTGTGGATGCAAGGAATTAAGTGTCACCTCTGACAAATTAATGTTCAATAATATTAACCAGAGTGGCAATGATGATGAGGACAATGGTGATGATAAAAAGAGACTGAACTGGAGACTATAAGGCTATTTGTCAACTTCCAAACTATTCTGTCGCCAAAATTCCAAGTCAAAATCAATAGGCTCTACCAGAATTTATTAGCAGAGTTTCACTTTGAATTGTCAACCCATTTAAGCTGTGAATTGTACCACTGCAATAAAAGGAAATAAAAGGAAATCCCTTTCTGTAAGTTTTCTTATCATTATTATTATTATGGTGGTTCTGGGCATCCAACTCAGGGACTCATGCTAGGGATTAATGATAGGCAAGTATTTTACCCCTGGGGCAATTCCTCAGTCCTTTTTGAGACATTTATTTTGAAACAGGGTCTCACTAAAGTGCCCAGACTGGCCCCAAACTTGAAATTCTCCTACCTCAGCTTCATGACTAGCCAGGATTACGGGCATGTGTCACTATACCCAGTTTGGAATCTTTTATTAACTCTAAAATTATCATTCTTTAAGCTATGCTTTATCATCCTCCTTTAATATTTCAAATATATATATTTTTTGGAATGGTTGCATCATAGAAAACAAATTCAGTCCACATTCTCAGTCTTATTCAGAATGATCTGTTCCTGACACTTCCAATTTATGTAAAACTAACTCATCTTTAAAATTAATTAGAGGGAAAGCATTTTTTACCATTGAGTTTTCAAAGTAAGAGATTTAACATCACTTCCTCATGTAGAAGACTGAAAATTCTACAGTAAGTGACCTGACCTATAAATCAGAACTGAAGTTTTAGACTATGTCAGCAATGTAAAGTGATTGTGTTACCGGAAAGGTTACTTAGGGAACTGATAAAGATTAGAAAAGACTTGGTGAAATTATTTTGTGTAATGAAAGAAGTTATCAATAAAAAAATAAGGAATATCAACAGAGTGTGTAATCTGCTAGGAGTAATATATATATATATATATATATATATATATATATATATATATTTTTTTTTTTTTTTTTTTTTTTTTTTTTTTTTTACAGTAGACAAAGTCTTGTAGCATAGAAAACATTTCAGAGAACCTCCAGATTTGAAGTCATTAAAATTTCCTGGACTTATATTCCTTAAGAAAGTATGAATCCTTATAGATGAGTAGCAATGGGCCAAATGTAGTGGAAAAAAACAACAACTCTCAAGTTAGGAAAAAAAGAATCAGTTCTATTGATTACAAAGAGCTTACTCTTAATCATGTGATGGATAATTCAAAGGTGAATAAAGTATAAAAATGCCTAGAAACCTAAGAAAAATGTTAAAATTTATAGCACCATGAATAAAAGAACATGTACTTTCATATTAGAAAAAAGACTAATCTTTAAAAAGATCTTTTAATGCTTATTTAAACAAATAAATACTTTCAGCACAAAATACCTTTTAAAATATCTTTCACTTATAATTGTGTTGATGGCTATTAGCAAGACAGTTTAATAACTGACTCTAGTTTGAATCCACTGCATGTAAAATCAGGACTTACATTTTCTTAGGTCATTGGAGTCAATGTATGGCATTATCCAAACTAGTCAGCTAAAAATGTGCCCTAAGCTAAATGATAATCAGATTCTATTTACGAGATAGAATACATTCCTTTATCCTTCAAACCATATATTTAAAGGGGTTAATATGTTGGCACCTTTTTAGTAGTTAGCCTGAATGATATTTATACAGAAGGGGTAATTCTTTTAAATGAGCATTGTACAAAATGATCTCACATTAAAAGGTAGCAGCAATTTCATGGAAAATTGCTTTCCAAAATACACAAAGAGCCAACAATAATCTATTTCAACTGCACAAATTACCTAAGTTGTCTCCAGTTGCCTTTTAGATACATTTGAAAAGAAGCATTTGTTTGCTCCCAATATTAAATGTTCTGTTACATTGGCTGACACCTATATAAATAGCATCTTTAGTTCACAATGAATCTAGAAATACTGATAGGAATTTTGGAGGATATTTTTGTATTACCAAAAAAGAAAAGTAGTAGAAAAATGCTGATACCCCCCCCCAGAAAGTTGAAGTTCAAAAAAAAGCATATTTAAACTGAAAAGTTTGTAGCTTTCCTTTCTTATTTTATTCCAAGCTCTTATTATACACGCAGAGACAAATACATTCCCTATTCTAGAATAGCAAATAAAACCAGGGGGAACTTGTGTTCTTCTGACACTTACCTTGAAGAAGATGGTCTTCCAAGAATAAGATTTTGAACAGCCTATCTACCCACCACACTTTAATAGTGAATGACCCAGGATGAGCAAGAAGAGCTATTTTTTTTTCTTTTAATAAATGAGTGAATGTCCTCCTCAGGAGAATTTAGTTAGTATAACATGAACTAAGGACAGACACTTTCATTTCCATATGAATTTTCTGAAAGCACTTGTCCTAGGAGAGATATATAATTCCTCTGAGATGTAATAGACTTATCCATGTTCTGTAATAGATTGTTGGTAGTAAAGTAAGTTGTTACTAACTTCAGGATATTTCATTGCTAATATGTATTAAAGCCATAAAAATTGTATGTTTAACTTCAATTTTAAAAGTGCTAAAAATAAGCATATTCTTTGGCTGAAAGATACCACTCCAGAGATTTTGCTTGAAATGGTTAATAGTAGACTTGGTAGAAATATATGCTTAAGGATATTCACTATAGGGTACTTTATACGTGCAAAATATGAGAACAAAACAAACAAAATGGTCAAGAAATGTTGATTTAATGAATATATTTTACTTAATAATTCCATTACAGATACATATTCATAGACACATAGAATTCTTTTAGTGTATTTTTGGATGAAGAAGGCAATTTACAAAACATTATACTTTAAATGACCACATTTCATAAAAATAAATTATCCTTACATATGCATAGGAAAAAAGATAAGATTTATAGCAAAATGATGTAAATATGGACTTTAAAATTATAGACAATAAATATTTCTATTATCTCCATTACCTATCCTGATTGTAATAAAATATATATTATTTACAGCATGAAATAATGTTTAATGAAACAAATGAATCATGTCAATTTCTGCAATGTTGATGTATAATAATATATGATGAAAAAAACAAGGGTGTTAAAATACAGAGGATTTTTGCCCATCTAAGAATGCAAAATACTCATATACTGAATAGTTAAATAACAAATCAATAGTAGATAACATAATAGAAAAAAATGATGATAAATTTCAATATGCAAACAAAATAAAACTATATTTGAATGATCAAAACATAAAGTCATTAGTCCTATTTGTACTGCAAACTAAAATGGCAAAAAGAAAGTTTCCATTTTCTATAATGGCAAAATATTAATGTCAAATAAAACCTCCAACATATAAAAAATGTCAAACTCTGGAAAAATATACAGATATGTAAAAAGGAATGTGAAGGCACTGGAAATCTATGAAGAGTAGGCATAACTAGGAAGGTAAGTGACAGGAATGATAACAACATGGATTCATTTGCCATTTTTCTGGCTTTCACCTAAGGATGGCCCTGACGTATCAAACCAGTTCAATCTTAGGTAAAAGCAAGTAATATTGCTGATTAAAGAATCAAAGAAAAATTTTAGATGATAAAATCTTTTAGATCCTGGGAACTTAAAGGGAAATCCCTAGAAGGGATCCAGAAAGAGGAAGTTCCAAATTCTTTGCACAAACTATATAAATCTTTGGCTGATCTCTGAATTTCACATGTCTGGACCAAATATAATAGCAGATGGACTGGATAAAGACTTTGCATCCTGTCAATGCAGGAGAGACAGAGTTTGGAGTACCAGTGCAACAGGTTAAATATGTGATAAGAAATAATAATGAAAATAATACTCTTCAAAGAATAATTGTAGTTAATGCCTCTGGGTTCAATTCCCAGTACCCTGCCTCATGTATGTCAATCCCTAAGGCCATCATACATAAACTGTTGCTTTTTAAGACTTTGGGAAGACTTCTGGGCTTTTGACAGTGGTTGATTTCTTGACTTGGCTGGGGTTATCTACTCACTTTGCATTAATTAAATGAGTTACAGATTTTTTTTGAGGGCAGTGTTCCAATGTATCTTATAATTTTAATAAAAAGTTCAATATGAAAAACCAGATTTCTGGTTCATCTATTACATTTAAAGAGTTTGAATGTTGTGGCTCCCGTTCTTATAAAAGGAAAGGCTAGACAAAAGGAAAATCATCAATTTGTTTCTCAGACTCTGGCTTTCACCTAAGGATTCACCTCAGAATTGCAGAGTCAGGAAAACCATTATCTTGATATTTAGAGAACCAGAAGCTTCCAGAGAGATAAAGCCTAGATGTAGTTTCTTTCTTTCTTTTTTTTTTTTTTTTTTTTTTTTTTTTTTTTTTTTATGGAGAAGCCATGCATGTAGGAGCACTAGCAATTTTGACAAACTAATGAAGGTTGAGTATCAAATGGAAGAGAATGAGAAACTCTGAGGGGATTTAATCACATGGTGTGGGAAGAGTGGCTAACTTTTCTTGGCTTTTCTCTAGGAATCTCACCTAATTTTCATGTGAAAAGAATTAGCAAAAGACTAATACTGAAACCTTATAGAACACTGGGGGAGAGCTTTCTGCCCCATTCAAGACATCTCCAGCTTCCTCCCTCATGTAAGAAAAATAAACAATGAGGAAAAGGGAACCAAAGAAATGTATTTGGATTGCTACACCCGGGGAAATAGTATTTATGGATGTCAAGCCACATGGATTGGAGAAGAGAGAGAAGCCCACAATAATGCAGTCACATTCTATACAATGGCTTTGTGGTCAATGATAGGTCAAATACATGTCAGTGGTTCCCTAAGATTATATGGCCTCAGGAAGTCATAGCCATCTTAGTTTGTGTAAACACATTCTGTGATTTCTGTACAATGTCGAAATTCCTAATGATGCATTTCTTAGACTGTATTTCCATCATTGAGCAATGCATGGCTTGCTAAGATTTACTCAGGAAGTTATAGAATGCCCCCTTTCCCTAATATTCTTTTATGTGCCAACATAGTTCCAGAGAAATAACTGCACTTTATATCTGAAAGTGCCTCAAGATGCAGAATAATCAAAGAGAAGTATGTAGAGAGGCCCTAAGTCAAGAGCAAAGATGATAAAAGGGCCACTAGAGGAATTAAAGTTTCTGGTACCTAACATTAAACACATCCTAATTTGTATAGTCAAATTAACATAAATTCCCATATCCAAGGCGGATTTAACTCAGTTCTATTTTGGATACAATGTGTCCAGCTGTCAACAAAAAATTGCAAGGGATGAAAGGAGACAAGAAAAAAAAAAAAAAAAACAAAGTTGAAAGAGACAAAGCATTCATCAAAACCAGACGCAAATAGGATGCAGATTTTGGAATTTTCAACTATGGAATTTGAAACAACTATGACTAAAATGTTAAGGGCTATATTTTGCAAAAAAAAAAATAAACAACATGAAGCATTGGATGCATAATGTCAGCAGAGATATGGAAACTATGACAAAAAACAAAATCAAAAGACAATGTCACTGAAATGTATTCTTGTTACTCAACAAGAAGCAACCCAATTTAAAAATGGGTGAGATATCTGAAAAAAACATCAGCAAGGAAGTTATACAAGTGGAAAATAACAACATGATAAGAAGTTCAGCATCACCTGTGATAAGAGATATGCAAATTAAAAAGAAAAAATGAGTTATCACTTTGTACCTAGTAGAGTTGTGAAAATCCAAAAATCAAAACTGCAAATCACTGGCAAGGATACAGAGCAACATCACATTTGTTGTGATAGGAATGCAAAATGGTACAAGCATTTTAAAAGACAGTCTGGCAATTGCTTATAATCCTACATTTAGTCAATGATATGATTTGTGAATTCCAAGCATATTTAGTTCATTTTAAATTTTATTTCCACACAAAACCTATACACAAATGTTAATAACAGCTTTATTCATAATCATCCAGAACTGTGAATGAACTCTAGCACACACAAATAATAGAATACTATTCACTGACTATGAATACATACAACAGTGGGGATGAATCTGAAATTCCTATTATTAACTGAGGCAAACCAGATTGAAAATATTATAAATTGTATGATTCCATTTATATGACATCATGCAGAAGAAGAAGGAAAACAAAACTAAAAAAAATGTGTTTGCAGGAGTTTCAGGAGGGGAAGGGCATTGAATAGATGATGTAGAGGTTTTCTTCAGGGCATAAAACTGTTCTGTATGTTACTGTAGATTTGGATACATGACACTATATATTCATCAAAAATTATAGAACACTGCAGCATGAAAATTAATAAAAAGCTAGAATTCAAGGATAGAATATAGATTAAACAAAATAGTCTAACTGTATGACAAATGTATAACAACCTTACTGAATGTGGTGTGGACAAAAATGTCGATCTAAGTAATTTTGTAAGAGTGGAAGTATTAGACTAAAATGAAAAGAAACTACGCTTTAACACTGTCCTCTAGTAGGTACATGTTTCTCCTCCAGGAATGGGTTAATTATTTTAAAGCTACTATGCATGTATAATGAGATTAAATGGTTAAATCAATGGATGGCAGATAGTGGAAGTGTGAATTCTCATTCATTACAGCAGGAGTTTAGGAGGTAAGGGAGAAAGTAGGTAAGGGAGAAAGCTAGGATAGAGGACTAGAGTTGGAGATATAGATACTAATAAGTACATATAGAGGTAATTATAGATATATTTATATATACATGGGTCAGTACAGGCATATATGTTTCCATACTGTTTGGGAGTGAGCATAGAAAAACTCATATCCCAGTAACAATGAATACAACCAGCATGTGGAACTTGGTATATAATTCCATTCTTTAAATGTTAGGAATGAGCTCTCCTTGGAGAAATGGCTGGTTCTGGAGGCAGAACATGGAATATCCTAGATGAGCCTGGAGTAACTAGCAGTGACAAAAGGTCAAAGATGCTCAGAACAAATGATACAAAGGGAATGTCAAAGTAACAGAGAAGCCAAGTGAAAAAAAAAAAAACCTCCAGTAGCCAAAATAGAGTCGTTAGAATAAGAAAAATGATGAATAAAAGTTGATGTAGTATTATATTATACCCAAGTTATGAAATGCATATCCATGCTTCCATAATGACTGAAATAAATGACTGCATAAATAAATAAAGGGGTGATAATAGGCAAACCTCTTATACAGAAGAATTTTTTAAAAAAATGTATGTATTCCCCTTTAGGGCCATAGAATGCAACCACCACATTTTAAGTGTATTCTCAACATTGTGACTTATTTCCAAAGAATAAAGTAAGGGAAGCAGGGAAACAGAGTCGCTTTAATCTGGAGTGAACGAAACCTCAGAGCAGGTGTCTAGGTAAAAATCCCAGTGCCTAATCACATTAATCATGTGCACTCTTTGTGTGTTGTGATGGGCATTGTCCTTCCCATTTGTGGTCTACCTTTTAAGAATTCATAACTAATGTCAAATTATCAGAGAAAACATTACTGAATTCAAATTGAAGGACATTTAAAAACCTAATCAATGCTCTTCAAAACTGAGAAATTGTAGAGGAGCCTGAGAATGTGGGAGTTACGATGGTATCATGAATGGATCCTGAAACAAATTTCAACAATTTAAATTGAGTATGGACTTAAGTAAATAATATTTCAGTATTTCTTGATTGTGACAACTGTCTCTCATCAAGGTCTTATGTTAAGAAGGGAACTGAGTGTGAGGTACGTTGATACCTCTGCAACCATTTTGGCACATTTTCTGTGAATCTGAGTGTATTCATTATAAAGTCTATTTTAAAAAATAAAAATAATATTTAAAATTTTATAAGATAGACAATCAGATCTCCCTTCTTTTACATTACCTTACATTGCATAATGTTGTCCTTTCTTGGGAGAACAATTGTTTTCTTCACCTGTTTCCTGGGAGCCTGAAATGTGAGGTCCTGGCTTGTGAGCTTGTGGGAGTTTGTAGCTAGAGATGATTACTTGCTCTTTCCCCTAACACTGGCCAGGAAAGTGAAGTAAATAAATTAAAAAGTATATATCTATTATGATTTCCTATTTTTTTCCCATTGGTATTATTGCCTGAAAAAAAATATGGAAATGGTAGAAAAAAACTTATCTACTTATTGCCTTGACTAGTTTGGGCTTCTTCCAGCTTCCCAAACTCAAGCTCCCTGTCCTTAGTATTGTTGAGGAGGTTTGAAATAGAACAACAGTAGACTGAGTTGGAACTGTCTTTCCTATCCTTATATATGAATACACAACCATGTAACTTCACATCATACACAACCACAATAATGGGATACTAATTGGAACAAGTTATACTTACTCTATGTATGTATGTCAAAATACACGCTACTGTTATGTATATCTAGAATAAATGGATACATAAATAGATAGATAAATAAATAAATAAAGGCAAAGGAATGAGAAGGAGGTCAACAAAGCACAAGCCTAAAGGACTAATTATTCTTATTTCCTCAAAGTGAAAAGCGGACAGATATTTATGCAAATAAGTCATCAGAAACAACTCTGTTTAGGAATGATACAATTTGGGAATGATAGTGGCTTCACAGTTCTACCTTGAAAACCAATTTCTAGTTCACTCTGCAATTGCTAAACACAAAATTGCTTCATTTTTTAAGGAATTCATCCCTTTAGTTGTACAACCTACAAATATTATTTTTGACTATATTAAATTTCTTGTAGCAGATCTAGGCTTAAAATTTCAAAGAAAATTAATTACATCAGGCATTTATAGATAATATAATCTGAATTCCAATGAGTTAATCTGGTTAGCCTTTAAAATAATACATTCTACCATGCATTAATCATCAACAGCTATTACTCAGTGAATCAGGGAAATAATTTAAATTTCTAAACTAATGATGTTAAAATTACTTCAGCTATTTTCACTGAGCAAAGCACAACAAACCCAATCTTTTTTAGGGTGGAAGTTTACAGGAGTTAACCAGGTATGAACTCAAATTGAGAGATGAAATGGGATTCTAGAAATCTAAAGCAAAATAAGAAATAATAGGCAATCAGAAATCTCTAAATTGATCACATATAGACACACACACACACACACACACACACACACACACACACACACATATATATATATATATATATGGGTAAAAATCCCAGTGCCTAATCACATTAATCATATGCACTCTTTGTGTGTTGTGATGGGCATTGTCCTTCCCATTTGTGGTCTACCTTTTAAGAATTCATAACTAATGTCAAATTATCAGAGAAAACATTACTGAATTCAAATTGAAGGACATTTAAAAACCTAATGACACTGGCAAAGGTCAGTAGTTTCTGGACTAAACAAGCAAGGTTCCACACCTAAACATGGAAAATAACAAGACAGAACCTCCCTTTACTTATTTACCTTTTACAACTAGCAAAGTGGTCAAGAATATCTTACAAATTTAGAAATGAGGATGTCATGGTTTGGATCTGGAATGTCCCAATGATGTGTGGTAGGCAATACAGAAATGTTAAGAGGTAAAATGATTGTATCATCATGGTTCTGCCCCCATCAGTGGGTTAAACCATTTGATGCATTAATAAGTTGAGTGGACTTACTGGAAGGTACCCACTATAGGCTCATGAGCATGGAGAAAATATGTTTCTGGGGGCATGGCCTTGGGGTTCTGTATCTGTCTCTGGCCCTTTCTTGTCTCTGATTCTTAGATGTCAGGAGCTAAGCAGATTTCCTTCACCATGGACTCTTCCACCATGATGTTTTTCACCTCAGGCCCAGAAGGATGGAGCTGATCAATTATGAACTGAATCCTCAGAATCCATGAACCTAAATAGATCATTCTTCCTCTAAGTTCTTGTCAGGTATTTTGGTCAGCGAGATGAGAGGCTTATTAACAGAGGGTAAGAAAACATGTTATAATAAGGTATGTACTAGAAATGAAAGAAAATATGATAAGTAGCAATAAAACAGTGACCGAAAAATTTGCTTGCTGCTCAATTTTAGTCTAAACCCGATTGAATTGTTTAGTGAATTTGATTAAATATTTTGTTAGTTCTTCTAGAAAAGTTGGAATGAAGTAAATAGTTTTTTTCTGTTCAAAGAAAAGAATGAATGACCTTCATTGGAATCTTGTTGGTGTCTTCCTTTGATAAAGGTAAACAAAACATCTGCTTACTAAGTGCTCTATAATTTTGCAGTGATCAATATCAACTTAGCACTGATGTGTTTTGCTAAATTCTCATGTAGGTAAAAATACTAAACTTACTTCTCAGCATACATAAAAATCTGTTAGCCAAGAACAAATATGTAATATATATATTTTGGGGCCAAAATGATTGCTAGTCAACTTTCTTTTTATGGTCACAAAATAATAAGACAACCAACTTAAAAAGAATAAAGATTTATTTTAGCTCACAGTAGAGGTTTCAATGAATGATCCTGTTGCTTTGGACCATTGGTAACACAGTGTATCATGGAAGGAGCATGTAACTGAGGAGTCCTGTTCATCTCATGCCAGCCAGGGAGCAAAGAGAGGAAGAGAGACTCAGAGTCAAAATCTCCTGCAAGGTCACACCACAATAACCTAACTTCCTTTTGGTTGGCCCTATCCCCTAAAGGTTCCACCAATACCACTAGCACCAAAGCTAGGGATCAAGCTTTCAATACATTGGACTTTGGAGGACACTGAAGATCTAAGCCATAACAATGAAGATGATTCTTTTTTTTTTTTTTTGCACCAGGTATTGAACCTAAGGGTGCTTTATCACTCAGCCGCATCCCCAGCCCTTTGTAATATTTTATTTAGAAACATGGTCACAGCTGAGTTGCTTAGGACCTTGCTAAGTTGCTGAGCCTGGCTTTGAACTTGCAATCCTCCTGCCTCAGCTCCTGAGCCACTGGGATTACAGATGTGCACCACTGTGCCTGCAACAATGGGGATGATTTTAAACAAGAAAAACAAAAGGATGATTTATATGATTTATACAGGAATAAAAATTGTGAGTGAAGGTCATTTTCACATTTATCTCACAAAGAATAATGATTTGCTCTCTTTAACATCCCATACCTTCTATGGAGTATGCCTAATTCCTTGCTATTATGCACACTTTGGCTAATGGGTCACATGCATAGTCATCTTCAAAATATTGCATTTGGGCTAACTGACATCATCATATGTCTTGTTGTCCGAAAGCTATAGAGTCAAATCCCTTGATGTCAATAACTGACCAAGTTTGCAGTAGTACATATAGACCAACATCCTTGCCCCTGAATAGGAAAGATTTTCTGGTGCATCTTATGCTTCAGAGGTTCCAAGAGGATCAGATTAAATTCATCTCAGATTACGGTTTTCCTTACCTCATTCCTCTTCACTATTTTGTCTACCTTTATGCCATACTTGATACTTCTAAAAAACATTTGATCAAAACAAAAAATCTCATTTGCACAAATTCCTGTCATTAGGTTCTCCCTCTAGTAATATAACTTAACACACTAGTTTAGGTAAAGACCTGTACATAATAAGTCTACGCCATTATTTAAAAAAAATACCTAATGAAATTATGCCTCTGTCAAAAAATAGTTACCATCAAAATGCTGATAATTTTGGGAAATTTATGAATGTTATAATTTAGTAGAAAGCTCTTAAACTTAAAGCAGAAGATATATTTTGCCGCAGTCTTGGCTGGGCACAGAATCACGAGCCACCACAGCTTTGTAGATTCAAACAGCAATTCTTTATTCCCGAACTCACACCGGCCTCTACACACACGTTCTGGGGAAATCCCAGTTCTGCCGCTGCCCGTTTCACCTACCCCACGAGGCTTTTTTTCCCAATACTTTCTGAATCGCACGAGAACTCAACGGAACTCAAGGATCGGGCATGCCTGAGGCAGCAGGATACGCCCTATTCGCCCGCAGGGTACACCTTAAACCTAGAACTTTCCCTAAACCCAAGGAAGGGATACTCCCTAAAACCTGATCAGCTCTAAACCAGGATTCGCCCTGGTCCTTGAGCAAGGTCACCTTACTAAAGCATACATGCAATGTCCCAGCGAATGTCCTCTAAGCAACATGGGGTACGCTGGCAAGGAAATTTCGATGCGATGCGTCATTCCTACTTGGCAATGGCCCTCAGCAATATTTTACACTAAGTCCACTTACAAAGAATAAAAAATAATAAAAATAAATTAGCATTTGTCTTTTTAGTGCTTTGAACTTTACCCTGATATATACTCATATTGTTTCCAGAGATACAATAGAAAGTCAATAATGGGTGTAATTTGAAAAAGACCACCTACTCTTTTCCATTGCTAGATCTTCTTCATTATCATACTGAAAGTATGAATATTCTACCACTACCAATTAAATTACTTCTGTAAAATAGTTAGCTTACCTAAAAGTTATAAGAGTTCTTCTTTAGGAAAAAATAAATACCCCTTTCATGAATTGAAGATATGTATGTCTGCTGTATGTAGAAGTTGTGGTAGACTAAAAATCATGATCATTTTAAGTTGCTCTTTGCTATTTTGAAAGCCATAAAAATTATTGTTTAAGATTTTGTTTCAGGCACATTTCTACTATAAGTAAATATTCAAAATAAGATGAATGTATTAAAATCACTATCAATACATTTTTAGCATTTTATCAGCTACATGGCATTTCTGATGTGCCCACATTTTGTCAGTGTTTCAAATATATCAATATTATTTGCAAGATAAACGAAAATTTCACTATTTTTTTTCTGTGTTTCCTTTTAGGTTTGTTTATCCTAGGAGTGAGTTTGTTGGTTTCATACTATTAAGTTTTGCATGCTGCTTTTGTACATAAGGATGCCACAGCCAGAATATTTTTTTGGTGAACATTTATAAAGTATCTCAATGAGCATGATGAAAGACTTTATTTTTCAGGCTTTGAACACATAAAACAACAAGACTCATTCTGATATGGAAACAACCTCTACGTGTTTGTGTGTGTATATTTAATTTTACTGAAATATTAAACATCGTCTACTTAGCCATGAACTAGAGAGCAGTTGTTTTATAAAGATGAGGGATGAATCGGTAAGATTTGACACTTGAATGGTTCACCTTAATATTTTTTCTTCAGTTGCTTGATGAGGGACAGGTAAGGAACCATCAAAAGAAGGGAGAAAGGAGGAACATAGGCAGGGAGGAAGAACATTTTTTTTTCATTCTTTCTAGCAGCTAAATCTAAGAAGAAATATTTTTTCTTATAGTCTATATAGTGCATATTCTGATTTTTCCTTTGAACAGGGTTCTGGAGATATATGTAAAAAACTAATTGAGGCTGCCATTTTTATGTGCTTGCTGCTGAAATTCATTAAGATATCATTAGAATATTTGGGATGTTAGAAATATGAATTAAGCATCCATGGGGATGCTCATTTTTAAAAGTGCTTTTCAAAGATGTTTCCTTCAAATATTTTAGGTTCTCAGTTTTAATTACCCACCCTTATGATGAGTAATATATTAATGTGTACCTCCATTTCTTTGGTCTTAATGTATTCTTACTGTTTTATTTTCTCTGAGAGCTTCACATTATATATATATATATCTTTTAAAATATTTATATGTTTATATATATAAAACTTCTCATATATATCTATATCTATATATAGATATATATAGTTTTGATGTAGAGTGGGAAGAGCAACATGTGATCAGGGGCCACTTCCAGAGAACATGCCCTGTAACCTCATGTGCAGTTCTCCTTCTGAAGAAGTAAACTGTAAAACTTCTGGATAAGAAACTGGATGAAGGGAAAATTATCCATTCCTGACCTCTCTGTGCTAAGTTAGTTAATAGCACCAAGAAATTTGTGTATGTTGCACTGTTCACCTAGAGAGAGAATTCAGACCTTAATTATTCATCCTTTTCATCTATTTTGTGCTAAAGCAGATACGTGAGGTTCTTAGTGTTCACTCTTTTGATTATTCTTCATAAGTAAGTATTTATGTTCACCTCATAAAAAAATAAGTAGTTTCTGGTGAGCAAAAAGTATCACAGATCACTTTCATCCACGTTTTCCTCTAAGTGTATCAATAAAAATGGGGAAAAATATTGCAAACACCTAAAGGCATCATGTAACTCTATGGATAAAATAGGGTATTCTCTCTGAAACACAGAGTCCCAAGACAAGCTGTAGCACAAACACAATCCTGTGAGTCTGGAAAGCTAATTATGTGTTTGGATTTTTACCCCACATATAAAATATAAATATTAAAACATGTAATTGAGGGAAATATGAATAAAAACCACTGCCACAGCAAATATAATATAATAAAGCATTGGAAGAATTATTGTTATCCTTCCTAGATAAGTAGGAGACACATAAAAAAGCTTAATTTTCCATGACTAGGCCAGGTTGTACTATTATGGAGCCATAAAAGGCTAAAGGAAATACAGCAGGGTGTATCTAGGGTTTTTGCAGCTCTCCATGGATCATTGATACCCCTTTTATAAATGCAGTTCTATAAAATAAATGCAACACTATACTTTGGAGACATTGTTCTCTTCTAACATCAGTCTAAACAATGCTGAATGAATGTCATCACAATCTCAAGCTACTGGGATTAAAGCCTGGATTTATCTTTGACGGAGTCGCCACCTTTTTTGTTGATCTCTAGTCACTAAGACTGTTTTTCTTGCCATATTCCTCAGTTATTTCCCATTTTCCATTTCTCCTCCCATTCACTTAAAACCTGAGCTAAATTACAACTCTCTTGGCAATTTTATAACTTACTCTCTAGTTTGTGTCCTTGTCTATTCCATTCTGGACCTTATAATCTTTGTGATCAAATCCCTAAACCCCCTTTTCATTAATCACTCTTTTTTTCTTAAAAGTGAAATTTTAGCATGACATTTAACTAAATGTGCCAAATTCTTTAGTCCTGAAAAATTTAATCTAATTAAGATAAAGTTACTAGAAAAGATTACCAATACTCAGGAAACACAAGGAACAGATGAACACATTATATACAATGCACATGATAACACTCACAGAGGTGCAATGATTAATCTCATCTAACAATTCCACTGCAAAAAATAAATGAGAGATAGAGTTAGAAAAAGAAATAGAGATACATATTGTGATAGCAACAGAGAAGGAGAGAAGACAGAAGAAAGATCATGATATTATAGTATTCACTTTTCCATATTACAGGACATGCAGAATATTTCTCTGACCCTGTTGCACAATAGGTATATAGTAAATGACCCACTTTGCCACTTGATTGACAACAATGAAGGGATCCATCCTATAGAACACTTATCAATTCTGCTTTCAAAATATGTTTCAAATGTGTCTGGTCTCTCTCTACTGACACACTCATGCATCAAAAACATGATTACCTTCTTTCTAAAGTATGGCAAAGCCATGTTTACTGGTTTTGCCTTATAAAAGCATTTTAAGTAACTGTTGTTTTTTATTTTTTTTTCAAAAATTTCATCGATAATGTCCTACTGGAACAGATTCCTTGGGGATTAAAAGCAACTTCCTGATAACTCCTTTTCTGCATCCTAAACTTCCTCAGGCTGAGGATAAAAACTTCCTCATTTAAGGATGGGAACCAAGAAAGCTAAAACTGACATATTCTCTGGCTAAGCACAACCTAGATAAATCTGCACATGTATATCACCTGGCTTTTGTTTCTATAAATTGTAACACCTTCTGTAGGATCAGCAAAGAAGCAATCTAGTTATTATCCCCAGTTTCATCAAACTGCATAAAATCCATTTTTCCCTTTTACATTGTTTGCTTATTTCTTATGAGGGCAGGCATCCAAATCCAACCAGGCAGGGTCCAGGAAACTTCTCTGGCTTGGCTGCCAATAACAACATTATTTAAAAAATAGAAGCAAACTTCCTAAAATTACATAAGAAAAGCATAAGATGCCCTCTGCCTACATCTCTAATATCTTTTTAGTTCACCTTCTTATCATGGTCTACATTCAGTCTCAACTTTTGCAGTACCTTAAATAAATTATTTATTTTAATTTATTTAAGGTTTCTAGGAAATTCTGCTTTTTTATTGCTATGTGACAAATTACCAAAAAACTATATTATATCCCAAGATTTTTTTATGCTTGAATTTTATTATGGCTCAATTGTATGGTTCTTTTGCTCTACACAGAAGTTATTGAGGTCAATTGGAAGTTTTTAGCTAGTGGCAAATCTATATAGGGTCTAAGATGTTCTCATTCACATGTCTGGTGTCTTGATATAAATCATAAATGGCTATACTCAGGTGGACCTTTCTCCTTTTCCTTCCTTGTTTTCTTTCTTCCTTTCTTTTCTCTCTTTCTCTTCCCCAACTCTCGCTGTCTCTCCTTGTTTTTCATCAGTTCTGGGAATAGAATCCAGGGCCTCCTGCACGATAGATAAGTGCTCTTCCACTGAATTACATCCCTTTCCAGGACCCCTCTTTCTTCAAAGCAGAGAAAAGGCTTAGAGCCTCTTTACCTAGTCCTCTTCTGTTAAAGGGTCTGGATTTTTACTCGGCAGCTCAGAGCTCCAAGAAAGTGTCTTAAGAGGCAGAAAATAGAACCTTATAGTCTCTCAGGCTTGACACATATATTGAGTAGCATCACTTCTTTCATATTTTATTGGTCTAAGTAGTCACAAAATCTTCCCATATTTAAGAATGGAGGACAAAAATCTGATTTTGTTGGAAATAGGGTTAAAAGATTTGAGACATCTTTAATCCTTCACATGGGACTGTTTGTGACCTCTTTGCCGGGGACACTCTGTGTGGTCTCCATCACTTCCTTCAGATTTTTATGAAATACTGACACATGATGCTAAAATTCCTTGATGTATCTATCAAAAATAAAATCTTATTCTAGTCATTATAAAAATAATTTATTATCATTCAATTTCTTAGCACACACTAAGGTTTGTATTTTTACAACCTCCTTTACTAAATGTAATTTCACAGTAAGCAAAATTTTATCTAGCAGCCCTTAATATTTTATCTAACAACAAAAAGTAGGTTCCCTCTCTCTCCTTCTCTCTCCTTCTGTGAGTGTGTGTGTGTGTATACATATATACATATATATACATATATATACATATATATACATATATATACACACATACAGTTCTCTCTCTCTCTCTCTCTCTCTCTCTCTCTCTCTCTCTCTCTCTCTCTCTCTCCATACACAGTGTGTATGATAATGTGAATGTCATCCTGAATATTAAGTATTCTATATCAGTATCTGTCAAAGGAAACTAGCACTGGACAAGTTATTAGGAGGCAAGGAAGACTGTTCAAGATTTTTGCATTAAGAGAAAGATTGACTCAACTACACTGGAAAATAAGACAAATTAAAAAACAAGTTGGGCTGGGACTGTGGCTCAGTGGTAGTGTATTTGCCTGGCATATGTGAGGCACTGGGTTTGATTCTCAGCACCACATATAAATAAATAAAATAAAGGTCTATCAAAAACTAAGAAAAAAATTATAAAAACAAAAACCAAGTTATGAAGCACCAGGCTCAACTAGTAGAAAAGCATTGGAGAACATTAAGGGGGAAGTTGGTCAGTGTGAATTGGCTTAGTAAATTTTCTAAGAAAAGGGAGGTCAGGAACCTATAGTCAGGATGAAGCTTGTCCCAAGTTTAGTCATACTAAGGAATGAATTAAGATACTTTTGGTCACAGCCTGGGATTTTTATCCTTGACACAATGTGCAATTTACCTAAATCTAGTTTTTTTGGCATCCACCCAAGATAAGGAGTTTAAACTATAAATATAAAAGATACATAATAAAGTAATATTTGTTTTATTTTTAAGGTATTCATAGTTGTACAATATGTAAAATATGCTAACAATCAAAATTTAGCATATTTTTATTTATTAATAGAAAAAATATCTATTCAACCTTTTAACCTAAGTAGTGACTTTACTGTTCTAAGTTTTATAGACAAAATGAATGAAACATTCAATTGTCTTGCTCTAAGGAAGTTTATATTTTAGTTGGAAAAAATGTAAGCAGACATATATGTATATGAGTGATAACAATAAAAGAGTATAAGGCAATATTTAATAAAATATCAAAAAGAGTATAGAGAAGTCAGTAAAAAAATATGGGGAGATAGAATAAGATGCCTTTTTGAGACTACTGTCATGTGTGTTGCACCTGAAATAAGGAGTAGTATATAATTTCAAGAAGCTATGAGGCTAAGACAGAGACCACAAAATGTATAAAGAATATTATAAAGAGAACAATGAAGAAAAGATAACACTAATGTTATTCAAAGCTTTGTAAACCATTGCATGGATTTCTCCCTTTATCAAAATGAAATTGAAAACTAACTATAAAATAGAATATGAATATCTGGGAGGAGATGTTCAGAGAAGAAGACCTGCAGAATCCAAGTGAACATAGGAATTCATAGCAATTGGTTCTTGAGACCTTTTAGGAATAGTTTCAATCAAGTAGATCAAAATAATAGCCAAGAGTTTATTGCAGAGAAGATGAGATAAGGACATTCATATAGGGTACTGTAACAGGACTTTATATTATAGAGTTAAGGTAGTGTAACAGGGCTTTTATAGAGTTTGAGTTTTAAAGACTATGCATGTCTTTGTTCTTGCCTTTTTTTCGTGATAAGTAACTTCTTACCCTGTGTATGGACCTCAGTAAACTTTCTTTGTGGCGATTGTGATGGCAGCCACAAAAGGAGAGTCCTGATGACCTGGTTGCAAGACTTAAGGTCTTAAAACTATAGTTTCCTCCAGTGGTCATAATCACCCATGGCTGGGAGAAGTTTGACATATTAGTCCCTATTTTTTGAATACTTATCTATATTGATAAAATTTCCTGTTATCCCCAGTCCTTTGCTTATGGACTGTTATGGTTTGGATATGGGGTGTTCCTCCAAAGCTCATGTGTAAGATAATGCAAGCACGTTCAGAAGTGAATAGATTAGATTATGAGAACTTTAATCAGTATTTTAATCCAGAACTCTAATCTAATCCACTGATATGGATTAAATGGGTGATTATTATATGCAGGTAAGGAGTGACTTAAAGGAATAGGGCACTGGGGGCATACCATTGAGGTTTATAGTTTGTCCCTAGTGAGAGGGGCTCTCTCTGCTTCCTGGTTGCCATGTCCTAAATTGCTTTCCTCTGCCATGCCTTTTTTCCATGAAGTTTTGCCTCAACTACAGCCTAGAGTTATGGAGTTGGCTGATCATGGACTGAACCTCTGAAACCATGAGCCAAAATGATTTTCTTCCTCCTTGACATGGTTCTTATCAGGACTTTGGGTCCCAGAGACCAAAAATAAAAATAAAAATGAAAAATAAAGCTGACTAAAACAGAAATTAGTAGCAAAACTTAGAAAATTTTGAGATGAAAGCTGGAAAAGCCTTAAAATATTGTAATATTGTTATCAGAGTTTACCTGGATAATTCTACTGGGAGCTCAAAAGACCAGAATGACAATAGAACTATGGTCAGAAAAGACTGGGCTCATGAGGTTTCAGAGAAAAAAAAAGGATTGTACTAGAAATTGGAATAAAGGCCATTCATGTTATGTTCTGGCAAACAAAATGCTTACATTTTGCCTATGTCCTGAGATATTTTTTGAATTTAAAGGTGATGGACTAAAATTTGAAGGAGCTCAGCTATCAGGAAGTGGCACGAATATAGCTGGAAGTTTTTAGCTAAGATTGCTGTGATAATCAGAAGCAGAAAGATTAAATAAAAAAACCTCACAGTTTGGCTAGAAATGTGTGAGTAAAATAGAGGTTAAAGAAGTTGTGATGGTTAAAGACATTAGAGCCATGAAAGAGGTGCTAAGTACTTTACACAGAATCAATAGAAAATGGCTGATGGGCACCTTGGGAATTGCCAATTCCACACCTTTCTCATTGTCAAAGGTGTAAAGGTAAAAGTTTCTTTAAGAAGAAACTATTGGGGTGTCTTTCCTTCATGCGATGTGGGGGGCAGGGTCTAGAAGTTGCTTCACTGTCTCAGCCACCCAGGCACTCAGAGGATGTTGCAGTCTTTGTACACCTTGACATAGTAGCGGGACTTGTAATAAATTGGTGCTTGTTCTGCAGAAATGCAGGATGGTAGAGTTAGGGGTATTGGGGATCATAGAGGCATCTACCAAGATTTCAAAGGAAGTCCTTGGAAGCAGCAAAGTGTGTATTGGATTACCTGTGGGCTGCCCCTTAAAAAGCAATGCATGAAGAAATGAGAAGGAAGTCAAAGCTGCAGTAGAGACTTTCTGAGATTAAGAGATGCTGGTAAATTGTAATGTCTGCCAAGGAAAACTGCAGGAATTGAGCAAAAACAAGCCAAGAGAGAGTTCCTGTGGGCTAAAACCAGCAAGGCCATAAGGACAGGGGTACAAAAGGCATTTGGAAAGAATACCATGATGCCATGCAACCCAGATGCTGGACCTACAGCTGAATGATTTGTTTCCTCAGCTGGATTTCAGTCTTGCTTTGAGGCCATTCCTTCTTTCTATGCCCCTATTTCTCCCATGTAGAAGAAAAAAGTTCAGTTTGTGCCATTATATATTGCATATGTGTAACTTGCTTTTGATCTTAGCTCATAGTTGAGAGTTTGCATTGAATTGCCAATGAGATTTTGGACTTGGACTTTGGGCAATGCTGTAACTGGTAATGCTATGGGGAAAATTTCCTTAAGATTATTGTATTTCTCTTTGTTCTATTTTTGGAGGGTTAACATTAACAATGCACAGGTGGATTTACAGATTTCTTAGAAATTTGGGAGTAACAGTCCTTGAAAAGAGACAGGCGTAGGATGTGGTGGGTCTCAAAATGTATGCAGAACTTCTGAATTAAAGTCTTATTCCCTTGTCCTTCTTTTATGTTTCCTTTCTACCTGTATCCTATTTCTTATGTCTTATGTCAATTCTATTAAGAATTTCCAAGAATGATGTAAGAATTTGTGAACTCTGGTGACAAGGACATTGGAATAGATGTTAATATTTTTCTCTTTAATTATCTACATTCTTACTCTTTATCAGTGTTTTACTGATAGAAGGTTGAGAGTTAGATCAATTTATGTTTTCTCTTCTTTCAAAGAGTTACTGAGTGTATGCCTCAGCATAAGCCTGAGATATAATTTCCTTTGTCAGGGTGAAGCATCAGAGGCTCTAAAGTTTGCTCTACATAAAATGTGTTTCAGAATTTGAAGTATACTACAAATCTTCCAATAGACAGAAAAATCAGAAATAACATGTTTCTCATATCATGTCAAATATGATATATTTATTCACTGTACAGGAAGGATTTTATACCTAAACAATTCCCTTGATTAGATAGACAAGCTAACAGAAAAGAAAACTGGAATAGGCATGTTTGCTCATAATCAATTAATTAATTGGTTAGTTAATTGCTTTTTGTAATTGCTACTCTTCTAAGCATGATTTCAGAACAAAACGAAAACAGAAATATTCAGGATTTTGTTACTTGATACAATTGTTTAAATCTCCATTGTGAGGTACTAAGGGGTAAAAATTTAATCTGATTGTGGGTTTAGAGGTGGTGCTACCCAGGTGTTATTTCTTCTCAGTTCTTGTTCTCAAAAGAAAGATTTCAGTCAAGAGACTCAGAAAATAAGCACAAAGTGTTTATTTAGTGCAATGGGGTTATCTTTACAGGGAGCAACTGCCTTCGAAGGAGAAAAGAACCTAGGTTTATCACCAGATGGGCTTTTATATTTGGTCTGGAAATGTCTCTTGTCATGTATTATGTATTTGGGGTGGTTGCTATGGTTTTTGTGCCATGGTCTACTTCACTTGTGCTGTTTTTTTTTTTTATGTTAGAAAGTTTACATTAATATCTAAGCAAGGACATAAACATAGTGGCACAGGCCTGTATTCCCAGTGACTTGGAAGATTGAAGCAGGGGATCATAAGTTCAAGATCATCCTCACCCATTTAGGGAGGCCCTAAGCAAACTAGAAAGAACTTGTTTCAAAAAAAGAAAAAAAGAAAATAAAAGAAATAAATAAAGAAAAGAGAATAGTAAGGGCTGGGAGTGTGGCTCAGTGCTTAAGCCTTCCTGAGTGAATATATATATATATATATATATATATATATATATATATATATATATAAATGAGGTGAGATATATGGGGGTTTAAAACTGTAAAGTAAATTACAATTCCCCTCAAAACAGTTTCTCAGTGCTGTGAGGTGTAAAACTGAGTAAGCTGAGTATATATAAGCTGAGTATACCTGTTTTTTTGAGTTTAAGAAGGCAGTACATGACCAAGAAGGAAGTGGTTTTATGGGCGGGATTTACATAACTTGAGGGGGAGTAATATTTCATCACTCAAGATGGAATGAAGGGTGGACCCTATTGTTTCTTTCCTCATTCCTCCCTACCCTGCTGGCTCCTGTCTACCTACCCACCTCTCTGGCTGCTCTAATAGTGGGGCTTCTGGAAAATAATTAAGACTAGATAAGGTTAAATGAGATCATCAGGGTAGAGCCCCATGATTGAAAACTGGTGACTTAATAAGAAAGACAGACCCCAGATACACAGAGGATAAAACACACTCCCAGTATCTCTCCATGTGGTTCCACTGGCCACCTCAGGAACTTGCCAGCAAGAAAGCCGTCACCAGATGTGGCCTCTCTACTGCAGACCTTGAGAACTGTGAATCCCCAAATCTTCCCTTCTTAATAACTTAGTCATTGAGTTATTAACAATAGGAAAAAATACTAATACACATAGGATCAAAAAAAGGGATAGAAAAAAAACTGAACTTGAAATGTTACAAAATGTTCTTCACATTGGCACTGAAATTTCTGTTTAAGTTCCCCAATTGCTCATATATACAACCTACTACAGTATCAGCTATGGGATTTCTGAGTTGTATTTTGCAGGGAGAAAATGTTTATTTCACAACAAACAGCCTCAGTCCCCTTTGTGATTAAGAGGGTGAAAGACTATTTATCTTTGGCAGTGGCTAAATTCATTTCCTTAATTTCACATTTCTCCTTTAGGAAGTTTAAAAATAAAAGCCAACAACCCATTGCAATTTCAATATTTCCTAATAATGCACTGCTTGATTTATTATGTCATTACAATCTTATGGGATTTGTACTGCAAAGTAAGGGAACCCATTTACATGTTAAGAACCCGTTTTTGGCATACATAAAAGCCATAAGATTTACTTTACAATGTACAAGGCTGTTTATGATAAGAGTCAATTTACAATTGCAACAATAACATTAGCAGTAAACAAGCAAACTATGCCTATTGTTAGTGTTTAAACCTATTGCCACTGGAAATATTCCCCAGTCTCTAATCCCTAAGTGCATGAAAGTAGATATTTCTTTTCTTCTCTTGTTTTTTAAAAATAATTACTTTATTTTCAGTACAGTTTTGGATATAAAGAATAATTAAGCAGATGATACAGTTAGCCCTCAATGTGCATGGTTTTGTATCTACAGATTCAAGCAGCCACAAAAATATTAGAAAAAAATTGTGCCTGTACTGAATATGTGGAGATTTCTTTTCTTTTCATTCTCTAAACAATATGCATAACAACTATTTACATAGCATTTGTATTAGGTATTATAAATAATCTAGAGATAGTTTAAAGTAAAAGCAAGAATTTGCTTAAGTTGTATGCAAATAATGCATTATTTTATATATCAGATTATGTCTCTCCAGAATTTGTATCAAAGAGGGATCCTGGGACTAATTCCACATGGATACCCAGAAAAAATTGCTTATCAAATTTTATGTAATTCTCCCACTTCTCATTTAACTGCTTTTTAGTTTCCTCTCTTATTACATATTGCATTGATGTGGTACATTTGTTAGAATCAGTAAACAAATATATGTATTAACTATAGTTTAAGTTTTACTTCCTATTTTGTACATCTCTGTAGGTTTTGACCAATTCATAAAGACTTGCATTTGCCATTTTATTTACCTTTATAACAAGTTTATTACCCTAAAAATGGCCCCAAATTCACTTATTCATCTTTTTCTTCCCACTCTCTAAACCACTGTCAACCACTGGTCTTTTACTGTCTTTACATTTTTGCTTTTTCCAAAATGCAATACAGTTAGAACCATACTAGTTTTGTTTTGTTTTTCAGAATGACTTCTCCAATTCTGCATTTGCTACAGTTTGTATCATTAATGAACCCAAAGGCCCAAATGTGTGAGGCTTTGTTACTAGAGGGGTACTCTTTGGAGTCGGTGAAGCCTTTAAAACTTGTGTCATAGTGGGAGGTCATTGGGAATAAATCCTCACAAAGAATTTTAGGATTTTGCCCCTCCTCACTCTCTGTTACCGTTTAGATATGAAGTGCCCCACCCCATCAGCTTATGTGTGTAAGAAAATGCAAGAAAGTTTAGAGGAGATATGATTGAGTTATGAGACCCTTAACCTAATCAGTGCATTAGTCCCCAGGTATGTATTAACTGGGCAGAACTATAGGAAGTAACCATAGGCAGAAAAGATGTGGCTGGAGGAGGAAAGTCCCTGGGGGCTTGCCTCTGTGGTTGCTATTTTTTCCCTGGTCTGCAGTGACTCTTTATCTGCTTTTTGATGGTCATTGATTTCTATTGCCACACTTCCATCATGATGATTTGTTTCATGTAGGGCCCAGAGCAACTAACCCATAGTCTAGTTGTCTATGAACTGAGTACCATAGAAGTTGTGAGTACCAAACAAACTTTATATCCTCTAAAATTGTTCTTTCTGAGTATTTTGGTTGAGTGGTGTAAATGCTGACTAAAACACTCTTTTTTTTTTTGCTTCTTTGCCACGAGGTAAGTGGTTTTGCTCTTGCACATACTCCACCCCTGATGTGCTGTATCACTACAGATCCAAAAACAATGGGGCCAATCAATCATGGATTGAAACCATGAAAATTGCACACCATAATAAACTTTTTGCTTTATAAATTAATTATCTTGAATAGTTTATTATACTAATGGAAAGCTGATTAAAAATACCCATACACATCCAGCATTCCTTTCTGGAACCTGACAATTCCTTTTTGTTGTTGGATAAATATTCCATTTATTCTAAGTGAATGATATATTGATAAAAAATGTTATCCAGAATGTGATTTACTTAAGACAAAAACAAACAAACAAACAAAAAAACAGTGCATGCACACGCACACACACGCATGACTTGTTGATTTGTGATTTTCATTGTCCCTCATATACAGGATTGGATAATATTAGAGAAAATGGTCAAGAAAACAAGACCAAAAGTAAGAAAGGGTACAAGAAATGCAGCCAGAGTGATTGGCAGAAAGGAAAGTAGAATAGAAAGTGGACTTATAGAAGCAGGAGGTTCATTGAAAAGAGGCTAAAGTACAAAGATAGATGGTAGAGAAGAAATTTTATAGATTTTAAGGCCAGTACTCCAGAAATCAAAGATGGAAGACAGGCAGGGATGTAGGAGTCACTTATCAACACCACAAATATTTTTACCTCTTGATGTTGTAGGGATAGACAAGGCAAAGCCCTGAAGATAGCATGAAACAATTTTATTTGGCTATAGCCAGGTTCAGAGAGTACAGCTTTCACTGTAATCAATTAATCCCCTGAACCCTGAGTTCAGGTAGTTTCAGAACTTTATACCCAGCATGTAAGTGGAGGGGCTCAGAAGTTCATAGTCAGCAGAAGTTCACATAAAAGCAGCTTATTCTTTCACTGTTTTGGGCAAGTTAACCCTTCAAGGACAACACCTTTCTTTTCTCCTCCTGCCAGCTGTTACCATGGAGCCCAATTGATAACTCTCTTATCTTAGAAATGTAGACATCTCTGTGAAGCTACAGCTCAAGGCCAGAAGCCTCTTTAAGGATTTGTCTTTTTATTATCACATTTTACATTTGCAAACACACCTTTACAAACTATTATGCTGGATAAATGTTTGTGGAAAAATTAGTAATGGGGTGTTCAGCACCTAGAGTGCTGATTTCTTCCAGGCCAGTGGCCACGTAAAATAGAGCAATAGGAAAATAGGAAGTTTACCTACATTGAACTCTTTTGTAGAGACTCTTTTGCTGATAATCCAAACATCAATTATGGTGGAAGTTTCTGGAAAAGCTTAGTTAAGATTCTCTGTGAATCTTGATGGTTAGCGTATAATCTATGCATAAATCCTATGCATTCTCCCAAAATAGAGGAAATGGGTGGGAAGAGAATTTGGACAGTCCTTGGTACTATTTTATTATTTATATTTAAGGATTTTTTTTCTACTTAAGAGAAAAAAAAAGAAAAGGGGGAAATAAAGTGAACTGGAATGGTAAAATACTACTAGCTGTACATAGAGAGAGCAACAAGCAGAAGAAATATTTTAGAAAGACGAGGAAACAAAAAGGACAAAAGAAGACAGCATGCATTCCCCACTGCTTCTATTTTGGGAATGAGTGGAGAATAGGGCAAAATAAAACAGGAGTAGAATGAGCTTCCTTGTTCTGAAAGCCATCCAATGCTTAATAGCAAAAAGTGTGATGCTTCTGGGTGTAACGTGTTTGAAGATTTTGAGTCAGGACAAAGAAAGCGATAGAACTCTGTTTGCAGTAACACATACTGGGCTTTATTTGAGTATCACTTTGAGAAGATTTCATGTAAGGGGAAGTCCCTCACTTCAGGAGATCTTCCAGAAGCAGCCTGAAGGCAAACAGCCAGGGGAATTCTCAAGGTAGACAGGAATCAGAGCAGGGCTCCTGTACCTGTGTCATTTCAATGATGATGGAGATCAGAGATCTCTGAAGAGTAATAGTCACCTGGGGTCTTTTATAACCCCAGGGTTTGTCTTATTTAAGGATAGAACATGTTGGATATAACTTTGTGTCTTATAGAAAGCAGGCAGGTTCTAAGTGGCTACAACTTATATTTGAGCTCTATTTAAAAGAATTTTATATGCAAAATTTTGAGTTTGGTTCCAATGGGCTCTTGAGCTACAATAAAAGGTAGAAAAGTAAGGCCACAGCTCTCTCCTCTTGAAGCTTATATTTCAGGGTCATAGACCATCAACAGAAAAAAATAAGTAATTAGATGCAATACTTTATCTTTTTTTTTTAATTTTTATTTTTGTGGTGGTAGAGAACAAAACCAGGGCCAAATGCTAGCCAAATGCTTTCCCTCTGAGCTACATTCCCAGCCCTGTATAATGTTTTAGATGGGGATACATTGTAAGGAGAAAATAATTGGGTACTGAAGGAAAATTGGAGCTAGCTGGAAGGGAGGTAAAATTTCAAATTGACAACTAGAGAGAGGGTCACTGAGAAGATGAGAATGAAGAGAGGGTATGCATCCTGTGGATAGCTTGAAAAGAGCATAATAAATAGAGGAAACAGCAAGTTCAAAGTCCCATAGGTGAGCTCTACGTGTAGTTTTGAGAAGCAACAAGAAGCCCAGTGTGTTGTGAGAGCGAGTAAGGAAATTAAAGTTACAAAGTCAGAGAGGCAGTTGCAGGGGGTGAGAGAAGCAGATCATGTAAAGAATTTTAGATTAGAGCAGAGATATGCATTTCTATTTTGAGTGAGCTGGAAACAAAGGATTCTGAACAGAAGAATGATATATTCTGACTTGTGTTTTAAAGGATTCTGCTTTACTGAAAAGAGACTGCAAAGGGAGAAAGACTGAATGGCACCTAGCTGGAAAGGTACTGCAACAATTGAGCAATGAGATGAAGGTGCACTGGGCCAGAGTGGTAACCACATTAGGCGGTGAAAAGAGGTCACAGTTTGGTATATTTTGAGAGCAGTTCCAAGAAGATTTATGATAAATTGCACTTAAGGTATGGAAGAAGAGAAATCAAAACCAGAGTTTTTGACCTGAGCACACAGTAGCATTCTTTCTTCTGATTTCTTAACTTCTTCCCCAAATAACCAGCATATCTCATATCTCTTAATGATTAGAATACTATCTGTTTGCCAGCTAAAGTGCCAATAAGTCTGATGGATCCTAGACTATTTTTTCCTCTTAGAGCATTTGAAACTTATCCTCAGCCTGTCTAATTGTGTGGTTTTATTCTTCCCATTAGAATGCAGCCTGTTCATTTGGCCTCTCCTTTCAGCCTGATCCAGCTACTCCTTTGGCCAAGAAACATTCACTACAGCTCTTTGATAAAGGGAGCTAATTTCAATTAGGCTATTGCTCTGTGCATCAAGGTTCCAAGTAGGAACATAGAATTAGAAAGGAACAATGTGAAAACAAGGTACAAGATCAAAAGACACTTGTTTTAATTCTGTTTTTGGTATCTCTTAAGTCTGACAAGCTCCTACAACCCAAATTGAGGTAACTGGCTCCTGTTACATACATATAATAAGAAGTACAACTGTACCCTTACAATCCAAACTGCTTTATTATGTGTCCAAAAAAAGAAAAAGAAAGAAAGAAAGAAAGAAAGAAAGAATAAAGAGGAAAAGAAAAACACCTCAGACTGTGGGAAGCCATTCTAACACGTGATTGGGTGACTCCTGTTAAGGGCCTGAGGCGCTTTGGCTCTGTGGAAGCTTTCCCGACCCTTTCCTGATGAGAGAGCCCATCCGTGTGGGGGTGTGCCTGACCACTGACCCCGGGGACCCAATCACTGACCCTGACCTTGGAGTGCAGCCCCCCCTCAACCTTCATTGGATGGAATTCTCCCCTGAATCTCTTGTTCCCCAAAAAAAAAAAAAAAAAAAAAAAGGCTACTCCCCGGCGTGTTCACTCTCTCTCTCTCCTGCTAGCCCTGAGTAATCCTTGCTGCCCTGCTGGGCAGTTAGAGGAGGGAACCAGAGAGGGGAGCCCTCTCGGACCTAGCAATATAAATAAGGTAACTGTCTGTGTGTTTTATTTCGATCTCTGCTAACTAACTTTATGCCTAGAACCTCATTAATGAAACCACTGCGCAGGCCGCGTGGTAGATCAGACATGTTAATCCCATTACTTATGGTAACATTTTCTTCTTGTGTAAGCATGGCCCAATATCTGAGACTCAGCCCAGGTCTGCTACTTTCACTGGGAAGATTCCTCTAAATGCTAATAATCATTTCTTTTTTCTTGGCTAAGTGCTATTAGATTCTTCCCCTAAAGAGCTGCTTTGGCACTCTCTCACACTAATTAATATCACTTAATTTTCCAGGCTCACGAATCTCTGGCTTCTCCATATTTTCCATTATGCTCTGTGAGGATATGGACTTTGATTTCTCTATTAAGTTGCACATAAAGCCAATGGCCAGTAAACATAAACTGAGCCGTTTTGTTTCTTTGTCCCACCAATTTTCATTAGCTGAACTTTTTTTTTGTTTTCTTTTGTTTCAAGGTTGTTAAAGAAAAAAATGTCAAATATGGGCTGGGGTTGTAGCTCAGTGGTAGAGTGCTTGCCTCGAACATGTAAGGCGCTGGGTTCAATCCTCAGCACCACATAAAAATAAAGATATTGTGTCCATCTACAACTAAATATATACAGTCAATCAAGTCTTTCCCTGAAAATGCTTAGTGAGTGCTCTCTTTCCTTTCCAGTGCCTTTTCTTTCCAGTGCCCAGTTAATTGGAAGTTGACCTAATAAGATTAGATTATTGTATAAATGTATAAACCTAATGTGACTCCCTCATATAGTTACCCACTCAATTGGAATTTAATCTAATATGATTTGATCATCAAATAATAGGTCAAAAATTAAAAAAAGGAAATCACTTCAGGGAATGGATCTCGCACCCCATCTGGAAAACTTCTAATTGCATTATCTAATTCCCTCGCTGCTAGGTACATGTGGTTACTGAACGTAAATATCATCAGCACATATTTTGAGGATATTTTAGGGTATTTCCATTTCTGTGACAAAACTCTTGAGAAAATCAACTTATAAAGAGAAGAGTTTGGTTCACAGTGCCAGATCATGGTAGATTGGCTGCATCGTTTTGGGGATGTGTAGTGAGCCACAACAACATGGTAAGGTACATGTGGTGAAATGAAGCTGCTTACCACACGGCAGTTGGGAGAGAGGAAGGGGTGAGGTTCCCAATATCTCTTTCAAGGTCACACTCAGAATGTCCTAACTTCCTTCCACTAGGTTCTGCCTTCTAAAGGTTCTTCCTCCTCCCAATAACACCACAGCTGGCAACCCAGCCTTTAGCACATGAGACTTTGGGAAACATTTATTTTCCAAACTGCAACAAAGTGTCACTGAAAATCACAGGGAATTTTCGATACTTATTATAAAAACATAAAATCACACATGATATTTATATTGATTGTATGTTTCATAATTGTTGCGTCCGCAGCCTTCCCTTCTCCCTCCCTCTTCCATGGTGTCTGTGGTCGGGACTTTCCATGTGGCTGAGGAGACCTGAAGTGACCAATGAGAAGCTGACACAGCAACTGTCCCCAATGACCATGTTTCCGGCCAGCTGAAGCCATCGCCCTGTCAACTCCTCTCAACTTGGACCAACCAGCGACAGATGCCCCTAAACTCTGCTTGGCCAATCTGCTGTCCATAGCAACAATTTAGATGGCCTAGGCCCTCCTACCTCCAGCTTCCCTTGAAATCATTTTCTTGCCTTTCCCGCTGGTGACTTCCTCGGCTCTCACACTTTCACAGACTGGTGAACCTCGCCTGGGAGCACCCCCTAATTAATCTTCTTTAGATGTCTTATTCTTGCTCTGTGTTTCCTGATCTCACTCACCTTTTCTACTTTACAATGATAATACTTTACGTATGTTGGGTTAAATCAAATATTTCATTTCAACTTTTTTTGATACCAGTAAAGGATAATTTTATAATGATAAACAAAATTTATAAGTACTTACAGGCTTGGAGTTCCTGGTTCACATTTTGTTTCCTTTGGAAAATCTTGTTTTATGATATGCATTGCAGACTCAGTGACAAAGAGTCCACTGCTCACCAAGGCAAAAGACACCCTGTCTTCATATTGTTCAATAAGTTCAAAATTTTTAGAACTTAAATATTTCTTCCTTTTTATGTATCAAAGCTGCCTTCTTAAAATTCAACTCCAGAAATTCTAATGATGCCCTCTCCATTTATAGAGAACCTGATAAACTTTTCAGATATATCATCTATATTCAATTTTATAACATATTCATTTGTTGCATCAATGTAACAAAACTGCCAGGCATTAGATTTATATTTTATTGTGTACTTTAATAGAATACTTCTTTTTGGAGTTGCTAGGTCTGTTTTAGGCTAGTAGGTGCATTTCTCTGGGATAGATGGGCCTTGAATTTCTACTAAATTGTAGCAAATGAATAGGGGTCTCTATTTTTCTGCTTGCTATGTTACTTAATAGTCTGAATTCTGTTTTCTCCAAGCTTCTTTTATTCCCTTGACATTCTCCTGTTTACCTTGTTGAAATTCTTGTTATAACTTTTTATATTAGGCAAAGGGGGGGGGAACAGCCCTTGTGAGCATTTCTTCTGCATGATAAATCCCCTTGATTATGGAGGATGCAACAAAGGTACTGTAGAATAGCAAGGGGAAGATCAATTCAGTTAATAAAAAAAAAATAGCTGCTCAAATTCAACCAACATGGTTGGCCGTTCCATCACATTAACCCCCTTTAAAATCACTAGTCAAGGGATCTGGAATGAATATCGACTTTAGAGTTATTTTCTTCCAAATTTAAAGTGCTCTGGTAATATCATCAACTCCATGGAACTGTGTTACCTTCCAGTGTGCTTTTCTGAAGAGGAAATTGCTTGCTAAATTCTGGCTCTGATAGTCATAATGCATCTGTGTTGTAGACCTAAACTTTGTCAACCTGACCAGGTCTGAGTTGCTGCTGTTTGGAGATAGGACTGGATGTAAGGGATGTTTTGTTTCTCTGTAACTAAGGGTAACTTTATGATTTGAACTGTCCATTTCAGTTTGGAACATGGCTATGACCAGCTCTATTTCAGAGGGAAATCTAATCTCTTTTAATAATTATTTCATTCATTTGGCATGAGGAGTAGTTCCTATCTCCAACTAGTTAATAAAGTCTATGAGTGGCAATATAAAACTTTTAGTAGCAATGATGATTAAAGCTATCAAAAATCCCATATATTTGAAAAATATTTTTAAAGATAATATTGTGCTCTTATCTGTAATTTGTTTTGCCTTTCTCAATTATTATTACAGGTAATTCAGACATCATTAATATTAGAAAATGGAAATTTAATGATTTGAAAATTTAACCACAAATAAATTGATAGTAGGAAAAGATAGCAAAGTTAATGTATAGTAAAATTAGGATGTAGTAGGCTATATAGTAGATCATACAGATTCTTTACATCTCTTGTAGGCCTGCTACCCATATATATTTTAATACCTTTCACTGAAATATGCACAGGTTAAAAAGATTGTAGAAGGATAAAAACAAAAGGTAGATCTCTCTGCTGAATATAGCTAGGATTTGAAGTGAAGATAGGTGAATATCAAGATGTCACTTAAGGGGAATGATGATGTGAGAAAGTGAAGGCACTTTTGTGTGAAAGGGTTAAGTCACAGTATAATAGAACTGTGTTTCACCGTACACCACTGTGGCTTAGTGTTGAGCCTTGGTAAAAATATGTCTAAAATCATGTCAATTTAGATGGGGAAATTTTCCATCAACCTAGAAAGACTACTCTGAAAAGCATTCTTTTCAGAGGAGGGGTAGTGTCATGAGCATTGAGATCACTTTTACTTAGTAGCTCAAGGTGATAGGTAAAATTATCACCTCTCTTTAGGTTTCATAAACAAAATATGAAAAGTAGCAATGAATGAGTTGTTGAGCAAAATAGTTTAACAAAGGAGTCAGAGTCTATCATGAAGCAGGCTCTTAAATATGTGCAACTCTTTAAAAAGGCCTATAATCAGCTTACATTTAGCTCCAGCTGAGAGAAACCTGAAGCAGCAGAGCTGTTTCGTAACTTTGTTCTATACCTAGTGACTTATTTCAAGTCAAAGTTGGCATGTCTGCCAAGTGTGCTGTGTCACAAGTATCCTATTGTTGCAGAAGATGGCTGGAGATGCTAACCTGAAAATCCCTGATGCAAAGATAGAAGACAATGCACACACCTCAAGAATGTGCATTGTCTCCTTTATGAAGCATCATGATGACTAATTCTAATTACAAAAATGCAACCAGATATTCTTGTGATTTAGTGGTAGAGAAGTTGAAAGCAAAGAAATGTATACTGTTATCTGCACAAAACTAAAGCTATTTGAAGAAGTTAGTGCTGTCATAAAAATAATAGCTGGAGGTAGGCAGATAGTGTCATTGCTTCCAATTGACTAGTATTTAGAGCAAATCAACAGGAAAATGCTAATCTCTGTGCAGGTATGCATAGCACCATCTGACACTAATCAGAATCAACTGGGGTGAGCACAGGTATTGGAGGAAGAAATAAAGACCAGGACAGGTCCCCAAAAGGAATTGTGTGGAATGGAATACATAGATATCAGTAATAACCATATAATCCCAGAAGGAATTACTGGAAATTAGTCTTCCCTCACTCTGAATAATGAGTGATTTTCCTAGTTGCCAAATTGTTTATGTATTGGTCATAATAGCCATATGAATTTAAGGGATTATGCTAGCATAAAATGAAGTCAGACTCCATCTTTAATTCATGTTCCTCCAAAACCCCATATTTTTTTTTCCTGACAATCTACATCCTAAAAGTGAAGAAGCCTCTTAAAATGTGCACCACAGCTCTCCATGGAAGATAAGCATGAGAAAAGAAAATGAGTCCTACTTTCTACTTGATGGAAGAGGAGATAGATTGCTAAAATATTGAATTATTTATTGACTATTTTTATGCCACACATTGTGTTTATTAGAAGCAAATACCTCACCCTACCCATACTATATAGTTCTACAAAACTGGTTCCTGGGACAATGCCCAAGTTACAATTTTCTTGATCTCTAGGAATCCCTGTATTTATTGCCACAGATTATTATCTGAGAAAAGGACATAATTCAGGTAATCAGACATTTCCTGATGTATCACTACCTATCTCTGAATTGGAGCTTCCAGTTTATACACATTCTAGTCTGCACTATTTATTAAGTGCTTATTTTTCAATAACAGTTCTAAGCAAAACTGGGTAAGTGCAAATCAAGAAATACCTTAACAACCTAATGATAGTCTAGTGGGAGCACAATATACATATCATATAGAAAAAAAGTGATAAGTTCTATGCACAGTTCATGGCAAGAGTGGTAATTGGCACTAAGGGAGGTTTTCCTGAGACCATGGACAAATGAGAAAAGGGGCAACGTGAGGCGCACAGGCAAAGAAAGCAGTGAGTCCAAGTGCTGAGGTGGGAGCAAGCTTGGCTTGTCCAATGAATGACACAAAGCTAGTATATGACTGGCTACATGAGCAAAGCAGAGTGTAGAGAAGTAATTAAAAAGGCATGCTGGGGCCAATCAAAGAGGATGGGGTATTCAACTCTGGGGAACCATAAGAAAGAATACTCAGGCTTTCCCCAAGGACAATCTTACTTGATTACTCTGGGATAGGTTCTGATATACATATGTCTTCAAAAGAGTCCCAATAATTTTATTTTATTTTACATTTATTTTAATATTTATTTATTTGGTTCTGGGGATTGAAGACAGAGGTGCTCTACTACTGAACAACATGCCCATCCCACTTTATTTTTTTATTTTGAGGCAGAGTCTTTCTAAATTGCTGAGGCTGGCCTCAAACTTGAAATCCTCCTGTCACAGCCTCCTGAGTTGCTAAGATGGCAGGCATGCTACACTTCCACGTTCAGCTCTGTTCAGAGAAATGTTAATGTACATCCAAGTTTAGGAACAATTCAAGCACGACATTAGACCATTTTTTTTTCCCTACACATAATGGGAAGGTGCTAGTGAATTTTGAATGGAAAAATAGAAATATCTGATTTATCTGCTTTGTCTGAAAAACTTTAGAGAGACTGACCTAAGTTTAAGCATTGAATAAATGATCTTGTGAAGAATCAAGGTAATCCTGGAAATTATTCAAATTTTCAAAAAAAAAAAATATATATATATCTTCCTCAGAATGCAGCAAACAGGAAAAAAAATGTATGGATGATCACTGTGCTTTTGTGTTTGCTGGAAGAGGGCAAGCACATGCATGTTTTTTAAAATCTTGGTTGATTATGAGACTTATTTTATTTTTCTCAACTTAGAATGGAGTGGAATGATCTCTTTACCCATCAGTGATAACTGTTGTTGCTATAGGCATTACTTGAACTTTTCTTAAGTTAAATTAAGAATTATAATTTAATTAAGATATTCATTCATACTGGCATAATTAAAATGCCATCAATGCACATGTGCACAAGATACGAACTGGGAGATATACTAGGAAATCAGAAACAACTCATATTTTACATGTAAATTGTCCTTATATAGTGAGATATGCACTGATATGAAGGCATATGAAAAGGAAAGAACATAGAACAAAGGGAAAAAATTCCCCCAAATAACCTTCAACATCTTTAATGAATTAAGATCCACTGTGTGTGTGTGTGTGTGTGTGTGTGTGTGTGTGTGTCTTATTTTAGTTTTCAAGTCCCAAGACCAGAAGCTTTGGTAGAATCTGGTAGAACAAATGTCTCAGATCAAAGACCATCAGGCAAGAGAAAAATATCTGTTTGGGGAGGATTTAACTTTTGCTCCATTCAGATCTTCTGTTCTAAAAAGGCCTACCCACAATATAGAGGGCAATTTGCTTTACTCAGCCTGCCAATTTAAATGCTAATCTCCTACAGAAATACATTTGCAGAAATATCCAGAATAGATTTGGCATGACTGAACATACCTATAATTCTAGCTACTTGGGAGGCTGACAAAGGAGGATATCAACTTGGAGGCCAGCTTCAGCAACTTAGAGACATCCTGTCACAAAATAAAGCATAAATACCACAGTTCAGTTGTAGAGCACCCCTGTCTTCAATCTCCAGTACTGCATAAAAAGAAGAAAAGAAAAAAGAGAAAAATAAACAAATATCCAGAATAATATTTGACCTCATATCTGAGCACTATATGCCTTTTATCCAATGGACACATAAAATCAACAATCACAACGCCTTTACATTTTAACTCCCCCCTCCCCCAGATCAAATCCAGAGCTTTGTGCATTCTGTATCACTGAGTTACACACCAAACTCCATTAATAAAAATCTCATAAACTATTTAAGACTATTACTAGTTGAAAATGAGAAACTTGATGCTAAAGGAAGTAATTGTCCACAGAAACATCTAATTTTGAGCATAGTGGTTTTGTTTGTTTGTTTGTTTACCATAAGGCAAATACTATGTGTGCCTCAAGAGAGTTCTGAATGGCTGAGTCACTGATGGCCAGGTTCAGTATATGAAAGGAATTTTGCTCCATTAAGGCATGCAATTCACACACCGGCCTGTACGGGACCCAGGCTCACAGTAGGCCCAGGTCCATCCCGCCACCAGCAGACACCCGTAGGAGCACAGCCTCTGGAAAAGGACTGCCCCTTTTGACCAGCAGACTACCGCAGGAGGTCTGGCCCCGACCAGAATTGCCCTCACCAATGTGAACGGGAACAAGGTCTGAGTTCATCCCCCACCCAACCTGGGAGTCCAAGCCTAACTCAGTTCCATCTTGGGACACTGCAGGCATCACCATAGACTCTCCTATGCGGTACCCCCTACCTTTTTGAAAACAGACAGGGCCTAGAAGCAGCTGCATCTCAGAACGGGTATCCCAAAGAGAGTGTAAGGCCCATCCTTTCAACCCCATCTCTGTAAGACATTGCAACCATCTTGAGGCCACCTCCACTATTTTCTCAAGTTACCTTGGCTATTGCTGCCACCACCTTTAGTTGCAGTAGCATAGATTGAGGGACACCAGCAGGGTCTGGAAGCCCAACATTGAGGTGCAGTACAATCTGCTTGGGTACTACAAGAATATGGAGTAGAAACTGTAATATCTCAAATTGACGCTGCAAGAAAGAAAGATACATAGATAACATAAAATTAAAAAAAATGGAGAAAAGTGCCCCAAACAAACTAGGATGCTACAATATTAAAACCCATGGACAGCAAAGTTGATGAAATGTCAGTAGAAGTTTAGAAGGTTCATAATTAAAATGATCTGTGAATTAAAAAATAACCTAAATGAGCAAATACAGGCAAAAATTGATCTGTCCAATAAAGAGATAAGAGAGAAAATACAGGGAGCAAAAGATTACTTTAAGAAAATGATAGAGAATCTGAAAAAAAAAACTCAGAAATCCTTGAAATGAAGAATATAATAAACCAAATAAAAAACTCAATAGGAAGCATAACCAAAAGGCTAGATCACTTGGAAGAAAGGACGTCAGATAATGAAGACAAAATATACAATCTGGAAAATAAAGTTGATCACACAGTGAAGAAAGTTAGAAACCATGAACAGAACATCCAAGAATTATGGGACAGCATCAAAAGACCAAATCTGAGAGTTATTGGGACACAGGAAGGCACAGAGTTTCAAACCAAAGGAATACACAATCTCTTCAATGAGATAAATTTCCCAAGCATAAAGAAAGAATTGGAAAACCAAATACAAGAAGCTTACAGGATACCAAATGTACAAAATTACAACAGATATACACCAAGGCACATTATAATGAAAATGCCTAGCACACAGAATAAGGATACAATCTTAAGAGTCACAAGAGAGAGGAATCAGATCACATATAGGGGGAGACCAGTTCGTATCTAAGCAGAATTTTCAACTAAGACCCTCAAAGCCAGGAGATCATGGAACAACATATACCAAGGTCGAAAGAAAATGGATGCCAACTAAGAATCTTATAACCAATAAAATTAAGCTTTAGATTTGATGATGAAATAAAAACCTTCCATGATAAACAAAAGTTAAAAGAATTTGCATCTAGAAAGCCTGCACTACAGAACATCCTCAGCAAAATATTCACAAAGAGGAAATGAAAAACAATGATAAAAATTAGCAGGGTTGGGGAATTACACTAAAGGAAAATCTAATCAGAGGAGAAACCAAGTCACATTAAATAGAAAAAATAAACAAAAATGGCTGGAAATACAAATCATGTCTCAATAATACCCTAAATGTTAATGGCCTAAACTCACCAATCAAAAGACATAGACTAGTAGATTGGAAAAAAACCCAACAATATGCTGCCTCTAAGAGACTCATCTCACATGAATACACATCCATAGACTGAAGGTGAAGGGTGTGAAAAATCACACCACTCACAGGGACTGTGGAAGCAAGCAGGGATCTCCATCATCATATCGAATAAATGAGACTTCAAGCTAAAGTTAATCAAAAGGGATAAAGAAGGACACTACATACTGCTCAAGGAAACCATATACCAGTAAGACTTAACACTTATAAATATATAAGGCCCAAAGATTGGAGCATCTACATTCATCAAACAAAATCTTCTCAAGTTCAAGTGTCTAATAGACCACAACACAATAATTTTGGGTGACTGTAACACATCTCTTTCACTACTGGATAGATCTTCCAAACAAAAGCTAAACAAAGAAACTATAGAACTCAATAATACAATCAATAACTTATAGTTATTGACATATACAAAATATTTCATCCTTCAATGAGAGAATACACTTTCTTCTCAGCAGCACATGGATCTTTCTCTAAAATAGACCATATATTATGCCACAAAGCAATTCTTAGCAAATATAAAGAAGTAGAGATAATACCCTGCATTCTATCAGATCATAATGGAATGAAATTAGAAATCAATAATAAAATAGAAATAAAAGCTACTCCAACACCTAGATATGAAATAATATGCTACTAAATAAACAATGGGTTGTAGAAGACATCAAGGAGTACATTAAAAAAATTTAGAGGTAAATGAGAACACAGATACAACCTATTGAAATGTCTGGGACACTATGATGGCAGTTCTAAGAGGAAAGTTCATTGCGTAGAGTTCATTTCTAAAAAGAAGAAAAAGTTAACAAATAAATAACTTAAAATTACACCTCAAAGCCCTAGAAAAAGAAGAACAAATCAACACCAAAAGCATTAGGAGACAGGAAATAAGTAAAATCAGAGCTGAAATCAATGAAATTGAAACAAAAGAAACAATTGAAAAAATTGACAGAACAAAAAGTTGGTTTTCTGAAAAAAAATAAATTGACAGATGCTTAGCCATGCTAATGAAGAGAAGGAGAGAGAAAAGTTAAATCACTAACACATACAATGAAAAAGAAAATATCACAACAGACACTACAGAAATACAGAAGGTAATTAGAAATTATCTTGAAACTTGTACTTCAATAAAATAGAAAATATCAAAGGCAACAACAAATATTTAGAGTCATATAATTTACCTAAATTGAATCAGGATGATAAAAACAATTTAAACAGATCAGTTTCAAGTGATGAAATATAAGATATCATGGGAAGTCTACCAACCAAGAAAAGTACAGGATGGGAAGGATACTCACCCAAGTTCTACAAGACCATTATTGACAGCAATACTCTTCAATTTATTTCAGGAAATCAAAAGGAGGCAGTACTTTCAAACTCATTCTATGAGGCTAATATCACTCTGATTCCAAAACCAGGGAAAGACATATTTAAAAAAAAAAAAAAACTTTAGATCAATATCTCTAATAAACATAGATTCAAACATTCTCAATAAAATTCTGGCAAATTAAATACAAAAACATTTCAAAAAATCATGCACCATGATCAAGTGGGATTTATCCCAGGGATGCAAGGTTGTTTCAACATATGGAAATCAATAAATGTAATTCATCACATCAATAGACTTAAAGATAAAAATCATATATCATCTCAATAGATACAGAAAAAGCATTTGACAAATACAGCACCCCTTCATGTTCAAAACCCTAGAAAAACTAGAGATAATAAGAACATATCTCAACATCATACTAAGTAGAAAAAAATTGAAGGCATTTCCTCTAAAAATTGGAACAAGACAGAGATTTTATCACTTCTATTTAACATAGTTCTTGAAACACTGGCCAGAGTAATTAGACAGATGAAAGAAATTAAAGGAATATACATAGGAAAAGAACTCAAATTACCACTATTTGCTGATGATATGCTAGAAGACCCCCCAAAATTTCACCAGCAAACTTCTAAAACTAGTAAATGAATTCCGCAAAGTAGCAGGATATAAAATCAACACCCATAAATCAAAGACACTTCTGTATATCAGTGACAAATCCTCAGAAAGGGAAACGAGAAAAACTACCCCATTTACAATAGCCTAAATAAATAAATAAATAAATAAATAAATAAATAAATACATTACTTGGGAATCAACAAAAGAGGTAAAAGATGTATATAATGAAAATTACAGAACCCTAAAGAAAGAAGTTAATGAAGACCTTAGAAAATGGAAAGATCTACCTTGCTTTTGCATAGGCAGAATTAATATTATCAAAATGACCATACTACCAAAAACACTGTGCAGATTTAATGCAATTCTGATCAAAATCCCAATGACATTTTCTATTCTTATAGGAATAGAAAAAGCAGTCATGAAATTCATCTGGAAAAAAAGAGACCCAGCATAGCTAAAGCAATCCTTAGCAGGAAAAATGAAGCAGGTAGCATCACTATACCAGACCTTAAACTATACTACAGAGCAATAGTAACCAAAACAGCATGGTATTGGCACCAAAACAAACTGGTAGAGCAATGGTACAGAATAGAGGACATACAGACTAACAACAAAACAATAATCTTATATTAGACAAAGGCACCAAAAACATGCATTGGAGAAAAGATAGCCTCTTTAACAAATGGTGCTGAGAAAACTAGAAATCCATATGCAAAAAAATGAAATTAAATCCCTATCTCTCACCATGCACAAAACAAGTAAAAATGGATCAAGGACCTAGGAATAGAACCAGAAACCCTGCGTCTAACAGAAAAAAAAAGTAAGCCTTAATCTCCATAATGTGGGATTAGGCTCCAACTTCCTTAACAAGACTCCTATAGCACAAGAATTAAAAACAAGAATCAATAAATGGGATTGATTCAAACTAAATTTTTTTTTTCCCCAGCAAAAGAAACAATCTATGAGGTGAACAGAGAGCCTACATTTTGGGAGCAAATTTTTACCCCTCACACATCAGATAAAGCACTAATCTCTAGGGTATATAAAGAACTCAAAAAGCTAAACACCAAAACAAACAAACAAACAAACAAACAACCCAAATAATCCAAAAAATAAATGGGTCAAGGACCCGAACAGACACTTCTCAGAAAATGATATACAATAAATCAACAAATATATGAAAAAATGTTCATCATCTCAAGCAATTAGAGAAATACAAATCAAAACTACTCTAAAATTTCATCTCACTCCAGTCAGAATGGGAGCTATTATGAATACAAACAACAATAAGTGTTTGTGAGGATGCAGAAAAGAAGGTACACTCATACACTGCTGGTAGGACTGCAAATTGGTGCAGCCAATATGGAGAGTAATATGGAGATTCCTTGGAAAATTGGGATTGGAACCACCATTTGACCCAGCTATCCCTCTTCTTGGTTTATATCCAAAGGACTTATAAACAGCATACTACAGGGACATAGCCATATCAAAGTTTATAGCAGCATAATTCACAATAGTTAAACTGTGGAACCAACCTAAATGCCCATTAGTAGAGGAATGGATAAAAAAATGTGGCATATATACACAATAGAATATTACTCAGCAATAAAAGATAATAAAATCATGGCATTTGCAAGTAAATGGATGGAGATGAAGAAGATAATGCTAAGTGAAGTTAGCCAATCCCAAGAAACCAAATGCCAAATGTTTTATCTGATATAAGGAGGATGATTCATAGTCGTCGTGTAGGAAGTAAGGGTATGGGAGGAGTAGATAAACTCTAGATGAGACAGAGGGGTTGGAAGGGAAGGGAGTGGGCATGGTGTTAGAAGAGATGGTGGAATGTGATGGACATTATAATCCAAAGTACATATATGAAGACAAAAATTGGTGTGAATATACCTTGAACACAACCAGAGATATGAAAATTTTGCTCTATATGTATAATGTGAATTGTAATGCATTCTACTGTCATATATAAATTTAAAAAAAATAATTTTACAAAAAGAGAAAAGAAAGGCATCCAATTTAGACAACCAAATATGGCATATTTTATTTTTTCTTTAACTTTTTTCTTCTCTTTGTTTTAAAAACTGCATATTTTAACAGAAGCAATCTTTTCTAATACCATTGATACAATCCATTTTTCCTATTTTTCTCTCTTTCTCTACTATGTGTGTTTGTGTTCCAAAAGTCACAATGATAGATGTCTCTAGAGGCTTTAAAGTGACTAATGTAAGTGATAAAATAGCTACAATTTGAGAACCACTGGCCTTGGTGAAAGTCTGAACACACCATGGATTGTATGAGGGAGAACATGGAGGCCAAGCAACCCACTCCTTTACCTGCTGGAGCAGGCTTCTTTCCTATGCAGAGACATTGCCTCACTTCTCTGGGTTGCTCACCATTTTGTTAACACAATGATGGCCTAAACAAAGAGTCTTGTCCTCAGAGCACCCCCAACACAAGTGGAGTACAGAATACCCATGGGTAAATGTATCTCAGCATCCAAACAGTTGACAATAAACTTGCATTCATTAACAAACAGCCAGTGGGAAAATTAGGCTAGAATGTAGTCTCTTCCCATTTGCATTGCAGTTTCCAAATTTAATGTCCAGGAACTTCTGTTCTCTGTTTTAACTTCCTTTCTCTCCCACTAAATAGCCTCCTTTGAATTTGATCTGGGTTACTACATCGCTTATTAGCTTCCGCAGGTATAGTGAATTACTCAGCATTTTTAATTGCTTAGATTGAATTCTAGGTAACCCATAAAGTGAAACTAATCAGTATATCTCAATCATGGATGACTTTCTCATTTTATTTGAACAGCTCTCCATCAAATAAGGAGGTTGTTGTGAGAGAAACATATTTCCCTGCAGGAGGTGGCTGACTGTGGTGTCCTCTGGTGGTAGATCTACATGATCCAGATCAAAACATGTATTGGCTTTGGGCTGGGGATGTGGTTCAAGTGGTAGCGCGCTTACCTGGCATGCGTGAGGCCCTGGTTCGATCCTCAGCACCATATACAAACAAAGATGTTGTGTCCACCGAAAACTAAAAAAATAAATATTAAAATTCTCAATCTTTCTCTCTCTCCCTCTCTGTTAACAAAAATGTATTGGCTTCATTCTACTTGAGCTTTCACTTACTGGGTTTCTTGAAGATGGGAAGAAAACAACTGGTCACCTCACTAGCAACATGAATCTACAAGAAATTCATTGCTGTGGTTAGTCAGAACCAAGGGAGATGAAAGAAAGGAAGCAGAGGCAAGGAGGACTTTTCACAGTTTTCAGTTCATCAGGAATTTACACAGGCTTATTAACTCTTGTCTCATTGAATGGTATTTTAAATCCTTTTTCTTGTGAATTCATGAGTTTAGATATTTGCAGTATTAGCAGCTCTGGTTGCTATATCCTAATTGTGATTTTTTTTTCTATAAATGTCTCCTCTGAGCCTTTAAAGCCTTTAAAATTTTATCTTCCATTTGATCCTTATGTTTTTGTTTAAGGTGTTTAATGAGCTTGAACTTGGGGTAGAATACGCTCTGTTCTCTGAGAACAGTCTTCAAATTATAGTTCGTAAGTCCTACACTTCCCCCTGTCAAATCTGCTCATTTCTTAGGTGCCAAGTAACTCTCACAGGTTTAGTCATATTTTCGCCTTTCTTTATGCCTATTTTTAGCTTTCAATAATTTCAATGGATTTTGGACCAGATAATTATTTGTGAATGTACTTTAAGTTCATTCTTTTGTTTTTAGTTATTATTTATATTACACTGTATTAAAAAAAAGACGGATTCTCTACTTATCTCTCATCTTAGCCTGTCAGGGCTGATATAGCAAAATAATATAATCTGGGTACTTTATAAACAATATAAATTTATTTCTCCTAATTTTGAAGGTGGAGAATTCCAAGATCAACCTAAGACAGATTTGCTGTCCAGATGCCTGGCGAGGGCTGTTTCCTTGTTCATAGATGGCTCCTTCTTGCTGTCTTCTTACTTAGTGGAAGGAGCTAACTCTTAGAGAAGTTCTGTTTTGTATCAATCCCAATCATCACGGTTCAAGACTTTGTCACTTCCCAGTGACCCCCACCTGCTAATCCCTGCACCGTGGGGGTTAGAATTTAAACAAGGACACAAACCTTCCAATCACAGCATTCCCCCATTTTCACTGCTTTTTAACTCCGGTTGTTTCTCCAAGGCAGACTTCACAGTGCTTCTGTGGCTTCCTCTGTTCTACTACGTTTTCTTGGGAGTTCTTTCCTTCTCCACTCTGCCTCCTCCTCATTCTGCCTCTGCCTCTTGCCTCTGGTCTCTTTCCTTGATTATTTCTCCTCTGTAACTTAAAATTTCTGTCTCCATTCCTTTTCTTATGCTACTTCAGAAAGTGATTGTGAAGATGAATACATTTTATGAATTTAAAATGCTTTGTGATCTACAAACCAAATAAGTAATGGTGGTTAATATCTGTTTACCTTCTCTATATCTGTTAAGCTCTGGGGTCCCTAGTTTTAATTGATTCTCTCCTCTTTTTTTCCCATCTATTTACTAGTGTTCCTTAGGGACCCTCAATTTTCATATTAGTCTTCTCTCTATAACTTTTTCAATGGTCTCTAGTCCCTGGGGACATATAATACATAAATAAGAATGTTCATGATGACTGAATGGCAGAATTGCCAGTGTTGTGTTTTTCCCTTCTTTTGAAAGTTGATATGTCTAGTAATTCCTGAATAAATATATTATACAGATCATATAAAGGAAATGTTTCAAATGTAATCCAAATCAATAGAGGTGTAAAGTGGACTTTTTTTCTGAGAAATAAATAAAATCCAGGTGGAAATGATCATGATTTTTTTTTACTTCTAGTGTTCCTGAAACCACAATGTCACTTCTTTCCTGGTAACTGCCTGCTCTGCACATAAACCCAACCATTCTTCAAATGGTAGTTTTAATATGGTTTCATTAAAATGTACTTTTCGTATTCAGTTCCAAGATCAATTGTATTTGCATGTATATTCATGCAAACAACACATTTCTGGAAACCAAAAAAGGAGAGTATTTATGTTTGGTGTTCATGTCTATTGTGCACATATGCAGCCTAAATAACTTAAGAGCAGAACTTTCAGAAAAGAATCCAGATTTTTAAAAAATTAGAAAAATAATAAAACAAATTGAGATGTAGACCTTTTTAAGATTTAAGAACTTCAATTTATTCATAATCAGAGACTGAGGGAGGACTCACTAGAAGTAAGCCTGTCACTTGAGCTTCAATAAAGCACTCAGAATAATTATGAACATGGGTGATTTTTTTTTTATTCTCTTCTTAACTATAAATGGAACAATTTGGGGCACATGGGCTGTGTTCATGCTACTGTACATAGTAGCAGTTAGTTTTGATTGGTATGTAAGGTACAACTGTAGTAATGTAATCATTTATCCACCATACCTTAGGACCCTTAGGCTTTTTCTAGTTTAGGGCTGTTTTAAATGAAGTTTTTGCAGGCATTACTATACACACACACACACATACACACACACATACACACACATACACATATACACACATACACACACACATATATACATATATAGTATAGTTTTTTCATATGAGTTATTTAATTAATCTATTTAATATTAAGTTATTTCTCTCTAATATGCTTAAGGGACACAGATCCCTTCTCCAGCTAACAACTGATAGAAAATGCATTGAGGCCTAACATAGCATTCACACACATGCATATGTGCGCGGGCACACACACGTATATATTTTTGTGGTGCTGGGGATTGAACCCAGAGCCTTATGCACTGGAGGCAAACATTCTACCAACTGAGCTATATCCCCAGCCCATCACTTTGATATTTTTTAATGCTCTTTTATATTGCCCCAACAGAAAATATTTTTTCTCTTCTATGTTATTTTATTCTTTTAAAAATTATTTTTTGGTTGTAGTTGGACACAAGAATTTTATTCTATTTATTTTTATGTGGTGCTGAGGATGGAACTCAGGGCTTCGCATGTGCTTGGCAAATGTTCCACCACTGAGGCACAACCCCAGCCCCTGTGCTTCCTCTTAATAGGGCGAGCGTATATTAAAGTTAATAATAAAATAACATCATATTATAATTTAATAAAATAGGTAAATGGGAGAGATTAAAGCTTCTTATTTTCTGTTGTCTGATAAATAGATGTTTCAATTCTCATCAGAAAAATCTATTCCTGGAATGAAAGTGTTGCAGAACTTTCTGAACAAAGAATCTCTCTCCTCCCACCTCAAGTTGAAACATGACTTAATGCCTTAAAGAAGCGACCAGATGTCTACTGATTAGCTGGTGCATCAGTCAATACTTCTAATCTGATGACTACAAAGAAAATCCCCACGCAATTCAGATTTCCAAGCTTTTGAACTCCTTTCTCATTTGGTTGCTATATAACACATGCGGTGGACTTTTTTTTTTAATTTTTATTTTAATACAGCCAAGAACATCATTACACATGGCAAAGGAACAATGTTGGTTTGGAACTCAGAACAACACCAGAAGCAGAGACAAAGTGTTATCTAAAGTGAACAAGAACAAAGGAAGGAAATGGGATAACAGAGTGCTGCAAAGTGAATGAGAGAAACGAACTACGAAATAAGGTCCTGTTTTTCGTCTATGTCAATACTAAAATTTTTCCATTTAAGTGCATTTTTAGAGTGATAGTATGCAAACTTGTTGGTCCTGCCAAATCTTCAAAAGATCATTTATTTTACTCTAAGGCATCAACAACTACTGGCAGTTGGCTTGGAATTATTTTATCCATTAGATCAAGGACACTGTATAAGATGGGTCCAAGGGAGTGAAGTAGAAAACAGGAGTCTTGGACCAAGAAGAAGAGGAAGGCTACCAGAGGTGGTACTAAACCTTGAAGTCCTTAATAGGCAAAATAAGGGTAATGAGAGCTAAAGCAGTATTGCTAAATAGATTTTCCCAGGAAGCTTCTCTTTCCTATTGGAGGAAGATGATCACACACACACACACACACACACACACACACACACACACACACAAATTCCAGTGTTCTGTGACTTCCTCCATAGGACATTTTAGCTTTCATAAAATGTAGTGGAAACAACAAAAGAATAAAATACTTAAACAGAGAGATGAAAGACTTCTACATTAAAATGAAAAACATCAGTTCTCAAAAAACTAAAATAGAACTTCTAGAACTACCACATGATCTAGGAATCCCACATCTGTTTTATATATAGATAGATATATAGATATCTACATCAATAGAGGCAGGCACAGTGGCATAAACCTGTAACCCCAGCAAGTTTGAAGGCTAAAGTTAGATGATTGCAAGTAGTGACCTAAAAATCAGGATTATGAAGAAACATCTGCACCCTCATGTTCACTGAAATACTTATGTTCATGATAAATACATTGTGGAAACACTCTAAATTCCATTTGATGGATAACTGGATTTAAAAAAATATGGTACACACACATTTAATCATTCAATGTACACAGACAATGGAATATTATTCAGTATTGTAAAAGAAGAAAATTCTATTATTTTGCTACAAGAAATAGATCTGGAATACATTATTCTAACAAAAAGAGAAAAAATGCACAATCTCACTTACATGTAAAATCCAGAATAGTCAAACTAATAGAAATAGTATAATGATGGTTACCAGGGAGTGGGATAGAACTAAATGGGGTGAATTGGTGAAAGAATAGAAGCTTCATTATGTAAGAGGAATAGGTCTAGAGAACTAAGGTACAGTCTGGGACAACAGTCAGAAGTACTGTATTGCAGGCCAGGCATACACCTGTAATCTGAAAGACTTGGGAGGCTAAGAGAGGAGCATCACAAGTTGGGCACCAGCTCAGAAATTTGTGAGGCCTGTCTCAAAATAGTAAATAAAAAGTTCTGGGGAAGTAGATCGGTGGTAAAGCATCCCTAGGTTCAATCCCTAGTACCAAAAACAAAACAAGCAAACAGAAAAACAACGACTGCTTTATAGGCAAATTTGCTAACAGAATTTACATTTAATCCTTTCACCATAAACACACACACACACACACATACACACACACACACACACACACACACACATACAAAACACATGCACACAACAGCTACTATGTAGGGGATGAATATAAGAAGTAACTTGGGCTGGGGCTGTGGCTCAAGCGGTAGCGCGCCCGTCTGGCATGCGTGCAGCCCGGGTTCGATCCTCAGCACCACATACAAACAAAGATGTTGTGTCCGCCGATAAATGAAAAATAAATATTAAAAGAATTTAAAAAAATTGAAAAATAAATATTAAATCTCTCTCTTTCTCTTCTCTCTCTTTTAAAAACAAAAGAAGTAACTTTATTGTGGTGAGCATTTCATAATATTTATTTATATCAAAACATCAAATTGTCAAATTGTACACACCTATATACATATGCCTACATATGTATATATACATATATATCACCATGTGTCTGTGCATGAACAGGTATACACACTTACACATGGGTAGACATATAGACACATCTTTATATATCAATGGCATCTCAATAAAGCTGTTCAAAAAAAGAGTGCTATTTTCAAAAGGAAGAAAGTGTATTGAGAGTACAGAGATAATTCTTCACCTATTTCATGTTAAAGAATTATCTTTGGTCAATTAATGAAAATAAGCATTTATTCTTTTATCAGAATTTTTTAAATTTTTTTTCCTGATTCTGAACAATTTTCATTAAACTCACATAGGCAAACACACCCACAAATAAAGTTCATTTGTATTTCTCTAGCCAGATAGGTTTTCATCATGAACTCTTTCCAGTGAGATAATTATGATGCCTCACATAGACAATATATGGGTATCGGGAGTGCCATTGTCTACCTAACCTGCTGAAGGTCAAGGTGCGTACCTGGTGAAGGAAGGCCCCCTTGTGAAGGAGTGTCATTGCATCAGGAGCAGCAGATCTAACATTAGCTTGCCCCCAGATTTTGTGATTGTTCTCCAGGTCTGGATGGAAATATTCAGTAGAGGACATCTCCAGGAAGAGAAAATCAGCTTTGGCTTGGTTCTTTTTTACTGATTTCCAGAATAGGATGGTATTGCCACTGATGAGTTTCTTTTAAATGACTGTTCTCCAGCAGCGTTTTATAAATGGTTGTCGCATTAAAGAGTAAATGAAATTCCCCTGAAGAACACACTCCACCATGCCTTTCGTGTCTTTCCTGATGCATCTGTGAAGATGGATGGACCCTAAAGAGCTCGCTGCAAACTAACTGAGTCACATTTGTCTCCCAGGAATGTTTTATGTGCTTCAAAATGTGACAAAGACCATTACAGAGATTATACTTCCCAGCAATGAATCCGCTGTCCATCCTCTGCTATTCCAAACATTCAGAAAATTGCTGTGGAATTACTAATGGCCCAGAAAGCAAGCAGTCATTGACTAGCTGCCCTAGTATTTTCCCTGAAGATAGGGCAATGACACTAAGAGAATGAGTTTTTTTTTTAAGTCCCACTTATTCAACATTTTTTAGAGTTCACATTGATTATCAAGCTTGTAGTACTGACTATAATTTAAAGGAAATATTTCATTCTGTAAAAAATATAGATTCTGGATTTTCATCTAAAATAATAGGGTCGTCTTTGCAATCTACCTACATATCAATGTTAAAATATACAGATTAGTTAAAATCTTTCTACCATTTATTATGAATTTCTGAACTAGAAATATGGGATCTGACTTTTCAAGAATTACGATAATAAAATGGGATGACACATATACAATAAGGTATATAATCAAGATTACTTGATGTTTATCTGAACACATCAGCAGTAAACACAACTACAGAATGCAATGACTATCAGTGTTTCCAGGAGGCAAGTCCAATTTATGATGATCTTTAAAGACTGAACCGGTAGCTTGACAAGTATGAAATTGAGATGTGCTTTTAAAGACACTTTAAAATGCATGTGCTGTTGGTTGAAGCCACATCACACCCAGGCATGAAAGATGCTATTGGAACCAAAATATTCATCAGCTCTGATTGTATTTTTTTTCTTATTGCTACTGGTTTACATCCTATACCTATGTTCCCAAACACCTCAGTTTGAAGAAAATTTTCTGAACATAGCTTTTAGACATGTTTTTTTTTTTTTTTTTTTTTTTTTACAGTTTTCATGGTGTTGTTCTTTGAATCTCCCGCTAAGGTCTCAGTGTAGAATTTAACTTATACACAAGATTCTGTTTCTCAAAACATGAACAGAATCTTTAGCTTTCTTGTCGCTGAGGTTTGGTACTAACTTCATGTACTCCTGGGATCAGACTCATGGAGAACTTAGTGGTAAAAAAAAACAGTAAATGGCAGTGTCAGAATGGACCCCAAAGTGACAAAATAAAAAATGGCACTGCATGTTTCTTACCTGTACACTACTCCTCTTGAAACTAGTGGTCAGGGCACATCAGAATGAATGTAAAGTTGATACCGACCACAATGTCATCCATTGTTTTTCCATCATACATCTTCTGAATCAACTCCTGAGTCCCAGGTGCTTCATCTTACCTTTCCCCCTCAGACAAGAGAAGCTGAAACCCACAGAAAGCCTGATGTAGCCCCTCCACAGCAATCACATGAAAGCAACACAAGCCCACTTCTGTTCACCTCAGAGGCCAATCAACTTCTTCTAGGAATGTTCTGATATTTACACACCTTGGGGTAGGTATAAAAGGCAAAAGGAAATAAAATGACTGAAGCTCAGTGTAATATGGAATTGATATTATATTCCTTTGATACCTCTAGCTCCTGCCTGTTCCTTTATTACTAGAAAAAAAAATTATTGTGTTTATCTAGACCCCAAGTCATTACTGCCATGCTGCATAGCAATTAATTAATTACAATTTATATAGTTGTTTTAATATGTTTCCTCACCCTTAAAAGACTGTGTGTTTGTGTATGTGTGTTTGTTGTATGTAATATAAGCGTCATATATAGTAGTATTTATTCATCTTCATTATCCAACTGGGCCAGTTCTGGTAATATATCAATAAAAATTAATAAGTATGCCTTGATATGAGAAGTAAGGAAAAATCTACATCTTAGCAAACAGACCAAGATCAAAGACCAGTTGATTGAATTGACTTTGAACATAGCAGAAAACTGGAAATAATGTCAGGAGCTCTAGAAAATAGAGAAGAGTTGATAAATCTTGAATATTCGAGGTTATTATCAGAAAGAACAGTGAGCGAATTGTGAAGTAAGACAGAGCTGTATGAATCAGTTTTTAGCCAGGAGTCCTGAAGACCTTAAGTTGAACATTCAATGTCCTCTGTTTCTAAATTTCCCTCTTTCACATGTCAATCCAGTTAAAATAAAGAGGGACTCAGGGAATGTCTCCTATACTGTAAAGTATAAAGCAGAGGAAAACAAGGCATGATTCTTCAACATTTTTTGTGTGTTATGTTTAGAATATACATATAACCACATTTTATGATTAAATGTGTATAATATTAAAATATCTATATTACACAAGTATAAATGCACATGCTATATATATTTTAGTTGTTTTTAAACTTGTTGAGTTGTGAGAATCATGTTTGATTCCTTTATAATGAGCCTTTCCCTTGTTCCCCCCACACAGAAATCCACATTAAATGACATTTTACCTAAAGTTAAGACATAATTTCTTGCTAAAATAAATTTTAAAAAATCTTTGGGATTATATAACCATGTAAATTGTCCTTAGTCTGTTATACTGAGCAGTAATTGGAAGGTTATGGAAATTGGAACTTACAGAAAGGTACAGATATTTCTTGTACTTATCACCACTTGGTAGCAAAGTAAAGATATCCATGACCACTTTTGTATTTAATCAAATAAGAATATTTTTTTTTAGTTTCCATGTAAACTGTAAAATTGATGTCCAAAGTAAGCAATTATGTACAAAGGGAACTGGTATTTTCTCCATTCAGCAAGTTAAATTCCAGCCTTTGAATTTAAGTAGTTGGATGATAAGTAAAACAAGATATTAGAATAGTTTCATATTTAGGGACACAAAAAGAACACGGCCTACAGATTTGATCAAACCTGGGTTGGAATCTCAATTCTAATATTTACTTTGTGACCTTGAACACATCACCTCACTTTTCTGAGTTTTTGTCTCTTCACTTATGAAATATGATGAATGGTAGATTAGCCAAAGTTATGTATTCTGTGCTTACTTCTGTACATTCTGTAATATATGACAGGTGCTTAATGAAAGGTAATTATTGTTGGAAATACCATTGTCTGAAAACTCAGGAAATATTTGCAGTGTAACACAAACTGTTACAATTTGTCATATTAAATGCCAACTATCATACATACTTAACACCCTGCAGTCTTAGAATGGTCCCCCGGGAAACAAAAAGTAGGAATTCCCTCTTTCTGTAGTTTTAATTAGGAAAAAAACATTTCTACACCTGCAGAGTTCTTAAGACAACAAGATAATTTCATCATTTCAGCAAAACCATGCATGGTTACAAAGTAGATTGAATCATTTGAGCATGGAGGCAAGAACCTAATTGCTAAAATTCACATACAAATGTTTTCACTTGTAAGACAGGTAAAATCCATTATCATGATTATTATTTTTATTACCCTAGAAGATGTATTCTATATGAGGCATTGTGTTAAGAAATCCTTAATTTCTAATCTCACAACAATAAGCAGTAGACATGAGGATTATCTGTTTTACATAAGACTTCTGAGACACGGTGTGCAGAACAGGAATCTTCTGAGAGTGTTGAAATAATAATGAGCAGGTGAATGAATTCACTGAATGACTATTCCTATCAGACACATTACCCAATGCTAAATAGTTCATAGTTTGGAAATACTTAAAAATAGGGATCTAAGTAGAAGCGGAAGTGGCAGTACCAATGACCTGATGTATTATTGACAGTTCCTGCCATTGCTCAAACTCAACCAACCCTAGGACCCGTGCTAGGCTTGAACCTATATGTGTACCAGGAAGGGACAGCCATGGTTTTGAAGAAAGTGTCATCAAAGCCTTTGCATACAAGTACATTAAGTTCCAGAAAAAAATAGTGTCTGGCAATTTGATACTAGTGTTCCTCTGACTCAGAATTTGGAACACTTTAGAAATATCCCCAATCTCTGGGTTCCACTCCAGACTAATAAAGCAGAATCTCAGGAGACTGAGTTATGGTTGATCAGCCAGAAGTGAGGAGAGCTGAGAATCTTACCCACACCTGAAAATAAAGGGAAACATTATAGTTTTTATTCCTATCCACTCCCATGCCTAGAAAACAGGCATCTTTTTGGTCTATTGAATAAATAAATGGGTAGGCAAGTTAATTAATTGAACACTCCTAATAGTCTTGACTTCATAAAGTAATATGTATGCTTTCCATGTCTAAATTTAAAAGATCTCAGTGGCTTCTGTTTCTTTAATCACTCTGATCTGTTTTCTGGTCCCCATAACCTGGCTCAGTGCCATGTTCTTCCACTTAGGGTCCAAAGTTCCCTAACTTCTTCTCTCTGGTCACTATCCAGGGGCATGCAATAAAAGGGACCATTCAATGATCATTGTAATTATTCTAGACACTTTAAGAGCTGAGATGATGTTTTCACAGTCTTATTTCCCATTTATACCTAGCTTATCTGCAATCTGTACATACCAAAATATTCACACAACCAACATGTAGTTCTATGATTCCATCTCTACCCAGCCAGTAAACAAAAGCTATAGTGTTGGACTCATTGACTTTTCAGTTTTGATCATAGTTATCTGTCATGAGGAGACCACCAATGATGACATGCTTCAAGGTAATGCTTTCTGTACACGATAACATTCACACATTATGGTGAGCTCAGCAAATCATACCAGCAAATAAACAATACTTAACAGACATTTACTAGTTATTTTTTTATGCTACCTATAATTCTAGGTTAAGCAGTACCATTTCAGGAACTCATTTTACAGAGGAATGTGACTTAATTAAATATTTATATTGCCTCATCTCCAACAGTGTACAATCTTGAAAAACTGAATATTTCCTCCTCTTAAATTTTGTTGTGAGAAACATGGTAAAGGATCTATACTTACATAAAAACAATGCAACTGAAATTTTCTTTATATCAAACTAGCAAAAGCAAAATCATACTGGAGATAAGATGTAAGGTTAAATTAAATTCACATTAGTTCGTGGAATAAGAGCACTGTTTAAATAGTGATGATGAGGAAGATAGTGTTATTAACCAATCTAATTTTTGGTTAATGTTCTAAGTTATTATAACTCAAATCTCTTTATAATTATACATTATAAAATTGTGTTGTTGAAGAGAAAACTTCACCAATGCAAGTTAATTCACTTAAGTAATATCACTGAGCTACTCAATGATGAATATACAATTGGATTCAAAGTATGGTACTGCCTCAAATGACTAAGACTTGTATTTAAGCTCCACTTTTCTATGGATAAAAACAATATTAATGTTTTAGTCTAGAAACGTTTGTGGTTCCTAATAAAAAGTAACTGAAAATTTAATTAATGATCCTAATATTAAATTACTGAGGAAATACTTCACAAGACTAGTCTTTTTATTTAGGTCTATAACTTAGACAAATGTACTCAAGCTTCCTGAAAATAACAGAAGGCAAAGTATGAAGTTTACAAAAGGGTCTCTGGTACAACAAATACCTTTAAAGGAAAGAATGCAAATTGATTATGTTCTGATATCTTATAAAGAAAAGAGAATGCTGGTATGGTTTGTTAATTAATCAAAACAATGTGGGTGGAAATACATGTTTTCTGAATTATAGAAATATGAATGAAAATCTTTATGCTTTTGTATTCACTGGAAGGGGGGGGGTAAAAAACAGAGCAGTGGAGTCCTGTCATTTGATCTTATGAAATGAGTACGAACTAAGTGACAATTTGGAGGTAACCCTGAGAAGGAGAGGATTTTTTCACTAGTTTTATTTTTTAACCGCTAGATCTCCAATACCAGGAGGAACACTTGACACATTTTAGAAAACAAATATTTGATCACAAACAATAAAGGGTAAAATAAACAAGATTGGCTTCATAGCACATAAATAAAAAGAGAAGACGCTATTAAAGATGAAGCAGAAAATACAATTTAATGAAAATAAACTTAATTACATAACAATTTGTTTTTTATTTTTGTTACATATAGTTGATTAGATCTATATTCTTATATACCCAAAGGAAAATAAAACAGCAAAACACTGAATGACAGTGTATTCATTGAAAGCAATGAACTTCTAAGCTGTGTTGTCAATTGTCACTATCACTGTAAAAGCTATCCATACTAAGCCCCAGGCCAACATCATTCTAAATGGGGAAAAAATGAAAGCATTCTCTCTAAAAACTGGAACAAGACAGGGATGCCCTCTTTCACCACTTCTATTTAACATAGTTCTTCAAACTATGTTAAATAGAATGCCAAAGCATTTAGACAAAAGAAATTAAACAGATACATATAGGAAAAGAAGAACTCAAATTAGCACTATTTGCTGATGATTTGATTCTATACCTAGAAGACCCAAAAAATTTCACCAGAAAACTTCTAGAACTAATAAATGAATTCAGCAAAGTAGCAGAATATGAAATCAAAAGGCATTTCTGTACATCAGTGACGAATCCTCTGAAAGAGAAACTAGGAAAATACCACTTTTACAATAGCCTCAACAACAACAACAACAACAACAACAACAAAACACTTGGGAATCAGCTTAATGAAAGACCTTTATAATGAGAACTACAGAATGCTAAATAAATAAACTAAAGAAGATCTTAAAAGATGGAAAAATTTCCCTTTTTCTTGGATAGGCAGAATTAATAATGTCAAAATGACCATACTACCAAAAGCACTATACAGATTTAATAAAATCCCAATCACTGTGAGTGCTTTTTGTGAATATTGAATTAGTTTATACATAGCGGAAACATCTGAAAAATTCCACAAGTGATGCTTTATTAACAACTTAAAAGAATGGATTCCACTCGTATTTGTTAAGTGTGTAACATATAGTGTCCTAGCTGCTGCAGATACAACTATGAACAAAACATTAAATTTTCTCCTGGTAGAGTTTATGTTCCTGTGGCAGATATACAAATACAAAGTAAAACCAGTATGTAGAGTGTTGGTTGGTATTGAGAATTAGGAGGAAAATAAAACAAAAGTATACCAGACTTGGGGGGAAAAAGGGAAGTCTGTGCATTTTTAAATAGTCAAGATTTTACCCAGAAAGCAGTATTTAAACATACGCATCTTCCCAAATTTGTGTGTATCAAAACGTAAAATCAGCTGGGTGCAGCGGCATATAATCCTAACTACTCCGGAGGCAGAGGTAGTAGGATCCCAAGTTCCAGGCCAGTCTATCTATGTCTCAAATATAAAAAAAAAAGTTGGGGGATATAGCTCAGCAGAGAGTGCCTGCCTAGAATACATGAGGCCTTAGGTAACAAATCACATAAAATGTTGATTGAGGGCATTTCCCACACTGTTTTATATTTTCATAAGGAAAAATATATATCCAATGTAAATTAATTTATAGTTCTATACTACACTGAGCATCTTAATTTGCATACACACATTTATGAATGTAAATAAAATATAAATACTTTTATAAATCTTATCTACTTGTGTATTTATACTGTTATGTGTTTATATGTATTTGCATATATTTACACATATTTTTACAGCAATTTTAGTATGTGCACATTTCATAATATTTTCACAAACATTATCAATTTTTGCATTAGAAATGACCAAGTTGATACTCACATTAGAAGTGTTACTGAGGTCGTACTAGCTAGACTTCATTCCTGACAAAAGTTGGAGGTTTCAGTAAAGGAAGATATCCAGAGGAGTTCACAGACAAAAGAAATGTTAGTTTGAATGAAAGGCTAACAAGCTAAAGAGAACACAGAGGTTAAATATCAAGGTGAACACCAGTAAGCCCCTTCTTATATGCTTCTCAGCTGCAGAAGAAATTATTCTGATAGAGAAGCAGATTTTGAATATGATCAGGGTCAATTCCATATAAGTAGATGAAATTAGCAATAAGGGTGTGGAGAAAGAAACTAATACAGTTTTGGAAATGGAACTACTCACGGGAGGTACTTGAGAAAAGGAACCCTCTGAGAGACTGAGATTAAGGACCAAACCATAAAAAGAGAATTAATAGTGTAAAAAAAGAACACTAATTTATAAATATTTAATCAAAGAATAATCCTTTGTCAGCCAGGCATAGCAGCACATGTCTATAATTCCAGTGACTCAGGAGATTGAGGAAAGAGGATGGCAAGTTGGAGTCCAGCTTCAGAAACTTACAGAGATGTCTCAAAATAAAAATCAAAATGACTGGTGATATAACTTAGTGGTAGAGCACCCCTGGGTCAATCCCCAGTAACAACAACAACAACAACAACAACAACAACAAGTCTCTTTTTTTAATCTTAGTTCATTATTTTATTAATTTTAAGTGTTCAGGATATATTTTCAGTGTACAGAATAATTTGAAAGGCCTTATAAATCTCAACATCATAATAGCCATGTCTACTAACACAGATTTGCCACTTTCTATGTATCTGTATCAGGAAATCTAATGTACTTCATTTTTCTGGGTAATGCTATGAAATTTCTTCCTTCATTGTGCACACAAAACAGGCTGTTTTAAAGGTAAGTAAAATAGAAAGTGTGAAAGGAAAGCAATTTAAGAATTAGGCATGCTATGGAGTCATATTAGAGACCCATATAAGAACTGAAGGAGCTAGAAAGTCTTTCTGAAGGAAGTGATCAACATGTCAAAATAGGTAGGTAGAGGTGGGGGTGTTTCAGCAAGAGCAAGCAAGGCAGGTATTCCAGTTTCAAAAAACACTTCAAAAAGGATGGTGTTGAAACTTGGTGTATGTAGGAGGTTCCAATATGGTCACCCAGATTAGCCACAGTAGCTTTTACATAACCATGCCATATCACTCTCACATCAGAAACTCAAAATGATAAATGGAAGTTTGCTGAAGAGAGAGTTTCCCATAAGTGTGATGAGGAGATTAAAAGCTCATTGCATCTATCAGTGGTGATGTTGTGGTTAGCTGTGGAAAGTACAGACTTAGTGGAGTCTTGTACATACCCTGGATTTATTAGGTTGAAGGCAAACAAGTCACAGGAGGTATAGCTTGATTTTGATGGACATACTATATCCTCTATATGGTGCCACTGTTGTCTTGGTGATTTCTTCATTGTGACACTTCTACATACTTGGAATTGGTTGTTTTGCATCCATATTTCTAGCTGGAGTGTGAACATGGAACATTGCATTATTCCTTAGTAACCTTGCAAAGCAGCACAATTCTGGCACATAAGTGTTTCTCCATATGTGATGTGTTTTAATGAATCAATAATGGGGGGCAAGGCAACTTATAGGAATGGAAGAGTTTCTTTTATTATGCTAAATTTATCATGTGGGTAAGTACAAAATTAGGGCAGGAGGAATGGAAAAGACTGAAAATATAGCAGCACAATAGATGGATATCCCAGGCTTAAGTGAAACAATGTGAGAACTGTGGAGAAAAGAGTGGAGGGGAGGGAAGAAGATAAAGAACAAAGTGGGAGGCATGATCCTGATATTTAAAAAAAAAAAAAGTTACCATGGATACAGACACAATTTTAGGTGTAATGATGGGAAAATATCTTTGATGTTTTTGTTTCTTTGTGAAATAGGAAGTATGAACAAATCAGGAGGGTAGGCAAAATGAAGCACATATTGATTTTGCTGTAGTTCTAAAGATTAAAAGGCATTGATACTTGCAGAGAAAATACAGACTTATTCTACAAATAGGGCTAGCTCATGACACATATTTCTAAGTAGCCATAAACTATTTGTCTATTTGCAACTTTTTTTCTTTTTTTACACTAATCACAATGTGGGTAGCTAAGTGTATAATTTGGTTTTGAATGAAAATATAAGGCTGCCCTCTTTCTGCAATAATTGGAACTGCAAAATGTCTGCATATGAGTGAACATTGCATTGTTTTACTACTTTTCAACTGTCTGTTATAACTGCAAGTTCCCTCCACTTATTTAATTTTAGCATTAAGCTCAAGTATAAACTTAACGTTTTGTACTCACACACCTGCATATGTGATTTTGTGTTTATTTTAGGGAAAGAGAGAAGAGGGAGAATGAGCTTGGAGAAAAAGTAAGGCATGCAAATTTCATTGAGATTTAATTTAAAATTAGGAAAGTGATATGGATTATTTTTCCTATAAATAAGTAGAAAAAATATATAGACAACATTCTTCTTTACTGTGAATCTAGTGTCATATGTTTAGTCCTGTCTGGCAAGTCTTCAAGCAAATACTATGGAGTATATGGCAGTGCGCCATGCTCACTGTCTTTATCAATAAACTTTGGCTTGCACTATTTGCAGTCAAGGCCATGGCAGAACTCATGTGTGACTTGCTAAGCCTGTAAACTACTGATGTAGCCAATTAGTTGGCTCTATTTGGAAATACCAATATTATGCTTAGAATGCAGTGTTGTTAAGTCACTCTTTCTCATATACTCTCTTATTTTTGACTAATTGAGCTAGACAGAATACATTACACACGTTTGTTGTTTTGCATATAAATTGGAAATTATTTCTTTTCCCTACCTAAGGTTGCAAATAATGTTTCTTTTTCACTTTTTGTCTGAATAGCAATCTTCATCTTTAGATTTTTCCTGTCCAAAATTATTGGAAAATTATAACATTTTCTGACAGACTTCTTAGAAGTGATCAATCAAACTTCCCCAAGAGAAAATTATATTTTTAAAGGAAGTTTTATAACTTTGATGGCTTCAAAGGTCAAGTTATTTCTTTTATTCAATTTAAGTACATGTTCTGTAGTCAATCAATCTTAATTCAACATGAGACCTTAGTCTCTGATTTTACCTCCTACATTAACTAACATAATTAAGCTTGTGTTGCTAAGCAAGAGGCTGATTACCTTTTCCTTATGGACAAAGTACTTCATCTGGATTTTTAAATTCTTTTTCAATTTTCATTAATTGAAAACAGTAGATTCATTTTTATTGTACTAAGCATAAACTAAAAGCAATTACACTGTATGATTTTGTACTTGCTAATGAAACTCAAGATTTTCCCCCTGATCTGTCAGGCATAAAAAATGTTTGGATTGTGGTAAGCGGTAGCTACCTGAAATGCAGATTGGTTAGTCCTTGGCTTCAAAATCTTTGTGAATGTCATTTGAAAGACTAAGACAGAGCTCACTGTCCTGTAAAATTTTGACATTCCTCCAACCCCTTCACTTTTAGTATCACAAATATGGTGTTGAATTAGATGAAGTATTCCATCTTGATATCTAAGTTTTTTTGTAGTACTTCCCATGATGTTCTCAAACTCCCAATAAAATTTTGTTCTAATCTTGCTTTCAACTTATAATAATTGATGAAGACAGATTCCTATCCTTTCATTTTAGAAATGCTTACAGCCCAGGGCAATATTTCTTTTCAGATAATAACAACACTAGAGCTCACTCTATTTACTTCATGAACAGTTATGCATCTGAAATTTTCTTAATGCTAGTGGTAAAAATACTTATACTTTCAGGAAACAAGTTTATCTAGAAAAAAAGTAAGCTAAAATATAAAATCATTTTGGCCCAATACACTAAATGTCAATAACTTCAATTTTTCATTTCAATGTAGTATTCAGAAACAATGTAGAATATTCAGATAATGTTAATGCCATTTAATGAATTATTTTGATTGATCTTTCTCCTGACATTTCAAATGAGATTGTCAAATACTATGAGTTGCTAATGCATAAACACATATATAAGCATACGCATAAATATGTTAAAGTATTTGTGCATTATAAAAAATCATATAAACTAAAATATTTGGGAATTATATGTGCATGTGTAAAGAAAAGAGAGAAGAGACTCAGATTAAAATGTGATTTTAGGGAAGTCAGTTATATATGAAATATGTCTTTTGTTTCAAAATATTTGAGTTTTGTCGGTTTTAGCATATGTATTTATTAATTAGTTTAAGCTAAGTAATTATGGTCATTTACACTAGTTAAAAATACTTCATATTAATGAAACTAAGAGGAAATAAGCTATACAATCATCTTACCTGATACAAAAACACATAACAAAAGCTGCAATCTCTTTATGATTAAACACACACACACACACACACACACACACACACACACACAGCAAACTAGAAATAGAATAAAGCCACTTCAATATGATGAAATCAATATATGAAGAACTCACAGTAAGCACTCTGCCATCTTGTTCAATGGTAAAACACTGAAAGCTTTGCTTATAATAGCAGGAACAAAGAAAGGACTCCAGGCTTCACCACATCTATTTAACAAGAATGCAAGAAGTCCTGGACAGAGAAATTAGTAAAGAAAAAAAAAGATATCTAAATTGGAAGAAAAAAGTAAAATGATCTCTACAAATAATATGATTATATATATATATATATATATGTATACACACATATGTACACACTCATATACTGAATACTGTAAAGCATAGCTGAAAGAATTTTTTTAAAAGATACAAATGGAAAACTATTCTGAAGATATTCTGTGTTTGTAAATTGGAAGACTTAATATTGTTAATATATCAATATTCCCAAAAAATTGAATGCAATCTCTATCAAAACTCCAATAAAATTGTTTTGCAGAAATAAAAAACCATAAAATTTGTATGAATCTTAAGATATACTATTCTGACTTAGATATGTGTCCCCCAAAAGCTCATGAAGAAAACAACATAAGAATGTTTAGAGGTGAAATGATTGAATTATAAGAGCTTTAACACAATCAGTGAATTCACCCCTGACAGAGATTAACTGAGTAGTATCTGCAAGCTGGTAGGGTGCAGCTGGAGGCTTTAGGTCACTGGGGATGTGTCTTTGGGATATATATTTGGTGAACTGAGCTTAGCCTTTTTCTGCTCCCTAGTGTGATGTTTTGAGCAGCTTCCCTCCATCATACTCTTCTGCCATGATGTTCTGCCTCATCTCAAGTCCCAAGAAATGGAGCCAACAATCTATGGACTGAGAATTTTGAAACTGTGAGGTTCCAAATAAACTTTTCTTCTTAAAATAGTTCATGCCAGGTATTTTGGTTGCAGCAGCAGCAGCAAAAACAACAAGAAAACACCCTAGGGAGGGAGAGCATTGGAGGAAGATTACCTCTAGATAAGGAAAAGGGATGGGAGGGAAAAGGAGGGAAAAGGGGAATAGCAAGGATGGTGGAAGGAGACGGTCATCATTATACAAAATACATGTATAAAGATGTGAATTTGGTGTCAACATACCTTATATACAAACAGAGATATGATAAATTGTGGTATTAAGAATGGTAATGCAAAAAAAAGACAGCTCATGTATAAGGGCATAATTTGGCATGAACATACTTTATATACAGAATTATGAAAAATTGTGCTGTGAATGGATAATTAGGTTGTAATGCATTCCACTAATGTCATGTATGTAAGAAATACATAAAAAAAGAAAACACCCTAAAACGACACTAAATTAAAGGCAAAAATTTTGAAAACCATGAAGTTGGTGGACTCACACTTCCTGATTTCAAAACTTACTTCAAAGCTGCAGTAATCAAAATAGTATGGTACTGGCATAAAGAAGTATATATATATATATATGTATATATATATATATATATATATATATATATATATATATATACACATATATATATATATAAACGGACAGAAGAAAGAGTCAAGAAATAAACAATTGCATATCTGATCAACTGATTTTTTTAAAAAAATAAGGATGCCAAGATCATATAATGGGGAAAACAGTCTTTTCAACAAATGGTCCTGAGGAAACTGGATATTTACATGCAAAAGAATGAAGTTGTGCCATTACTTAATACTATATTCCAAAATGAACTAAAAATAATTAAAGCTCAAATATAGGAGCTGAACCTACAATCTTCTTTGAATAAAACAATGGAGAACAGCTTCATGACATTGGATTTTAGAGTGATTTACTGGCTATGACACCAGAAACACAGGTAATAAAAGAAAAAGTAGAGAAAGTGTATTTCATAAAATTCAAAAACTTTTGGCCATTGAAAGACACTACTGACAAAGCAAAATTATCAGAGTAAAAAAGGCAACTCACAGAATGGGAGAACATATTGTAAATCATCTATCTATAAGGAATTGATATCTGGTATATATAGAGAACTCCTAAAACTCAATGACAATTAAATCTGATTTAAACATGGGCAAAAGATTCGGAAAGATATTTCTGCAAAGAAGATATACAAATGGTCAATAAGCACAGGAAAAGATGTTCAACATCACTGACAATTAGAAAAATAAATATCAAAACCACACTCCCATTGGCATGGCTACTATAAAAAACAGAAAATAGTATTAAGAAGAATAAGAATAAAACAGAACACCTGTGTCCTGTTTGCAGAAATGACATATCCATTATGGAAAACAGTATCACAAGTTCTCAAAATATAAAAATGGAATTTCTATATGATCCAGTAATACCCAAAATAACCTAGTGAAAGGACGCAAAGAGACATTTGTATACTCTTATTTTGAGAAATAATATTCATATTAGCCAAAATATTTATACAATCTTAAGTTTCTATTCACAAATAAATGGATAAACAGAATGTACCATTTGGCCTTAGAAAGGAATTCAAAGTTGGTACATTATATATTTGTTATACTACATGAGTAAATCTTGAGGACGTTATTCTTACTGAAATAAATTAGTAACAAAAAAACAAATAATACATGATTCCACCTATATGAGGTTCTTAGAGTAGTACAATTCATAGAAACAAAATAGAATGGTGGTTTCTGAGGCTGGAAAGAGGATAAAATGGGGAGTTATTGTTTAATGGGTACAATGTTTCAATTTTACAAATGTGAATATAGTTCCATGGAAGGATGATAGTGATAGTGGCACAATAATACTCATATAGTTTACACCACTCAAATGTATACTTAAAATGGTTAAGACAGTAAATTTTGTTTTATGCAGGCACACACACACAGACACACACACACAATTACCACAATAAAACTGTTATTTTTTAAAAGGCAGAAATATTAGAATATTGTACATCTGACCTAGTAGGAAAAAGGCCTAAGACCTCCATGTCAAATATACAACTTTCTTCTTAAATGTTTTTAAAGGATGTGAAATAAGAAACAATTATCTTTGATATGTAAACAAAATGCTATATCTAATCATCCTATTTAAAGAACACATGCAACACTCTTGAGTTAATATATTTCCAAATCCTTGTGCATCTCTAGTAAAAAGTATTGAACCATACCTTTCAATAAATCATTTTTTCTTCTTGACATTTGGCTCCTTACTAAGCCTGAAACACTGCCCATTCTAGGTCTAGCCAATTCCTAGAGATGGTAAGAGATAGTAAAGAGGGATTAGAATATAAATGTGTTTTTAGTATACAAATTAATGAATACATAGACCACATATCAGTACCTTCTTTTTTATTTAAATTTATATTTGTACATTATAATCATACATAATACTTTGATTCATTGTTTCATTTAGTACATGCACACAATGTAACAATATATTTTGGTCAATATCATTCCCAATCTTTTCCCTTTCCCTTCCCTATTCCCTCATACTGGTTCCTTTCTTCTATTATATTGGTCTCCCTGGTATTTTCATGAGATCTCTCCATCTTTCTTTTCCTTTTCCCTCTCTAGTTTCCACATGAGAGAAAACATGACTGTTTGCTTTGCAAGTTTGGATTATTTTGCTTAATATAATCTTCTCAACTTCCATCCACTTTCCTTCAAATGACATAATTTTATTCTTCTTTATGGCTGAATAAAACTCCATTGTGTATATATAACCACATTTTATTTATTCATTCATCCATTGATGTACAGTAAGCTGGTTTCATACTTTGGCTATTATGAATTGTGCTGCTGTAAACATGGAAGTGTACTAATTGCTATAGTATGATGACTTTAATTCTTTAGGATTAATATCAATGAGTGTACATCACCACCTTCGCTATCAGACGTTCTTACGCAGGGCCACTATTCCCCACTCCTAACTCTCCAAGGGTCCAATACCAGACAACTGGAGACCGCCTTGATCATGGAGTTTCCTCTCAACCTGCCCTGCCTATTCCTTCCCACAGAAGACACCACAGAGACACTCATCTTCATAGGCTTCTCCTTCCTTCTGCCGGTTGCTTGAATCTGGTGACTTCTCATGTGGCCCTGCATGACTGTCTCCTCATTTTGGGAACAGGAATAAAATCTTACATTTTTAAATGGCAGTCATATAGTAATATCCCAATCAGCTCACCTCATTTTGCTACATAATAGACCTTACATTTTAAAGAACTTTTCTCTGGGGTTAGTTAATACCAGTGTTTCAGATATATCTTACTCTTCTTTATTTACTTTGCTAATTGTCATAACAACTGTTAGAAACAGAATTTCATTGATAAAAATAGACACATTTATAAATATTCTGGGTGAAATAAATGGCCTCTTTTAAATGAAATGAATATTACTCCAGATATGTGGCAATAAACAAATAGTTTAGAGATAGTCTGTCTGCTAGCATGAGTTCAATGCACTAGTGAAATGGCCCTATGTATTCAGGTTTAAGTTTTTGATTTAATGTTGTATTTTATTATGATTTTTAATGACAGATCAGAGTATCTAAAGATAGAGAGCCACTATATCATGTAATTTAGATAACATGCTCTATTATTGTTTTGTAAAATTTTGTAAATAGGTTTTTTTTAAGTGTATGGGAGATATCATGATTTTAGATTGTACTTTACTAATTTAAAGGGATGAGTGTGTGATAGAGTAACCAGTCTTAATTTATCCTGAAGTATTTAGTGGTTCCAAGTTTACAAAAAGCTTTTATAATTTCAAACTGATTTAGATCAGTCCCAATGCTGTTATTTCCTATTATTTGGTTGTAATAAACTACTCCCTAAAGCATAGGTTCATATCATACTTCCTAGAGTGTGTCTTTCCCAGAGTATATTTTGTTCCTACTATATGTGTATATTTCTTTGTGTGTATGAATGTGGTGGGTAGATGGGGATTGGGTAATGATTTTTACTGAAGCAAACCTGACAAACATTGATTGTCTGAATCTGGTATTGTTATATCTTGTTGTACAGTTTCCTATCTTGTATGTTACTAATATTTCTGCAACTTTTAAAATAAACTTTCTGCATATATACACTATTGTTGACTCTCTCAAAAACCCAGCTGAAAGCACAATGGAAATAATAGTGGATTTGTGTAATGGAAATAATAGTGATTTTTGAGTCATAATGTCCACTAGAAAATATTTTGTAATCATAAAGACCTGAAGTTGGGTTTCTTATTACAATACTAAACTTATGTAGAGGTAACAATGTAGCATTCCCTGATTCATGAAATGAAAAAGTTTGAGTAATTATTGAGTGATTGAATTAAAATGTATTTTGAATGTGACAAATGTGACATTGAATTCATTTACTAAATATAAGAATGTAAAGAAATCATACCCTTTTTTATACATATTTTTTTTACCTTTAAGCAAATTCAGATAGACAATAGTATATTGTGTTAAGTTGCATTTTAGCTGTTAATATTAACCATTAGAAGAATTATGTCTATATGACTTTTATTAATGATACAGAAAAAACCCTCAGGATAGAACAAGCCTTATATATTCTTATCTTCATCAATGTGGCAAGATCTACAGTTTTTTCACCTAATTCCATCTAATCTGTTGTCCTTGGTATTACATGCATTGCATGCTGAAGATTGTATAATATAATTCAACTATGTCTCTGTCATAGCTCCTCATAGCTTATTCTTTGCAAGAAAAACCATTTTTTTGAAGTTAGCTAAAAGTTATGGAGAAGCAGCAATTACTTTTGCATTTGTTGTAGACAACAAATATAATTTAAAATGTTTGCTTACTCAGAGTATATTTTTAGGAACAATATTATTATTATTTTCTCCTTGTAATGAAAAATTTAGTGTCCATGAATAATTAAGAGTACTTCCAGAAGCAACTTCTCCATGAACTCCACATATAACTCTAAGAATTCTTGGTAGGGAAATGGTGACTATTCCCTTTGAATGTGTAAATAAAATAATGTAGTTTTAATGCTTAAATAATTATTTGCTAAATACATACAATATGCAAGGCATTATAATGGTTCCTGAGAAAGGAAAAAGCAATGTTAACAAAGCATCCTAGTCTTTAAAAAAGTTTAATATCAAATCTCAGTAGAAAATATGAATAATTTGAAAATATATTTCTTTATTTAATGCCTTTTTCTGAGAAAATTTTCCACCACTACCCCTTCTGTTTAGGACCTTTCTTTCTTTCTTTCTTTCTTTCTTTCTTTCTTTCTTTCTTTCTTTCTGTGTGTTCATGTATGTGCATTTTCTTTCTTTCCTCTTATCTTCTGGCATTCTTCTAATTTACATCTTTTGATTTCCTACCAAGATTAAATTTCTTTTCCAACAAGGTATATTTTGAGTAGTGTTACATTTTCTATGTAATAACAATAGCTTATTTACTTTAAAAGTATCTCATACATATAGTGTGATATAATGTATATATCCAAGTATTTTGCTATAGAGGCAGTTTTGCACTCAAAGTGGTTAAACCAAGGATGAGTTTAATATGCATTCTTCTTTTTCTAAGTACATAACGGAAGTTTTGTGATTTAGCATAAGGAATATTAAAATGATGTTTCTTTTGTGAAATGGTAATGCTTATAAAAAAGGTGTTTGGTTAGAAATATATAAAGGATAACTTCATGTTTTATGAACTAAGTATGAAAATCTTACAAAAAAATAACTTCAGACCATTGGGCAGTTGCAATGGTGTATGGAAAATTTAAAGGTGACACAGAGATAAGATGCAGAGGCAGGAAAGATGACAGAATGGCAGAATAGCCAAGCTGCCAGCTTTATTTATATCATAGGTTATGTTAGGTCATTGGCATTATTAGTACATATTGTTCATTGTATTACTAGACAGGTTATAGACTTAGCAGCATTATGCAGCTTATTCCTCAGTTAAACACTAAGTTGCAAAGTGCAATGTTAGGAGCTTTGTATAGCTCTCAAGAGAGTCCATTGTATAAAGTTACTATTATGTGGACAGGTTTAGGCTAAGTGAAACATTTTGGTTGTCTAACAAGAGAGTTTCTTTATTCCTAGGAGCTATGTGCCACCAGGCATTCTGTGTCTTTGCACATAAACTTGCTAGCCACCAAGCATGCCACAGTCATGAATCTATCAGAGACCCCAATCCAAAACCCAGAACCCCTATACAATGGCTCTTCAATTTTGAAGGGCAATATTCTTTGCTACTTCCCCACTATAGAATAAAAATTTAAAAAATAAAAATAATTTAAAAAGCCTTTGCTATTTCTATCAGAATATTGTGTTTCCCTTGGGATGAGCACTTTTAGCTGTAATTTAATTTATTGTCTAATAACATATTTGCTGTTAGATCAGTGTTGACATAGGTTTTAGCCGGGCCTGCTTACCCATTTGTTGGACTTTTATATAAGAGGTGTTTTCCTTGTTGCTCACTCACGATAGCAAGACTGGGAAAAAGAAAATATTTATAATCATCCTCTACCTATGCATGTGCTGTGCTACAATGGCTCTTCAATTTTGAAGGGCAATATTCATTGCTTGGAGTTCATTCCTTAAGAAAAGATAAATCAACAAATAAATGACCTAACATTACAACTCAAAGTGTTAGAAAAAGAAGAACAAATCAACACTAAAATTAGTAGAAGATATGAAATAATTAAAATTAGGGCTGAAATCAATGAAATTAAAAAAGAAGAAGCAACTGAAAAAAATGACAGAATAAAAAGTTGTTTTTTTAGAGAAAATAAATAAAACTGATAAACTTTTCACCACGTTAATGAAGAGAAGGAGAAAGAAAACTCAAATTACTCAAATCCATGATGAAGAAGGAAATATCATGATGGACACTACTGACATATATTAGAAATTATTTTGAAAATTTATACTCCAATAAAATAGAAAATATATAAGACATTGACAAATCTCTAGAGTCATATGATCTACCCAAACTGAATCAGGTTCATACACATAAGTTAAAGAGATCAATTCAGGCAATGAAATGGAAAATGCCATAAAAAGCCTACCAACAACAACAACAACAAAAAGACCAGGACGAGACAGACTCACAGCTGAGTTCTACAAGACCTTCGAAGAAGAGCTAATATCAATATTCCTCAAATTATTCAATGAAATGCAAAAATAGGAAACCCTTCCAAACTCATTCTATGAGGCCAGTATCACCCTGATTCCAAAACCAGACAAAGACACATCAAGAAAACAAAACTTCAGGCCAATATCTCTAATGAACATAGATGCAAAAATTCTCAGTGAAATTCTGGCAAATCAAATACAAAACCATATTACAAAGACAGTGCCCCACAGTCAACCAAGGATGCAAGGTGGGTTCAACATACAGAAATCAATACATGTACTTCATCACATCAATAGACTTAAAGGTAAGAACCATATGACTATTTCTATAGATGCAGAAAAAGTATTCAACAAAATACAGCACCCCTTCATGTTCAAAACACTATAAAAACAGAGATAATAGGAAAATATCTCAAAATTGGTATTGGTACCAAAATGACTTGTAGACCAATGGTACAGAATAGAGGACACAGAGGAAAACCCACACATATACAAGTATCTCATACCAGATAAAGGTGCCAAAAACATATATTGGAGAAAAGAGCTTTTTCTACAAATTGTGCTTGGAAAACTGGAAATCTATATGCAGCAAAATGAAACTAATCCCCTATCTCTGACTATGCACAAAACTCAACTCAGAGTGGATCCAGGACCTAGGAATTAGACCAGAAACCCTGTGTCTAATAGAAAGAAAATCAGGCCCAAATCTTCATCATGTCAGATTAGGCCCCAACTTCCTTAACAAAACTCTTAAAGTGCAAGAAATAAAATCACCAACCAATAAATGGAATGTATTCAAAGTAAAAAGCTTGTCAGCAAAAGAAAAAATCAATGAGGTGAAGAGAGTCTGCAGAAAGTGAGCAAATTTTTACCACATGCACATCAAATAAAGCACTACTCTCCAGAATATATACAGAACTCCAAAAATTTAACATGAAAAAAAAATAACCCAATCAATAAATGGGCTAAGGAATGAAAAGACAGTTCTCAAAAGAAGATACACAATCGATCAACAAATATACCAAAAAAAAAAAAAAAATGTTCCACATCCCTAGTAATTAGACAAATGCAAATCAAAACTACTCTTAAGATTTTATCTCACTCCAATCAAAATGGCAGTTATCAAGAATACAGGCAACAATAAGTGTTGGTGAGGATGTGGGGGAAAAGGCACACTCTTATTGTTGATGAGACTGCAAATTGGTGCAACCAATATGGAAAGCAGCATGGAGATTCCTTAGAAAACTTGGATTGGAACTGCCATTTGACCCAGCTATTTCACTCTGTGGTTTATATACAAAGGACTTAAAATCAGCATTCTACAGCCTCATCAATGTTTATAGCAGCACAATTCATAACAGTTAAAACTGTGAAACCAACATAGATGCCCTTCAATAGATGAATGGATAAAGAAACTGTGCTATCTATACACAATGGACTATTACTCAGCATTAAAAGACAATATATCATGCTATTTGCAGATAAATAGATGGAGTTGGAAAATGTCATGCTAAGAGAAATAAGACAATCCCCCCCCCCCAAAAAAAAAACAAAGGCCAAGTGTTTTCTCTGATAAGTGGATGCTGATCCATAATAAGGGTGGGCAAGGTTGGAATGGAGAAACTTTGGATAGGTCAAAGGGGAGGGAGGGAAAGAGAGGGAGCATGGGTATAGGAAAAATGGTGGAATGAGATAGACATCATTACCCTAGATACATGCATCATGACACCGATGGGTGACTCTACTCTACATACAACCAGAGAAATGAAAAATTATGTTCCACTTGTGTACTATAAAATGAAATGAATTATCCTGTCATGTATAATTTATTGAACAAATAAATAAAATATTAAAAAGGAAGTGTTAGTGAGAAATCAAATCCAGTTACATAAACAAGTTTATTTAAACTGAGCCTTAAAAATGAATGCAATGGATGGAAGCATGATAGGAAAGATCCTTCTGGGCAGAGGTAAGTCACCTCTGAGGCAAAGCATTGAAAGCCCAGAAGTACATGAAAATGTCTAAATTTCATTAATATATGTTTGAATGTATTTAAAAATATGTTTGTCACCTTGTTATGTTAGATAATTACAAATGTTTGAACACTACTAAGTCAATTTTCCCTGTATTTATAAAATAGATAATAAAAATTGATTGAATGAATTTTTTAGTTTTATTTCACATACAGACTTTATATATAGAAGTGTAAGGGATTTCAGGGAGTTGAGAGAATCAATTTTTTTTTCTTTTAATGGTTAGAAAGAAAAAAGTTGTCAGAGATACTATAAACTCTTATGCTGAAGGAAGACTACACGTTCAAGGCTGGAGACTATTAAGGAAAAACTCATTCTGATGGTGATTCATACCTTTCCATGTGCTATACAGTTCTTGAACCTCTTCTATTTCCATCCCAATTCTACCCATATCCCAAGGACATGTTCTGTAAGAACCTACTCTACACATTGTATTATTTCTAATGTTATAATCCCTTCAATTTAAGTTACTTTTCTTGTTCCTAAACTATCCTTTCAATGTAACACATCACACATTGTCATTAAAGAATGTCAGAGAATACCTTATTTTTATAACTAAACTACAAACTATTAAGGACATGCTGACGATGACCTTGTAGGATATTAAGCTTTCAGCTTATAAACAATAATTATAGTAAATTTAGAAAGTGCTATTGTAGTTAGTGCATTGTAATCTTTTGAATGTAAATAATTTCAAAATGTAATGATATCAACAGCAAACAGATAACAATCAGAATAAAATATTAATTAGTATTAAATTTTAGGAATCCATATATCTAGAGAGAATGACACAATCTAAAATAAAGTCCTGACCCTATCTGCTTTCTATAATAGCTTTTCAAAATTAAGAACATAAACTAAACATTTTATATGAAATTATAGTAGTGGAAGGATTTAAGCTCCCAGGTATCCTGACCTTTTGATTAAATCACAGCTCTCTATTCATTAAGCAGTTGTTTTAATTAAAAATAATCTCATTTAACATTATAGCATAATTTGTTTTTGTAAAAAAATAGTAAATATTGAATTTTGATATCATGTATTCTCTACAAATTTGTTTTTACATTTTTTTTTTGCTAAACAGAGGAAAGTTTACAAAATACTAATTGAAAATTTCAGAAGGAATATCAATTCTGCCTGCCTGTTTGATAGATGCCATTATCAAGCAGTGTGAGTTTTATTTATTTCATAGTTTAGTGGAATTCAATATTACCTTGATATTAATCATAATGGTTCAACTTTTCTCAATTTTTAATGGCTGGATAAAGTTATTACTGAAAAATGATATAAGCAGATTTGTCAGGAATGTATGTACAACACTTCTACAATTATTTGTCTAATGTATATTTAGTGAATATTTTTACATATGAGACACCATATATGTGTGTAATGCAGGGAAAAGCAAACCCGAGGAAATCTCAACAATAGTGGAATCTTTTTTTTTTAAAGAGAGAGAGAGAGAGAGAGAGAGAGAGAATTTTTAATATTTATTTTTTAGTTCTCCGCGGACACAACATCTTTGTTGGTATGAGGTGCTGAGGATCGAACCCGGGCCGCACGCATGCAAGGCGAGCGCGCTACCGCTTGAGCCACATCCCCAGCCCCATGGAATCTTGTTCCTTACCACTTAAGTGCAGTTTGCAGCAATTCTACTCTGTTCATTGTTACCTATATGAAGACATTGCTTGTACAAATTGGAAGAGAAAACGTAATTTGACAATTAGTTTTGAACCAATTATGTATCTTTAAGGAAATTAACAAAACAAGTAGTTTCTTCAATGTAGCAAAAGTATCATCATTATCATCATTATTATTTGGTAGGTACTTCAAGGTACATCTCTTGAAGTAGCTATCTCTTGAATGAACTATTATTTCATACAGTGTTCATGTGTTATTGCATGTATTTCATTTCATCTATTCAACTTTAATGTAATGCTGCTCAATAAGTGGCTACACATACATACATTAGCATACATGTATACATAGATGAATGGATAGTAAGTTATTTCTTGTAACAGCAAAAGAAAATCTAAATATTTTATATTCACTTTAGGACTATTCTTGTTACAATTTAGGGATCTGAGTTTATTTATAAAAATTTTTAAAGAATTTAAAGAATTATAAATGATTCTTGGATATACAGCAGTTCATACATAGGAGTTAAATATAAAATCAATTTATAATTCTGTATGACTAGTATGTGAACCTTGAGAATGTTAGTAATGAAAAATTATATTAATATGAATACAACCTTAAATAATGAAAATAAAAGCCATATATTTTGAGTGATTATTCTTGGACATATGGTGCTAAGTAATTTCTTACACTATCTCCATCTTCACAGCAAATGAAAAATTTGAGGATTAAAGATTAAATGGTGTGATCATGATCACATCATGTACCCAGTAATTGGCATGCCTGAGGTTGATATCATTTTTAATAATTGCTAAAGTGCCAGAGTCTGAGTGTTAAATGAAAGAGATCTTTGTTTTTGATCCCCTCTATCTTATTCACAGGACTTCATATGAGCATCATCTTTGATTATCACTTATCATCTGCAATGTCACCTTTGTTTTTAATCTAATGTTTGTCTGCCTGAGTCAAAAGCAAAGGTTAGTCATGGATCACTCACAGTAAAGGACCTGTAAACATCATGTTCTTTATTCTGTTTCGTTATTATCACCACCTAGAATCCACATAATATTCACAGGAATTATCAGAAGAAAGGAAGAAAGGAGGAACTTGATTTCATGAGGATGGACCCAGAAATAATGGAGCTGCCTGAATTTTTTTTTTTTTTTTACAAAAAGATTATGAGTCTTTGACATGGGCTACACTTCAAGCACATTGAATTCTGTATTTAAAAACCGAAAGTTTTCAAACATACTTGAACAGCCACTAGTTTTCATAGAAATATCATTTATTCAGGAAATTAAAAATTTCACATCTAATGATTTTACTATGAGATTGTGCTGATTGAATTTATGCCAAAAGGGAGAAGAAATTAAAATTTATGAATAAAAAATGACATCTTAAAGGACCCATTGAGAGAATCTCAGTTTGAGAGTTAGCTTATAAGGGTATTATGGACTATGTTGGGATATTTTGTTTGTTTACTAATTTCAGTTTCAAAAATTAAGAAATATTCTATCCAATTCACTCTCTCACTTTTATTTTTGTAAAAAGGAGAATCCATTAAGGAAATAACTTTTATTAAAATATGGAAAAATATTTGATAAAAGCAATTTTGATATTTTTAAAAATATATTTGATATTTTTGAAAATTTTAATAATTTCAACTTATATCATACTTTCAGATGAAGCATTCAATAAGAGTATCCCTTGTTGTGTAAATGTTTGTTCAGTTGTGTTTTTTAGTTTTAAGGTGTTTGAGATAGAGGACTGATTAAGATGGTTTTTTTGATAGGACATGAATCATGTTTAATTAATTAATTAATTAGTTTTAAATTTTTAGTTATAAAAAAAGTACAGCATATTTTGGCATTTTTGTACAAACATAGAGTCTATCTTGTTCTAATTAGGATTCCAGTCAATTAGCTCTACATGCTGTAGAAATTCACTATGGTGAATTCATATTTATTCATTGAAAAGTTATGTTGGAATCATTTCACTATCTTTTTAAATTAAGGTCAAGTGAATGTCAGTCTAAAAGTTATATTAATTTTAGAGGTTTAGTCCTTATGCAATCATCCATTTAATCTAATTATTGATTGAGCAATGATTTTTGTATCAACTTATTTTCATGTGCTAGTAAATAACTATTATTTATTTTGCTTCCAATTTTGTTAATTTTTCTACTAAAACAGGCATGTATGATGGTTAGTCTGATGTCATTTATTTTTTTGTTTTTTAATGTAAATCTCTTCATTTATATATGACAGCAGAATGTATTATAATTCTTATTACATATATAGAGCACACTTTTTCATATCTCAGGTTGTATACATAGTAAATTCATACCAATTCGTCTCTTTATAGATGTACTTTGAATAGTAATGATCATCACATTTCACCATTATTAATTACCCCATGCCCCTATCCTTCCCCTTCAACCCTTCTGCCCTATCCAGAGTTTATCTGTTTCTCCGATGCTCCCGCTCCCTATCCCACTATGAATCATCCTCCTTATATCAAAGAAAACATTTGGCATTTGGTTTTTGGGGATTGACTAACTTCACTTAGCATTATCTTCTCTACTTCCATCCATTTACCTGCAAATGCCATGAGTTTATTCTCTTTTATTGCTGAGTAATATTCCATTGTATATATATGCCACACTTTTTTTTATCCATTCATCTACTGAAGGGGATCTAGGTTGGTTCCACAGTTTAGCTATTGTAAATCGTCCTGCTATAAACATTGATGTGGCTGTGTCCCTGTAGTATGCTGTTTTTAAGTCCTTTGGGTATAGAGTGAGGAGAGGGACAGCTGGGTCAAATGGTGGTTCCATTCTCAATTTTCCAAGAAATCTCCATATTACTTTCCATATTGGCTGGACCAGTTTGCAGTCCTACCAGCAGTATATGAGTGTACCTTTTTCCCCACATCCTCACCAATACTTATTGTTGTTTGTATACATAATAGCTGCCATTCTGACTGGAGTGAGATGAAATCTTAGAGTGGTTTTGATTTGCACTTCTCTAATTGCTAGTGATGATGAACATTTTTTCATATATTTGTTGATTGATTGTATATCATCTTCTGAGTAGTGTCTCTTTTCTTGATGTCATTTAAATTAGGCATTAATTAAAGAAATGGTAGTTCTTATAATAAAAAAAGAAAAAAAATGGAGGTTGAATATTAGCAAAACCTTCTATCACAGGAATATATGATGCTAAATTAGGTCCTACTCCAAACTATTCTTTCAAATCCTTATCCTTCAGTGGAAGAGTCTTCAGAGCTTCAAAAATAAATAGCTGGGATTACCTAAGTTAAATACACTCATGTGACACTGAATACTAAAGTTGAGATGTCTTTAATGAACAAGGCCTTGAATAATGATCCTAGTAGTGCCTCTTTAAACTTTATAGTTTTCAGAAAAACTGAAGTTTTGTTATTATCTCTCCTGTGGCTAGAGATACCAGCATGTATTTTTCTCTGTAAAACGTCTTTGAGACTAGGTGATCAGAGCTAAAGAATATTCATAATAGGAAAGCTTATGATATTTCTTATTAATTAGCATCCAAATATAGCACAAATATATATTGAATCAATGTATCTTTATTTGAACCAAGAGGGTATTTGGTTGTATTTCCATTTGTTCTATTAGAAGATATAAAAGGAATTAGAATAAAACTGTTTGGAAGAAACTTACTCAGAAAACAGTACATTGTTTTACCCAGAAAGTTATAACAAAGTAGACGACCTCAGAGTGGTATAGAAGTCACGATCCTTTAAAAGAAAATCTTTTAAAACTCACAGATTAATTTTATTTGTTCAAGTTATAACTTAAAATAAACAATTTACAAGAGTGACAGGTTTATTGCATATTTTATTTTATAGTCCTAAGTACCCCATTTTGTAATGCCATTTAGACATTCTTAAGTTAGATACGTACATAGTTGTTTTGTATCAAAATACGCTGGCATTTTAAATCTATAATTTTCAGTTAAGATTAAATTAATTTAAATGATACTTAAGAAAAATCAAATATGAATTCCTTTAAAATAAAAATGAACAAGAAAACAATCTCAAACATTTTATTTCATCTCTTTTGTGTGTATTGTGATAAAGTAATTATGCAATCAGTAATTAATCACTTCTGGCCAACAATGAGGGTATTGTAATTCTGGAAAATAATGCATTCTGCTAAAATGGCTAGATAATAACCAACTGAGCCTAACACAAACATTAGGATAATAGAGAAGAGACAATGAAAATAAGTTGTACTCCTCTGGAAAAGCCAAGACAAAGTAAATTAATAGGCAAAATGCAAATTAGTTGGATTCAATATCTGAATGCACACTAAAATGGAACCTAGTTTACTAAAGAAGTTTCAATTGGGTTTCTACAGGGATGGTCTTCTTTGACCTTGTTTGCTATTAATTACTGATTTTGCCAAATAATTTAATCACATGAATATTTTGGATAATAAGATATCATAGAATAAATGAAAATAAAACTATGCAAATTAAATTAAATTAAATATTATTTACAACAAATTTTGTAGCAAAATAAAATATAATTCCATATATAAAAGCAATTGCCATTTTCTACCTACTGGAAAGAGATAATAGCTTCATTTAATTCCTGCCTACACTTTTTAGAAAAAGCCTGGAAATAATGAAAGTATATGAGAATCCTACCTCTAACACTCATTGACCTATCTACTTTTCTTGTTGTACAAATTACTAAGCACCTCAAAATTTAAAATGATATCCTTGATTTTTCTTTTTGAATGAGTTGTAATCATTTGTAGGTTTGAGCCTCAGCATGTAGGAGAAATGGTAGACAGATGTCAGGTAGGTTGTTAGGTAACTGTAGGTAGGTAAATAGATTTATTTTACTCACCTACTTCTCCCATAATTCCACCCATTAAATACTTTCCTGTCTACCATTGTTTTCTTAGTGTAAGTATTTATAATTGTATTAATTAGAATAAGCATGTTGTATTTTATGGATATTTTTCCTATTTTCCACAATTGTCTGAATTATTAGGAGTAAGGACAACTTCTTAAGCTTTTTTATATGCTGAACATTATAATTTTAGTCACTTCCCAGAAGTAGTTAAGCAATGTTACAAATTAATAACAAAATCAAATTTTGTAGACTCTTTTCACTAAAGAGGTACTATTTTCAATACACTGATCCATTTGATATAAAGCATGATAACTCCCAATAAACTCAGATTTGTCTCTTTTCCTTTAAGAAAGCATTTATAGACAGCATTTTATTTTATTTATTTTTTTTTTTTCAGAGTAGAAATTAGAAGTTTATTAAAGGACAGCAGAAAAGACTTCTCCCAGAGGAAGAAGGGGACCCAAGAGGTGGAATCCATGGAAGTGCGGTTGTCTCCCCTTCTTATAGTTTTGGGGATGGAATGTAGGTTGGAAGGCCCGAGGGGTGGGACACTTCTTTGTGATGGGCTATCTTTAAGTTTGCTGGGGGCTGTTCATTAACACTTCTTTGAGGTGGACTTTGGCCTAGGGCCTTTTCGGGACTTCATTAACATTCCATGAGTTGTCCTGTGTTTTCCCTGAATCATTCTCAGCATGGCCTCCATTTTAGATTTCACTTGGTATTAGACCCGATTTACCTAACTACACTGACTACCTAACTTTAAATCTGGCTTCATTCCCCCCTCTAATTTGGGAACTCCTTACTGCTGTAAGGAAGGGGGCGAAGAAGATCTTTCTGGCTTCTTCAGGCTGAAAAGGGACGGCGTGTGGGGCAAGCAGTTTGGAGTCCCCTTTAAAAATCGGGTCTATCAAGTGGTCCATGATAAAAGTCTGAAGTCATAGGCTGGAGGGCCATTTGAGTGATGGGTCTATAAGAGAAACAAGAATTCATTAGTACTGGAACCATATTGATGTAGCAATAAATCCCATAGCACCGGAATATGCCAATGAGTATGATGGCAAAGACAAAGACTAACAATGTTTACCACCAGCAAGTACCAAGAACCAGGAGCTAAGATATTGTTTCCATGACAAGGTTGCTGAGGACGTGGCTTCTATCTGAACATGTAAATCTTTAAGGATATTTGTCACATTACCAGAAATGTCAGGGATGTAAATACAACATTTATTAACTTTTAGGGTTACAGTTGTCCTTCCCTTAAGATATAGTTTAATAATTTAATATCATCTGATCTTGCAAAATCCTTTTACTAGTATGACCTGTGTCTAGTAGAGAAATCTTTAATTCTGTTACTTAGGGCTGGATAACCATACTAGCAAACATTAAGCCTACCTGTGTTGGTAAGAAATAAAGGCCTTAAGCTAAAAACTACTCTGGTAGTTCCTTTTGATAATTATCAGGCATTCCTGTCTGAGAATCTCTTTTGTAGCCTCCAGTTTACTTATTTATAGACAGCATTTTAAATGCTGGTTTTCTCCTTCAGAAATGTTGGTACTAGAGAACGAAGAGGAGTTGATGTTGAGAGAATGCACTAAATGTTAAGGCTGGGGGTGTTATAATGACATAGAATTAAAAAAACTAAAGGTAAATGTGGGCGGCCGCCCTGCCCATGGGCTGAGCATCCTCTTCCAGCTCTGAGTAACGGGGGCGGGGGGGGGGGGATTTGGTTTGGTATCCCATGTCACGTGCTGTGCCAAGCAAGTGGCCTCCAACTTCATTCCCCAAAGAAGTTTGCTGTAGCCCAGGACTTGGCCATTACCCAATGGGATTGGACAACCCCCTTTGAAACCTTCTCCCTGCCTTTTGGTGAAGAATATTTCATCAAACTCCTTTGTGTGTCTCCACTAAAAAAAAATAAAGATATTCTGGGTGCATGTTCCCTTGCCTTCTTGCGTGGAAGAGGACTCGCCCTTGATCTGAGAACCTCATGTCCATGTGTTGCGATTTCTTCCTTTGTTTTCTTAGCTTAATGTGGCAGCCAGCTCTTTTGAAACCAGCTCATCTCATCAGCGAGGGTCCTTAGAGAGAGGTAAATTTGAAAACATATTTTGAATAAATATACAATGACTGAAACTCAAGGCCTCAGTGGTGTGTATTTTAAGTGAAAATCCTAGGGTGCCATAATATCATGATGATTCAAGTTGTTGTAGGTATAGAGTCAAGGAATCACTCTTAGGTGAATATTTTCTACATGCAGACTTGATAATATAAGCTTTGCTTCAAACATAAGGGCTAACAACTCTAAATGACTCAGGAAAAAAAGGGGAATTTTAATGAACTACTAAAGAACATTGGGTAATATGAAGGATATAATTAAAAGAATCTTTATTTCCCAGAACTTGTAGCACAATATCATCACTGAATTATTGTGTACTCTTTTTTATTCTCAGGTGTGTGAACTTTGGTCATCCAGAAAGAACTGTGATCTAAGATGTTTTCCTAAAGACAAAGCAACATACACAAAATCATACATATATAAGAACCAGGCATTGTATTATATTATTTTTTTTTCAAAAATAGCAAACAAAGGCATTCAAATTTTGCACAGAGAAGTTCTAAAAGACAAGGACAGGCAAAACACAATTTCTCTGGTGTTGGTTCTAGATGCTTTTTTTGCTCTTCCCATCTCTTCAGGTATGGCATCTTCAATAAAGATGTCTATTTTAAGCTATAGCATTCTGATAAGATTTAATTTCTTATTTTTAGTGTGAGAATAATGGCACTGACTCTCATGAGCTACCACCAAAAACAGAAAATAAGTTGGGCAAAGAATATTTCAATTTCCCATTGCCCACAGATTAAATATATTTGTGTGAAATGGAAATTGACTAGAAAAATAAGAGGTAATATTGAAATTGAAGATAAAAGCTATAGGGATGGTATTAAGTGGGAACTTATTAATCATGTTTATGCATAAGGCTCTTTTCTCTTCCTCATTATTATAAGTCCTTCCAAAGTTGTGTTCAATTATTAATTTTCATTAATTGAAATAATTTATTGACTCCAACTATCTGCCAGCCTTTCTTCACCACTATTCCAGTGGAACCTGATGCACAAGCAGGGCTCATTTTGGTTCCAGAATTAAGTGTTTGTTTTTTCACAGTAATATTTTTTTACAGTCTGGTAGTATTTAACAAAAATTTTATTTATTATATATTTTTAAAATCTGTACTTTGAGCAACAGAGAAGTAGAGTCAGAATATATGGGTTGGAAACCCTTTCTATCTTACAAGCACAGCCAGACCTATTAGCTCCCATGGCTGAGGTGAAATTTTGTATAATTTCTGCTTTATGTATGAGGTACCACCATAAAAAGGATTTTGCCTATTTAGGCCTTATGGTGTGTGTGATTTCCATAGTTTGTCTTTACAAATCCAGGATTGTAAAATATTTTGATAGGATTATAAGAAAGAGAATTCTTTATTGCATTGTTTTAGTTTAAAAATAAAGTTTAGGACAAATTTGTTGGAAAGATATAATGAATATAGACACTGTAATTATTACATTTTTCTTTTTTATTTTCCATTTAAATTACTGTATTAGCGTTCTATTATTATAACAAGATACCTGAGATAATCAATTTAAAAGAAGAAAGGTTTATCTTGGCTCACAAGTTTGAAGGTTTTAGTCCATGGTTGGTTGGCTCTGTTGCTTTGGGGCTAAGGCAACTCATCATGAAAGGAGTGTACGATGGGGAAATCAGCTTACTTCATGGTGGGGAAGCAAAAAGAAGAGGAAAAATGAGTTGGGGTCTCAATCACACTTTTTTAAAGGCATGTTCCTAATGATCTACTTTTTCCCATTAGGGACCACCTATTAAACTTTCCACTACCTCCTAGTACCACTATGGGCTGAGGACTAAACCTTAACAAATGGTTCTTGGGGGATATTTCAGATCCAGTCTGTTATAACTACATTGTACTAAGAGATTTTATCTCAAAAGATGCTACACTGGGCTTACTAGTCAGTAAAGGAGAAAGAAGATCTGAACTGAAGTAAAGAGACCACTGAATAGCTTTAAGTTTACAAAGCAATTAAACAGATCTGAAAAACTTAAAAACCCTGATAAAAGAAAAATTGATTTTTCAAAGCAATTAAAAAGATATCAAGGAATGCCTAAGTTTTCCTATTGCTGAGTATGTTAATCAAATTTTGTCACTGTGACCAATACCTGAGAAAACCAACTGGGATAAGGACAGCTTTATTTTGCTCAGATTCTGAGATTTCAGATCATGGTAGGCCAGCTCCATTACTTTGAGCCTGAGGTAAGGCAGAATGTAATAGTGGATGGACAAAGTGGAGGAAAACTTCTCAGCTCACAGCAGCCAGGAAGGATAGAGAGAAAGAGGAGAGGCAAAGGGCAGGGGATCCAGATATAAGAAATACCCTTTCAGAGCATGGCCACAGAGATGTAACTCTTCCAACAGTGTTCCACGACCTATGGTTATCACCACCTCCCAATAGTCCATTGGGCTACAATGGATTAATCCAGCCCTCATAATCCAATCAATTTCTCAAAGCACTACCTCTGAACTTTGCTGTATTAGGGACCAGGCAATCAATAAACAGGCTTTTGGGGGGACATTACAAATCCAAACCTTAACACTGGGACAAAAATACAGAATGAAGGCAAGATTACTGTCTGATGATCCACTCAGAGGGATGGTTTATGGGTGATAGAAGCAACTCTGGGTCTCTGCATGGCTGCAAAGTTGTGAGCAGCTGATTGGACAAGAGTGAGATTTAGCCTGAATGAATACTTGGAGCTCTTAAGCATCATCATGAGACTCATTTTTTAATGAAGACCAAGATCCTTTAGTGAAAGAAAATATTTCAAGGTCCTCATACTTATATTCCAAGACCAGAAAGGTGACCAGGATGACTGATAGCCTAAAAGAAGGGCTGTCCATACCATATCAGGACCTTAGAAGATAGGACAAGCCTGAACATGAAAACAATAGCCCTTCTTCTCTGATTTTGGGTTCTGAAAGGCCTTTTTTCTCCATATACTTAGCCACTCATCTGAATATCAACAATGTACAGGATAAAATATCTGAAGGAGTAGCAGCTTATCAAAAAAGATGGAGTATTTTAACTTCATCTTATTATTAGAACTGCATAATGGTGGACTTATTTCTTTCATACTTTTTGAGCAGTATAGAAACTTCCAAGATGAGCAAGTCACCTAAAGTAAATGAGGCTGCCATTTCCTCACACAGCTGCAGATACAGTTGTGACTCACTAAGCCTAACCCTAACCCTAGCCCTAACTCTAACTCCTGGGTCTTGGACTGACTGTAACTACATTGTAAGATAGGTGGGTGTGGAGCCAAAGAACACAGAAGTCATCCTATCCTCTAGGCAGGATTACCAGTTGAAAGGTCACAGGGCTTTTATGTAAACTTCCTTGCTCAGTGTCCTTACAAATATGGTACCCAGGAGCTCCATAGTAAATTATTTAAGCTCTTTTCTCATTCCCAAATATTTTCTCTTCCTCATTATTATAAGTCCTTCCAAAGTTGTGCTCAATTATTAATTTTCATTAATTGAAATAATTTATTGACTCCAACTCCATTTCTTGTTGTGTGACTTGAGACAACCAGCTTCATGTTTTTGAGTCTACACAAGCAATCAAATCTGAATTTACATGGATGGAGTTCAAGCATGTCTATACTTTTATAGAAACAACTTCAGTTTATTTTAATACGTAGTTGAATTTGAGAACCTTTAATATAGAGTCTTGGGTTCGGGGTCATAGCTCATTGGTAGAGGGATTGCCTAACACATGTAAGGCACTGGGTTCAATCCTTAACACCACATAAAAATAAATAAATTAAATATAGGTATTGTGTCCATCTACAACTAAAAAAAATACGGGAAAAAATAAAGTCTTAATTTACTGAAATTGTATGCTTAGATTTGGGGTTCAGTCTAACTTACGTCTAGCATGTAATACTCACTTTAGTTCTCTTTGCCCATTTCTGGAGTATACAGTTTCCTAAATTCCTGACATTTCTATCTATATATCACATGGTATATCCATCACTAAGTCTATAAACAAAATAAATATATTTTATTTACATATATAATATTTAATGCACACATGTATTTACTTATTTATATATTATAGCAAAGAAAATAATACCATATATTTATATACAGATGCTCATCAACTTATGATGGGGATACATCCTGATAAACACTGTAAAGTGAAAATATTATAGGTAGAAAATTCACCTAACCTATCAAATATCATTGCTGTACAACACAATACCCCCATAGTGTATTTGTTTTTGAAACTTGTGATTACATGACTGACCAGGAGTAACAGCTCACTATCACTATCATCATAAAAGATACTGTACTGCACCACAGTCTGGGGGGAAAACAAAATTCAAAATGTAAAGTTTAATTTTTAATGAATTTGTGTCACTTTTACACAAGTGACAAATCACAAGTGAAACCACTGTAAGTTGAAGATCTGCATGTATATATGTATTTATGAGGAATTGTGGTGGTTGGTTAAGTAGTCACAAGGCTGTCCTTGTATCTAATGCAATATCCAGGAGTCCACAGGCAGGCAGCAAAGTATGATCATGTGCTGGCTAAAACCCAAGAATGGACTGAAGCTCATGACAATTTTTATTTCCTCTGGCCCATGAAGGTTTACTTTAGAAGCTATGGACCTCTGTCTTGGAGCTGGACATAAGCACACACATACGGTCTGTAGAAATTTTAAAAATAATCAGGAGGAAGGTAATACAATTTCTGGTGCACCTCCGGCCACATGCTGAAAAGTGAATCAGTAGATCAGTAGGAAGTGGATAAATGTGGGGACCCTGAATGCAGAAACATTCTATAGCTTTCTCTCCTGTCTGCACTGTAGAGTATCTCCTTCCCATTTAAATGGCCTTAGTCCTTTTTTAAAGGGCTTCAACATCATTTAAGTCATGGTAAACAGAATACCTCTGCTTTTGGTAAACTAAAAACCAACTGACAAGGGATTTTTATCTGCAAAAATCCCTCCAAGACAGCATTGATACTAGTGTTTGAACAAATAGCTATCACCAACTACAATGAGACAGTCTCCCTTGCAGTCCACTCTAACTAACAGGATACTAGAAAGGAATTATGGGGAATGTATTTTAACCTAGCCAATTTAACATATCACAAAGCCATCATGCATGAGTTTCATATTAATAGCAGTGTCCTAAACTTTTTGATGTTGAGAGAAACCTCAGGTTTACATCCATAGTTGTTCAAGAAATACCTGTACTTTAAAGTATGTTAACTATTCAGCTATTGTACCTAGGCCTTGTTTCAAATTTAGTGAATGCCACTCTTTTTAAAGAGAGGTACCTCAGATCAAAACCTTACTTCTCCCTTAGCTTTTAATTTCCTGTCCATTTTTTTATGTGTCTTCTAGTTTTACAGATCTAATTAATAAACACAGAGGACCCCAAATAACCTCTGAAATCTTAGTTTAGTTTATTTCTTTCATACTTTTGTAATGAGAATAAGGACATCGAAATATTATTGATTTGTTAGAATATTTATACAGACATCCCAGAACTCCTGCGATGTGCTTAACGCTGCTGATATGAGAAGCCTGGCTTTTTGAAGTATGGTCAATTTGCTTCTGGGATTGAATTGATTGCGCAATGATCTGTTCAATTGCTCACTCACTGATCTGCAAAGAACCAATTCAGTTAGTCATGTAGATATGCCTGCTGCCCTCACTAATCACTGCAAACGGATCCAGTTTCTGTTTAAAATACTCTAAGGGGAGGATTCAGTGGAAAAGGCAGAAATTCAAGAGCTATTTTGGAGAAAATTTTTCATTTTGTCCCATTCACACGGTAGATTGGATTGCAATTACAATTGGCTAATAAATGTACTGTAAAGATAGAGCTACTTAAATGTTCTCAGAACAGATTATCGTAATGAAATTTATGAAATGAAATTTTATTTTCCTTTAGTATCCCACATCTGTTCTTTAGACTATCACTGATAGATTATATTTATCTATAGTCTCTCTTTTCAAAACCATTTTTATTCTGGTATACACTTGTTTCATCTCAACTTGAACACTTTAAAAACTTGTTTGTCCTAAAATATCTATTATAAAGTAGACAAATACTAATCTGGGCCAAATTAATAAAATAAAATTTTATTGGTGAAATATAAAGCAAAATTAGCAAGTAGAAACAACCCAAAATTATAACCAGAGTTTATTTAAAATTTGTTAAATTAGCACTCTAAGATTACCTACAATTTATTAATTTTTTCCCAGATATTCAGTTCTAGATGGGAGGTAATTATTCCTGGATTAAGTGGACAGGACAGTGAGATGAACATATCATTGGAAGACTCATAAAAATGTATTTACATTTGATTCTAAAGTTGTATGAGCTGACATAATTCAATTTTAAACTCACATAATTGCATTTCTGAATATCAAATTTGACATTTTCTTTCATTTTTCTTCTCTAATCCACAATATTTTGTTAATCTAAAAACTAAAATAGAATAATATATTGGAGCCAGCTGTGTTTAGATTATATGTAGTTGACATCCCTACACTAGGATGGAAATATATTTTAAAAGGATGAAAATAATCCTGGCCAGAAATCCATGCAAAAGACTTTTCATATAGATGTTAAAACAGTCATGTAACATCATCTTTTTTTTGTATAGTAAGATTATACAAAAATATGAAGAATTATAATTCCATAAACATATGAAAACAGGATGGGGAATGGGAGTAATTAGCTGCTAAGAATTTCAACAGATTTCTGGAGCAAAATAGACTAAGTGGAGAAGTGTATGGTAAAGCAGAAGAAATTGCATCCTTGAGCATGTGACTCAGAGTCAGAGTACAGGCAGCCAGTCTATCAGGAACCTGGGCGAGTTCTGCAGTGCCAGATGCCAAGGGGTGAGCCTGACACTCAGAGCTGAGAGGAGGGATTTTTGAATATGTGGGTATGGAGCAAGTGATCCTTAAACAAATTTCTCTTTACCCATGTGTGCTTCTGAACAAGTAGAAACTGAAATATTCCATCCAACAAGCTCTGGACACCTCTGTCCTTTTTTAGGAACTTCAGTTGAAACACACATAGATCCCAACTATTTTCAGATGTACAGAAGCAGACACATACTTTTCACCTGCACACCCAATTAAAAAACAAAACAACAGGTCTTCTAGGAAACCATGCAGAAAAAAAGAATCAGTTCAAGATCAATTAAAAGAAATATAAATGATTTGAGAGAATTTACTTTTGAAATGATTCTAATAGATATCTGCACCCACACAAAATAATACAATTTTGTAGAAAGGGGACAAGGTATGGCTGTTGGTATTTTAGACTACAATATCAAAAAAAAAAAAAAAAGAAATACAATTCAAAAATGTATGGTCAAGGTAAATATTTGATGTAAATATTTGATACAAATATTTGGGTGCTATTATGGAAATATAAGTGAAGAATTTATTATTTCAGTAGGAATTTTATAGATGTTACATAAAACAACAGATAACACATTAAATTAGATTAAAACAACAGATAACACATTATTAACATTATAGACATGAGGTAATAATCTACCAAGAGAAACAGCCTCTGTTTCTCTGAAACTAGAAACTGACAGTTTCATTATAAGCCATTTGCAGTATTCGATGTTTTAAACAAGCACAGAGTGTTTTTTCTACCTTAAAAATAAAAGTCATATGCAAAATGTATTAACATTTTCTTAGAAGTCTTTAAAGTATCGTATTTTAGATTTTTGAGATAAGAGTAATTAAAGCAATAATGGGTTTCAACATAACATTAAATTTACATCAGCTTTCATGTTTTTATTTGTTTTTAGTACTATGAAGTCATTGTCTTGAATTGAAAATAACTTGGTCAGAGAATAGAGTTTTTATTAATTGTCACCAAAAAAACTTTATTATTGAGGTGTTTAATTCATCCTACTTTTTTTCCCCCAACAGTGTTCTTTTAAAGCTGTAAGATGTGTCTCTATTATATTGATGTGTAGAGTGAAAAGAGAGGGATAATAATGGCTCATGTCTCCTCTCTGTCTCAGGAACATAGGGGAAATGGCTAATTCACTAAGCATCAGTGTGAAGTCAATGAAACCTCATACAGTTCTGAAGCATTCTATTAAATAAGAGAATGTGTTTTACAGTCAGGAAAAGGATAAATTTTTAATTCATTTGCAGAAAGCAAAGAAGACAACTGACAAATTTCATTTTGGAAAATCAAGGACACAGCTGGCTGAGATGAGAGTTTCTAGATCCAGCCCTAGGTGAAATAATTTTTCCTCAGAAAATCATATTTCAAAAAAGATTTGGTATACTTTTATTTTATTTCACCACTTTATTATTACATTTTAGAATATATTGATGGGAAGCATTTTGCACACTGAGCATTAGTCAATAAAGGAAAAGAAGAGATAAAGGAGAAAACATTACATTTTCAAAAGGAAATGATATTAAATTCGTCAAATTTATTTGCACTTTTTCATTTCAAGATAATTAAAAAACCTGTGCTGCATGGATGTCCTTGCCTATAGGTATCTGCATGAGTTGGGTAAAAAATGCAAAAGTGCCTATTAAAAAAGTACCCATTAGGACAATCAAAGACATAGGACTTGTATAAGATCAAAAGCTATCAAACAGAATGATTCAACATGCAAGAAGAAATGTGTGATGCTGTTATCTATGCAGTTTTTTTTAAGGATCAAAAATATTTTCAGATAAATATATGGACTGATCCAATGGCCTTTATGCTATTATAAAATTAAGAAAATAGATGGCAGAGGATTCTTGAGGGCTTGTCTTATTGGATTCACTTTTCTTTATTTCTTTATTTACCTATTTAAGCAACAAATAGTTATCCCATGCATCCTCCTTGCAACTCCTGGGAATTGTGCCAAGCAATGACAAAGGAGGAATATGGTAGATGTGGTTGGTTCCCATTAACTGAGTGTACTATACTGCTTTTGGAACTATGAGGTAGATAGAAAAATGTGTGATTATCCTCTGGCTTCCAGTCCAGCAGACCACTAAGATTCTCAATGGCCAGTGTATGTTGAGTGAATTCATATAAACAGCTCCTTGTTCAGGGATCACTACATGCAAGGTTTTGAGTCTGGACCTAAAGAAGACTGGTGGTCACATCAGAGGTGTTCCCTGCTGTCTCTTTCACGAAGAGATGTCAGGCAGACATATCTAAATGTTCTCCAGATCTTCTACATATGAACGAACAAAAGATTACATACCAGATGTACACAAACCACCTCCTCTGCTTTTCTTAATTTTTCAGGGATACAGTTGGGATATATCTTCCCTTCTTTACAAAATCAAATTTGCCCCCATTTTTTTCAACACATAGCTTTTTAAATTTTTACCGCCTACTTTGTTAGTCTTTAATCAGCCATCATCCTCTTTTGGCTCCAGTCATGATGAACACAAGTACTTTCAGTAAAGTTACCAGTTAGTTGCATATTGCTGAACCCATGGGCCATATACTGGTCTTAACTTTATTTCTCAAATACCTCTCATTGTATTATTTTTTAATTTTTTCAATTTGTCTTTCATGATGCGGTATGTACTTCTCCTATTCTGAAGTCTCTTTCTTGGCCTCTTAGATCTCATTATTGTCTAAGAAGACATTGAATGATGAAGGTTATAAGGCTAATATATGTGAATATCTATTCTTTTCACCATTCTCTTTTTTCCCCTATTATATTTTATCGAGACCTACATTATAGATTACTCAGTGTTGCCAATATCTAAATTATTAGTATCTGATCAACCCTCTTTCTGACCTTAAGTGTCATGTAAATAGTCTATTAAAATGTATTACTGAAACACCTCAAGAATACTTCCAAAGGAAGTGTCCGCATACTGAATTTGTGATTTCTCTCTTTCTTTCCCTCCCATGTCCATCTTTGACAGTGTTGCCAGCATTCATCCAGTTGTCTAAGACCCAAAGCTAATTCTTTAAAAATTCTTATTGTCTCTTTGCTCACACAATCCATAACAAAGTGTTATTTATTATATCTCACAAAATTGCAATATTTGTCCTTTATCTGCAGTTACACTAAGGTTTCAGTTACTTGCAGAGTACAGTGGTCTGAAAATATTAAGTAGAAAATTAAACAGCCAATTCATAAGTTGAAAACTGTGTGCTTGCAGTTCTGAGTAATGTGATGAAATTTTGTGCTTTGCCCCTTTCTCCATCCAAGACTTGAATCACACGTCTGTCCCTATGGTATATATGCTAACTTTCTGTTAGCCATTAGTAGCCCTCTTATTTATCACAGAAAGTTTCAGGGGATGACTGTGCTTTAATATAGAAGTCAGTAGTACTGTCTATGGAAAGATCCACTGGGGGTGGGTGGATCAGGAATATATCCCTAGGGATAATTAGGAAATACTGTATTTTGAATGTGTGCTTGCCCTTTCCCCTGAAACATTTTTTTTAAAAGAGAGAGAGAGAGAGAATTTCCATATTTATTTTTCAGTTTTCAGAGGACACAACATCTTTGTTTGTATGTGGTGCTGAGGATCAAACCCGGGCCACACACATGTCAGGTGAGCGCGCTACCGCTTGAGCCACATCCCCAGCCCCTCCCCTGAGACATTTTGACATGTGGTAATAACCACATTCCTGGTATCCTTTCATTTTATTCCATCTCATTGAACTTACTTTCCATTTTGTAGCCAGAGGGGGCATATGCATCTGGCAGTTTTATTGTTACACTCTTGTTTGAAACTTTTAAATTGTTTCCCAAACTCTTATTCAAGGCTTCCAACTTTGTCCTGCAAAACTTGGTATGATGGGGAACTTGTAGGTCTTGACTCTATCATTTCACTATTTGCTTCACTCATTAAATAAATAATATTGAATTCCTAATAAGTGAAAGGTATGTGATATGCACCAAAAATACTTTGCTAGAAATTATAGTTTGGGAAAAAAAGCTCATGAAAATTGTGTTCTAAGATGAGGAAGTTTTGATGGTGGAAATACTGCATTTGTAATTGTGATGAAAGACAATGCCATAAAACATAAAATCATTTGTCTTGTTTTCACGAGACATTGGCTTTGACTACAAGTGTGCCTTCTCAGACCTAACAAAATAGACTAGATCAACTATAAAATGACAGTGCTCCTTACTCCCAGACAAGATGCACTTAAGTGGCCTAGATAGCTCCTCTATTCTGGGACCAGTCTTGTTTTCCAACATAAAATACACTTCCCAGTAGATCTGAGATTGCCTCAACTCCATCTTCCCATACAATTCTTGAATGTCCTAGAAATCTTGCAAATAAGGTGACATAATTTTAAAGAGTGTGAAACTCCAAACCAGAAGTAAGTAAAGATCTATCTATCTATCCATCCACCTATCTATCTGCTCTTATTTGGATTTTGCATGTCCTCCCATATCCCATGTGTTAAAGTCTTGGTCAAAAACCTAAAACATTATTGGGAGGTAGTAGAACCTTTAGGATATGAGGCCTGGTAAAAGGAAATTAGGTCATTGGGGATGTGCCCTTGAAGGGGATACGGAGACACAACCTTTTACTGTTTATCCCTGATTCCAAGCTGCTGACATGAATAGGCTTCTTCTGTGACATGCTCTCATCCTGATGTACTCTACTACCACAGGCCCAAAGCAACATGGCCAAGTAACCATGGAATGAAACTTCTGACACTGAAAGTCAAATAAACCTCTCCCTTTATTTAGTTGGTTTTCTCAGGTATTTTTTCACAGTGATGGAAAACTGGCCATCTATTTATCTATTGAGAAAGAGAAGTTAAGTGTTACAAAGAAATATTAAAAAAAAGATGGAAGAAGAATCATAATTACTATGGAGGTAAGTCCACACATGGAAAATTAAGAAAAATAAGAAACTAGTATGACCAGAGTCGGATTAAGAGATTTTTTTAAGAAATAAGGATAGACATGTAATTCTGGTCAACATATAAGGAAATATGGATTTTACTCAAAAAGCAATTAAGATGTTTATAGATTTTTTAAAAAGACAATGCAATATGATAAAACCAAGGAAAACTGTTTAAAACTCAGAAAATTAGTGTTTTTACTAGGGAGCAAACTGGATACTTTATATTAAAAACTATTTAGTTCCTTTAGGGAATCCTAAAAGCAGAACTTCATATTAGAAGGTGATTTTCATGAGTGGAAGAAATACAAATAATATAGCATCATATTGGGGTAGTCTTATCATAATTCCTAAGTATTACCATTGGCTACAACAGTCTTCCTCCTCCTAGTAGTTCATGAAACTCTGTTCTTAGTTTCCTTCTCACTAGACATATTCTGATAATTTCCATATTTCTTTTTTAATCATTGAATTTGCTTCCTCCTGAATTTTACCATCAGTGAGTTTCTTCAAAGTTGGATCTAAACCACAATTCATTTTGAAGGTATTATTTAGCTTTGTTTTAAATACACTCTATGATGTGCTTCTGTTTGTTCTTACTGCTTTTACTTCAGTTTCATTATGACTTCTCCTTGTATCCATTTCTCCAAGCAACTACTACAATGCTGTGCATTGAATAAACAAATGATCTATTAGTTCCATAGTCATAATTTATGTCCCTGGGTATAGCATCATTGAAAGTTATCAAAATAAACAAAAGTTGTGTCAGGATCATTGAGAAATTTTAAATATGCTTAAATGAATTAATGAATTGGGAAGAAAGGAAATAAATAATGTTTATTTCAATGTATAAGCCTCTTTTAAGTGGTAAATTAGGTATTAAGAAATGGTTCTGATATTTTTTTAGTTAATACAATAAAGCAATAATAGCACACCCTAGTGGGGCTGAGATTGCCATTTCTTTAAATATCTTAAAATACCAAAGAGAAGTTTAATTTCCAACCTATATTTTCCCTAAAATGGCATTTTCTTTTTCATCCCTGGAATCTGTGCTCCTCCTTTCATCTCAGATCTCACAGAAATTAATTAATGCACTGATTTATATTTCAAAATATATTATTTCTCATACATTCTGGTAAGACCAAAAAGAAAAGCAATATCATGACAAGTGACCTTGAATTTAATAAGTAATTCTTATTATAATGCTTAATATTGTTATTTCTTGGCAGCTATGAAAAAAATCTGCATTTTTCCATTTTTGACAATTATTTGACAACACTCTTTAAGGCTCATTCCCTACCTTCCACCCCTCTGCACACCTCTGGAAAAGATGAAAAGAAAGCCCAGATGCTCTGGAAGTTTAAAGCATGCACAACAACCCTCACCCAAACCCTAAACTTGTTACCTAATTACCATGAAACTCCCAAGATACCTGTTTTCTTTCTACACTCTCTGAAGCTGTTTTTGAACTATCTTGGTGTTTTATTTAGCTTTTTACTGCTGTGACCAAAAGGCCTGACAAGAACAATTTTAGAGGAGGAAAGGTTTATTTGACTCTCATGGTTTCAGATATCTCAGTCCCTAGAAAGCTAATTCCATAGCTCTGGGCCCAAGGTGAAGCTGAGCATCATGTCAAAAGGGTACGGAGGAAGAAGGCATCTCAGAACATGGCAACAAGGAAGAAGAGAGAGACAGAGAAAAAAAGAGCACACACCACTCACCAGGGCTGAAATATATATCTCAAATGTACACCCCCAGTGACCCAACCCTCCAGCCACACCCCACTTGCCTACAGTTACCACCCAGTGAAGGCATTCAAGAAGATTAATGCACTGACTAGATTAAGGCTCTCATTACCTGATCATTTCACTTCTAAACTTTCTTGCATGGTCTAACACATGTTCTTTTGGGGAACACCACACATACAGACCATAACACTTGGAAAGGCTGCCCTTGTCTTCTGAGAAAGCTGCACTACAGAAGTAATTTGTTTTCATATCCTCTTTGTATAAGTATCATTATTAGTCTTAACATTCAGATCAAATTTTGATGGGAGACCATATCATTCTGAAGAGGGGTACATACATATACTATCTGAATTTTCAAATCTCTCTTCTAGAATAATTTTTATTTTCTATGAAATAAATCTTAGATTTGCCAACAGTTTCTTTTGGCCAGACTAAAAATAGTCAAATAAAAGGAAAAAACAATATCTTCACAGATTATAGAATCAAAATATTTTAATTGTATTTGTTCTATTGTCTGTGGATATTATTTGGTTTTGAATTCCTCATCTTACTAAAATAGAAATATGTCCTTTCATTAACCCTCAGTCATTATTTCTTTGAATGTCACTTCGAGTGACATTGTTCTATTCTCTCTTTAGGAAATTTAAATTGCATGAAGGTTGGATCTTCTTGATCTACTCTCATGCATTTTTAATCTCTGTGTCTTCATATTTTTATCTCTTCTTTTCCCTGTTTTATTTACTATATCACCATCACATGTATCTTCAGGTCAGCAGCTTCCTTAACTGTGACAAATCTGAAGTTTCAACTCACTAACTTATTTTTATAAAGATTATTTGAGTCTTTAATTCAATCAATTTGTTTTAAAAACTGTGAGATACATTGATTATTTTCTTGTACATTGTTTATACATTTCTTTCCTCCTTTATTGCCTTAAATATATAAAAATTCACTTTTAAATGCTATAATTGCACTATTCAGATATTTGGGGGGTCTGGCTCCTTTTCTATTGGTGGCATTCAATAGCCCATTTGATAACCCTGTCTTTTCGCTTAAAGATGTCCAACTACTTGATTTTCTTAGAAGTTCAGATCTGCTAATGTGCTTTGCAGTCTTCTTGATATCTCAGTTTACTTTTTCTCTTGAAGATTTGCACCAGTAACAGATTTTACTTGCAATTTTTTAACGTATTATGAACTCTAAAGCCTTTGGATGTACTATTCTCTATACTGAAAAGGCAAAACCTTTTTCCTTATTTCTGGCTTACTAAGTCTTACTCACAAACAAGCTTTTAGTATACTCATTTCTTTAAGAAAAGACATTTCCCCCGATGATGCCAGCAATCTTCTTTGGTATGTTCAAAATAAACCACAAAAGCTTCAATCATAGTCCTTGTCAGTTTGCACAGAGCTGTGTACCTATTAGTAGATCTTCCACACTGTTCTCTTATATCCTAATGGAATGTCTTTCCTTCACAGCTATCAGGAACAACCACAGTATAATACCTCACACATGGCAGATAGTCAATAAACATTTTCAGAATTAAAAGAAAGAAAGAAAAAAAAGTCCTGTGTTGGGGATGTAGGTCAGTGGTAGAGCATTTGTCTAGCATGCTCAAGGCCTTGGGTTCAATCTCCCCACCACTTTTACTTCAGTAAAACAAAACAAAAAAAAAAAAAAAAAAAAAAACCACCACACACACAAAAACAAAAAGAAAGAAAGAAAATAAATATTTCCTTTTAATACATAAACTATAAGAAAAAATTCCAACTACATTTTACACTAAAAAAACTAACTTTTATACATATTCTGTTAAGAACAATCAGTTAAAGTTTTGTTTTAATTAAAATGGAATCTATGTAGTAGCTTCACACAACACTAAGTTTTTTACCCTGGGGTCACAAATTACTTTTCAATGACAATGCCTAAGAGACTGGGGGAGACTTTAAGGATGATAACCTTCCCTCCTATCTCAGAAGGAGTTAATATAGAAGGAGTTAACATATATTTTCTGAAAAGTTTACTACTTATATAGTTAAACCTTCTCCTACGTCTTATAACTTAGATTTCAGAAGGTCCCCACTATTTCCAGAACTGATAAGATAAGCTCATGATGACTAAACTGCTTCTGCAAACCCTGATTTATGCTGAACACTACTCCACATCCAGAGGCTTGGATTTTTGTATGTGTCTATCAGAAGCTGCTTACATAGCCAGACCTCAACAGAAATCCTGGGAGCTGAGTCTTTTAGGAGCTTCCCTGATTGCCAACATTTCACAAATACTGTTACAACACATTCCTGGGGGTGGGGGGTTAGTAAATATGCCTTATGTGATTCCATTGGAAGAGAAACCTTAGAAACTTGTCCTTCTTTTCCCAGGACTCTATCCCATTCCATGTATGCTGTTTTCCTTCAGTGAGTTTTCTTTATATCCATTTGGCATCACAATTCTTAGGCATGAGTAAGCCAATATGCCCAGTAAACCTAATGAATGATCCCACTGGAGGTGGTGTTGGTAACCCCCAACACACCTTCAAACCACCTCCCTACCTCCTCAATACTTTTCTTTTTAACCCCATCTAAGCTTGCATCTTTTCTCTTTTCTCTATTCTTTCTTTGTACTTATTTTTCATCTCCCCCTTTATTTTTTCCACTCCATAGAAGACAGAATCTGCTGGCTACATGATTCTTGGCATTTGATTCCTTAACCTATTCAATCATATATTCACCTCTAGAAATTTACTTATTCCTTCAGTAAGTATTTAGCAGTATTGTATTGCATGTTGAGTTTTATAAAACAAGCTAGAGAGAAAGTCTGATTGAGTCCTCCAAACCTTATATTCAAATGAGGGAAACATATTTGTAGTAAGCCACTATGTTCCGGCTATGTACACTATAGTAAGCCACTCCAGCAGCTGTTGACTTTAGGCAATGGTTCATATTTCTTATATTTTTTAGGTTAAGAAATTTAGCAGGGGCTCAGGTGGACAATTTGTGTCTGGTTCGCATGGTGTCAGCTGCAGCAGGATGGATTGAGGATCCACTTCCACAGGTCTGTCCAGATTCTTCTTCTTTAAAGGAATATGGCAGGTCATAGTGCAGAAAAGCTTATGGAATAAGAGATAGTGTGAAAGGCATTGTGGAAAATGAAAACTACCACTTACTACATTGTGAAACCCTTGCTGCATGGATTTACACATGAGGGTTTGTCAGGCATCAGGTACCTACCCCTTGAACAATAAAATTCTATATAACTTTCCAGGAAGAGGTTGTAAGGAAAGAAGCAAATGAAGGAAACAAAGAGAGAGGGCAGATGGTCCAATAGTAACACAGGTTTACTCAGTGTCCTGCAGAAGGGGGACCAGTGGGGACTGAGACCCATTTTCTATTTATAGTCTGGGGTAGATAAAGGGGCATGAGTCAATGAGGGAATTTTTGGGATAAGGCTGTTGTTAGGTGGTTATCAGGGAAGGTTCATTGAGGTCATCACCTCCATTCTTTGAGGTTGTCACTGTTCTATGTCAAACCAAGTGTTTGCAGGAATCCAGTCCCTGATAACAATTTTCTTTCTTTGTATTATTATGGAATATTGTCTGAAATTTATGTCAGGTTGAGTCAAAGTGACTATGAGGTGACTCTTCTAAGATGGAGGGTATGTTTCAAAAAGATGTTGCCAGTGTCAAGTTCTACCTAACAGAGGTAAACTGAATTTCAAGGAAGAACAGGTTTATCCTATTGATGGAGATAGCAGAGGATAATAAATTCAAGTATAAGGGGACACTTCAGAAAGACTAAAAAGTAAAAAAAGTATTGTTACTTTCAAAAATTTCGACACTTTCTGGAATTGTCTTTGGTTGGCAAACAGGACTCAGTGGTGTGGTGAGTGATGACTGACAAAGGTATTGAAACTGGAGTTTGATATGAAACTAGATTTTTTTGCTTCGCCAAAATCTTTCTGGGTTCTTGTCTTACAAATTTGAAGAATAAAATCCATGAGCAATAATAGAAAACAAGAGGGAATGGAGTAGGATTTATTAACTGAAAACAAAAGAGAGAGGACTCCCACAAGGTGAGAAGGGAACTGAAAGAAAACTTTCTACTTTAATGTTCTAGGCTATGGTCTTACATAGCTTCTGGGCAGAGGCACTGACAAAATCCATGCTAACCAGGTATAGGGAAAGTGTTAAGGCTACTGGCTTGGTTCTTGACCTTCCAGTTGGTGATGTCCTTTAGCCCTTGGGTTTGAACTTTCCTGGAATCTCCATTCAGGTTCACTCCCACTTCCATTTTTCCCATACCTTCAGAACAATGGAGTTGACTGGAATATTTGGAATGTATCTTTCCAGGGGGTAACATTAGAGTGATCATCTTCAAAACAAAAATAACAACAACAACAAAATGACTTAATTGAGGCCCATTTCCCAATTGCTTGACCATTAACTATGTATTCTTAGTATCTATGTATTTAATGGGCTTTATGCAAGCCCTTAACACAGGGGTCTGTAGTCGTGCCCTGTAAATGCCAAATAACAAATATTTTAAACTTTACTGGCTGAGGCAAGAAAAAGCTACTGTGTAGGTAACTGTATCACTATTTAAAGTGTAACCATTTTAAAAATGTAAAAATCATCTTTTGCTTCCAAAATTTACAAAAACAAGTGGCAGATTAGATTTGGCCAATAGGTAGTGTTTGGCTATCTCTTACAGGGAAGGTTTTAAACTTAAGTCCATAAAAAAACATAAAAATGTTTTCTTTAGGAGAAAAATATGGTCAGATGTGAATTTTGAAAAGATCAATTTGATATCATCTTGGGAATGGAGCAGGAAGCTGTTGAAGCAATTCAAATGGATGTAATAAACATATGAACTAAAGAAGTACAATGGGCAGGACTTTTGTCTCCATAGGAATTCCCTGAGTAGTAGTGGGAGGGGGTGGATTAATCAAGAATAAGTGCTGGTTTTTCTTCATGCCTGAATTGGGCTTTGCTTATGAATTTAGTGACGCCACTTAAGAAACAAAGCAAGAGATTCAGGTGTAGATGATAACTTGTGTTTAAATGTAAGTGGTCTAACCTGCCAATGTTTAAATATGGAGGGAGGCATGCTTTGAGCCGTTGATAATACTATAGTTTTCGGTTTCATGTAGACAACATATTTGGTGATAGAGACACATTGGGTGGGTGGGCATCATTAACCTATTGACAGTAATTGAAACCACATAAATGACTAGACTCCTCAAATGTGAAAACGCAAATTTGAAGTCCACATTTTAAGGAGCCATGGCTTTCCTGCAACACTGAATTTTAGAATTGTGTAATTTTGAATGTTCCTTTGAAGACTACTTGTAGTTCCCCTGACAGACTGATAACCACAGGTCTGCAATATCTTCCTTGGCACTGATAAGTATACTGACTTTAAAGATGCACATCAGAACTTACAGGGAAGAAAATGAGCCAAATGTTGAGAATAGAAAAATAAACTCATATCAGTTTCCAAAGTGTAATGTCTATACACCTCCATATTTGCACAGTGCGCACTCGCTGACGTGTGCGCACACACACACACACACACACACTCACACACACTTTTCCATTTTATTTTATTTTATTTTTTTATTTTTTTTCTTGATTATTTAAAGCATTACATAGCTCATGATATATCATCTTTCATACATTTGACTCAAATTGTGTTTTGAACTCCCGTTATCACCCCAAATACAGATTGCAGAATCACATCTGTTACATATTCACATTTTTACATAATGCCATATTAGTGACTGTTGTATTCTGCTACCTTTCCTATCCTCTACTATCCCCCCTCCCCTCCCCTCCCCTCCCATCTTCCCTCTCTACCTCCCCTGCTGTTGTTCAATTTTCTCCCTTTTTTTCCCTCCCCCTTGCCCCTCATAACCTCTTATAATTTTATGTATCATTGAAGGTCTCCTACTATTTCCATGTGCTTTCCCTTCTCTCTCCGTTTCTCTCCCCCCATTCGTCTTTGTTTACTGTAGTCTTTTCCTCATGCTCTTCCTTCCTGTTCTGTTCTTAGTTGTTCTCTTTATATCGAAGCAGACATTTGGCATTTGTTTTTTAGGGCTTGGCTAGCTTCACTTAGCATAATCTGCTCTAATGCCATCCATTTCCCTGCAAATTCTATGATTTTGTCATTTCTTAGTGCTGCATAATACTCCATTGTGTATATATGCCACATTTTTTTTATCCATTCATCTATTGAGGGGCATCTAGATTGGTTCACAGTCTAGCTATTGTGAATTGTGCCGCTATAATCATTGATGCAGCCGTATCCCTATAGAGCGCTTTTTTAAGGTCCTCAGGGAATAGTCCGAGAAGTGCAATAGCTGGGTCAAATGGTGGATCCATTCCCAGCTATCCCAGGAATCTCCATACTGCTTTCCAAATTGGCCTCACCATTTTGCAGCCCCACCAGCAGTGTACAAGTGTACCCTTTTCCCCACATCCCCGCCAACACTTATTGTTGTTTGACTTCATAATGGCTGCCAATCTTACTGGAGTGAGATGGTATCTTAGGGTGGTTTTGATTTGCATTTCTCTGATTGCTAGAGATGGTGAGCATTTTTTCATGTACTTGTTGATTGATTGTATGTCCTCCTCTGAGAAGTGTCTGTTCAGGTCCTTGGCCCATTTGTTAATTGGGTTATTTGTTATCTTGTTGTTTAATTTTTTGAGTTCTTTGTACATTCTGGATATTAGGGCTCTATCGGAGGTGTGGGGGGTAAAAATTTGTTCCCAGAATGTAGGCTCTCTATTTACCTCTTTTATTGTTTCTCTTGCTGAGAAAAAACTTTTTAGTTTAAGTAAGTCCCATTTGTTTATTCTTGTTGTTAACTCTTGGGCTATGGGTGTCCTATTAAGGAATTTGGAGCCAGACCCCACAATATGTAGATCGTAGCCAACTTTTTCTTCTATCAGACGCAGTGTCTCTGATTTGATATCTAGCTCCCTGATCCATTTTGAGTTAATTTTTGTGGATGGCGAGAGAAAGGGATTCAATTTCATTTTGTTGCATATGGACTCAATTCTACAGGAGGACATAGAAACATCAGAAACAGGGATACGGAAAGAACTCAAGGCATACCTAACTCGAATGGAAAGGAATATTAGAGAAGACATGAGACAGCAAGTTCAAGAAATAAAAGTATATTTTGAAAATGAATTAAACAAACAAATTCAAATGGCAAAGAACGAGCTCTACCAGGAGATAGATATCTTAAAAAAAAATCAAACAATAATCCTAGAATTGCAGGAAACTATTAACCAAATTAAAAACTCAAACAAGAATATTACAAATAGATTTGATCAAGTAGAACTCAGAACATCAGATAATGAAGACAAGGTTTATCAACTTGAAAAGAATATAGTCAACACAGAAAAGATGCTTAAATCCCACGAGCAATCTATTCAAGAGATATGGGATGTCATAAAAAAACCAAATCTGAGAGTCATAGGGATAGAAGAAGGCACAGAGATTCAAACCAAAGGAATGGACAGCATATTAAATGAAATAATTCTAGAAAACTTCCCAGAGATGAAAGATGGAATGGATTGCCAAATCCTGGAAGCCTACAGGACCCCAAACATTCAAAACCATAATAGACCAACTCTAAGACATATAATTATGAAGATACCCAACGTACAGAACAAGGAGAGAATATTAAAAGCTACGAGAGAAAAGAGGCAGATTACATTCAGGGGTAAACCAATTAGGTTAACGACGATTTCTCATCACAAACTTTGAAAGCGAGAAGATCCTGGAATAATGTATTTCAAACGCTGAAAAATAATGGATTCCAACCAAGAATACTATATCCAGCAAAATTGAGCTTCAAATTTGACAATGAAATTAAAATCTTTCACGATAAACAAAAGCTAAAAGAATTTGCAGCAAGAAAACCAGCTCTGCAAAGCATTTTGAACAAAACACTACAAGAAGAGGAATTGAAAAATAGTGCCCAAAACTAACAGCAGGAGGTATCTCAGTAAAGGGGGAGGAAAATAACCAAAAAGCAAAACTAGCCAAACTAAAATAAATAAATAAAGAAGCATGACTGGAAGTACAAATCATATCTCAATTGTAACCTTAAATGTTAATGGCCTAAACTCACCAATCAAGAGACATAGGCTAGTAACCTGGATCAAAAAAACAAATCCAACAATATGCTGCCTTCAGGAGACTCATATGATAGGAAAAGACATACACAGGCTGAAGGTAAAAGGTTGGGAAAAATCATACCACTCACATGGCCCTCGGAAGCAAGCAGGAGTGGCCATACTCATATCGAATAAAATCAACTTCAAACCTAAGTTAATCAAGAAGGATAAATAAGGTCACTATATACTGTTAAAAGGAACCATCCACCAATAAGACATAACAATCATCAACTTGTATGCACCAAACAATGGAGCTGCAACGTTCATAAAACAAACTCTCCTCAAGTTCAAGAGTCAAATAGACCACAACACAATAATTATGGGTGAATTCAACACACCGCTCTCGCCATTAGACAGATCCTCTAGACAAAAGCTGAATAAAGAAACTATAGAGCTCAACAGCACAATCAATAACCTAGACTTAACCGACATATATAGAATATATCAACCATCATCAAGTGGATACACATTCTTCTCAGCAGCACATGGATCCTACTCAAATATAGATCATATATTATGCCATAAGGCAACTCTTAGTAAATATAAAGGCGTAGAGATAATACCATGCACCATATCTGATCATAATGGAATGAAATTGGAAATCAATGATAAAGGAAGGAAGGAAAAATCCTACATCACATGGAAAATGAACAATATGTTATTAAATGATCAATGGGTTATAAAAGACATAAAGGAGGAGATGAAAAAATTCTTATAATCAAATGATAACACAGACACAACATACTGGAATCTATGGGACACAATGAAAGCAGTTTTAAGAGGGAAATTCATTTCTTGGAGTTCTTACCTCAAAAAAAGAAAAAACAAACACTTTTCCATTTTAAAGCACCATCTTTTGGAGGCAGCATTGGAATAGTTATTTTTACTAATAATTATTGAAAGGAAGCCCACATAAAACTAGAACCATTATTTGATGCAATGCAAAACAGATTTACCTTGTGTTTCCAATAAAACTAAATAGACATCTGTTTAGAGTCTAACTAATTGAACAAGTATTTTAGAACTTCTGAGAAAGTAGTTGATGTCTTTCTTTATTTCCAGAGTCAGGTAGAAGACACATAAAACTAAAATAGCATAATTTATTTATAATATTATTCATATTGGTTTATTAAATTTCTGTAGTAAGACCTATTTAAGAAATATGCAATGTAATAAATAAAGTTTCAGCATTCCAAATATATTCAAATCTTTTCTATTGGTTACCCATTACTTTAGTAGACATCATCAATATCGAAGTTGTCTCTTTCTACTTAGAACATGGCTAATTGACATTTATTATCTCTCTTCTATATAGTAGAAACAGTATAACTAGTTCTTATTAATCAAACATCCCTTTGAGATGAGGTATTTAAAGCAAACCTACATTATCTTTTTTAAAAAAAATAACTATTTTAATAGGCAAATCAATTTGTATATACATAATGTGATGTTTGGATATATGTATAAATATATATATATATATATATATATATATATATATATACACACACACACACACACACACACACACACATACATACAATGGCTAAATTGAGCTAATTAGCATTTTATTATTTATGTACCTATCATTTTTGTGGTGAATGCACTTAAAATCTACACAGTGATTTTCAAGAATGCAATACATTCTTACTATTTATAGTCACCAGGTTGTACAATTGATATTTTGAACTTATTCCTATCTAGCTATTGTGTATAATTTGTCCAACATCTCCTTGATCTCTACTTTTTGCTTCTGGTAAAATAAATTCAATTATTTTCAGATTGATTCTACATATAAATGAGATTTTACAGCATTTTTCCATCTGTGCCTGGCAATTTCACCTAACATCATGTGTTCTTGGTTCTATCTACATTGTCACAAATTACAAGACTTCCTTCTTTTAAAAGATGAGTAGTAGATATATATATATATACACACACACACATATATAACTATATAAATATATAAAAGTATATACACACGTACACACATACATACATACATATTCCTTTTTCTTTATCAATTTATTGTGTGTATGCACATGTGCTCTAAGCCCACATTCAACCACTGAGTCACACCCCCAAGTGTGAGGTGAAATGTCATTGTGATTTAAATTTGTATTTCTATGATGGTTAATAATGTCAAGGATTTTTTCATATCCCTGTTGGCCATTTGTATGGTTTTCCTTTGTTTTTGAGAAAAATCTATTGAATTACTTAATTCATTTTTTAAATTGGGTTATATTTTTCCATTGACTCATTTCTTCCTATAATTGAGATGTTAATTTTTCATCATAAATATGATTGCAAATTATTTTCCCCCTCCAGAGTTTGAGTACTTACTCTGTTGATTGTTTTTTAGGTGCTACTCTGATGATCATGTCTTAAGGGTTGCCTCTGGAGCAGGGGTGGGTATGAGTCTGTGAGAGCTGGCCTGACACTGAGGCAGGACTAAAGCTTGGAGATATGGGATGTGACCTGGCATAAAAATTACCTAAAGGCTCAGTCCATAAGCACTGGCCTGGAGTCTAGGACTGTGGAGTTCTGTCTGGCCTGAGTGCTACTGGACCAGGTCCAGTGTTGGGCTGTGAGGCAAGGTCTAGTGCTTATTCCCCTCTCCTTCTCCCACGCAGAGGGGACCTTCTCTTCACACTGTGTTGCCTGAGTTTAATGGAGGGGTGACAAGAGTAATGCTAACTGTATTTCCTACCCTCTTTGATGTGTCCTATCTTTTTATCTATGCTATATCCAGGTGCTGTAATCTCTCATCTGGTTTTATGTAGCTTTTGTAAAGTTATTTTCACATGTGAATTATTGTTCAAATTGATGTTTCTCTAAGGGGTTAGCACTAAAAATCCTTGTCCCTTTATCCTAATGATATCAAGTCTCTGCTTTCTCTCCTCCTAAACCCAGACAATATAGTATTAAGTGAAGGAATGGCAAGCAGTTGTGAAAATATTGTTCCAGAATGACCCACAGTATAGAGATGACAAGACTATATAAAATATCTCTATTTAGTCACTGGATCCAAAAAAATGTGAAAATAGTAAGCAAAGATATAGATAGATACTCTCAGATGTGAACTGGAGGAGAAATCATCAAAGATATCCTTTAGTAATTTATGTGTTTATTCATTCACAATTTTCATTTTTAGCAATCAGTAGTGAGCAGTGACTATAACTTCTTTCCTTTCTAGTATGACAAACATCCAAATTATGCCATCTGATATCAAAGTATAGGCAAATATCTTAGTAGTAAGAAAGATGGTCTAACTTCAGTTTTGGAGAAAACTTGAGTTAAGGTTTTTCGGATGCATTATTAATAATCTATTTTTGTACAGAAAAGACACTGAAGATGGCAGGAGAAGGGTTCCAGGCAGGGGAAATATTCAAAGAACCAAAATGCACACAGATATACTTGTTTTAACTGTTGTTTGTGTTATTATTTCACAAATCATTAACAAAAGAAATGTTAGTACTACAAAAGTAGTATGAATTTGGAAAAGAAATGGAGAGATGATTCATTTGTTAAGTGGCTTCAGCCTTGTGATTTAGAGTGTATGAAAAACTCATTCATCAGAATTCCAGTTTGAAATTTTGAAACAGAAAATTGAGTGAAATAAAGAAGAAAAACATTACATTATTTTATTTTAATAAGTAGCATCAATTCATGACTAGACAAGTTTTATGAAAAATTATTTAAAATCTGAGAGATTTTTCACTGGTGAGTTATACATGTCAAAGTCTTCAGTAGAAACTACAATTTTGGAGTGATGATAAAGGATAGAAGTTAACAAAGGACTTTAGACAATCATGTATGTCAACAGTACCTATGTTGAATATTTGAATGGGCTCCTCATCACTTTGCAAAATCAATATGTATGTTTCAATCTAATTATGGTAAGTGAAACTTGAGCAGTAATGACAACCTGATTTGCATACTTGGAACCTGGGTCAAAACACAGCCATTGATTCCACCTGGTTTCTCTCAAAACACTGGTCTCTCTCAGGCTGCAATATGTGAAATCCTATGACATAAGATTAAATAGGATAATTCATATGGAAACACTACAAAACTTGTAGACTGCATGTTAGTTATTGCATTGCATTATTCATGAACAAACAGGATGCTTTCATACCAAACAAGTGGGCAATAGGTTGCTTGTTATTTCGTTGGCACTGGGAATGACTCCCTGCCTAAAATTATCCCCAACAAGTTGCTATAGGAGCCTATAATTTTGGGTTAGAACTTATTTCCCAAGGGGAAACAAGTGTTCAATTGCAAATCCACTGGGGGAAATTAACACACTAAGTTTCTGGTCATTTTCATACTATAATAAAACTGCACATTTTTCTTTCTTTTTGCAAGTGAGGCATTAAAGAATTGGGGTGTTATAGAACAAAACTCAGTAAGTATGTATTGTAGACTAGACTTCTCTACAGAGAGAAAAAGAAGAAAATGTCCTTGGACAGCAGGAGGAAATTGGTATGAATAATCCCTGGTCGATGAATCAGGAGAGTTCTTCCTGAATCTCAGCATTGCCTCTGACTGGTTTTATAACCTTGGAAATCCACTGTTTTTTCCAGATGTGCACATTTTAACAGCAATATTACTAAAGTTTGAAAATCCTGAGCAGTTTAACAGATATAAGAACCTTCTAAGGAACATTTGCTTCTGTGCAGAAGATGTAATCATAAATACATTTAAGTCATTTTTTCTCTAAGCTTTACATCTCATACATATTAGGGATCATAATATAAGAATCTTAGCTTTGTTCAAGTTTATTATTTTTGTTCAAATTTATTGTTCATTTTAAATTTTGAGGTACAATTTAAATCACGTTCATTATTGACATTTTGTTGTTTATATAGATAAAACCCAATCTTAATAAAAATCTTATTTTCTTGGTAATTTTATTTATAAAGTAATTGACTAGATTTACTATTACCTATGCACATATTTAAAATACCTGCTATATTTCCAAAGTTTAGTGTACTACTTAAAAGTCAATGGCCTGATAGAGGCAGCAGGTGAGCAGAATTGAGACAGAAATTTATGTTCTAAAGTAATTTCTTTCAGAAAAAGCTTAGCTTTGTTGACCTTCCATAATTATTTTTTAAGTCACCTCCCTGTCCTCTGATGCTCAACCTTGTTCTGATGTCTCAGTGTCTTCTGTTTTGCCTCCTTGGATTTTTATGGCAAGTATAAATTAGTCAAAGGCAGTATTCAAACTTTAACTTTTATAATTTTCTATAATGTTCACTCATTCCCCCCAAAGGTTCAGTTTTTAATGTTTTGTACTCTATTTTTTTTTTTCTTTTTTTTTCAGTAATGGAGATTGAACTCAGGGTGAACTCTTAATGGTGCTTTACCACTAGTTATATCACCAGGACTTTTCATTTTTATTATTTTTTAAAATTTAGAGACAGAGTCTTGCTAAGTTCCTGAGGCTGGCTTTAAATTTGGCTTTAAACTCTTCCTGCCTCAGCCTCCTGAGTAGCTAGGATTACAAGCATGAGCAACCTAGTTTGTTCCAGTTTTATTGAAATATCACTGTCAAATAAAATTATGTATACATGTGTACTGTTTTTCTGTTGGTTTTGTCTGCCTGAATTTCTTTAAATTTATGTGAATATAAACTGTAGAGCTTTAAGATTATTTTTCTGCAGTGGATCTATGATATTATGTGTTCAGCAACACGGGATAAGACAGCTCCTGTGCCTATGCATTCATGTCTCAGTTCCTGAAAGCTCTCCATGTATTCTTGCATGTACCTTAGACATTTCTGCTATTGACCATGTGTTCTGGTTTCCTGTTTAATCCTTCTTTCACACTTTTTAATTTGACAGATCATTTTTAGGAGTCTGAGTCTACATGACTACATTTCTGCTCACCCTTACGTGTGCTTATGTTGCAGTGAGCCAGAAGCTGCTCCTGCTATCCTTATGACAGACCATGCCATCCTCAATTACAACCCTGTGACTAGAAGAAACAAGATCTATAGAAACAAAACCTTTGCACATAATTTTAGTAAATACTTTGAATGTATTCAAGCAGATCCTAAACATAGCAGTTACATTTGAATAAGATAATAATAGTAACACATTAAATCATTGCTCAGACATGATAATCAGTAAATTTAATAAATCTTAACATTTTTTTTAACTGCAATATTGAGATGTTTATTTACAATGAGGAAACTCTAGGCCAGGCAAAGTAGTGAATCGCTATAACCCTAGCCACTAGAAAGGTGGAGGCAGGAGGATCACAAGTTTGAGGCCAGCCTGGGAAACTTAATAAGCCCTTGTCTAAAAATAAAATATGCTTGCCTAGCATGTGTGAGGCCCCTGACTCTGTACTTAGTACCAAATAAAGTGAGGAATAGATACAGGAAAGTTATATAACCTGAACAAACTATCTAGTAGTTTCACAGAACTGGAAAACCAAAAAGTTTAGATGAATCATAATGACTAATTTGGACTCCAATATTTATATTCCGTGTCTTTAAATAAATAAACAAATATCCATAGATAAATAGAACAATAGTTATAAATACAGATTAGATACAAATAAAATACAGATAGCTATAGATATAGATGATAGTATATAATTTTCATGATATGTATAATTCTTAATGTAAAAAATATATAAAATGAAGATGAGAGAAGAACAGTAGAGGGGACTTATGAAATGACATAAAAACATCTAAATATCTACTTTTCATAAGGACAAATGAGTATAATAGCAAAAATTGTCAAAGTCAACTTTTTATGGGACTCTGGAAGTTTACTAATGCTTGCAAGTATTTGATGGGTATTTATTTTCATAAATGGTTAAATCTCTTATAAGAACAGCTAACTTTGTATCATGTTAACTTGCCCCAAGCTTACCAAGGTCTCCCCAGCTTTTCAGCAGAAAGTAAAGACTAAGTGATATTGTTTGCTCAAAGTATCACAATACATACATATGTTGGGGAAATTATTTATCCACAATATTTAAGTAATATGTGTTAAATCAGTAGATGATAAAAAATATCCAAGTAGAGATTTTAATGGGTATACAAAAGAAATAATAAAACTTCATATACTTTAGAAAAGTGACTAGAGAAACAGCAAGAAAAACAATAATTTTTTTTTAACATCACAACGAGAACAAAATTCTAAAATTCAATCCGAACCAAAAAGGACCCCATATGTCAAAATTTGAGAAATAAGAACAAAGCTACAGACATCACACTTTTTGATTTCAAAATATTATAAAAATATAGTCATTAAAACATGAATAAATTCTCCATGGCTAGAGTGTTGCTAGTGACTTTTTGAATATGACAGCAAGAGTATTGGAAACAACAGAAAACATGAACTAAACTAGCAAAAATAAACAAACTAGAAAGTTCTGCATAGCAAAAGAATCAACAGAGTAAAAGGACAACCTATGAGGGAGGGATAGTTGTAAACCATCTATTTGATAAGGATTCATATTCAAAACACATAAGAATGTTCTGCAAGTCAATAGCAAAACCAATAACCCACCACAACAACAAGAAAACACAAATGACCTCATTAAAAAATTGGCAAAACACTTGTTTGCAAAGAAGACATGTAGTGTCCCAACAGGTATATGAAAAAAAAATGTCCATAAAGGGAAATGCAGATCAAAACCACAATGAGATATCATTTGTAACTGTTAGGATAAATATTATCCATAAGAAAGAAAAAAATAAATAAGTATTACTGAGGATGTGAAGAAATAAAAACACTTACATGATCTTGCTGAAAATGCAGAATGATGCAGCCATCATGGAAAACTAATTGCATCTAGAATATCATTTTAATGACTTTATAAGGATGAAAGAATTTTACCAAGCATGTCAATGCCTATTTCACTACTTAAAACAATGTTTTAAGAAATACATGCATTCATTCTTTTATCAATAAAGAAAAGATGTATTCAATTATTTCTATGAGTATATCAACCTGTCATTAAGGTTCCATACATGTTTAAAACTCACCTCAAGTTAAGTCTATCATTATGAGACTAAATTCAGTTATTTGAAGATGATATAATATTTATTAAAAAATCATAAACTACTTAACACTCCAACCTTTCCAATTAAATGCTAAAAGTCCTTTGTCCAAATTATCTTTATAAAAACAAAAACAAAACACTGGTCTTTAGACAATTTTTTATTCTGTATAAAAGCAAAACTGAGACCAAGAAAGGGAGAGTGACTTGGTAAAGGTCACACTGCTAATTGGCAGTTGTGACATTTAGAATCTATTTTGCTTCAGTGAGTTTCTTTTTGAGAAAATGAGTTTTTGCAGAAGTCAAACAAATAACTTGACAGTGTAGAGATTTCACTGATGGCAGAAAAGACCTTCAGAAAGGAGAGCAGGAGATGCTAGGAGAGAGGACATACCACTAGAGATTAGGTATAGACAATCCTTTGGTCATCAGTGAGTAAGCAGGGCACAGAATCAGAAGGAGAGAGGAGGAAGGTGATTAACTTTGAATACCAGTTCATTCTCTCACTAGCTACATGGCCTTCTCCTGTGTACAATCCTGCAGCACATACCATGATGTTTTGGCCACTAATTGGCATTACATATGACTGTGTTCCACAAGATTACTATGAAGCTGAATGATCTCTACTATTGAGTAATGTTATAACCATTGCCATGTCCTTGTGCCATACTCTGTTTTCCTCAAGTGTTTGTGGTCATGCTGAGGTAAACAAACCCATTGCACTGTCAATCCTATAAAACTCTAATATACACAATTATGTACAATACCTAATACTGATAAAATAACAACTATCTGACTGGTTTATATATTTACCATACTATAATCTATTATTTTAGAGTGCATGTCTTCTACTTAAAAAAATGTTTGTTGCAAAACAGTGTGCCATGTTACACCATCAGGAACCTCCCACCTCTCATGTTTACTACAGAGGCTATGCTGAGCTGCTGACCTATGTCCTCAGGCTTGTACCAGTGCATTCCAGGCTCTGTGCACAGTGATGCAATTGCCTTATGTCACCGTTTTCAGAATGCATTCCCATCATCAAGCAACATTTGGCAGTGTTTAAACTTTGTATCTCAGATATTCCACCTGAAAAATGCAGGAAAATAATAAACCACCTCCCAAATTACCATGTACATTAAATAAATTAATACATTTTAGAGGAGGGAATAGACTAGTGTAGTCACTGAATTTTGTTAATTCTTATTAATGGTGACACAGACTCCAGGACAACTGTGTCTCTTTAGCTTCCTCCTCTGGCTGAGAATTAGGGATAGTTGACAAGGAAAGCTGGAATTATGGCCTCAGAAACGTACTGTTCAACACATAAATTTGGAGTCCTGAGGAGAGGAACGAAGGAGTCAGATGCATTTTCTCCTAGGTCTCTAGAGAATCAATCACATGGACATTAGCAGGCATAGTCCAATAATCAGAAGATAGGGGGAGAAACATTTACAAAGAATTTGTAGCACCAAAGGAATGAGAGTGAAGAACACAGCATCCTTGCTTTCTATGGAACAGCAGCAAAACTCTAAAATATTAGAAATGTTAGCGATCATTACATTTGAGATTATTTAGTTCAGCTGACCCATTTGCAGACACAGAGCATAATATTCAGGAAGATAATTTTATCGAGATCATATATTACCTTCTAGAAGAGTTGGAAGAGAATGCATAATTTCTGTTTCCCAGTCAGGAAAGCAGAGCTGGCCCTACTCACTAATCTGTAGAGGACACACATTAATTTCCTTTGCATGTTAATTTCCTATTCCTTTGTTATCAGTATCCTGACCATAAATTCTAAACTTTATGTCTCAGATATTCCACCTGAAAAATGCAGAATGGACCAAACTGGAAGGTGTCAGGGTCTAGTGACTAGACAGGGTAGGGAGGCAACTTTACTTCTATTTTCTTAAGGCCAGCAGCTGGGCCTGAGAAGTAAATAATCCTTCAATAGATTAACTGCAGCAAATTGTGAAAATTTAATAAAGTTTTATATGACACAAGGGCCCTCATAAGAAAATGAAGACCCAAAGGAATTCCAAAACCTAAGTACCATTTGAATCATGTTGAACAAAGGGAAGCAATTGTAAAAAGTATATAAATTATGTTGGAGTGCTTAAAGGAAAATAAGAATTGTTTTAACAATGTTTGTATAGAACTACTCACACTGTGATTCCCCATTGAAGGTTTCCTGTCTCTTGGTATAGATATATATCTGTTAAGTGAGAGTTGTTATCTACTGTTTTCAGGAAGAAAGAAGGAGATAAGAATGTCCTTCTTCCACTTTTCAAATTCCTTTAGCTTAAAATACTCCTTAGGCCAAAGTGATATATTTCAAGTTGGCATATTCTGCCACCCTTCAGTAGTATATCCAGACAGGACAATAATAAAGGATCTCAGGAGTTGAGCCTTCAATGCAGAAGTGAATCAAGTGAACAGGTACTCAGCATAGCCTCTGGGGCTCAACAAGAGGCCCCCAAATAAAGTCAATACTCCAAAGTGACATTGCAGTGGTTTAACAATAACCACAGACCCAGAGGAACTTTTCTATTAAATTATGAATAAACATCGAGAGAGTTACTCCTCCATAAGTTGGTAGAATAGCATGAAGTTGTGGGAAAATAATTAAAACAAAAACTCAGATATAGAGACAGGCTATAGGATCACAGCTGGGCTAGCTGATAGAAGGCTTCATAGAGCGCCACAGGTCCTTTCCATTTCTGCTGACGTTAAGGGTAAGTTCCTAGGTTGGAGCCTTTATGAACTTGCAAAATGGGGCTAAGAGTCCTTGGCAACGTCAATTTAAGAGTGTCAGGAGAGTCATTAAAGTTGCTGGGCTCTTGTGGTTGGATGTCCTATGCACTTATTATCTTGGAGGCAGGAAATCAGTGGTTCCCACACTGAATTGCACAACTTTAGAGTTTTCTGGAGATATTCCTGATTCCTAGGAAAAACAGTTAAACAGTGGGGACTCCCTTCCTCATTCTTCTTTCACCCATTTAATAAATAGAACTTGAGACAAATTTTATTTTAGGAAAAATAGTGTATAAAAACTATAACAATAGAGTTGAAAACTATTATTTGAATATCTTGATCTCCCCTTTTGCTATCAAATCTTTCCTGTACTTGGTCCCATTTTCTCAACATTTTGTTCAAAACATAGTGAATTTTGTAAACTTACTTGAGCACACATTTTCAAATGTGATAATAGCTTTATTAATCAATATATCTGCTATCTGCCTATCTTCTCAGCAAACACTAAGAGGATACAACACACATAAGAGTTACAGGCCCATGTGGAGACAGACATTCAAATAACCAATAGAGCATTATAGGATAAAGTACAAATGTGGACTGAGGGCGGAGAACATGGAGGGCCACTCTGCCAGCGATATGTTCATGTTAGAAGCAGACAGAGGCCTCTTGGAGTACAGTAGTCCCACCTAACCATGAGGGATGCTTTCCAAGAACCTCAGTGGCTGCCTGAAAAGTGAACGTAGTTTGAAACACTATATATGCTGTTTTTTCTTGTACACACATACCTGTGATGAAGTTTAATTTATAAATTAGGAATGAAAGAGATAAGAAATGATTAGCAACTCATAATAAAATAAAATATTTATAACAATAGATATAATAAAATTTATGGAAACATGATTCCCCTTAACTGCTCTCAGATGAACAACAGATACATTATCACGCTAGGAAAAGGGGTGAATCATTTCCCCGTGAGACAAAGCAGGGAAGTTCAAAATTTCACCACATTACTCAGAATGGCAATTGATAATGCATGGATTATTTATTTCTGGAATTTTCCATTAATATTTCCAGACTTTGAAACTTTCTGACACTGCAGAAAGTGAGACCATGAACAAGGTGGAACTTGGTGTACATAAAATCGAAAAAGAAAAAAAGGAGGATGTATCCATTAATCACACAAGAAGTAATGTTGTCTAAGTAACATTCCAATGTGCTAAAGGCACATTGAAATTTAAAAAATAAAGCAATATATACCCTTCGTATTGATTGTTGCATTAACATTGTCATAGGCTTCTCCTAGCTCAGAACTGAGTTTCTCGTCTTCCTGGTAGGCTGGCTGTCTTTTGTATGGCTCTCCCTACTAGCCATGTCCCTTTGTCTATGTTACAGTGAGCCCTGGATGGTATAGCCTCTTCACTTTCTTGTACCAATGGAGTTTGTCCTGATTTTTCTTAATCTAATGAACTATTTCCTAACACAATACTAAAAAATTAATTTTTAGTGAACTATAAGCCTGCTTGAATATAAATTTTCAGGGCAAAAGGCAGAATATGTCCTTTTAGAAACAGACAAGTTAATTCTTGTGATCGCATGTGACATGGTATCTTGGCATTGGTGTGACCACATTTCTAATTCCAGGGGTTATGGCTCAGAGGGCACTGTTTTCATAGCCGTTTCCTTGGTTCTTGCCTCAGAGGGAGCTCACCTGGCAAACAAGTGAATACCCTTGGTGATTTACAGTTGGACATGTGATATGTAATTTTTTTTCAAAGATTGCAGGAATGTGCATTAAAAGCTGGAGTCAGGAAAAGATAAATCCATTTACGGACATAAATACTGATAAAACTATGAAGCAGAAACTTCCAGGAGAAGAACAGAGTAGACCATGTTAGGAAAAAGAAAACATGAAACTTGTTTGTGCCCTAAGAGGTAATGCTGTCACAAACCAGGAAAGTCACCAGAATGTGCATTCATGTCTTTCAAACTTCCCCTTCCCTCAGGATCCCACTAGACATCTGAAAGAGGAATCTAGGGGTGGGAGCTTTGTTTTTCATCTGCCCAGCAAGTAGGGTTACTGATGAGCCTCCGAAGCAAAGAACCTCCCAGGAGAAGAGCAGGAAATGACAGAGAGCAAGATGGGAGAAGCTCACACCTGTAATAATCATTCATAGGTTTAGGGATGGGCTCTTTTCTGGGTGTTGCCTTGTTTTTTTGTGTTTTGGTTTGTTTTTCTTTATTATCTCCCCTGTAGTCTGAATCATTTTTTTTTTTGGCATTCATAATGATTTCCTATTCTGTGACTGTTAAGCTTGGATAGTTAAAGCAAGTGTATAGTTCTAAGGGGACCCATTTCCTGGGCTCAGGCTTCTATTAAATAGGCTCTGTTGCATTATATTATTCTCCAGGTCCTTGTCCCCTAAATGTTATTACACAGGAAGATGGCTGGGCTAGATGTACAAGAAATTAAAAATTTGAACAAAAGCTTAACAACTATCAGAAAACATACACTAAAGTATCTCCATTTTCTGTCTTTCTTTTTTTTAAAAAAAAATAAGTTTATAGAAAGTATTACCTAGGGTAACAGAAATGCTGTAAGTATCCTTAGCCTACCTGTTGCTGAAAAAGAGGCAAAAGCATTCAGCAATAATAAAGTTATCACAACTGTTTTTCATACATTTGCAGCTGTTCTGTGCTGCTTTTTTTCAGAGACTGAAATCACTAAACAATTCAACACTGCCCATGCCATCATGAGAGAGGATATTTTCATTTCATCTTCATAAAGCTGAAGCAGATTATACAAAAGGAAACAAACCAAACCTTGAAAACTTGAAAGCAGGCTTACTATGATACTGTCAAATATAAAGAAGTCACAAAACTAAATTAGAAATAAAAAATAACCCTAGACTTCTAACTATCAGTATCGCACAATGGGGGGGGGGCAATACTCTCCACATTCTGGGGGGAAGATTATTTTAAATCTTAAATTCTACATCCATATAAACAATCGAACATGAGGGATAAGAAAAGACATTAGTAAATATGCAAACATTAAAACAAAAACAAGTATGAAACACAGAATTTAAACTTTTTTCTGTCAGGATATTAGGAAGCTAGGATGTGATCCTAGCAATTCAAGGAAAAAAAAGGGACAAAGAGCTTACAAGAACTACAAAAGAGAAAACCAAAAGCAGAAGTGAAATGAGTGGAATTTGTAGGCCCATAGCTTTGCAGCAAGCTGACCGAGTATTCTGTCCAAATACTGCTGGAAAACTCAACATCCATGGCCAAATAAAAGCAATAAAGCAGAGATGATTGACTGCCTCATGTGTTTGCATATAGATGGTTGATTTAGACTTCTGTCAGAGGCTGAGCATGCAGTTGTGATAAATACGTAGAAATGTCAATTACTAATTACACATGAAAAAATTTTCAAGTTAAAAAAAAAAGAAAGCCTAGTTTCTCATATGATTCAGTGGAAAACAATAGTTCACCCAGTATGTAAAAAGACCACTGATTTTAACCAAAATGTGAAACTCAACCAAGGACAGCAGGAGGGGAACACATTTACATGGTGTGTGTGTGTGTGTGTGTGTGTGTGTGTGTGTGTGTGTGTGTGTTTTGGGGGGAGAACTGAATTTGGATTTATAGTAGACTTTGGGAACAAATGGCTTCTCTACATTTTAAGTTTTTTTTTTTTTTAAACCAGGGATTTTGTACTAAGGTTTAGTCCATGAGTTCACTTAACCAATGAGCCATATCTCCAGCCCTTTTTTATGTTTTATTTTGAGATAGGATCTCACAAAGTTGCTTAGGACCTTGCTAAATTGCTGAAGCTGATTTTGAACTTAGAACCCTCTTGCCTCAACCTCCCAAGCCACTGGGATTACAGGCATGCACCATCATGTCTGGCTACATTCTAAGCCTTATTCTAAGATTCAGTGTTGTAATTTTACATGTTTCATTGCTGTTGGTTGGACGTATGTCTGTTTATTTGTTGTTAGAAGCTGTTGACTCAGAAGTGGTATTCTTAGATTGAGGATTTGAAGGAGTCATGTGATGACTCTCAGGATGTATAATGTTGCCAAAGGAACCACAGAAAACTTGTGGGAATAAGAGATGGGAGAAGAGGAAGAAGAATGGTGATTGCTAATTTTCTCTTTATCTCTTTAATCAGCCACGGTGTCATAATAGCATGCATGTAACAAATTGCTCATCACAGATTCTGAGCTGTGTGTGCAGTCTGATCGAGTCCTTTTTTCTTCTCTCTCTCCTACTTTTAATTATCTCCTATGTCAGAAATGACTTGGAAATCTGCTCATTTCTCTTTATTAAAAACCTTAAGAATGATTCTGCTGTGCTGTAATAACTTGTTTGTTTAGTTCTATATTATTTCTTTACTCTATTTTTGAGTCTGTTGTTTATTTTCAAAAGTCAAATTCCAGAAGTTTTGACACAGTTTTGTGATTTGGGATTTTCGAATGTGCTCATGCTCCAGAGCCAACAGGTTTCCTCCTGGGAAATAAATGTTGCCAACAGAATTAGGATTAACCTGTGTCTGAGGCTATTTCAGCCCTGCAGTTGGATCTTTCAAATTGTCTTTTTATTTTTCTGAGGAATGATGATATTAGGAAACTTGGCCAGATGTCGTTTTTTAGTGTAAAAACCTAGACAGGTCAAGCTATGACTTACTAATTGACTTCAGTAGACCGATTTCAGGATGTGATTTGGGGCATACAACTTCACAGATTCACTAACTTATATTTGTTGAATATGTCACTATATAAAAAAAATCTGATTTATTAGGAAGTGTGTGGACCTCACTATTGTTAATTCAGTTTGACTTGCATGAATTTATGAGGATTCAATATATTGAGGTATTAACGTTGGCTGCAAAATCTATCGTAAGAAAATATGATGAACAGCCCTATTTTAAATGAGATTCTGTAGAGAACATGTAGCCTGCTTAAGAGAATGAAAATATCTGATGTTTCTAACATGTTAGCTGTCACTATGCAGATAGATTCTGCTACTGATGTGGCCAACGGATAAATTAAAAGGTTCGCTGCTCGGAAACAGCTCTTAAGCAATATATAGTCTGATTGCCCTGTGGTTTTTAAAGTGAAGTTGTCTTTTATCTATAAAGTCTTTTCCCTTTAGCTGGAAATGATCTTCTCTTCTTTTATCTATCAATTTATTCCTGTATTTATCCAATGCAAATGTATTCAGTGTTGAGGTTTCAAAGATGAATAAGACACACTCTGTCCTCAAACTTTGTATAGTTCAATAGAAAATAAATGCATAAAGGATTGGGTGAGTGTATTCTCTTTAAGCACAATAGTTTAATTAAAATATGGATTATATAAAGAGAGAAAATGCAAATTTCTTTCCTAAAAGGAAAGATGATATAGTTTGTTCTAAATGGACAGAACAATACACACAGAGGTCAATGGAATATATTTTTATAGTGAAATCAGTGATTGTGGCCCTGCACAATGAGAAAAACTTTTTGACGAAAAGTTTCTATAATAAATTCCATGATCTGAGCATGCAGACAAAACAAGATAGCAATGGAGAGCCATTGAAGGTCTCATGCAGATGAATAATCTGAAAAGAATTTCAATTAGACAACTGTACAGAATGGCTACAAGCCTAAAGACAGGGGACTAAATTAAGAGACTAAGTGAACTTGGCAAGAGAAAACAAGGACCAAACCAAGGATAGCAGAAATTTGATAAGCAACTATGTAAGGCCATATAATACAGAAAAGACTTATTTACTTGGCAAGTGGGCATGTGTATATGTTTATCTGTATTTTTGTGATTGTACATGAAGTGTACACTAGGAGAGAAAGGGAATAAAATGGTAAGGCAAAATGATATTATTATTGTAAATTTTAGACTATATCTTATATCTCTTAAATAAATTATAAACCCCCCTTTTTTTTTTCTTTTTAAGTGCCGAGGATTGAGTTCATGGGCACTTTGCCACTGGGCTATTTTCCCAATCCTTTTTCATTTTTTGAGACAGAATTTTACTAGATGAAGGTTGGCCTCAAACTTGTGATCCTTCTGCCACAGTCTCCCAAGTCACTGGGATTATAGTCATGCAAAAATGAGCCTAGCTAAATTACAAACTATTTTACAGTCAATTATTCTCAGATATTTTTAAAAATTGTGGTAGACTGTATATATTAAAAATTGCATTTAACCATATTTACATCAATTTTCAATTTTTTTGTCACCCTAAATAAACCTTTGTAACCACTAAACAGTAACTCCCCATGGAAACCATATGTCTCTCAAACCTATGTAATTCGTAACCATATTTTGTCAATTATAATTTCAATGTAACCTTAAGTGTGACTTTTTAAAATTCATGCTTCCTCTCACCTTTCCAGATGTCCTCCTTATCTTTCATTTGAACTTCCTGTCTTTGCACCATGGTAATGGGTTTATGATCCTTCCAGTCATTTTGCTGCATTGCTGCCATAATGTTCATAATAAATCAAAGGCATGTCACATTAATCTTTTGCTTAAAAGGCAAATAAATAAAAATATCTCTTTGTCTTTTAATTTTCCATAGCGATGGAATCAAACCTTTATTCTTGATTCCTATCTACACTTCTATTCTCATTTCTCACTCCTAGTAATGTATTTCTCTAAATTACACTGGATAAATCAGACCAAATGTTAGCTCAATAGCAATGATATTTGCTCTAAATTATATTCCTTATTCCCATTTTTCAGGATTTAGAAAAAAGTATGTCTTCGATGTCAATGAATTCTTTCTTAGTAACTGGAAGATAAGCTAGTAGCTCAGATATCACATTCAACTGATATTAGTCTGGCAATTCAGATGTATAGACACCATATCATTTTTAACCCATCTACCCATTCTTGCATTTATCCAATGGTATATAAAAAGGATGACATAATCTGTGCTAAATAAAGAATATATTGGAGAGAATAAATGTCTATTCTATGCCAGAAGAGTTCTTTCCAATTACAGAAGAGAATACATATTTAAGCAAATTTAGCAATGTAAAATGTATATATTATTTTTAAATAGTTCAGTAGAGAGGATGATTACCTATCTTTGGTATGTCCAAAGATGGATTTATTTCAAAGGAAGTATTTTATGTAAAATTTAAAGAACAAATTAGCATAGGACAAATATACAGGAGAGAGCATAGAAAGACCATTCCAGGGAGAGGATGATACTTTCTAGGGTACTGTCTTTCTACTGAACTAACTATAATGTTTCATTCAATCATTCAACTAATATAATTGTTATGTGTAAGAAATGTGATATTACGAATTCAGATATACTTATAGATGTATAGTTTATAATCTAAGTTTATCCTTCAGAACCTAAATAAGAGATACGATTCAGGAATGCCAAAAATATAGGGATCAGCTCTCTAGCCCACCCATGCTTAGCACAATTCAACAGTAAGACAGCAAACACACTATAAGCAATTCAGTATGTGATTGTCTCCCACGTTATCTGACTTAAAATGATTAGAGAAAACTCTAAAATCCCTCCAAATGCACTGAACTGCTGAAACAAGAAAACAGTATCCTACTCCCGAAAGATGTGTTTTCCCCCAGAAGCATTAAGATGGATGAGTTTTCTGATATTCATCCCAGCACCTGCTCGTTCTATTCACCAAGCTGCTTAATCATGCATTCCTGCCAAAAGGTTGACAGGCCATATTTCCTAATATGTTTTAATAGCCAAAATTACAAAATAGTAGATATGATTTACTTGACATAGCCACCAATTTTGGACACCCCCAAATATTCACTTAGGTTATTTTAGGCAAAAATCATCCCTTAGAAAAGGGAAATATTTGTGTAAATGCAGTCAAATTTTTATTGCATGCATTAAAACCCAGAGGGGAGAAATGGTAGATAATAAAACAACAGGGTTTTTTTTAAGCATATGCAAGTATTTACTATGTTTAGCAACATATTTCTCTTCAGTTTTTGTTGTTGTTTTTCCACATTGGATATGTAAGCCAGTTTGCAATCTCTGGATGAGTACCTCCCTATCCCAAACCAGCCTTTAACACATTTGAGGAAGGTTGGGGTGGCCTGCAAGGAGGAACATTCTTTGGTTGTATACATTTAGCTGTCTATTTGACATGACATTTGTCTCATAAGACATGAGAGTACCTGTGTAAGAGTAGATGTGGCCTAGCAGAGAGAACTCTGATGATCATAGGTGGAATTTTCATGATTCTAGGCAAGTACTTCCCTTAAGAACAATATTCTAGTAAAAACAGTGAAAAATAAAAAATGCAAATACAAATAAGAGACATTCAGTTAGCCTCATGAGCTCAGATGAGTGTCACTCTCATTGCTCTAACATAGTTGAAACAGACTTTTTACTAAACACAATAATTAAAATATCCCCCACTGCCTTGTCAGATTAGTGGTAATTCAGTGGAAAATCCTTATTGGTCCTGAGCATCTGAAATAAATAAAATGAAATAAAAGGAAAACAAACCAGACTTTTCTTTTGAGTCATCTTTCTTCCTAAATTGCAAATACTATGTTCACTGTAACTTCCAGGTGACTTTCCTATAAATTAATCATTGTTTGTCTAACTGCTTGGCCTCATTAAATTCTTAAAAGCTCTGTTCTATCATGATCTTGATAATGCCACACAGACTGAGCTGGAGGTTAGAAGCCGTTTTGAGTGTTCTTTTATTAGGGGCAGTTAAGAATAAATGTCACACAAAATCAGACTTGAGAAATCATTGTAAGTTTCAAGTATAGTAGCAAACTCAAAATTTACTTACCTACAGACACACAATAAATATTAGAGTGGCCATTGTACTTTTGAGTTACTTTTGTTTTGTCAGATGAGAAAAAGCCAACAAATTAGAGCATAACCTATAACTGAATCAATTTCTCAAATCTGGCAATATAACACATCATAGTTCATTATTTTATAAGGGTAGTGATTCCCAGGAGGCTAATCTCTCTGCATCTTTCTAAAGGATGAAGGCAATAGATAATTAGCATCATATTTTCCTGTGAGGCGATGAAGGGAAAGCTGCCATTTCAGTTATTTCTTTCCAGGGATGCAATTTGGCCTGTTATTTTAAACAGAGAAGTCAAATAATTCTCAGTGGTTTCAAAGCGTGAATGAAAACAGTGGGTTTCTGAGTAAGCTCTGCAACAAAGTGGTTAAGAACATTATTAAGAATTCTGGCCTCTTATCTAACCATTTAGATTAATTTATTTTTGTCTCATTTATAATTCTCTATTTTAAAAAATCTTGGCACAGAAATTAGTTGCTTATCCATAGTATGTTAGATAAAATTTATGGGAAAAAATTAGTGATTTTTGCAACTTGAATCTGGTGTCTGCATCCTCTCTCCCACCCAAATGCCAAGTGCTCTTTCTCTTTGATGTTTTTTCTCTTTTATGTAAGACCAGGTATGGAAGAGAGATTGGAGAGCAATGGATTAATAGTTATTCGCCTCCACTTCCCTAAAATGCATTATAACTCATAATTACAAATGAGGTCAACATTGATCCTAACCTTCAATAGGAAGTGAGTGTCAAGTTCATGGACAGATAAGCTCCTTCTTATTCAACAGTATACTACAAAGACTATTCATGAAGTGAATGGTGTCAGAAAGAAGCTACATAAAATACTAATTGATTAATACTATGACATCAGGTATATCATTTCATCTTTCTGAGACTCATTTTCTTCACTAATAAAATCCATATATTGTTCTAGCTTTCTTCTGTCTTCAGTTCACCATATTTATATAAGCAAGATTTTAGATGGACTTAAGGCTCCTTTGTTATGCTTTCATTATCATATATTAACTCAGAAAAAAAAGCATCTGATGAGTTCTATTATTCATTCGCAAAACAGAACTTTCACAGATTCTGCTTCCCTCCAAGAATGCTTCCACCTACCAGTGTGACAAGGGACTTGACCACATGATCCCAAGCCAGTGAAATGAAAGCAGGCACGACATCTGTGCTTTCTACAGGGGTTTTTTAAAGCTTGATGAGGAAGCACACAGAGCCCCATGTTCCTTTCTCCTCTGCCAAGAGAGCAGTCAGTAACATCCCAGATTAGCTGTATTCCAAAAGCCAAGGGCAAGAGGGAAGGCAATGTGGAGCAAAGCCCTTTTGATTTGCATTGTGCATTTGAGGAAAGAAAGAAGCAAGCCTTTGTCATTGTCAGTCACTGGGATTTGGGTAATTTTTTTTTCCCCTACTAATCCACAAGGATAGATTCCTAAAAATTTTTCTGCTGCATAGAGAGTCCCTTGACCTACCATGGTTTGATTTACAATTTTTCAACTTTATGATGAAATGAAATTGATGCACATTCAGTAGAAACTACACTTTGTATTTTAAAGTTTGATCTTTCCCCAGGTTATTGATATACAATAAAATAATCTCTTTTTATGCTGTGCAAGTGACAGTGAGCTGTGGCTGCTACTGAGACACATGGTCATGAGAGTATTTTCAACTAGAACATATTTAATTTAAGGTGAGATTATCAGTACATAACCCTATTATGAATCAAAGAGTATTTGTATTCTATTTGTTTACGATTACATAGACATATTAATATTTCAATATATGTATTATTTATATGTAAGATTTCATCATGTTTTATTATTTTCACTATATTTATAAGTATCAGTGACCTCTGTTATAGATTTAAAAAATTCTGTCCATCCTTCCTGGCTCAGTTTGAACTGCAATTCACACACTCTCCATGACTAATTCATAAATAACAGAAACTTATTTTCTCAGTATCTCAGAGGGTAGGAGGTCCACTTAGGGCTCACTTGCCTGATGAGTGCTGTGTCCTCTGGAGAGCAGGAAGGCTGTGCCTTCAAACTGTGGCAAAGTAGAGTGGGAAGAGAGCCAAAAGCTACATGAAGCTTTCTTTATTAGGAGCCTTCATCCTAGACATGAAGGAGGAGACTTCATGATTTAATTACCTCTTAAAGACCCCTCTTCCCAATACCATCACATTGCACAATTGAATTTGGAAGGGGCACATTTAAATCAGTGTTTCTCATCCACGCCTGTTGGCCTGACCTGTTGATCTTTATCCTGCAGTTCCTTATTGGATTTGGACCATGGATGGCAGAGCCAAGAGTACTGGAGGAGAAAACGTTCATGCAACTGTCCCCTCCCCGTGCTGTTGTCCCAATCATTCTGATAGTGACTACAGTCTACAGGACAGATCCTCTCAAAAGGCCTTCCCCCTTAAGGCAATGAGCTCTTTTCAGGTTCCACTGACCCAGTTTCCTCTCCTATCCTTTCAAGACTACCCAAGTGATTTTCAGTTATTGCCAGTCTCTGGAGAGTCTGCTACCCTGTGATGATACTCCTAACTTGTCCCATCCCTCATAACCATCCCCTTCATTAGTCTACTCAGTTTGACCTTTGAGCTTGGCATCTGTGGCCCATGATGAACTCAGTGCTATAATATCATGTAAACTGTCTTTCATCCTTCTTCCGGATGACCCACATATTATCATTTTTGTCTTTTTTTATGGTGAAATTAATTTTAATTGTTATTATGGTTTTATTAACCACAAGTGAATGCATTTAAAGAAAATCTGCATTTAAACTCTTTAATCTACTTATTCAAATATACTATACCAGTTCTCCTTTTCTTCAAACCTGAATGTTTTCTTTCAACAAAAATTTCTATGCATATTTCACTGAGATAATGTTTCATATATTTTTATATATTTTCATATTTCTTATTTTTATTGAGAAAAGGATACATTAGATTTTATATTCTGACTTGTAAACTCTGGCATAGAGTCACACTATTTTGTATAACTTTTAAATATGGTTACTTCCAATAAATTGGCTAAATTGTGTGTTAAATATCTGTGATTTTAATTCTGTTCTTATTTCTGAATCATATACATGTAGGCTATATTTTCAACAACAATCATGTTTAATATAGATGTTTCACAATGCTAAAATGAAGAACTCTAATGTCACCTTACTAGTAATTCCCAAGAAGATCCTTGTTTTCTACAAAATCAAGTTCTCTTTATACTCATCTCATTGTTTCATGAAAGGAATAACTTAGCAGTTGGGTAAAACAGCAATGTTTTGATTCAACTTGCGCCTCTTTCAAAATTCAATTTTTGCAATGTGATAGTATTAAGAGGTGGGACCTTTAAGAGGTAATTAGGCCATAAAGACGTCCCCCTCATGGCTAGTATTAAGACTCTTAAAGTAAAGGTCTCCTGTGAAACACTATTAGAGCTGTGTTTCTCAGAGGATGGGTCACTGCATTGAGCTTGTCAGACCTGCCCTGCTGGAGCATGAGTCTGGAAAGCTATTACCTCCCTGCAGCTATTTGGTTAGTGTATTCAGCTTGTTCATTGTGACCTAGATTTTCCTCACAGGAAAGTTTCAAGATGTTGTTTCCACTTGAGACATTGAGATGCCCCTGCTGCAGCACTGGATTTCAGGCTTATCCTCTAATACAGTTCAAACTTGACCACCTGAACCTTGAGAGTTTTCATTGAGTGGTCTGATATCTAGTCCAAATTTTATTCATTTTCTTTGTTTCCCTCATAAATATTAACCTAACCACAAGTAATTAATAAAAATTTGTTCCAACACACAGCTTCATTGGTTTGTACATTATTTTAATAGAGGGCTTTAACATTTAACTTTACAACAAAATGACTGTAGTGTAGCCTGGATTCAAAGCCCTTCCATAAATTTCCCATAGCAAATATCTAATACTCATCTCTCTCTTTGCTGCCTTGTCAGATGCATGATCTCACCAAACTAAGTGTCACCATTCTGTACATCGACATTATGTTTTTCACATTCCAACACTATGAGTCTGTATTGCCATCTCTGTACTCATTTTCTTTTTTCAAATTCTATTTTGAAACATTTATTAATTATCCTGATAAGATAACATCTAGGATTAGCATTTTTAAGACTAATGCCACATTTATAGTGTCTGTTAGTTAACTTTCTGACACTCTAACAAAAAACTGGAATAATTAACTTAAAGATAAAAGTTTATTTGGGCTCACAGTTTTGGCGATTTCAGTTCCTTTGGGCCGTGTAGTGAGAAAGCATATCATGGCAGAAACACATGGTAGAGAAAAGCCTCTCCTTTCATATCCTGAAGAGGCTGAGACTTGGGGTTTCACTATTTCCTTTAAGGGAATTCCTCCAATGACTTAAAGACCTCCTACTAGGTCCCAACTCTTAAAGTTTTCATTAACTCCTCATAGTGCCATAACTCAGGCATAAAGCACATGGAACTTTAGGGAATACTTATCCAAATCATGGTGCATAATAATAACAAGAAAAACAATTGTTATACCTAAAATATATTAAATTATTAGCAAAACCCGAATACTAGACTAAGCAATGTGGTGTGTGTGTGTGTGTGTGTGTGTGTGTATACACACCAATCTGTACTTTTAAAGAAAAATATTCTGTGATACTTGCTGATGCATGCTAAAGGAGACTTTATTCAAGACCATCACAATAGATATATGAACCAGTGCATTAAGATCTTGCAGTGAGGAAAAGAGAGGCAAGAGATTGTGCTCAAGACTAAATACAAGATGGGCAAGTGAAATTCATATCCAAGGGTCAGGTGGGAAGATTCAGTGAATGTGAAATTACTAAGCAGATACATCAAGGGGAAGGGAAATTCTGGCCAAATGTAGTTAATATGATTCTTGCTAAAGATAGCCCAGCATGATGAGGCATTGCCTAGAGAATAGAGGATGAGGAAAATGATCTCAGATTTAGGGTGACTGAAGGTGGGATGTTCTTGCTAGGTTGACTTAAAAGAGATTGCTAAAACTTAGTTTTGCAAGAAAGTACAGATGGGCCTAGGAGAAGTTGAGAAGCCTGATTCAATTTTGGCCAAGGAAAAAAATCTTTGTTAACACACACACACACACACACAAACACACACAAGTGTGTGTTTATGCAAAAACACATACAAGTGTATAATCACATTTAATATTTACATCTAGAAGATAATTTTATATTTCTATTTTGGAAAATATAAACTTAGATCATAACATTAAAATTGAATATTTTTCTGTAGATCAGCATAGATTGTGTGTAAGAAGTTTCTAATACAAATGATTAGATTTTACTTTATATGCCAACAATGAGGTTTGAATGCATTTATTACCACACCCCAATCTACCAGACATATATTTGTCATGATGTGCAAAGTTCTTTTTGAGGAATTTGAAATGACTAGTGATGTGCGTATGGACAGAAGAGGTAAAAAATAACTTTAGAATATCACTGGGAATAGCAAAGGAAGATGTAAGAAAACATTTTGTGTTGAAGTGTAAAATACCTAACAATCTCTATTAATTTGTGAAAGAGATTAGACAGTCAGAGAGAATCTTGTGTACTGCACTAAAGAGAGAGACAACTGGGAATGCAGTTTACTGACTGCTCTCACTACAGACTAGCAGACCAAGAGAACCAAACATGACTAGGCATAACCATTAAAACATGTTCTAAGAAAAGGTAGACAATTACCTAAAAATTGCAAAAATGAGTACTCATTAATGGTGTTGTTTTCTCCTGGGGAATTCTGTGCATAGGAGATAGTATTTTAACAAAGAAGACCATCCTGGTGTCTCTGAAATCAAATGTGAGGCAATTCTATAGGACTATATATATGTGCATAGACTATGGGTGATTTGAACACTCATGTACATGAAGAATTTTAGGGTAATTCTGGCTGGAGAACCTCTGTGAAGCTGATTGGGAAGATTTCTATATTGTTATGGTTTGGATATTAGATGTCCCTCACAAAGTTCATGTGTGAGACAATGCAAGAACATTCAGAGGTAAAAAAATTGTGTTATTAAAGCCTTAACTCAATTAGTGAATTAATCCTTTATAGAGATTAACTGAATGGTAACTGGGGGCAGGTAGGAGGGTGGCTGGAGGAGGTGGGCATTGGGGGCATGCCTTTGGGTTATATATTTTGTATCTGGCAATTGAAGTGTCTCTCTACTTCCTGATAATGTCCTGAGCTGATTTCTTCCACCACACTCTTCCACCATAATATTCTGCCTCACTTTTAGCCCTGAAGAATAGAACTGGTTGAGACCTCTGAAACCATGAGGCTGAAAATAAACTTATTCTCCTTTAATTGTTCTTGTCAGGTCTTTTGGTCACAGCAGAGAAAAAACTGACTAAAACTCAGTCTGTGATGCAGTTTTTATTACTGAGCAGCAAATCATCTTTGCTGTCCCTGGAGTTCACTAACCAAATCAGAGATGGTTTATCAAGATCATTCACTGACTTCCACCCTTATCTCATTTTTGTTTTCATGGATATCATCATCAAGTACTCTTTAAAATCTGTGTTAATGGCAACATTTAAAACTTTTACAAATATTTGTTTTTTTGGTGTTTAGCTTTTTGAGCTCTTTATATACCCTAGTGATTAGTGCTCTATCTGATGTGTGAGGGGTAAAGGTTTGCTCCCAAGATGTAGGCTCTCTATTCACCACACAAATCATTTCTTTTGCTGAGAAGAAGCTTTGTAGTTTGAGTCCATCCCATTTATTGATGCCCTTCAGTAGATGAATGGATAAAATATGTGTCATATATACACAATGGAATATTACTCAGCAATAAAAGAGAATAAAATCATGGCATTTGCAGGTAAATGGATAGAGTTAGTGAAGACAATGCTAAGTGAAGTTATCCAATCCCCCCAAAACAAATGCCAAATGTTTTCTCTGATATAAGCAGACTGATTCATAGTGGGAGGGAGAGGGAGCATGGGAGAAATAAACAAACTCTAGATAGGGCAGAGGGGTTGAAGTTGGGGCATGGACTAATTAATGATGGTGGAATGTGATGATCATTACTATCCAAAGTACATGTATGAAGACACAAATCGGTGTGAAAATACTATGTATACAACCAGAGATATGAAAAATTGTGCTCTATATATGTAATAAGAATTGTAATGCTTTCTGCTGCCTATAAATAAAAAAATACATAAAAAATAAAATAAAGTAAAATAATTTCATTTAAAAAAACTTTAAAAAATATTTAAAATCATACAAATATGATATAACCACATCAAACTCTAATGGACACCCCCCAAAAAATTTCATAAAATACTTTGCTACTGAAATAGCACCTTTAATCATAATAAAAATAATTTGAGTTTAGCACATTTAAATATTTGAGGTGAGGTATCAAAACATTTGCTTTTGCATTTGTGAAGTGAACAGATATATTAGTCCTTAAGAGTTGAGTTGGGCAGGCAGTTTAGATAATTTGACACTAAGATAATTGCCCTGGCTGTGACTTTCATTGGTGGAATTGTGATTAAGATGGTCTTAAGGTTACCCTGAGCTTGACTAAATTTTAGGCTGATTTCTTCATGCCTGTAGAACCCTGAAATCCATTTTCTTCAAGTGGTTGTTTTAGAATACTTCATTTTCTTCATGCATTTACTTTAAAACGCTTGCTAATTGACAATTTTGTCTCTGCCCCTTTGGGGTATAAAACATAAAAGCAACTTGCAAGTGTTAAAACTCAAGAATATCTTTCTCAAAGACCTGGGAGCCATCCCTTTAAAATGTAGTTCATCATCATCATCATCATCATCATCATTAAAGAAGATAGAATTTCTCTTTCCTGTCCCTGTGGGAAACCAGGAACCTAAGTTCTAAATTCCATAGCAACAATTTACAAACAATAGATGGACTTATCACTTTGACCAAACTCCCACTAACTTTCACTGGTACTTTTTTTAACTAGCTCACCCCTATTTAAAAATACACTTCAATATTTTGTTTTAATAGATTTGAGTTCAGTCTCTTCTTTTGCAATAGTACTGAATAAGGGTACATTGCCTGTTTAACTCCATCCAGTGATGTTTCTCCTTGACCATGGCTGAATGATCCGTGAACCTGTTTCCACATTCAGAGAAAAGAGTTTACTCTGACACCTATGATTTCAAAATGGAGTTTCTTGTGCTTTCCAATATCTGAGCATCTAGTTATAAGTATTTTTCATTCTTCCTACTCATATATTAACAATAGAAAGACTAAGAATTCAGTTCTCGATAATTGTAAATTTTGTAGTCAATTTGACTTTCATGTCCAGGAATAATCTGAGCTCTCTAGCAAAACAATACAGTCTTGATATTTGTGGGAATAATTCAGTTCATGAATACATGCTTTCTTTTATAAGTCAGGAAAATAATAATCATAACTGAACTACTGTTCTGACTTTCATAACTACTGTTCTAATTCTGACATTTTAAATTATATATATATATATATATATATATATATATATATATATATATTAGTTTGTGTTTCAAGTAAGTTTTCCTTGTCCCAACAAAATAAAGTGGTAGAAGAGAAGAGTTGTGTGACATTCCAGACTCAGCATGTCCATAAGCAATCTCTCATCCACATGATTTCCAAGAAGCTTTGACAGCCACCTTCCAACATACCATCCACAGAGACCTGACTTTTTCATTGCCACATTTGCTAATATAGGAGATAAAAACATATGTGAATTCAGAAGCCCTAAGTCAAAGTTTCCGCTGGTAACTGGCTAAGGAAATTTTCCAGATCCTTTCCACCAGCACAGAGCAGGGAAAAAGAAAGATCTGAATAGGATATTAGCAAGTGAAAGGAAGATATTATAATGTGGAAAGAAGGGCAAATTCTCTCTCCCTGAAAAGCAGAGCTTCACAGGATTCCTGGACATTAATGTTCCTTTTATAAGGAATTTTAAACACCACAAATGAAAAATCATAAAAGTTGAAAATTGTTCAAGTAATAGTCCTTAATTTTGAAATTTCTATCACCAGTTAATCTGTATGTTTCTATTTTAGAAGACAGAAGATAGACTTGTTCCCTGTTAGAACAACTATTGCTTGGGTTCTTCTAGTTAATGAGTAGTTTTTTTCTTTAAAGAGAAAACAAAAGAATAGGTTTTATTCCCCCTGACCTAGAGAAATCTTATACATAAGGATTCACCATAAATAAGCAAGTCCACAGTGAGCTTTATGGCCACTTCCTAGTCCAAAAGAATATATGAATCTTCAGTTTAGAAAAGAGCTGAAGTTTCTACTGTCATGTGGAGAGCAAGCCCAGACATGGAGGGCTACATCCTTCCCTAGATGCCAGACCTTAGGGAATGCTGGAGAGCTGAGTCCAGTTCAAGGACAAGAGCAATCTCCAAGTAGGTTCCAGCAAGGGGGAGAAAATGAAAGTGAATGTGTTCCTACTCATTATTATTGGAATCTATTATTTGTAGATTGCATTAGGAAGAGGACCAAAGAACTTTCCTGTACAGGAATGACTGGATTGCTATTTGAAGTGTTATCTCCAGCCGGCAATTCATAAGCCTTATGATTTAAGCACAGACCTCCCTTCAAGTCCTTCAGATGTAGTCATTAAAGAATCATCCATCATCCTTTTTTAGTGTTCCATTTCCTCTATTAAGAAAACATAAGCATTACTGTGGCATCTTTTGTAGATTTTAGGATAAATAGACTTCATTAAATTTAAGAGGAAAGATGACAACCAAAGAAATTTTTTAAAAATGTTAGTAACAGCAAACAACCTTTGCTTGAAGGGCCCTGGGAGCAGGTGCACTTCAGGGTAGGCTATGGATACCAATCTCTAATTTACAATGATCATCAGTGGTGAAGCCCAGGACCTAATACTTCATACATAATGTTGGAGATGAAGTTTATGCTTCATTTCCCTTGTTCTAACAGATGACTTCCTAGACCCCAAATGCCACATCAACTCTTGATTTTTCCATCATGCTCATTGACTTCTAACCTTGAAAATTAAAATAGCCAGTACCATTGGTTTTCTGATATTTTATGGGATTTAGATTCAGAAAACAATAAGATTTAATATACACCCTGTTCTTGTTAACCAGGAGTCTTCAATTTGCAGCCAAACTTGGACATGTGTAGCTGGTGAAGAAGAAATATAAAACTTTTGCCTGAAGCCATGCTAAGCGTAACATGTATTTCCAACTTTGTTTCCAAACCTCAACCCAGGTGGTCAGACAACGTCCTGCCATTTCCATTCTTCCTCTTCCAAATTAGAGACTTGGCTCTTAAAAGTACCACCAGCAATAGTTACCACTGAAAATAGACATATTTTTGTCTCATGTGGTTGACAAACAGCTGTTAGATTTGTTTCGGACAATGACAAGAAGCTACTTTTCTCTATTTAAAAATCTCTTTTGCGTTCTTAAACTTTTTGATTAGAAAGAGAGTCTCATACTTTAGGAAAATCTACTGGCATAAGCTAATATGTTTGTGAATCAAATATCTATGAAATAAACATGCTAAGACTTTTAATTTTTACAATTACAATTTCTTTTTATTTTTTTTTAAATGCAAACGAATGTAAATATAATATAACCCAGGTAATAAGTTAAAAAAATACGTGTGAATGGGTAAATGCTTAAAAACTGATATTTGATGTGCAGAATTGAAACACACAGCACGTACACTGAGAGGTACAAGTGCCACAGCAGTGCAAAACTTGAATAAGGCAGGATTGCAGATAAACCCACTACCAGCAAAATGCTGACAAGCCCTGTGTACTGATCATTCAGTCTGAAATTTTTATTTTAGAATTTCTGATTTAACTTTAGAAATCCAAATAAGTGACCAATGCTTTCTTTTTATAGGTGTTAGTGTTACATGTGAAATAATGATGGTGGAATGTGAAGATCATTATTATCCAAAGTACAGGTATGAAGACACGAATTGGTGTGAATATACTTTGTATACAGCCAGAGATATGAAAAATTGTGCTCTATACATGTAATAAGAATTGTAATGCATTCTACTGTCATATATAAATAAAAAGAAAAAAGAAATAAGGAGAGCTTTGGGTGGAAATCATATAGATAATAATGGCTTCCTGTTACTACTACTCTGAAATAATAGGCCAAATACTTTATATGGGTTTCTCCACTAAAAAATTTCATAATTACTCTGTGAGTAATAGATTGAAGCATATAAAATTGTAATATTAGGCATTTTGCTTTTCAAAAAAAAAAAAGAAAAAAAAAAAGCAATTTCATAAGGTTCAACCAAAAAGCTATCTCAGGCTCTATTTTTGCTGAACAGAAAAATAAAGCGCTACCAGGTTAAGTAATGTGATCCAAAATGCAGACAGGTATTTAGCATGACTGGTGTTCAACATCATTTGTCTTGAATTCAAATTACACTAACTTCTAGGATACGCTGTGTTGAGGTTCAACCCTGAGGGTCTGTTTATTTCAAGACCCACAAACTCTGGTGCTTCACTCTGCTTAGGAGGAGGCAGGGCAGTCTGGATTATGCTGGACCCTCGACCTGCCTTCAATTTCTTTCCAGCAAGATCCGTTGGGCCCCCAGAGCATCACCTAGAAGAGCCCACTCTGGATGAACCTTTCTGCAGCCAAAGTCTGTCCTTAAGAAGGTTGACTGAAACATTATGGGACCCCTGTGTGTCTGCTCTCGTGGAACTGTCATCCAGAAACTGGGGGAGAGTGGGTTTAGCGATGTGGCTAGTGGAGAGGTTACATGAGAGACACTTCTACTCCCTGAAGCAAATCCTGTGTCAGGAGCAGGAGCAGCAGGACCAGGAGGAGGCTCAGTGGGAAGCCGACATGCATTGCCTCTTCTACCACCCCAACATTCTTTGCCTCTTGGCTTACTGTCTGAGAGAGTGTGGTGCTAAGCATGAGGCCTGGGTGCTGCTACCTTTCTTCAAGAGAGTTACGCTGTGGAATGAAATAGAAAGGCTGAAAGACAAAGGCAATTTCCTGACTGGAGGATCAAATCCTTGGCTGCTGTTGGGTATCTGCAGAGGCATTGAGGCCATTCATATCAAAGGTTTGCCCAAAGGGACCTGAAGCCCACCAATATCTTGCTTGGAGATGAGAGGAAGCCAGTTTTAATGGACTTGGGTTCCATGAATCAAATATGTATCCAAGTGGAGGGTTCCCGCCAAGCTCTGACCCTTCAGTCCCTGGGTTGTGTGCTTTATGCCATGATGTTTGGGAAGGCCCTTATAACATGGTGTTTCAGAAAGGCGACAGTGTGGCCCTTGCTGTGCAGAACCAACTCAGCATCCCACAAAGCCCCAGTCATTCTTCAGCACTTTGACAGCTGCTGGCCTCCATGATGACTGTGGACCTGCAGCAATGCCCTCTCATTCCTCTCCTCCTCAGTCAGTTGGAGGCACTGAAACTCACAGCTCCAGGCCAGCACACTACTCAAATCTGAACTAACCAGTGGTCACATTGAGATGGCTCCATGTGCCTTGGAAAGAGGCTCTTATCCCTCATTGGAAATTCATCCTTTCTATCCAGGGCTGCTCTTAACAGTTGGTTACCAGGGATGAGGATCCTTATCTCAGTTCTCTCTCTCTGCTCTTTTACCCCAATATATAGGCAAGGGGCCTGATGGGTGGTGAGGCTGGAGGAGAAAGTGAAACAGAGAAAATATGGTGCACAACTCTGAGCTGGACTGCTGGGCTCACATCATGTTCTGCTTTCAAATCTGGAAGCAGGAGAATGTATAAACAGGAGAATAAAGTGAAAGCAGGTTGGTGTGGAGAAAAAGAAAAAAAAAAGACCCACAAACTAAGTTTTCCCCCAACCAATTCAATCTGGTAAACTTCCTAGAGGGAATACGAGTCAATTTGTTTTCTTACTCTGTCAACTAGATGCATTCAGACTTTAAGAATTTGACTCTGAGTACAAGTTCATTCCTTCAGGACCAAAGAAATGAGACCTATATTCCCAGAGAATTCAGGGGAAGAAAGACTTTAGTGCCATTTTGATGTGTGTTTTGAAAACCAGGTAGGGATTCACAATGCTGGGGAGGGGAGTTCATGCTTGGTATTCCTGTATATGTGAATTCTCATGAGATCTGACTTAAATAGTATTTAAATTAATTTCTGCTGTGCAGACCTTTTGTCTTTCATATTTCTCTCTTTTTTTCTCTCTTATTCCTGAGAGTTTAGGCACCCATCATCTGCTGGTTACTCTATGATTATTGTTAAATGTGAGCAAATCTGAGAGCTCTCATGCAAATAGGTCATGGCCAAGTAAGTACTAAATATTTCAAAAAGAAAGAATTATGGATTATCCAAGTTTTAATATTATCTCTGTATATTTTTTAGTGTTTAAAATAGATTTTTGAAAATAGACTTTATCTCTCTGTACCTTTTTCTAAAATTTCATGCTCAAGAATATTTTGATACTATGTCCACAAAATCATAATTATTTTTTGGTTTATTAAGAAGGTGTAGAATAATATCAAAACATAAAAGTTTTATCTATTATAAATGGGCTAGAGATTATTTAACACATAAACTGGGAACTGAGAAAATATGTTCAATCAATTTTTTCAGTGATCTCTGAAACAACTCCAGTGAATGGAAACAGATTTCTCAAATAGTGTTTTACCAAAACATTAACAAATGTTCTGTATATGGGGAAAATAGCACATATGTTTGGGAAATATCACATAACTCATCTTCATTGGCAGATCCACATTATATGACATGTCAAAGTCTTTGAAATTTCACAAAAGAGAAATAACCATGTAACATGTTAACTCCTTGGATTACAATCCAATTTCCAAATACCCTCTGACCTTAAAGGATATATATATATATGTATTTACTTCTCCATAAAAAGTCTATTAGAATCTGGTAAAACATTAGTGTTTGGTAAATCTTATTTTGGTGGACATTGACTTTGAAAAGGAAGATTTGAAGTAAAAATTTCAAGAGCCATCCGTGGGCTATATATGAACCAAATATCAGTATTACAGCTAGTGAATAGGAGAATCTGGTGTTTGGGAATTTCCAGCAGAAATTTCTTCTGGCCAAGAACACCCACATATGTGAGACTTATGCAGCTCTGCCTGGTCCCACACAGGACCGGAGATAGGGTGACCTGCTGCAGCCACACAGCCTCTCAGAGACGGGTGTGACCTGCCAAGATGCCAATCAACCTGCTGACGCAAGACATCAAGAAGTAAGACTCCACTCCTGAAACCTTATCTCTGCCTTTGTTGTACCCTCTTAAAGAAACCACAGGAGCCATTTTCTAATTGTCCAGCTCCAGCTCCTGTGTGGGCTGAACCTATCAGGAGCTGTACTTTAAAACTATAATTCTGACTCTGCTTCTTTTTTCTTCAGTACCTATTTCTGACTTAAGTTCTCTGGTGGCTTATAACCTCCTGGGCAGGAAAAAGGACCCCCCAGTGAGGTGCTGGCTGCCTCCAGATACAAAATCAATCAGAATATTTATTAAGTAATTATTATGTTTAAGACATGCTCCATGCTTTCTCTGAAACACACTTTTAAGAAAGGTCTGGCCCTGAATCTGTTCATTATCTCAGCAAATCACTTAGATATTATTATAGGTTGAAATATGTTTCTACCAAAAAAAATTGAAGTAGTCTTAACCAGTACCTATAACTGTGATATTCTTTATAAATAGTATAAGAGATGATCAGTTAAACTGAAATAATTAGAAATGACTCTGACTCAACAAGAATGGGTCTTGGGAAAAAGTGAGATTTGGACAGTGGCACAAACAGGAAAAATACCACAGGAAGCCTGAAATTATGCAGGTACAAGGTATTTGAAAAAAATTGCATTTCCTATAATAATAACAATGAAATTACTAGAGATAAATTTAATAAAATTAATAAAAATGCATAGAAATTTTAGAAACTAGGGGAGAAGCCTGGAACAGATCCACCCTCCATGAATTTGGAGAAAGAATCCACCCCTTTGGTCTCAGACTCATAGCCTTCAGATCTGTGAGAAAATGAGTTTCTGTTACTTAAGATAACACGTTTGTGGTCCTTTGTTACAATATTCAGAAAAACGAATGCGGACATATTCAGAATACAGTAACCAGCAATATTTCTCCTCTGAAACATCAATGACTACTAGTGCAAACAATATTTATTAAAGAATTTCAGATAAAATAAGACCATATGAAGTCCAAATGTATAGAGATGGCTAAAAAAGGAAGGAGAGTGTTAGAAATAACGAGGAGCCACAAGAAATCAAACACATGCTCGAAAGTAGGTGGGCAAGTCATTTACTTTTGACAGAAGGGGATGCTACAGAACCTGGATAGCAAGTGTGCCTGGATAGCAGCATTGCCCTTCACCCTGACTGAAAAACTTAGGGATACAAGCTACCTTCAATTGGCTAATTAAAAATTGGAATGAGCAAAGGGAAGTGCTATAATTTAAATAGGTAAAATTGGATCCGTTAAAGCTGAATACTATAATCTGAAAATTCTTACAGATAGGAAACATTGTTGGTGGATTACTAAAAAAAAATTAACTTCACACAGGAAAAAAATGCAACTATGTAATAAAATGAATATGTTAAATTATTTGCCTATAGTAATTATTTCATTATGAGTATATCATCTACAAAAACAAGTTGCTTACCTTAAATTTATGCAATGTAAGTAAATAAATCAATACTTTATCATTTCAAACTCATTGTGCTTTTTATTGCTAATAGAACCTATTTTCCAGAATAAATATTGGAAATACTGGATGTTTGCTTCCTTTATCTTTCTTGTCCACATGTCAGCTATTAGGCCACAATACTCTGCAGGTGCCTGGGATCATATAGGTACTATAGGGGAAAAGTTATAACTCCTATAAATTTATAGTTGGAATGGACCATTCATTTCAAAAACATCTATAAGAGGAAAGCAGATATTCATTAACATGTATATTTTATATCTACAGGGAGAAGCCCAGAGAACGAGTAAATCTAAAAAAAAAAAAAAAAAGGTGGCTTTGAATTCTAGCTCTTATTGAACCTTCAACAAATACCAGTACATTTTTAGAGAAGTGACAAGACAAAGGAAAAGAAACTTGAGTGTCAACAGGTAGCAATTTGGGGGGAACACAAACAATAACAGATAAATGTTAGCTGATTAGCTGCTTGATATCAATTCCTCTGGTATCTTCTCATGGCTGATGAGGGCCTAAAACTATCATCAGTGGTCAACTTCTGTTCTCTCTGTAAGAGAGTGTAGGACAGGATACCTATTCTTGTAAATTGATGGCTTGTCTAGGAAAACAGGGAGGACAGAGAACTCTCCTGACTGGATATTTATCTTCAGCTCAATACTCTATATTTGTCTTCAGCTCAACACTCTGATATTCTAGTCTTCCATATTACTCAACCAATTCATATTGTGTGAATGAATAGATGAATTAATAAGGATGAAATGAAGTCTATACTGCTTCAATCATACATACCTAAACAAAAGTTTCTGAATCCAAATAATTTTATTTTTCTGTTTCAATTTTTCTTTTTATTGATGTGTATATGTATTTTTTTGTTTTGTTTGTGCGAGGCACACTCCAGGTGCTGGTACTACAACAGTGATTTGGGGTACCATATACAAGGGAAAGACTTTGAGTTATCTCTAGAAGGATTAACTTGATCAGATTTACTTTGACAGTTAAGATGGGAACAAGTTCAGAGAAAGATATAGACAAGTGATTTTGTAATAGAACTCATCATAGATGCTGGGGTCTTGCCAAGAATCAGCAAAAAGGATGAGAAGGATGATATAAAACAGAGAGAGGAGATGGCATGGAGTTAGTGAACACCTGGAGTAAAATGAGAGACTGGGATTTACATTATTAGCTAGTGATGAGATGAAATAAGAAGTAGAAAAAAGGGAGTTTTTCTTTTTCTTTTTCAAGATGGAGAGAGATTTCATGTTCAGCTTTGGGCATGCTCTATCTATATGCCAGGCTGATGGTACAACAGTGTTTTGCTTACCTCAAGGGAATTTTGGACATGGAGGGAAATGTGCCACAAATATTGTTCCTCATGTTACAGAAGGGGGGATCATTCATGAGACTCAAAGCTACACTGAGTTTTGTGCATAATTAACATCTTTTTTAAGTGAAAGACACTTCAAAATTTTTTATTTTAAAGGAAAAATGTTGGCTATAAGAAAGTTGGTGATAATGTTTGTATTTTTAAGAAACTTTGATCTTATTTCTCTATAGACAGTAGATAATGCTGATAAATGTATGAAGCATAGAAACTAATGCATGTGTTTGGGTATCACATATATAGCATAAAGTTGGGTCTCTTTCCTAGTGAATATTCAAAACAACTTCTTCCCAAATAGCCTCAGTAGAGAAAATGAGCATGATATCTTTATAGAATCACATTTTTGGTATTATAACTAAAGGTCAGTTGTCATATTTGGTGTGATCTCTGATTTTTCAGGATTTTATAGCACATTAAATCATATCTGTCAGGATATTGCTATTTCAGCTTTGGTTAAAAATGTTTTCATTCCATTGTATATGTTGTACAGCACATTTTATAAAGAGAATAATTTATTCAGAAATTTGGGATACCTTCTTTTATACACAAACCCAGAATAGGCATTTTGCACAAATACTTAATTCATTTTAGCTTTTAGAATAACAAAATTAGAATTGCACATTTACAATGAGATCATCTGCTAATGACATTTTTATGTAATGTTAGCAGAATGTGGAATATTTCTATTCTACTTGCATTACTTCAAAGAAATTGTGTGTTTATAAAACAAAGACAGTCTTTAGAATGATACTCAGATGAAGAGAAGTGTGATTTTTTTTTTCAAAATAAAGTCTTCTTTATTGATATCCCTCCCTTTTCTGGTGATGCAGAATGATAGACCTGCTAACCTTGAAAGACCAGGATAGAAGAGGTGAATTAATTAGTCACTCAGGATAAATTAATACGTAAATCAAATATAATATAACCTAAGAAACAGGTTCAGAAATATGTGTGAATGGGTAATTGCTTAAAAAAATGATATTTGATGTGCAGAATTAAAACACACAGTGCATACACTGAGGGGTACAAGTGCCACAGCAGTGCAAAACTTAAGTAAAACAGAATTGCAGGTAAATCCACTAACAGAGAATCAGCAAAATGCTGACGAACCTTCATTCTGCCCTGAGTAGTATCATCCAGGAGAATGTCCCTCATTCCCAGGTTATTACACCAATTTAGCAGGAAATCGTAAATTATCAGGATTATCCAAATATTATTTTAGAAGTTTAAATTGCAAGGCCTCTATTCACATAGTTGAGCACATTGCATACTGATTGTAAAGGTGGACTGTCTTAGGGATTTTGCATTTCAGGGATAATATCAGTTGCAGACTGGCCAGTTCATTGCTAGACTCTCTGAGAAGTTAGAGGGATGTATTAGTCAATAATGATTAGTCTGTTTCAACATTCTAGATTCTAGAAATAATTTTCATTGAAAAATATCTCAAATCTCATTCATCTTTATAACTTTGAGCCCACGGTGAAACCTGTCAGAAAATAATTTGTCATTAAATTTAAACAATAAAAAAATAAGCATATTACAGTAGTCCATATTATCTGAGATTTCACATTACACAGTTTGTTTGCCATTATCAATTATGATCACATATTGTTAAATGGAAAATTCTAGAAATAGACATATCATGCATTTTAACCAACTTCTATCAAAGTAGGATGTTACTCAATTTTATTAATAGTTCTTGGTATTATTCTCTTACTATGACTATAAATTAATCATTTCCATAAGTATGCCTAGGGAAAAAACATAGTATCTATAGGTTTTAGAACAATCCATGGTTTTGAGTATCTGTAAAACATCTTGGAATGTATCCTTTGCAGGTATTGGGGAATAATATATAACAAACTTCAATATGTACAAGCTGGGAAAAAAACATATGAGGTTGGCTCATGATTAGATTCTTTGGAGTGTGAAAAAGCAGAAATGTATCTCCCATACTTGCTTATTTCTTCAATGATAATAACGATGGTGGATGTAATGCATTCCACTATTGTCATGTATGTAAGAAATAAATTAAAAAAAAGAAAAGAACTAGTTCTTGGTTTAATAATAATAATAATAATAATAATAATAATAATAATACATTGATGGCAATCTACTATAATATGCTCTCTTTCACTTCAATTTAATTATTTGAGTCCACAATATTTTTCTTAGTCTTGATAATGCTTTGCCATTTTTTTTTGAAAAAGAAACCTTGTTTGATTGATATTTTGTATTATTTTTCTATTGACTCATTTCATTTATCTCTGTTCCTATATTTATTATTTCCTTCTTCCTCTAACTTTGGTTTAGTTTTTCTCTTTTTTTTCCTAGTCTCTTCCAATATAAAAATAGGTGTTGGTTGTGATTTTTCTTCTTTTTTAGTATAAATACTTGCAGCTATAATTTTTCTTTCCTTTTTTTGCTACATTACAAACGTTTGGTTTCCTGTTTTTTTAATTTGTCTCAAGATATTTTGTAATTTCCCTTGTGATTTCTTCTTTGACTTGTTAAGTATTAAAAGATTTTTAGTGATTAAGTGGATATTTGTAGATTTCCCTATTTTTCTGCAATTGATTTCCAGTTTTATTCCATTACCACCACAGAAGCTACTTTGTATGACTTCAATTAAAACATTAAGGCTTACTTTATGGCCTCACATATTATCTATTCTGGAGAATATTCTATAACCACCTCAGGAAAAAATATTTAATGTAGTATTGTGGTGTAATGTGTCCTGTGTGTCTGTGAGGTTCCGTCCATCTTTAGCATTGTCCAAGTCCTCCAATTCCATCTTGAATTTCTGTATTCATTCCATTATTAAATGTAGATATGAGGTCTCTGATATGAGGCATCTTAATATTATTGTAGAGCTATCTATTTCTTCCTTTAGTTGTGTCAATTCTTCATTTACTTAGGAGTTCTGATGTTTGGTACATATGTTTATAATAATCATGTCCTTGATTTGCCTCTTTCATCTTTATCTAATGACCTTCTTTGTTTCTTACATAGTTTTTAACTTAAATTCTACTTTTAAATATTAGAAAAGCTATATCTACTCTCTTTGGGTTACCAACTGCATGTAATATATATTTTTGGTACTTTACATTTCAATTCATTCAGTTTCATGAACTGAAACTCTTTTAGCAAGAAAATAGTTACATCCTCTTTCTTTATAAAATTTATTCTAACAACCATTGTCTTTTGATTGGGAGGTTTAATATATTTAAATTTAAAAGAATTATGGTTAGGAAATTATGCTGCTAAATTGTTAATTTTTTTTCTCTGTATAATATCTTTCTAGCTACAACATCACTAGGTGTTCAGAAGTTTTCATTCCACAATCTTAAGGGACCACTCTTGGACACTCAGCCCTTTCTTGACTGTCATTATGCAACACATAACTGTAGTAAAGAAAAACAGAACTTCAGCTCAATCAATCAGAAATAGCCAGTTAGACTGTAATCATTTAATCAGGGACTTTCCAATGTAATAAACCCAATAAAGCAACTGTAGAATAACAAATCAATTATTTACTCTAACAAATGTTTTCCTTTGCATTCCTTCATTGGAGCTTATAAACCACTTCTAGTTTGGAGTAGTCTAATTCATTACTCTTATTTGCTTAAATAAACTCTTTGATTTTTTTTGCTTCAGTTTACCTTTTAAACAGCACAATATAGGACATTCAAATTAGAAACAACAAAATTATATGGGAGTTTAGGAAATATTCTTAAAAATATAAGTCTAATATGCCTAAAGTATGTAAACTCTGTAAGTTAATTCAGATGAAGTTTAATAATTTAATGAAATTATTTAATCAAATTATTTGTTTCTAAATAAGAAAATATTCATGTTTGTTTTAGACACATTTTTCATTGCTGTGACCAAAAGACATGATAAGAACAATTATCGAAGGAAAAGTTTTTTGGGGGGCTCACAATTTCAGAGTTCTTAATCCATACATGGCTGACTCCATTCCTCAGGGCCTGAGGTGAGCATCATGTTTGAAGTGTGTGGTGGAGGAAAGGAGCTAAAAGGAGAGAGAGAGAGAGAGAGAGAGAGAGAGAGAGAGAGAGAGAGAGAGAGAGACAGAGAGAGAGAGACAGAGAGAGAGAGTTAGAGAGTTAGTTCTCTTTGCTGCAGACAAAATATAGTCAAAGGCACCAATGACTCACCTCCTACAGGCACACCCTTCTTGCCTACAGTTAATCCCTATCAATGGATTAATGCACTGATTAGGTTCAGATCTCATAATACAATCATTTCACCATTAAACTTTCTTGCATTTTCCCATACATGAGCTTTTTAAGGGACACCTCATATTGAAGCCATAACAATGTATATAGAATATTGATGGAAGGAGGAATTTAAGTGACATGGTTATATTTTGAAAACAATACAATTTAAGAGGAATTTATAATTTTCCTAAAACTTCTCTTGAAGGCACAGTAGTGAGTACATTCCTTATAATTGTAACAACTGTGTGGCTGGAATTTCCTGAATAATCTGAAAATATTATAATGATATGGTGTTCATATCAACTTTATGCCACCAAAATAAGCATTTTTCAAGCAGTGTAATAATAGTTTTGTAATAATGGTTTCTGGCAGAAATGCATTTTCACATAGCCCTATGCTAAAATTAAGCAGTTGGAATACAAACAAGCTGGATTCAGTGTCCAAGTTTTTTATTATTTGTAGAAGTTGTCAGCAGTTGACATAAAAACTGAAATTCATTGACTGTCTTAAGGGCAGCTTTAAAGTGTCACTAATCATTGCTCTATCACAGTTATTGTACTGATTTAGAGTCTCAATTCTTGCTGATTATGTATGTGAGAAATATTTTTTATTATTTTAAGTAGAGAAAGTTTTTCTCCTATCACCATTTTTTTTTTTACAAATTTAGACAGGCACACCCATTTCCTATTTATTCTGTCATATAAAGAAAAAAATGTTTTATAGCTTCTTTTTTATTCTATATATGGTGATTAACTTTTCTATGCCCATTATTTGTAGCATAGTTGCCAAAATATGCAATTTTTTGACACCCAGAAAGATATGGCAATTGATCTGTGGTTATATAATAGTAAAAAATTTCATATAAACAGGGATTGCATGAATAAATGTGATGGGCAGTTCCAAAACATTCATGGATTACTTCCCAGTCACCTGCAAAATGTTAGCACTGAGAATATACTAAATTGGGAGTATTCATCGATGTGTATATATCATGGATTGAAAATTACTTATAAAGGTGGATGTGGATGCAAGCCTATAATTCCAGCAAATTGGGAGGTTGAAGCAGGAGGTGTGCAAGTTCAAGACCACCTCAGCAACTTAGCAAGGCCCTGTCTCAAAATAAAAAAAAAAAAATCAAAAGAAAAGGGCTGGTGATGTGGTTCAGAAGTTAAGCTTAAAATACTCATAGTTTTTATGTCTACTATAGATGATAATTGATGAAATTTGATAAATATACTAAGAAACAAAAAGTAGATTTAAAAAACTAGTATGTTTGTTTTTTATTGTCATATATTACATAATTAAACAGTGTAATCAAAAAAGGCATCTGAAAAGGGGATAAGCTTTTAACAAGTATATTTATTTTGTTTTGAAAGAAAATATGAGGTTTCTGAAGCAGAGACAAAGTTATTCCTTATAGTTATAAATGCATTGGTTCTCCCTTCATCCACTTTTTTTTTTTTAACTTCAGGGTGAGATAATGATATCAGATGTCACTCTTTTTTTATGTTTTTTTTAATTTAATTTTTTTATTTATATATGACAGCAGAATGCATTACAATTCTTATTATATAGAGCACAATTTTTCATATCTCTGTATACATAGTATATTCACACCAATTCGTGTCTTCATACATGTACTTTGGATAGTAATGATCATCACATTCCACCATCATTAATTATCCCATGTCCTCTCCCTTCCCCTCCCACCCCTCTGCCCTATCTAGAGTTTTTCTATTCCTCCCATGCTCCCCCTCCCTACCTCACTATGAATCAGCCTCCTTATATCAAAGAAAATATTCAGCATTTGGTTTTTTGGGATTGGCTAACTTCACTTAGCATTATCTTCTCTAATCCATCCATATACCTGCAAATGCCATAGCTTTTATTCTCTTTTATTGCTGAGTAACAATCCACTGTGTACATATGCCACATATTTTTTTCTTTTAAAAAAGGGAATGTTTAAACCACAGGAAAATCACAAAGTTTATGAATCTAGAAGATTGTATGTAATGTAGCCATCTGATACCACCTCTGAAAAGAAAGTGAGAACTTTAAGCTTTCAAATATTTTACTGTCATTTGGAGGAGAAATGTTTGGTTTGGGGTTTCATAACCCTTTGAAATATAATCACACTTCTATGGGGAGTAAAACTCTCTCCAGAGACCTGTCACTATCTTGAATATTCATTATATTCATGATATTTAGTCATTGCTTTACTTCCATGACTATTATAGTTATCTCAGATTACAACTATTGCTGTCAATATTTGTTCAGAAAGCTTAATTATAAGAAAACTTCAAAAAATAATAGTATAAAATTAAAAGAATCATGAGACTAATAACGACAATTTTGAAAAATAGGACTATCCAAGAAGTCAGTAGGTTTAAAGATTTACTAGGGGAACAAAAAGATAATGAACAAAAAACAGCAGAAAATATCTAGATTACACTAGTGAAGGGATCCACTGAGTGCAAAGTAACTAAGACACCAAGTGGGAAACCCAGAAGTGTGGCAAATGGGCAGAATGGGATGAACACAAGATAAAATGTGTTTTGAGTACCTGTACAATATCTCCTGAGGCGTGGAATAATGGAGATCACAATTAAACATATCTAAAAACAATTTTTTTCTAATTTGAAACTTTAATTTACTTTGTAGCTTTATCAGAAATATTGGCCTGTTTGTTCCCCACTATCACTATATAAAACTAGAATCATCTAGAAATTTGTCATAATTTTCCTCCAAAAATCTATCTCCTCCAAAAATTTAATATCATCAGATACATTAATGTTATTATAAATTCACTGTATTTTTTTACAGTGGCATCTCTTCTCTCTTCTCTAGACTTTCCACTGTTACTCATACTCCAAACTAACTTAGTAGTGAGTTTTCTAAATTGACCTTTTTAAGGAAGTTAATCACCTATTAGAAATCCTTTAAAGATTCTGCATTTCTTTCTTTCTTTTTCTTTTTTTTTTTTTTTTTTTTTTGTGAGGGGAGTGGGATTGAACTCAGGGCATTTGACCACTGAGCCATATCCCCAGCCCCATTTTGTATTTTATTTCGAGATAGGGTCTCACTGAGTTGCTTAGCATCTTGCTTTTGCTGAGACTGGCTTTGAACTTGCGATCCTCCTACCTCAGCCTCCCCAGCCACTGGGATCACAGGCATGAGCCCATGCCCAGTGATTCTTCTTAGTTTTTACACTCTCCTTTCTTCTCTGAGTGCTGCCTATCTCATTTATTGGTTTGTCTTCTCCCACTCAGGTACATGTACATTTATTCTTAAAGTGCAGTTGTTCACCCGGGGCATTTATTCTAAAAATGATATTGTTTACCAGGTGCATTTATTTTTTCAGTGAATAAATCTGCTAAAAGTAATTGTGACTGAAAAAAGTAATTGTGATTTAAAAATATGATTGGAATAAAGTTTTTCTCTGCTTTGAACATATTTCATTTATTATTCTAACCAATTCCCTATATCCTTTACAATTCAAATCAGTATCATATTCTCTAGGAACTATTATCTTCCTTTTGATTATGTTTTTAAAGGCTTGTCTTTGTGATTTCCTGACATTTCACCATGCTTCTATCATATGATTTCTAAAAGTCATTGTTACATTTTCAGAATATTTTTCTAGATATTACCTCCCAAAAATATTGTATTATTTTTTTTTTTTACTTAAGACTATTCCTAGTTCTAAATATGTGTGCTCAATGAATTTTTGTCGAATAAGAGAGTAAATTAATGAATAAATTAATTGCACAACTGGATAAATGGTGCATTTATTGAATGCCTACTGTGTATCATCAAAATATAAAAGGCAAGGAGTGACATCAAGATGTATTTATTTGGAAAATTAGCAGCACGAAGCACTTTTTCTTAATGGCTTTTGTTATAAATATATGTATTGAAGAAGTTCAGATTATATAATCTTCTGAATAAAAATGACTAATTAGTTAATTTACCCATTTCACCTATTTTTATAAACATATAAAAATGACATTTTCTAACTATATTTATTTTATTCAAATATTGATGTATTTGGGATTATTCTGTCTGGAGCTATTACAAGTAACATTTTATAATAAATCAGGTTGTGTATATATTAAGAGACAAGCATGAATTACTATTGGCTATAATCTTTGCACTGGCATTCCTAAGTCACAGAATATCATTGTCAGTCTTGTCATATAAAAAATAGTTTTCTGTGATGATATGTTTATAACAGTTATATAAGGAAAGATTCATTTCTTCTTATCCTCATGAATGACTATGCTGTTGTCTTTATCCTCATATTTTTTTATCTGTACATTGTAATTATACATACTAATGTGATTCATTGCTATTGTTTGTACATGTATAAATGTATAAAATATAATCGACCAATATCACTCTGCAGTATTTCCACTTTCTCTCCTCTCTTCCCTCTACCTGGTCCATTTCCTCTATTCTACTGATCTCCCTTTCACTCTCAGGAGATTTCCCCTTCACACCACCTTCCCTTTCCTTTTTCTTGTATAGCTTTCACATGTGAAAGAAAAATATATGACACTTTTGACTTTTTTTGTATTAACATAGTATTCTCAAGTTTCGTATATTTTTCCTGCAAATGAAATGTCTTCTTTATGGATGAATAAAACTTAATTGTTTATAGTTTTAATTTGAATTTCCTTAATTGCTAAGATTCTGAACATGTTTTTCATATATTTGTGGGTCATTTGTATTTCCTTTTTTTGAGAAGCGTTAGTTCATATTTGCTCATTTATTAGTTGGGTTATTTGTTTTTTTGATGTTAAGTTTTTTGAGTTCATTATATATACTGAATTTAACCCTCTGTCAGAGAGTAGCTAGCAAATATTTTCCTCCCGTTCTGTAGGTTCTCTCTTCACATTATCAACTGTTTCCTTTTTGATTTTGAACGTTTTAATTTGATGCAATACCATTTATTAAATAATTAATCCCAATTCCTGGTTTTCAGCATTCTATTAAGAAAATCATTGCCTATGCCTATATGCAGAAGTGTTGACCCTGCATTTTCTTTGAGAAATTGCATGGTTTCTCATGTAATTCCTAGGTCGTTGATCCATTTCGAGTTGACTTTTATGCAAGGTGAGGGAGAAAAGTCTAATTTCATTTTTCCACATATGAATAAACAGATTTCCCAGCACAATTTGTAAAATAGTATCTTTTCTCCAATGTATGTTTTTGGTATCTTTGTCAAGGTTAAGATGACTTTACCCATGTGGGTTTGTCTCTGTGTCTTCTATTCTGTTCTATTGGTCTATGTCTCTTAATGCCAGTACCAGGCAAGTTTTGCTACTATAGCTCTGTAGTATAATTTGAAGTCAGGTAATGTGATGCCTCCTGAACTGTGTATTTAGGTTAGAATTGTTTGCTTTATTCTGTGTCTTTTATTCTTCCAAATTAATAAAAACATTAACTAGTAATGTTTTTACTAGTTCTTTGAAGAACATCATTGAAATTTGATGGAAATTGCATTGAATCTTTATATTGATTTTGGTAATATGGCCATTTTGACAATATTAATTCTGCCTTTCCATGAACATGGAAAATTTAGCCACCTTCTTTTGTATCCTTCAATTACTTTCTTCTGTGTTCTATAGTTAGACTATAGAAATTTTTCACTTTCTTCATTGGATTTATTTCAAGATATTTTAATTTTTACAAGCTAATGTAAATGTTTTTTCCCCTGATTTTTCCCCAGCAGATTCATTATTTATATATAACAATATTGATTTTTGTATGTTGATTTTATAACCAGCTATTTTGGTGAATTACCTCTGTAGTATTCTGGTGGCATTTTAGGACTTCTAAATATAGGATCATATCATCTTATAGTGATAATTTGACTTATTCCTTTCCTAATTTTATTTCCTTCTCTTGCTAAATTACATCATTTATCATTTCTAGTACTATATTGGATAGGAGTAGTGAGAGTGGACATCCTTGTCTTGTTCTGGATTTTAAGAGAAATACATTCTGTTTTCCCCATTCACTATGATGTTGACTTTGGGTTAGTGTTGTGTAGCCTTCATGGTATTGACAGAAGTTTCTTATACCCTTTATTTTCTTAATTTTTAAATCCTAAATGAGTGCTGAATTTCATCAAAGGATTTCTTTGCATCTATCAAAATACTGAGATTTTGTTTAATTTTATTGATGTGGCGAATTACTTCTATTGATTTATATATGTTAAATCATCTTTGTAAACCTGGAATAAAACTGATTTAGTCATGATATAAAATCTTCTTAATATGCTGTTGAATATTATTTGATATTTTATTAAAAATTTTTGCATCTAAGTTAATCAGGGATATTGGTCTGTAGTTTTCTTTCCTTGTTGATTCCTTCCCTTGTTTTGGTAACTAGGTGATACTGGTTTCATAGGATGAATTTAGGAGCATTTCATACCCTTGACATTTCTCTGAATAATTTGAGGAGCATTGACATTGCTTCTTTATACCAGAGAACTGGCATTGTTCCGGTAAAAGGCAGCTGAGACTTCAGCTGATCTTAGGTTTTTCTTTGTTGGAAGGAATTTTTTTTTTTACTGCTTCTATCTCATTGCTAGTTATTGGTCTTTTTAGGTGGGATTGATTCAATTTAGGCAGGTCATATGTGTCTAGAAAAGTACCCATTTCTTCTCAGTTATTATATTGAAATATAAACTTTCATAATATCTCTAATGATCTTCTTTATTTCTATGCAGTCTAGGGTGAATTTTTCTTTTTCATCTCTAATTTTATTGATTTGAGCCCTCTCTTTTTTTTTGTTGGTTAGTTTGGCTAAGGATTTATTATTCTTGTTTATATTTTTAAATACTCAACTCATTTTTTATTGATCCTTTGTATTGTCTTGTTTTTATTCTCTGTTTCATTGATTTTTGGCTCTAATATTAATTATTACTTCCTTCTATTAATTTTGGAATTGGTTAATTCTCATGTTTCAATAGCCTCATGATGCATCAGTAGGTTATTTTTTTGTGTGTGACTTTCTGATTTTTATTATGTAGGCACCCATGGCTATAAACTTTCTTCTTAGAACTGCCTTTATAGACTTCTGGTATTTTGTATCACTATTATTTCATGACTATAAGAATTTCATAATTTCTTCCTTTTTTTTTGATTTGCCACTTGTCATTCAAAAATGTTTTTTTCAATTTCTTTGGGTTTATAAAATTTCCATAGTTTTTGTTTCTTTTTTGGTATTGATTTCTAATTTCATTCTATTATGATCAAGTAAGAGGCAAAGAATTATATAGATTTTTTTTTTGTACTTGCTAAGAGTTGTTTTGTGGCCTAAAATGTGATGTCATTTGGAGAAAATTTCATGAAGACCTGAAAAAAAAGTGACTTTAGCAGTTGTTGAATGAAATATTCTATAAATGCATAGTAAATACATGTGATTTCTAATAATTTTTAGATCTTAAATGTCCTTGCTGAGATTATGCCTTAATGAATTATTTGTGAGAAAGGTGTTGAAATCAACAAGTACTATTGTACCAAGTTCTATCTTAGTCTTTAAGTTGAGAAGTGTCTGTTTTATGTAATTAGGTACACCAATGTTTGGGCATAAATGTTTACTGTTTTAATATCTTCTTGATGAATGTTTTCCTTTACCAGTAAAAAGTGACCTTCCTTGCCTCTTCTGATTAATTTTGGCTTTAAGTCTGCTTTATTAAATAGGAGAGTAGCTACTCCTGCTTCTTTTCAAGCTCCATTTGCATGCTGAATAAAATTTCCATTTTTCCACTTTCAGCCTATGGATATATTTCTTCTTTCTTTTTTTCAGCACTGGGGATCGAACCATAGACTGCTAAGCCCATATTCTATCACTGAGCCATATCCTCAGCTCTAGGTGAGTCTTTTGCTAACACCATATAGTTGGGTCTTATTTTTTAAATATATTCTGTCAGCCTATGTCTTTCAATTGGAGAGTGAGATCATTTATGTTCATTGTTGTTACAAAGAACAATTAAGAATTTATCTTAATTATTGCAATATTTCTTTATTTTTAATGCTTAATTTTATTGTGTTTCTCAATTTCTTAACTACTATCCATATAAGATTTGTTCATTTGTAAGCCCTAGGGATTGTTTTGATTTTTTTTGTATGCAGTGTTTCTTTGATTATTTTCTGTAATGACAGCTTAGTATTCATGATTTTTTTTTTTAGTTTTTGATTATTTGGGAGGGTTTTTACTTCTTTTCCAGTTCTGAAGAACAGCTTTTCTGGATATAGTTTTCTTGGTTAATAATTGTTTTCTTTCAGAACTTGAAATTCATCATTCCAATTCCTCTTGAATTTTATATTTTTAAAAAATATTTTTTAGTTGTCAATGGATTGTTATTTTATTTATTTATATGCAGTCCTGAGAATCAAAACCAGTGCCTCATACATGCTAGACAAGTACTCTACTACTGAGCCACAACCCCAGGCCCTGGATTTTAGTTGTGGATCTGAGAAATCAGAAGGAGTTTGATTGGTTTGTCTCTAAATGTGACCTTACAGTTTTATCTTTAGGTTTTTGAAATTCAATCTATTCTCTATATGTTCTGCATTTAATTATAATTTGTCACGGAGAGGTTATTTTCTGATCTTGTTTATTTGAGGTTCACAATGGATCCTGTATTTGGATATCTTATTTTATTATCAAAATTTTACAAAATTTTCTGTTATTATTTCCCTGAAAAGTTTATCTAAGCCATTAGTCTGCACTCCAGAATGATCTTTGATTCCAATGCTTTTTCAATTTAATTTCTTAATACTGTGACATTTCATTGTATATTTTGGTCATAATTACTTTTTTTTTCTTTTTTAAAAAACAATATTTTCTGAATATTCAAGGGCAGTCACTTCATCACCGCCCTCCCCCTGGCAAAGGGTTCAGAGATATCAGGTTTTATAAAATTTTCAGTATATTTTCAAATTAGTTTTTAATAGTTTTTATTCCTGGTCTTTTAGGGCAGTGACCTAAAAAGGCCCACATATAAGAGCAGAAGGGAAATCCATCCCAACGGTTGCAAAAAAACCAACAGAGGATATAAGAAATATTTCTGGTCTTTGGCAATGATTGGTGTGTTTTCACAGTATATAAGTATGTGAGGTACACCCTATATGATTGCTGTCCTTCATTTCACAACTCTATGTAATGGAGAGTCATGACAGTGATCTAGATATAGACTCATCATAGATGTGGTGTTCATAGTATTTGAATTAACATTTTCTCTGTTTTTGTTGTAGGAGTGGATGGCCATGAGTGGGACCTGAGCACCCCCAGCCATTCCTACTTGTGACCTTTGTTAGTTTGGGTTTGTATCTTTTATATTCTTTGAATAAAAGTACTGTTGAAGTTTGAACAGAATTTGTGTGTAGAACAAGGTGTGCTATCTCTTAGCTGGGATTAATTCAGCAGCAGAGTTTTTATACTGTGAATGTGCAGTGTAGAATGTGTAGGCTAGAATCCCAGCTCCTCACAGAAAATGGGAAAACAAACAATAGCAACAACAATGCAAATAATATACTGCATTAAAATTAATAGGTGGTGTTGATGATATATATATATATATATATATATATATATATATATATATATATATAACTAATTGCCATAAAAACAGGAATGGTAGGGTCAGAAATTGCCTACAGCAAAACAATATCATGAAATAGATCTGTCAATAAAATAAAATCAGATGTCAACTAGATCATCCACTGTACTAATAACTGCAATAACATGAATGGTAAGGGCATAAAATATACAATGCAAATAGACATAAAAGGTGGTAAAATTCATTAAGAGAAAAAACAGTTATAGTTAATTAAGTGAAAGAAGGTAAAATTTAGAATGTTCAAAATGTGAACAGAGAAAACAGAAGGTATGTAGCAACTAATGGCTATACAGAAGGAGGAGAAAAAAATAAGAGAAACTAAAGTGGGAGGTATAGAGAGAACAAGATAATTCAGCTATTAGAGGTAAATGAATGGAAAGAAAGAGAAATAAAACAAGCAAACCAAAGAACAACAACAACCAAAAACCCTAACCCTCAAAATACAAAATAAAGAACAATTGTAAAAAAAATCTTAAGTGAGAAAAATAGACGTGTGTGTGTGTTCATATATATATGAACAAATAAACACACACAAAGAAAGCATTGTCTCTACTGCAGTGGTCAATACTTTCAATAAGAATAGATGTTCCCCAACTATCTTTCCATTTCTTCTTGGGTTATGTATTCCTTAGAGAGAGCAAGAGCTGTAATAGTTCTGTCAATAAAATAAAATCAGATGTTCTTTTCTGTCACTCACCGAACTGCCAAATGAAGGGTCTAAAACTTAAACTTGTTTCATCTTTCCTTCTTACCTGTATAAGGTAGGATGAAATGGAAATATCTGTTGATTATAGCTGTGTCTGGATAGACCAAATAGATCCACTCACATGATAGGGAAGCTGCCGAGTTCTAAGTATGGAGTTCTCATGGCTGGGATTTAGCTCTAAACAGTCCTTTTGAACTTTGTTAGGTGGTATTTAATTCAGAAATATTAGGGCAACACACTGCTTTGGGCAAGACAGATAACAATCTCTGTCTTGATTTAAGTAAAGTCCTTAGAACTCTACTCAGGACAAAGGAGCAAGCCATACACAGGTCTGTCACAATCAGCCACCCATGAATATACCTTCCCAGACATAGTCCAGAGTATATTCATGCCAACCTATTCAGTTTTCTGACCTCCTTCATCTCGTCATGTGAGCTGGCAGACTCAAAGGTAAAGTGATTTGTACTCCCCTCCATGTCTCTTGACTTGAATACATCTGAGTACAATTTTTCTCTGTGCCCATTTTAATCATGTTTTTCTAGGTGCACTTCAGGTTACAAGGTAGGTGCTTGCTGGGACAATATGGCAATGTTTGCTATAATATCCCAGATTCTGGCAACATCGAGCTACAATGTGGCTTCCTCAAGATGGCTCCCTGCTTCATCTCTCCTTTTGATAGTTGAGAAACACAAAGTTCTTTTCAAACACCAGTTTACTGTTTACTGGGCAGCCTTTTGTTTGTCTAAGTATGGCTGCTTTTTTGTTCTACAGGTTATTCCTTGCCAAATTTGTGTATTGTGTTTCTCTGTTTGTGCTATCCTTCCCCTCTGTGATAAACTAGTGCCACTGCCACACTGGCTTGGGTTGACTCCAGTGAGCTCTTTCTTGTCCTTTGTTTAACACACGTGAATTTCTGGGTGCCTAAGAGACCCTGACTATCTGATACTGATTTCATTGAATTTCCATTGTCATACACTTTGCTGCTTACTCTTGCAAATAAATCGTAAAACACAGATCATCAGGGAACCCAGGCTTCTTCTAAACCACCATCTAAAATACCCTCTGCTTCAGTCTTTCAATGCTAATTTTTTAAATACCTGTTTTTAAATTACTAATTATCTTAAGTAGATTTTTATATTTTTAAAAAATGACTTTATTTCTTTATATAAGAACCCATGTCTTTCTAATTGATTTTGGGAAAAAACAATAAATCTGAGTATTTCTCTTTGAAATTGTTTTTTGAATAAAAATACCTGTTGTTTATTTCTTCTAAACGTTTGGTTCTTAAGTAATGATATGCTTATAGGAAGCTGAAAGAACAGTACATAGGGAATTTTATTTTCCCTTTACCAAGTTTCCTACAATGGTTATATATTACATAATTGATAATACATTACCAAAAATAAAAATTGAATTGGTATGATGCATGTATACAACACAATATCATCTAATTCCATGGAAATTTGCATAACCATCTCCGAAATCATCATATAAAAGTATTTTATCACAATATCAGCCTCATTAAGACTGAGAAGTGGTGAAAGTTCTGTCAATAGGCCTTTCCTATTCCCTTCAGCAAAGAACAGAATGTTGAAACCTTTCCACCAGGTAAAGAAGGTGACTCTATGGAAGAAATCCAGTTTTATATACATTAAGAATAAATTTCAACTCTCTATTTAACATTTCTGATACCACCCTCACTGAAAAACTGTATAACCTCATTACATCGTGGTTAAAGGTAGCGGTCCTTATATACCCCAATAAAAATTTGGGAGCACTAAGGGAAGTGACATCACAATTTTTTTTCTCTTGTATTTGGTTGTAGTAAAGTAGCTATTTTCTAAAAGTGTTCTGCCTTGCTAGGCTACCCCTTAACTATCTTTGTTTTGTTGTCTGATTTATTTATTTAGTTATAACCACAAATAACTTTTTTTCTGGAAAACTATTCTTTCCATACTAGCCTACAGTGTCAGCTTTTACATGAACAAATTCTCCATTTTTTATGCTCTCAATTTTGTTTTAATGCTCTCTTGTTATATGTTCCATTTTCTATTATTCTATTTGATTTACATATATGTACATATATTCATTGTATTTTCTTTATTTATATAACATCTTAATTTCAGACAAAATAGATTTTTCTCTATCATTTTTCTATGAATATTTTTGTTTGTTTTTTATATTTATTTATTTATTTTATTTATATATAATAGCAGAATTCATTACAATTCTTATTACATATACAGAGCTCAATTTTTCATATCTCTGGTTATATATATAGTATACTCACATATATACACAATGGGATATTACTCATCAATAACAGAGAATAAAATCATGGCCTTTGTAGGTAAATGGATGGAATTAGAGAAGATAATGCTAAGTGAAGTTAGCCAATCCAAATAAACCAAATGCTGAATGTTTTCTTTGATATAAGGAGGCTGATTCATAGTGGGATAGGGAGAGGGAGCATAGGAGGAACAGACAAATTCTAGATAGGGCAGAGGGGTTGAAGGGGAAGGGAGGGGTCATGGGGAAATTAATGATGGTGGAATGTGATGATCATTACTATCCAAAGTTCATGTATAAAGACACAAATTGATGTGAATATACTATGTATACAACCAGAGAAATAAAAAAATTGTGCTCTATATATGTAATAAGAATTGTAATTGCAATTTATTTTTCTATGAATCTTGATTTTCTTAATAGCTTTTAAGAATATTTTAATTTTTTAGCTTAGATGATCTTGTACATTTTTGTTGGAATGAAATTTATTCCATTTGATTTCCTCTGTGTGCTTATTATCCATAATTAAAATCATTACCAAGACAATAAATGAAAATAATATTTTAAAGATATGTGTTACCTCTAAGTCAATTTATATATTCAATGAAATCACAAACAAAAATCAAAAAAATATTTTATGACAAGACATATTTTGAAAAGATTGACAATTTGATATCCACATTTGTCCCTTAATGTTATAAAATAGTAAGCATAATTGAAAATTACTCTTGTTGTATTAAGATTAGTTTTCTTAAATACCCCTTTATAGACTGGTCTTATTAGTAGATTTCCTTTTATAATCATACTGACAGAGGCTGTGATAACTTCAATTTGCTTTTCAGAAAATATAATTATGTTATCTGATTCCCACATGTGCAATTAATCTAATGATACCAAAACTAAAGTATTATGAAAGGGACATGCTGAATTTTGAAAGACAAGGCTCATTTCTATTATTTTCATTACAGATGAGAGGACCTCTAATCATACTTGTCTGTGATTTCTGGGATGGCTGATGTACTGTGAAGGTATAGTCTGATTGGCAAGAGTTTTCAGACTACAACGGAGAGTAGTTGGAGAGAGCAATGCTTGGCAAGAATCTACACTTGAGTGGAGATGCAAGGATGCATCTCAGAAAAGTAATGATTCTGCTTAAATCCAATCTCATGTTCTTTCTATAATAAGGGAAGGAATTTTCAGTACAAGCAGAAAAGATATGACCTCATCCTTTTAGCTTCTTCTCTTAGTTTACAGTTTTTATTATCTAAAGTAAGATATTTACTCTTTTGAAATTGCATTTATAGTAATGGGTAATTAACTATTTGAAACTAGATATACATAAATACATTATTTGAAAGAACACCTGCTATACTAACCAAGAGTACATACAAACTATGTTCTATGGATTTGGACTAGTCATGTGCTATCCATAGGACTCACTTTTTTATAACAACTTGGCCATATAAACAATAATTTCCTAATTGAGAATATCTATTAACTTCCTTCTGAAAATTACATTAGGTTATCTTTTAAACTATTTCTTCTCAGTTTAAAACCTACTGCTTGGGCTGAGGATGTGGCTCAAGTGGTAAGGCGCTTGCCTGGCATGCATGGGGCGCTGGGTTCCATCCTCAGCACCACATAAAAATAAACATGTTGTGTCCGCTGAAAACTAAAAAATAAATATTAAAAAATTCTCTCTCTCTCTCTCTCTTTAAAAAATAATAAATAAATAAATAAATAAATAAATAAATAAATAAATAAATAAATAAATCCTACTGCTCAAGGTCCAGGGATAAATCATGTATTCTTTTATTTATTTTTTGAATTTTAAAATTAAAAAGAGTTACAATCAATGGAATACAGTCATAATATAAAGTGTGCAGAATCAAAATTGCAATAAAGATGTAATTCTAACAAATCCATATGAACAATAGAAAAATGCATCCTATTTTCTTTCCCTAATTTTAAGTGTCATTTTAACTCTCTAAACTCCTATAATATTCATATAGATCCTTATCAATTTTTTTGTCAGTCATAGCTCTTTTATTCAAATCACCTGGAGCAGTTTGTTTTCCGTTAGACACAAAATTTATTTTTATATTTATATTATATTCATGGAGTTCCTTGTAATGCCAGAAGTTAAGGTACAGTACTCTGTGTGTAAATGTTTATATGTTTAGAAGAGAGAGAAAAAGTATACGAGAACAAGCTACAGGTGTTGATGAAAAAAAATAAGAACTTACTACTATGAAATTGATATCATTTATCTTCCTTCCTATATTTTTTCTAGCTTCTTCAACTTTCTACACACACACACACACACACACACACACACACACACACACACAAAATGCAATTCTAGTGTGGTTTAGTGCTTCCCTGTGGGAAGAAATGTAGCTGCACATTCAAATTCCTCAAACCAAAAAGTAATCAATACACTTTGGCAGGTATGTTGTTTTAGAAGAAAATTGTTTTTGTACTTCTTAAAAGAAGAACAGTGAGTATCTAGGAGAAGAGAAGTCTAACCTTGGAAATAACTGCATTTATCTTTCTTCAAAAGAGAAATTCTAAAAAGAAAGTTAACTTTGAAACTATAATTAACTAAAATCTTTTTCATAGGAAAGATATATGGTTCTAGTAAAGGAAAAAAAATATGTCAGTAACCTACAGAAAATGTAAATGTCATTAAATCGAAGGAATGTGTGGCTGCTCCATGAATTTAAATCACATACCCAACTTTATTTTCAGCTTATATGTGGGTACTTGTATTTCTTTTTAAATGTGTATTCATTATGCAGTAGGATGAGTAGTGATGGAAACCTAAAATTAAACTTAACTAGTTTCCTGATTGTTAAAACTAAATTGACCCCATAAAACTTTTAACATATGATAAAATAGAATTTAGTGCTTCGGGGAAGAACATTATTAGACTTATTGAGGCCTCTTCAACATTTCCACGTATGCCTGTAAGTGAAAAATACGTGAATTTGTGTTCAGGTAAATTACTTTTGTGATAAATGGTAACTTTAGAAGCTACCTAATGGGTGAAGATAATAACAATTGACTTCACCCCAAAGTAGAATTAACCCAGAGATAACTGTGAATCTAGCAAATTCTGAAATTTGTGAAAGTTCTTTACTAAATTTGTGAGCTAGTAGTTATAATTTACCTTGGCACTTCATCACTTAAAATGGGCTTATGTTGGAAGAGTTAAAAACAAAATATATTGAACAAAATGTTTTTAACAAATATATGTAAGTTCAAAAATGATAGATTGAAACATCTAAGAACTGAAAAGCCTTATTATTATTTATTTGTACTATATTTTACATAAAATGAAACTGACAGATTTTGAAGTGCCTGTCGGAGGGGAATAATGGAAGGTTGAAGGTCATCTCAGGAACTCTCTTCTATCTAAAAGAAGCATGTGGGATAGCAGAATGGAGCTAGGCAGCAATAGCTGGACTCCCCACAACACAGAAAGGAGGCAGCGAAGGAACAGCTGATCTGAGAGGTGGATGACAAAATAAATGCTCTATGACTCAATTTACAAAATGTGAGACCTAGAGAGACTTGAAGGTTAGATACCAGAGTACAAAACATGGACAATTCCCTAGCCAAATCCCAGACCAGGATGGGGGAAAAGAGACAAAAGAGAAAAAGCATAAAAGCACATGAATTCACCCTTTTAACAATATCTGCAAAGAAAGCAGAACACTTTAAATTATGATGGGAAAGGCTGCATCCTTGAAACAGATCTGTTAGGCAAAAGGCAGATGAGGATGGTGGGAACATAAGGTTAAGAGAATAATGCTATAAAATGGACTCACTGTGTTAACTCCAACCATGCTTCCTTTTCCAAGAAGAAATTTACCTGCAGCCCTGACTGGCCTTAGTAGACAGCATATATCACATCTATCACCAAACTTCCTGTTAACTGCAGGAGAAATGCAGGCCCAAAATAATGTTGATAAGAGGAACCCAAATTACACTGAAGGAGGAGACTTTTGTGCCCATATCATGAAATTCTGGGAGATAAGAATAGTTCCTCCTACCCATAAAACCTGTAAGAATGTATGGGAAAAAAAAATCAAACTAGAACCGGCCAACATGAGCCAAGGTAACCTAGAGTGGCCATGACAGAGAGGACTGAAAGTCTGATGTCACTCTGTTGTCAGTCAAAAATCAAGACTTGGACCTGGGTGGGACTTTGTGGAGACTTCTCTGGAATTCCCAATAAAACTTGAGTACAGGAGAGGCACAAGGTCCCTCTGCTCTCTGAGATGAACCACTTTCTCCCTTGAGAGTGTCCTCTTTCCCTTTTTCCCACCCCTTTAATAAACTCATTGATGTTTTTCTAAGCTATATGTCTGAAATCTTTCTGATTTGATTGCAAGAATCACGGTTTGAAGAGGGGGGTCCTCACAGTGTCTCAGTTTCTCAAAAGACCCCAGCTGTACAACAGATCCAGCAGTGTAAAAACCAAAGAGGGAAAAGAATGCCATGCTGGGCTCCACAGTCATTTTGTGGAGCCCACAGCAGACGAATCACACCCTGAAATCAACACAGCAATTCCCCCACTCCAAGAATCAGCAGAATAAACTGGGCACCCCAGCGGTGGGATTTCTTAAGACTCCATCTAGAAAGAACTTGTAGACAGATAGGTAATAGTGGAAAGTTGATGAATCTCCCTCCCCTTTACCACGAACAAGGAGAGTGGGGTAGAGGAATCCCACCCAGGAAGTGTTTACACAACTCACTGCTCTGTACAGTCTTCAGGGCAGGTCTGACAGAGACAGAGTGAATGCCTGCAAATTCATGGTATACTGACTGGCCTCTTCCTCAGTCATATTCAGGAGAAGGAATAGGTACCTGAGGTTCAAAACCTGGATTAATGGAACCTAGAACCCAGATGATAAGTTGAGCCTTTTTATGCAGTAGTAAGACCAGGAATCCAGTGAGCTGTGTCAGCTGGGGTAACATGTCTGCATATCAGATCTCCTGCAGAGAATCCACAACTATAGAAACCTTGTTAATAGGCAGCCACCAGTCTCTATACCACCATGAAAATGATCTTATACGGAGGAGCACGATGACCCATATTAACCACAGCAACTGCCCAAAGTCCTGCATCCTTAAACCATAAATAAAATAGAAACAACCACAACAGTCACAATACCACTACCTTGTAGCAGTTAGCCACAGGTCCATGAACCAACCAGTGGGGGGTCCATAGCAAATGTAGGAGTGGCTCCTGTATCCCAGCACCTCTGGAGAAATCCAAAGGCAAAGAATGATGGACATCTTCTAAATATCCCAAATCCTAATGAAATACAAACCAAGGATCAAGAGGAATTTTCTTCACTTTGGCATGATTTACTATAAATAACTCTAATATTAACCTTGATTTTATATTCCTCTTTATCTTGATTGTTATTTGTTACTCTAATAACCAATATGAACCTTCAACACATTTAAATGCATTTCTAATGGATTAAAGGATTAATTGAAATCATTCTGTTTTCCTAGGCCTAGTTTATATGTGATCCTCTTCCCCCTATTTATATTATTTGCTACTGCCTCAACTAACTCCCATCCATATTTTTTTTCTCATTTTTAATATATATATATATATATATATATATATATATATATATATATATATCTTTTTCTTTCTCTCTTGCACAATCTTTATTCTTCCTATATTCAGTCCTCATATATTTTATAGCAATTTTACTATATTTAATAACAAGTTCTTCAAACTTTTTTAGAAATTTACTACAAGCTTATAGCTGGATTAGAGGAACTGTTGTGAGACAATATGAACAAGTTTTTAGATTTTGGTAAGATGAACTCTTACATGGCTTATCTCTGAAGTGCTTGTAGTAAATAGGATTCAGTAGCTTCTCTCAAAGTGCCTTTAATGCAGCACTTAGTGCTGTTAATAGTGGCCAAATGTTGAGTTGATTCAGTATTTGGTTATTAACCTAACCCAGGGCTCTTAAGAAGAGTAAGCTCAGGACCTTGCTTAAATAAAGAATCAATAACCACCCCAATAGCTGGATAGACATACAAGCTATATGAAAAAGAAAGGGAACAAACATCTGGTGACACTTCAACACATGACTCAATTGACATCATAGTGGAAGAAATGTCACCAAAAGTATTTAGAAATTTAGTAGTTAAAATGTTCTATGAGATAAAAAAAAATTAAGGAATAGAACTGGGAAACATTATAGGAAGTAAAAGTAATCTAATTAAAGAGATTCTGAAAAATAATCAAATGAAAATCCTGGAAATAAATTACTTAAAAATCAAATTAAAAGATCAATGGAGGGCTGGGGATGTGGCTCAAGCGGTAGCATGCTCACCTGGCATGTGCAGGGTGCTGGATTTGATCCTCAGCACTACATAAAAATAAAATAAAGATATTGTGTCCACCAAAATCTGAAAAATAAATATTAAAAAATTCTCTCGGGCTGGGGATGTGGCTGGAGCAGTGGTGCGCTCGCCTGGCATGCGTTTGGCCCGGGTTCGATCCTCAGCACCACATACCAACAAAGATGTTGTGTCCGCCGAGAACTAAAAAATAAATATTAAAAATTCTCTCTCTCTCTCTCCTCTCTCACTCTCTTTAAAAAAATTCTCTCTCTCTCTCTCTCTCTCTCTCTCTCTCTCCCTCCCTCCCTCTCCCTCTCCCTCTCCCTCTCTCTCTTCTCTCTCTCTCTCAAAAAAAAAAATTCAATGGAAAGAATCACCCATAGATTAAACCACTCTAAAGATTTTTCAGGCCTTGAAGACAATGTATATAATATTGAAAATAAAGTTGATCATAAATAAAAAACGTTAAGAGATCATGATCAGAATATTCAAAAAATCTGAGAAAAATTCAATAGACTAAATTTAAGGTTCACCATGGTAGATGAAGGCTCCAAAAGAGAAATTAAAGGGATATGTAATTTTTACAATGAAATAATATTAGAAAATTTTCCTAATCTTGAAGCAAGAATTAAAGACAGGCAGTCAGTGTTGCTAGGTAATAGGGTGGTATCATGAAAATGGAGGCCAGTTTGGGTCCAGCAAGTTGAAGACCACCCCAAGAGATGGGAATGTTAATGCCTCTGAGCCCTTTGATTACCAATATTGCCTATCTATACTACCCCTCTCAGAAGGTTCTTAATGAAGCCTATCCTGAGCATACAGGGAGCTGCTAATTAATGCCTCCTGGGCAGCTACCTTCCTGGATAACTCCACCTTGGTGCTTCCAGCCACCTGCTTTTTACCTTTTTGCCATTTCCTGGGCCTAGTCACTTAACCAGGAAGGAGAAAGATAAGAGGGAAGAGGTCAGGGAAACAAAAAAAGCATAAAATGTTTAAAAGGGCAAGATGCTCTCACTTTTGGGGATACCAGGACACCAGACATGGCCCCCTTTTACCTCCCAGGAGAAGTGTGTGTGTGTTTTTTTTTAAAGAGAGAGTGAGAGAGAGAGAGAGAGAGAGAGAGAGAGAGAGAGAATTTTTTAATATTTATTTTTTAGTTTTCAGCAGACACAACATCTTTGTTTGTATGTGGTGCTGAGGATCGAACCCGGGCCACATGCATGCCAGGCGAGCGCGCTACCGCTTGAGCCACATCCCCAGCCCAAGAGAAGTGTGTTTTTTAAATAAAATTTGCTTTCTTCATTTGGCTCAGCCATTTCTCTTGCATTCAGACTTCAACATTTGAGAAAGCAGAACTCATCACTGATAACTGGCAGTATCAATCTTAGGAATGATATGGAAATTCAAATATAAGAGACATATGGAACTCCAAACAGAATCACAATAGATCTACTTCAAGACACATTATAATAAAAATGCCTAATATAAAGAATAAGGATAGAATTTTAAAAGCTATAAAATAAAAATGGGTGGTCACATTTACAGGTAAACCAATTCAGGTTTCATGTATTTCTTAACACAGACCCTAAAACCCAGGATGGTTTGAGATAATATATTCCAAGCTCTGAATGAAAATGGTTGCCAACCAAGATTACTATACCTAGCAAAATTATACTTCAGAATTGATGATAAAATTTTAAAAAACTTCTATGATAAACAGAAACTAAGTGTATAAAACATTTTCTAAAATAGATCATATTTTAGATCATAAAGCAAATCTCAGGAAATACAAAAAAGTAAAAATGATTTCTTGCATCCTATCAGAAAACAATGCAATAAAATTCGAATGAATCAAAAGATAAAAACCAGAAACTTCCCTAACACTTAGAGACTAAATAATACAATTTTGAATGACAAATGGTAGCAGAAGAAATAAGAAGAGAAACAAAAAATTCTTAAAACAAATGAAAATAGTGATACAAAATGCCAAAATCTCTGCAACAGTATGAAGACATTTCTAAGAGGAAAGTTTATAGAACCAAGTTTATATATTAAAATAAATAAATAAATTAAAAGATACCAAATAAATCAAATAAGTGATTTAAGATTACAACTCAAAACCTGAAGAAGAAGAAGAAGAAGAAGAAGAAGAAGAAGAAGAACAACAACAACAACAACAACTACAACAACAACAACAACAACAACAACAACAACAACAACAAAACCAGTAGAAAACAGAAATTACCAAAACAGAGCCAAAAATGAATAAAAAATACAAAGGATGAATGAAACAAATAGTTGTTTTTTTGTTTTTGTTTTTGTTTTTGTTTTTTAAGTATAATCAAGATTGATAAAACTTTAACCAATCTAACAGAGAGAGAGAGAGAGAGAGAGAGAGAGAGAGAGAGAGAGAGGTGAGAGAAAGAGAGAAAAGACTCAATTAATGAAAATTAGAGATTAGAAAAATAAAAGGAAATATTAGCACACACACTCCTGAAATCTGCAGGATCATCAGAAATGTTTGAAAATTTATACTCCAATAAACTAGAAAATCTTGAAGATATTGACAAATTTGTAGAGTCATATGACCTATCCAAATTGAACCATGAGAATATATAAAATATAAACAGATCAATATAAAGTAATAAATTTGAAGCACCTATCAAAGGGCTTCCAATTCTCAGCTCAGTTCTAACAGAGCTTTAAAAAAGAACTAATGCAATCCACTTCAAATTATTCCTTAAAATATCCTTTAAAATATAAAAGGAAGGGACACTGCAAAATCCATCCTATGAAGCTAGTATCACCCTAATAATAAAATAAGACAAAACACTTCAGGAAAAGAAAACTTCAGGCCAATGTAACCACATAAAAAACACACTAAAAATAGTATAACAGGATCAAATGGGTTTCATTCCAGGATGAAAGTTTGGTTTAGCATACAGAAAGCAAAAAATGCAACTTGCCACATAAATGGAGTTAAGGTCAAGAATCCCCTGATTATATCAGTGGATGAAAAAAAGAAAAGCATTTGACCAAGTCCAGTGATTCCATAATGTTTAAATACTAGAGGAACTAAGAATATGAATAATTTACCTCAACATTGTAAATGCTATATATGATAAACCTAAAGCCAACATCATACTAAATGTAAAAAACTGAAAGCATTCCACGAAAAACAAAGATGCCATTGTCATCACTCTCATTCAACATAGTTCTTAAAATTCTAGACAGAGCAATCAGTCAAGAGAATGGACACATACAGGAAAAGAAGAGTTCAAATTCTCTGCTTGACAAGATCCTATATTTAGAATACCAAAAAACTCCACCAGAAGACATCTAGAGCTGATTAACGAATTCAATAAGGTAGCAGAATACAAGTTCAATAAATACAAGTTTAATAAATAATAAATCTCATGAAAAAGAAATAAGAAAAATATTCCCCTTAACAATAATATAAAAGAATATACACTTAGAATCAATCTAATGAAGGAGGTGAAGAAACTCTACACAGAAAACTATAGAAGACTAAAGAAAGAAATTGAAGATCTTAGAAGATAAAAAGCCTCCCATGTTCTTAAATAGGCACAATTAATATATTATTATCATAATGGCCACACTACTAAGAGTATTATAAAGATTTAATGCAACCCCCATCAAAATGCCAAAGGTGGGGCTGGGGTTGTGGCTCAGTGGGGCTGGGGTTGTGGCTCAGTGGTAGAGTCCTCGCCTAGCACATGCAAGGCCATGGGTTCGATCCTCAACACCACATAAAAATAAATAAATAAAATAAAGGTATTGTGTCCAGCTATGACTAAAAAATAAATAAATATTTAAGGGGTTGGAATTGTGGCTCAGCTGTAGAGCGCTCACCTAGCATGTGCAAGGCCCTGGGTTTGATCCTCAGCACCACATAAAAATAAATAAAATAAAGGTATGGGCTTGGGATATAGCTCAGTTGGTAGAGTACCTGCCTCATATGCACAAGGCCCTGGGTTCAATCCCCAGCACCACAAAAAACAAACAAACAAAAAATGCCAATGGCATTCTTTACAGAAGTAGAAAAATATGTTCTAAAATTTATTTGGAAAAATAAAAGAACAAGAATAACCAAAAATCCTAAGCAAAAAGAGTGATGTTGAAGACATGAGAATACTGTACCTCGAATTATATACAACAAAGATATAGTAACAAAAAGAGCACGGTACTGACATCAAAACAGACATGAAGACCAGTAGAAGAGAATTAAAGACACAGAAACAAATCCACATGTATATAGTTATCTGATATTAGACAAAGGTACCAAAAATATACATTGGAGAAAAGATAGCTATTAAAAATGTTTTTATATATGACAGTAGAATGTATTTTGACATATTATACATTCATGGAACATAACTTCTTATTTTTGTTGTTGTTGTACATGATGTGGAGTTACACTGGTCATGTATTCATATATGAACATTGGAAAGTAATGTTTGATTCATTCTACTGTCCTTCCTGTTTCCATTCCCCCTCCCATCCCTTCTTTCCCTTTTGTCTATTCTCTCCCAGCCCCTTATTGTGTGTTGGCATCTGCATATCAGATAGAACACTCAGCCTTTGGTCTGGCTCATTTCACTTAGCATGATATTCTCTGGCTCCATTCATTTACTAGCATATGTCATCATTTCATTCTTTATGACTAAGTAATTTCCTGTTGTGCATATGTACCAAATTTTCTTTATCCATTTATCTGTTAAAAGGAACCTAGGTTGGTTACATAGCTTAGCTATTGAGGAGTCAGCTGCTATAAACATTGATGTGGCTGTGTCTCTACAGTATGCCAATTTTAAGTCCTTTGGGTATATGCTGAGGTGTGGGATAACTGGATCAAATGGTGGTTCCATTCCAAGTTTTCTAACGAATCTCCATACTGCTTTCCGGAGACATTCCATCAATTTGCAGCCTCATCAGCAATGTATGAGTGTATCTTTTTCTCCATATCCTCACCAACACATTGTTATTTGTAATCTTGATAATTGCCATTCTGACTGGAGTGAGATGAAATCTCAGTGTGGTTTTGATTTGCATTTCTATAAATGCTAGAGATGTTGAACAATTTTTCATGTTTGCTGACCTATTGTATTTCTTCTTCTGTGTAGTGTCTGTTAAGTTCCTTTGCCCATTTATTGAATGTCTCTGTGTGTGTGTGTGTGTGTGTGTGTGTGTGTGTTAAGCTTTTTGAGTTCTTTATATGTCCTGGAGATTAATGCTATACCTGAGGTGTGGGTAGCAAAGATTTTTTCCCATTCTATAGGCTCTCTCTCCATGTTCTTGTTTCATTTGCTGTGAAGAAACTTTTGAGTTTGATACCATCCCATATACTGATTGTTGATTTTACTTCTTTGGCTGTAGGTGTCTTATTGAGGAATTTGGTTCCTAAGTTGACATGATAGAGATGTGGGCCTACATTTTCTTCTAGTAGGCACAGGGTCTATGGTTTAATGCTTGGTCTTTGATTCACTTTGAATTGAGTTTTGGACAGGGTGAGAATAAGTGTTTAATTTCATTTTACTACATACAAATTTCCACCTTTTCCAGCACCATTTGTTAAAGACGCTAGAAATAATAACCCTTTTAACAAATGATGCCATGAACACTGGATATCAATATGTAGAAGAATTAAACTTGATTCCTATCTCTCACCCTGTGTAAAAGTCAAATTACAGTGGATCAAAGACCTAGGAATTGGAACAGAAATGATGAAACTGTGGAGAATTACTTGGCCATAAAGAAGAATGGAGTTATGGCATTTGCTGGTAAATGGATGGAACTGGAGAACAACATGCTAAGTGAAATAAGCCAGTCCCCTAAAAACTCTAAGGTTGAACATTTTCGCCAATATTTGGAAGCCAGTTAAAACTAAGGAAAAGAGAGTGAGAGAGAAGGAGAGAGTGAGAGAGGGAGAGGGAGAGACAGAGGAGGATTCTATCAAAGTAGAAGAAAGATCAGTGGAGTAGATGAAGGGGATTGAGTGGGAGAGAGGAGACAAAAGAAGAACAATGCTATGAATCTCATCTAACTTTCCTGTATACATATATGAATATACCACAGTGAATCTCACCATCATGTATATCCACAAGAGTCTAATTAAAAAAAAATCTGTCTGTAGATAGTAGAAATATCACTTAGAGTGGAGAGAAAGGAGCAGGAGGAGGGAGGAGGGAAGGGTAACAGGAAGTACTGGGGATTGAATTACAGATAATTATATTCCTTGCTTTTATAATTATATCAATATGAATTCTGATGTTATATCTAACTAAAAGGAACCAATAAAAATAGAACAAAGAAATGTAAAAGGACTTTTCTAAATTGATTTGTTTGAAACAGAGTAATTTAAGAGAAAATTTTATTATATTCTCCCCTCAAAATAACCACAGGTTTATATAACCAGCTGTATGGCTTTTATTCATTTGGAATCATAACTAATATTGTGTGATAATTTGCTACATCCTGCACATATGCTGTATATGACAAAGAGGTTATAGACGCACTTCTCTTGAGTGCAAAATTTAATTAGGTGCCAAAATACTCAATTAATAAAGATAATATATAAATGCAACACTTAATGAAAAAATCCCATGATGAACAAAAGATCAAAACTTTAATTAAAACTAAGACTGGCATATGTATATTTGTGCATTCTAAAATGCTGTGCCTGTCTGGCTAATTAGCTGCAGATCAATGGTCAAGCTCTCTTTCTAAACATTTTCACAACTTCATAACACAAAAGCAGAATTTCAAATTTGGCATAATTTCACAATTTTCTTAGAGGATGTTTGTCCTTAACAGGGCATAATAGTTTTTCCTCAGTTTCAGAGTTCATCGTTTAGAGGCTTGGATGGCACCTTCCAGTAGAAATAAGGCACTTGAAGAGTTTCCCTTTACATACCTTTCTGAAATGAGTCATATGAATAATACTGACTTCTAGTTGTCTTAAGCTGTGTCTCCATTACAGAAGCAATTAGAGAGCATACCCACCTTCCCCAGAACTTTACCATGTGTGTATACTTGGTGCAATCTGGTACATATTTTTTTATAACCATTTTTATAAATCAGGAAAAAAAAAACGTGAGGAACAGTGATGGAAAACTTATTCTGGGTGGATCAATGGAGAGACAGAGAACTGGATGTTAGTATAGTCCTCAAACTATTTGAATAAGATCCTTCCACATAAAAATTACTGCATGACTTTAGAGCATTATACTATAAGTTCAAATTCATTGGATATTTGGAGTCAGTCTGAATTGTATTAATATCACAACAAAAAATGTACTAATAGGTACTGTTTAACAAACCATAGCGATACATAGGGGGGTCATTAAACATTATCATAATTATTCAACACAAACTAGAAAATCTAATAGAAATAGACACATTTCTGTATACCAAAAACAAGTGAGAAGTTTGAATTGATAAATAAATTCTCCCTCCCAAAACAACAAAAATACCAGGATCTGATGACTTCACTGGTGAATTTTACCAAACTTTTAAAGAACTAACACCAATTATTTTTGAGATCTGGACCAAGACAAGGATGTCCACTTTCACTACTTTTATACAATTTACTATTGGAAGTTTAAATGAGATAAATCAGGCCAGAAAAAGAAAGAAAAGTCATCCAAGTAGGAGGGGAGAAAGTCCAATAATTTTTGCTTGCAGGTGGCATGACTCTATATGTATAAATAAAAACAAAAGACTTCACCAAAAGGCCATTCGAACTAATAAGCAAATTCAACAAAGTAATGGGATACCACAAGAACATGCAAAAATCAGTCATAGTTTTTATACCAATAATGAGCTTGTTGAAAATGAAAGAGATCAATTCCATTCAGATTACTCACACACACACACACACACACACACACACACAAACACACACATACACACACAAATCAAGAAATAATTTTAACAAAAGAAATCATCTCTACAACAAAAATTTTAAAAAATATTGATGAAAAACTAATAAAGGTAACACAAATATACACACCCAGAAAAATGAAAATATTGCCCATTTTCATGTCTAGAATTAATTTTGTTAAGATGTGTATACTACCCACAGTGATATATTTTTATCTTTAATATAATAATTGATATATACAAATAATATACATATCATGATACTTTATTTATATAGGGTAATCATACTGGACAATTAGCTTCCCAAAATGGATATATTTTTAATTTACAGAATCTATCATTATTTCCTAATGTTTTAATTGATTTTACATGATTAAATTTATTGTAATTTACATTAAACTTGGCTTTTTTTCATGTTTTCCTTTTTTTCTTAATTGTTGTACTTTTTATAATTAATTTTGTTTTTTTTAATTTTGTTGGTGTAAAATGATAACGCAAAATTAGGATAATCTACATGTCTTTGGATAAATCACCATTTTCTATGTATATGGTCTGACTCAGTGCAGTGACGTTGAATTTGTCAAAAGTATAATGAGCTTTTGGGAAATCATAAGTGAGCTATATTAAGATGCCCACAATTGTATGTAAAAACACAAAATGTATATCAGAGTCTATCAATGAGGAAAAGCTTTTTATTCCAGAAAGGTGACTGGTAAGAATATAATCTAAAACTTTGAACAGTTTTCAGAAAAAAAATTATGAAAGATATAAAAAATTGTATTATAAATTTTATTTGTTTTCCCTTTAAAATATATCTATTAATCTATGCTGAAAATTAAAACAAAAGGGAAGAAAAAGGAAAATAATCCATCAGATATGCCATTATAATTCTTCTTTCAGATACAATGAAAGATCCTGGGAATAGAAATAAATATGACTATGATTGATAAAGTCCTTGTTATAAGGATTAGGACAAAGTGAATACTATCAGAATTATATTCTGTGCAACATAAACATTCTGTTCTGCCTGAAGAAATCAGGAAGGGCTGGGCATGAGCTCACTGGTAGAGTGCTGGCTTAGCATGCACATAGAACACAGGTTTGATCTCCAACACTGGAAAAAAAAAAAAAAGAAAAGAAAAGACACGCAGCTATATCTGCCCAGCATTGATTATTGCATTCTTAACGAGATTCCGCTATTAATATATTTAGGATTTTTTAATTTATCAGGTTTCATTTCTTTGTTTTAAATGATTAGTCTAACTTTTATTTAGTTGTCACTCATATATGAATTATTTCTTAATTAGTTAAGGTCATTCTTTTGAAAACCTAAGGTTTTAGTTGATGGTCACCAAACATGGCCTTAGCTAAACCAGCATAGAAACCAGCATAGAAGTTGCTCATAAAATATCTCTATATTCAACCCAACAAAGGAAAACTACTCAAAATAGGAAAAGCAGATTTTCATCAACTGGATTCAAGTCTTTCTCTTTTTTCTTTAATTTTCTTTCTTTATTTTATGGATATTTTATTCTACTTCTTATAAAACTTTTTGTTTCCAAAGTTTGTTTTTCCTATCCTGACTAAATCAGGCTTATGTATCCTAAGCTCTTTCTGTCTTCCTGGCTGTAACCTCGCTTTCCCTCTAACTCTATTAACAAAATACCAAAGAATTCCACTACAATGAGGAAAAGGTTTTCAAAAATTCCAATCAAGAAGTAAATCATTGGGGCTGGGGATGTGGCTCAAGCGGTAGCGCGCTCGCCTGGTGTGGCCCGGGTTCGATCCTCAGCACCACATACCAACAAAGATGTGTGTCCACCGAGAACTGAAAAATAAATATTAAAAATTCTCTCTCTCTCTCTCTCTCTCTCTCTCTCTCTCTCTCTCTCTCTCTCTCCTCTCTCTCACTCTCTCTTTAAAAAAAAAGAAGTAAATCATCTTAGAGGAATGAATTTTGTTAATTTAGAACATTATTAATATATTTGAAACAGATTCTACTTGTATAGATAAAATATCCAGGAGCAAAGCTTAATGTTCTGTATAATCTGCAGACAGCTTTTAATTGCTCAAAGATATTCATCTCATACAATTGCTTTTGAGAATTACATGCAATGACAAAATTTTTAGAAAATCATTTTATGGTGATTTTGAAGGAAAAAATGCATATTTAAGGAACATGACCTTTTTATATGCTGTATAAATATTCAATTCAGTTATTCTGAAATGCAGTCCCAACATGTGGGATTGATTATATTCTACTATATTTTTATTGTTCTATAAATTTATAAGTAAGGTGCCCTTCATTGTTCTCGTATTCAGGAGTAGGCTCTTCCAGGCAAATGTCTGTTTTCTATAACCTGACACCTTAGAACTCTTTTATTTTTACATTGTATGCAGAGCTAAAAGGAAAGGATCTCTCATGACATGTGGAAGCCTGTGAGAAAACTATATTGGTGGAGTATTTCAGATCACTATCCACACTAAGAAGCCTGGGACAGAAATAGCATATTTCAGTGTAATTCTTTGCTTTTTAGCTGTGTGTAGGAGATGACAACAGAAGACATAACGTTAAAATCTCTTGTTTGCGCTCACCAAGTACCAAGTTGTATCAATGAGATTATATTACTAAAATTTTTATCAAGGATCATGTAAAATATATGAATTATTATGTTCAAATATATTTATGAATTCTCAGAGGTGTTTAGGAAGTATAGTGTAATCCCAAAGAATTTGGAGCAGATTACTAAGTAGTGACAGTGATTTTTTTTTTTTTTAAGTTTCTGACTGACTTCTCTGTTTTTACCTGGTCCTTTTCCATTACACTTTAAAACAATGGAAAATATCTTACAAGCATTGGCATGGCTTTAAAATTAGGAATTAAATAAAGTTTCTCTCAATTAATTCGCCTTCACTGAGAATGCCAGATGGGTGTTACTTCCCTGGTCAATTTAAGGGTAGTTTCCAAGTTTCTTCATCCCTTCAACTTTCATCAAGAACTTTTCAACTGCACAATTCTGTTGGGCACAATTTCTAATTATGACAATTGTACCTCATCCCCTTCCTTACTAGTGTCTTGCCTTCAGAAACCCACATTCTATCTAATTCCTCATACCTGGGCTAAAGAATTTTCCAAATTTTGAATAAATTGATCAATGAATCTTTATGGAACATTTAAGATAATATTATATCTAAGTTAATATAATATAAAATTATTTTTATTTTGATGGTAAGTAATACTATACTCAAATTATATGGACAGCACTGTGGAATTCTTTGTAAGACATGAATAGGTATTCCTTCATTGGGAAATCATTCTAGACTTCTGAAAAGTACCTATATTAGCTTGATCCTGATTGTGTGTCTATAAATGCAAATTTTTTATTAAAATTTATCAGTGCAACTCTAAAATAGAAGTAGTTTGGGTTTGGCTTCATTTGTTGATACACTTTCTTAGTATCAGAGCTACCTGAACGAGCGTACTGTGGATGGTAATGCAGTGTCTAATGTGACTGCTTTTTGGTTAAGCAGCATATGGAAATCCTGTCACAATATTTTGATAGTCTCACCTACCATGTAGAATTTAAATTTATGCCTATTTCTTAGATGCCAATCCTATTGTCAAATATATTACTTTCCCTTCCTATTGAAACTGAGGAACAATAAAGCATTAGACCTGCTCTAATATTTAATAGAGTTAGGAAACAAAAAGAGAATTCTAACTTAAAATGATTTATTGACACATTGCTCTGAAATTTTATTTATAGCAGAAAAAAATTAATATATGAAAATCTCACTATAATATGATACTTGAACTATGGAGTTCTCAATGTAGTAGTATACACCCATTATTAAAATCACAATCATGAATGAATACCTTTGGTGCTATATAGCTGAGTGTGACTATACTTGTTTAAGAACAAACACATGAATATTGGAAAAATAAATGAAAGCAAATTAGATCTCAAAAATTTTATTGACCTGTCTAAATGCTTTGGTCTATTAGATTAAGAATTGTGACCATATGCATTAACATGACATGAATATCAGTACTATAAATTGAGATGGATCTGTGTTAACTTGTACTTAGGTTTGTATTCTGGGGAAGCTTTCCATAAAGATAAAACTGCAGACAGTAAATAATTTTGTTGTTTATATCAAGAATTTCCAGCAGATAATTATGTAATACAACACTCTCCTGACCTTGAAAAGAGCAAGGATTTGATTTTCAAGACTAGTTTCACAATACTTGAAATGTTGCCAATTCTAAAGTAGTAATTAATCATATTGAAAATATCAAGTCAAATTGTCATTACCAAAGTAAAAAGTGGAACCATTCCTCTTCCATGGCATTTGTCTCAGATCACATGACTCCAAAGTTCAAGAAATTTTTTTCATTCCCCATTTTCCTAGGAAAACTCACTATAACCAATGGAGTTCAGACCGGACATGCTATAAATTTCCATTTTGACTCCTCTTTTCTTAGACGCCATTAAATGTCCTTCACTGTGTCAAAGTGATATTCTCCCTGATTGTAGTAAGTTCTGAAAAATTTAGTTCTATTTATTAATATGCTGTGTTTAAGGTAGCCAACAGAATGTTAAAAGTTGAGCTGCATGAATTATCTGAACTTTGAAGCAACTGATTAGGGTAACAAAATATTTGCTCATACTTTCAAAAACATGATATTTCCCAAGATTTGGTGTCCTTGGTTGGTGAAGGCATTTCTGCACCCCATGTCTGACATGGTCACAGAATGGGGGATGTTGCAGAAGGGCTGCACCATCTGGAAACCAGAACCATGGGGAATGTTAAGTGTTTTGTTTATGATACTCACAATAGGAATAATAGGGTATATGTCAACCCATAATAAAAGTACATATTCCCTAAGATTGCAGGAAAATTCCCAGAATGAGACTAAGGATACAGTTGAGACATGGCATGAGATGTGTTTCAATATGTCTCAGGATACAAACGATAGGGTTATTCTTAAAGCCCAAGCAACAAGAAATATTTAACAATTTACACTAGCCACCCCACCCCCATCCTAAAGCCACAACCTGTATGTCAGCTTAGCTACAGAAAAACAATTTCTCTGTCAACAGTACAAAGACCACCGTACGTAGCTTACTTAATTAAAGGAAGATTATGGTATCCCCCTTGAGGACAAGAGGCTAATAAAATACATTCCCCCCACCAACACACCTTCCTTTGCCTTACACAGAAATTTATGATGAATTTGGAAAACACATGGTTAATATAAATAACAAATGGGTTGAGGTGCAAAGCCTGCCCTTTAGTTAAAGATTACAAGGACATAAGAATTGGTGTGCTTTGACCAAGGATCAAGGAAACTCTGTAAGAAAGCAGTTAAATAGGTCATATAAAAAAAAGGAAATTACCTTGGAAATTAAAAGTAGAATAATGTAAAATTAACATTGATATATTTTAGAGGCACTTAAGAGTAGTAGGCTTTTTAAATAATAGACTTTCACTATTTTAAGTGTGTTTTACTGGAATTTCAGTTTAGAAGTAAGAAAGTTCTTTAATAATAATAGATATGCTTTAAAGTTAAGCATTAATGAAATAAGTAAATGTATGCTTTAAAGTTAAAAGTGAATAATAAGTCAGGAGATATGTAGTCTAGTTGAGTAGTCTAGCACCTAGTGATTGAGGTGAAAACGTAAAAGCTTAATCATGATTGGCTAAGGTTACAGGAAAATATTTTAAACAATGTACTCAATATCTTAGGTAATCAATGTATGTCAGAAAAGATTGTAACTCTTGAAAATTATGTAGGTCAAAGAAGTTTTGGGCTTTGAAGCTATTCATTAACTACCTGAAAAAATACCTATAAAAAAAATATAAAAATAAAGGTCCCTCTAGTGGAAGCAGATTTTTTTCTGGAGACTGTTCATATGTAACTTGCAACCTGTTGTCCCATATCTTCTTTTGCCAATGCCACTCCTCCTTCTGGACTCCTGGATCCCCTGCTGGAGCTGGACCCTGGCACTTGGTCCCAAATCTTAAAACTCTGTTTCCAAAGTCGATCTCTAATTGTGGACACACTACATTTGATGGTCAGTTTGTTTGTTTCCCTATCTTATCCACTTTTTCTTTTTCTTTTTCTCTTCCACACAGCTCTTTTCCAAAAAATGTGCCACTGATCTTTGAAGCTGTCATTATTTTTAATGAAATTTAACCTCATAATCATGTTTTTGGATACAAAGACTTTCATCATAACATCATCTTTTTTTCTTGTCTGTCTATTCTGCTAAAAAGAAATACCAGTTTCCCATAAAGTGAATGTTTAAAATGTAGAAACATATGTCAAATAATTAAAACTGTAATGTCTTAAAATTAACTGTCCCACGGTATAAAGAATTTTTTTTCACACTTTGCTTGTTTCAGCCACAGCTGTGTGGTTATTCCTGTAGTGGCGTGACAGAACAAATTTCTGTATTGTTTAGATAAATTAACTCAATTCTTTGACTTGGTAACATTTTTCACATGATCAACCCATAATTCCTTAATGTTATCCCCAAAGTAAAAAATAGAACTATTCCTTCTCCATGTCATTGCTTGATACCAAGTGACTGTGAAGTTCAAAAAATATGACTCTTTCAAAATAATTTTGTTGGGGGAGAGAAAGAATAACTAAAAACAAGTAGATGTTTTGTCATGACTCTATACACAAAAAAATTAAAGCAGGACAGTGCTTTATATTAATAAATTGATTATAAATCCTGTGCTAGACATACTTAGTACTGATCAGACAGCATAACTCCTTTATTGCTATAGCAAAATGGAAGAATATTAAGAATTTCATGAGAAGCTATTTCACAAATGCTTCTGATTTCATTCTTTATCCCAAATGCTACCTCTTCAAAATTCCTTGGAGAAATTAAAATAAACTGAACCGTATGTCTTCAATGTAGCTGTCTGTTATCCACCTTACCTTCTTGTGGAAGTTTTCATCCAAGTATTTCTTACCATTTTTTTATATAGATTAATTTGTTCTCAAATAATTCTGCCAGGACTGATATATGCCATACAAATATGAGAAAATACTGAGATAGAATCATTTATTGACAGTGATTGAGCTAATATTAAAAGAGCCAAGATGACTCAATCTGTACTCATAATTTTTAGTGACACTTAGGGTTTTATAAAAGAAATAGGATTTTTTTCTAGGGGGTTATTATTTCTAGCCTTGTATAGTAATACAAAATTGCTCAAACAAAAGAAATTATGAGGAAATTTATTAGCCATTGCATGAAATTAGAGACACAAATCAGATGGAACCACCTCTGTCAATTATTTCCCTAATATAATTTAGAAGAAAAATTATTTTCATGTTAGATATGAAAAATCAAACAATTTACATTGATTTTTTCAAACAATTAAAAAACTGAATTAGATGCACATTACTATGCAGGGAAGAAAATTGGTCTTCTCTATAAGTAATAATTTTAAAAATCTTGATAATATGATCAGTCTTTATTTTAAGAGCCAATGCAATAAATTTTGAGAAGAACATTATTTTTGTGTTTTTTTTTATTAACTCATCTTGTTTTTTTGATATGGTTCATAGTAAGGGAAATGCACTGCCATTTGCATATAACAAAAGTTTAAGTAAAAAGAAAAAAGTTATCTCTAGAATTTTGCACAAAGGTTATTTACTATTTATTTCCTACAAGTAGATTTACTATGTAAAATCAAGACTGCTTCCATGAACTGACTGATTGTAGCTTCAGGGATTGTAAAGCACTTTCAGCAAAGAAAAAGATGAAAAAACAAATTTCCTTTACAAATGACCTTATAGTTATCAAAGAAAGATAAAATTATTTTTGGACAAAAATAACTACTTATATTCATGTCATGCTTTTATATCATTATAGTTTCCATAAAAACTAGTGAGGTGGATATCATTTTTATCACAACTATGGTCTCTCAAATTAACTTAAATGATGAGAGAATATTGCTTTATATACACATAAAATATAATTTGTGTCTAAGTAATTCTATTTGTCTAAATGATACATGTCTTTTTTTCCAGTGCCAGTTGCACCAATAACAAAATTTCTGCATATACAGAATATAATTAAATTTGAGGTAAAAATTAATAATCTATGATTTTAGCCCTTACATCTGAGCTAGCTTCAATGTATGTATCTAAATGTTGACACAGTCTTGGGCAGACTGTACTACACCTCCATCCTGGGCAATTGAAGATGTTAATTTCTATATCTCTAGGAATTCCAATAGTACCACTATGAATAAATATTGAGTTTGCACAGATTTGAGATTTCATAAAAATTCTTCACGTTTTTCAGCTCTTTAGCTGTACTGGAGCATCATATTCTACACCAAAATCTAATTATCTGAACTCAAGGTTTCTTCTCTTTCAACCAAGGAGACTAGCTCTTTAAGTCAGATGGGCACTCCTAATTCCTAGCACTGTTGTTTCCATCCACCACGAGTATGTTCATCTTTTCTACCTTCAGCACACATCACCTTAAACTCTGGGTACTAATACCAGCCTGGTTTGTATAATCTTTTGCTACTTACACATTCTTACTCTTACATTAGTTACCAACCTATAGCAAAACCTCTTTTCTAATGTTGGTCATGCCCATTTCTTTTTTTTTTCTCCTCTGTGTTTTCTTGACCATTCAATCAACTGGTTCATTTATTTTTTGATAAGTTTCTAATGATAAACTATAAAATACTACATTTTATTTCCTGGGCAGCAAACTTTCACTCCGCTACATTTTCCATCAATCTGGTTATTCTGGGGACTTTTTTCTATTATCTAATATGTTTAGCTTGATAATAAAATATCATTATATGATCTAGAATTTTTATTTCTCAAAACCTCATACATACTCATTTGTTCATTGAACTTTGTCTTCCTACTTACTATTGAGACTACCTATTTCTTTAGTGTATTGTCCTAGAAGATCACTAGAGGGTAATTCCCTACTCCAGAATTTGGTCAATGAAATCCAGATAGAATAGCTCCTTACCATCTACAGTACACAGGTTCTAGAACACATTTCCTGGAGTCCAGGTTTCCTAAGACTTTGCTGACCATTAGATAGCAGTGGGAGCTGAAAAACGCATGCTCTGCCTTCGGTCATGTTGATGCTTTTGACAAACAACATCAAGCCTTCTTATCTTTGGGATCTAAGAACGAAGGAAAAAAAAATTAGAAGGAGCAGGTAAACAGTCTATTCAAATAAAACAAGTAAATGGAAAGATAATACAGTTACTTTTGTTTCATGATCACATTGTTATTTGCTCACCGATCTCTGTAATATTTATATGATATCACTAGATGTCTAGTGACTGTGTTTTCATTAAACAGAGCCTTCTTGCTTGAATGCGTAACTTTTGAAAGCAGAAATCTCTATATGGTCTAATATTGTAACAGCATACAAACTTTTTGTCAAACGTCAGCAATTGTTAATAAATGGGCAAATGAATTAAACAGATACTTCTTAAAATAAGAAACACCGATGGCTAACAAATGTATGGAAAAATGCTCAAAATCATTTTCATCAAAATGCAAATCAAAACTACATTGAGAATTCATTTAACTCCAATCAGAATGGAAGTCATTAAGGAAAGGATGTGGACAAAAATGAACATTTTCCAGTTTGGGGGCGATCAAAAATTAGTACCACTATAAAAATCAATATGACAGTACCTCAAAACACTAGACATGAACCCACTATGTGAGATATACTGCCTCTTGGTATTTATCCTAAAGAAATAAAGTCATCATACTGCAATGATTCATGCATACCCATTTTATAGCAGTACAATTCACAGCAGCGAAAATATTGAACCAGCCTATATGTCTATCAGTTGATGAATGGATGAAGAAAATGTGGTATATATACACAATGGAGTTTTTCATTCTTAAAGAAAAAAATAAAAGAATGTAATTTGCAGAAATATGGATGGAACTAGAGACCATCATGTTAAGTAAAATTAGTCAAACTCAGAAGGTCATGGGTCATATGTTTTCTCTCATATGTGAAAGTTAGAGAGGGAAAAGGAAAAGAAAGGTGTTTGGATAGTGGTGGTTTTCTCCTGAAAATCAAAAGGAGGTAAGTAGAGAAAAGGGACCAGGGGATAGGAGGTAGAAAGTTCTGGGGAATGATGTTGTTCAAATTGTATTGTTATATCATGTGCATATGTACCAATATGTAACAAATCCCATCATTCTGTACAACTATAATGCACCAATTTAAAAAAAAGGTAGAAAGAGAAAGAAAGACACTTGAAGGATCAATTAAAAAATCAGCAATTGTGAGCTATTGGGTCTATGCTGTATTATGGATAAAGACTCATGAATGTACTCTCAGCTGTATGAACTACTTCCCTCTGTACTGACTTAATTTCCAGGCTCAAATCTTTGCTCCTCAATCCTTTCCTCTGGTCTAGTGTACTTCTAAAACTTAAAGCTGTTGGAGACAGGAACTTTTCAGAAAAATAACTAAAGGATTTATTTTCTCCCTGGAATTCTTTTCTTGCCAAGTTGCAAGATTAACTTTTTGAAAATGAAGCTGAGCTCCTCTATGGTTACAGAGCCTCATACTTTATAAGTTCTTTTGTGTCTCCTACTCTTTTTTTTTTTCTGTACCAGGAATTGAACTCAGGGGCACACAACCACTGTGCCACATCCCCAGCCCTATTTTGTATGTTATTTAGAGACAGGGTTTCACTGAATTGTTTAGTGCCTCTCTTTTGCTGAGGCTGGCTCCTGCCTCAGGCTCCAGAGCTGCTGGAATTACAGGCATGTGTCACGGCACCCCACTTGTCTCCTACTCTTTTGCTTAGGAAAAACAAATGAACAAAAAAAAAAATAGATGACATTTGAGGGGCCGAATTTATCATACATTCCATGTTTTTACAATTTTAAGTTTCAAACTGCTAATGCAATTTGGTTTATTACCTTATGTCACGCATTTGAGTAAGAATTACAATGAGTAAATGGCGTGATTCATTTTATCCCCTGTAGGTAAGTGCACTATGCTTCCATTCACCCTGTTCACTCCCATATTCCTTCTCAGCAGCTTTGACATACACCTTGAGTGAGTGCCAGACTTGACCTTCACTGGGTTCTATAACATCCTGGTGTGCTCTCCATTCAGTTCTTGCTTCCTTCAAGCTGTTTCTGTGGGAAACTATTTGTTTAATAATGAAATCTCAAGACTATCTTATTTTAGTGAAGATATTCTATAACATCAATGTAGACATCATTCTTGGGATATTTAGCACTCTAGGACAAAAAAGAATATCCAATGTCCTGATCCTCTAGGAAAGTGTAACCCATTGAGTTCCAATTTTTATTTCTGTAAAAATTTCATTGAAGTTGTCATGGGTAGCTGGGCACAGTGGGTCATGTCTATACTCCTAGCAGTTCAGGAGGCAGAAGGATTATGAGTTCAAAGCCAGCCTCAGAAACTTAACAAGGCCCTAAGCAACTCAGGGAGACCCTGGAATGATGGAACTTAATGGGTCAATATTCATGATTTCACTGCTGTAGTAAATGAAAACCCTACTTTTGTCTACCATGATTGCTGACTACCACAGTTGTTCTGAAGTAGCACTGTATCACAGCAGTTTGTAGTGAGAATTAATGTTTCAGAGTTGGAGATGTGACCCAGTTGTTAAGTGACCCTGGGTTTAATTCTTGGTACCAAAAAAAAAAAAAAAGAAAGAAAAAAAAATCCAGACAGGTGCATTAAAATGAGTTGGCAATCATGATGTAGCCTTCTATATCCTTTACACACACACACACACACACACACACACACATATTAAATATATGTGGAAATATATTTTTTCAAAGCCTCGGATCATTCTATTATTTTTCTTAAAACAATAAAAATCTAAATTTTAATATTTATTTACAAAGTAACCATAAACGATACATTTGTTAATTCCTTGCTGGTACAAGGAACATTCAGGAAGTCCTGTGGGAAACTATTTGTTTAATAATGAAATCTCAAGACTATCTTATTTTAGTGAAGATATTCTATAACATCAATGTAGACATCATTCTTGGGATATTTAGCACTCTAGGACAAAAAAGAATATCCAATGTCCTGATCCTCTAGGAAAGTGTAACCCATTGAGTTCCAATTTTTATTTCTGTAAAAATTTCATTGAAGTTGTCATGATTTTTTTTTAAGATCAGGATCTCCAGCTTCATATCTAGCTACAGTGACTATGAACATAGAGCAAGTTTCACAGTCAAATATAGATGTATTTGACTCCCAGTTCACCAACTTTTTTCTGCCTGCTTTGATTAAATTATGTAACTTCTCAGAATTATTTCTTAAAATTACCAAATCAAAATTTATTAGATTATTTTAAGAATTATATTGCACAACTTACATAAAATGCTTACCAAAGCATCTTGAGAAAGCTGTTAATAAAGGTCACTATAATAAAAGTAATAAAAATGCTATTAATAGTAATAGTAATCATTATTATTAACATCATCGTTATTTTGTTGAAAGCAGTCCTCTATTATTTAGATTACTGCTATAGCTGACATTTTTGCTGGAATAAGCTGATAGCTTTTTCTTCTCTAAAGCCATAATTAACCTGATATTCAATTATAAACATTTAAAACTTGAGTCTTTCTTCATAATGTAAAATACTACCATTCCTTCCTCTGATAAAATCTTCTTTAGCCCTGCCTAAATCCTAAATCCTAAAATTTAAACTAAAATAAATTACATGTAATAGTAGACTTAAACCTAGTATCCCTTCAGTATGCTACCTTTGCAGTAAAGAATATTGATTCTTGCTTTGCTTCCATTTCCATATTACATTTACATTATGTTCCTGACATATCAATGTGCATCCAGTAGTGTGACATTGTTAAACCAGCACTTCATCACAGAAGGACAGAGCTATTGTCACTGGCTTTCTTCAAGGTTAACTCTCCTGTCAAAGCAGAGAATTGGGTGAGCTTATGGTTACAAATCTGTGTGACCTGCACTTTAACAGTTTTATGGTCTTTAATGTGTGTTGAAGTGCTTTGGGAAATATAAAGCAATATAAAATGTTGGTGTTTATTGCTGTGCTTTTTGTATTACATTAGCTTTGCTATTATTTTCACTATATGAAAATAGAATATTTCATGAATCACTTTAGATTCCTGAGGAAGCTATAATAGGAAAAAAAGAATAGTGTATTCAGAAATGCCACATCTAGTCCTGTGTTTACGAATTGCAAGCCTCTTAAACATACTATGCTTTGAAATCTCCCTCAGCAAAGCACACATGACCATTATCTCTTGCTTAAGTCACAGGATTGTGGTGATTGTCAAATATACTAATAAATTAATAACTTATAAATAATACAGTCCTGTTAAAAGTACATGTCAAATTCAACCTCCCGTGCTAAGTCAGGAAATAAAAATATAGGCTAATCCTCTCTTTCTACTTTGTGTCTGTAATTCACATTTTCTTTGTGTAGACAGGCAAATAGATCTGCATTTTATACAGTTAGACTTCCTTTAGTGTATATAGTAAGATATTTTTTGTTTTGACATAACTGATTGCTTTTTAAACATAACTATCTTCTCTGGATTCAAATAAATATTATTCAGCTTGTTATTTAGCTTTTTTTTGATTCTCAAAACAAATTAAAAAAAAACAGTATCTTCCCAGTATTTTACTTTTTTCATTTTCATTTGATAATCTCAATGATCATCAAAAAGTTTGTTTGTTTTTGCAATAGCCTTAAATTATTTACTTATTTCTAAAGAAGTTTTGAGATAATGATGCATAATAAAAGGTAAAATTTTGGTGAGACTCTTAACAGAAAATAGAAAATCAAAAACTACTAGAAGGTAGAAATTAGTCACTGATAGCAGTTATTTACAAAATATATTTTGATTTCAACTTTTTAAAAATAAATACTTCACAGAATCAATGTTCTCTACCTTAAACAAAAACTCACTTGAATACTCAGCATATTTAAAAAGCTAAATGGAATCTTGTTAGATCAAGTAAAAATGGTGGGACCCCCAAATCTTGAATAATTGATGATTCTTCTTCAATTTCTGCACTGGTTATTGCAATTATAACTTAAATTTAAAGAGACTCAAAGTATTTGCTCCAATACACTTATAAATTTTGTGATTGAAAAATCTCTGCTTTCTGGATAAAGGCAAAGAGGCACATACAGATACTGCAATGCCAGGATATAATATAGTAAAACATCAAAGATATTTCAAAGAAGCACCAATTTCCCTGGCAAAAATGAATTTAACATTCATGCCTTTAAAAAACCTTTTTGCAGAAATGTATTTGACCATGATGTCTAAATGGGTCTTCATGCCATAGAAAATCATACTTCATATACAACAACTCTTCTATATTAACTCAACAAAACACATAAAGAACTTTGTTGAGGTAAAAGTATTTCTTTTTAGAGTTAAGCTGCTTAAGACTACAAAAGCAGGTTTTATGTAATGTAACTTAGTATATAAATAGCAAAAAGAATGGGTATAGACTAAGTATATCTTTCTTAAATATATTTTTGCAGGTCTTTTTTTAGTAGAATTTTTTATAACACTTTGTTTTAGGTTAAAATTTTTAGTAAAACTCCAAAGATATGTTTTGCTGTATAAATGAGTATATAATATTCTTAATGCTCAATATGCAGATTGTGTCTTAGACTTTATTTTCAACTCTGTCTTCTTTGTAAAGGACCAACTAAAATATTACACGTAAAAAAGTGCTTCTCAACAGATTAATTATGAGTAGGTAATTTTTAAGGCCTAATATCTGATAGACTGTCACACATTTTGTTGAATATTCTGTTTGGGCCCTCCTTATTCCAGCTCCATATCAACTGACTTTCTATGTCAGTCCAGGAATGAATACAGCAAATATTCCTTTCTGAACAATCTCTGTAATACTCATAGTATTACAACATTTGCAAGTAAAACAACATTTGAAGATATTTAGTTATTTCTTGACATGTTACTATGAATCTTGAGATAGGCAATCTTTTAACCTATCTGATCAATGTTAGTTGTTAGAAAGGTGTTTTGTTTTTTTCTCATTGTTGACACATCTTATTCTCTGTAATCCACTCATAGGTTTTCATTCTTATCTTTCTTCTTACCCCTATTCTTTCTTCTTTCCTCCATTACTTCACTCCTTTGTTCTTTCTTTCTTTCTTCCCTTCATCATGCAATCATTTATTTCATATTAAACTTAGGAAGTAATCAAATCATTTACTATCTACCAGGTAAATATCTGACCTGAATGAAAAATGTCTCACAGCAGCCTGGTGTAGGTGGAAAGATTGTCTGCGTGTAGGACAGTTCATAGGTAGTGTTGTAAGGTTATATATTCATAGTTCTTTGGAGCCAAAAGTTTATAAATAAGTTTATTCTCACATTGGAGAAAGAACAAAATTAATATTACCATGTGGAAGGAATAATAGTAAAAAAAAAAAACAGATAAACCTATATGAAAAAATAAAGATCACTGGCTTTATTTTGCCTAAACGTCATGGTCACTGATATAATATGAAGGATGAACAGAAGATGTGCATTGGTGATGAATTTTCCGACATATGTGTGGAGAATAAATGGACAATTGACTGTGGAGGCTTCAAGGCCATCTGGGAACTTATTTGTGAAAAAATCCAACATAAATAATTCAAATCTATAAAACTCAGAGACTATTGAATGTAGAAAATGGCTGAAGGAGAAATGCCTTATGTTTTAAATTTCTGGTGCAGGAGACTAAATGGATGGAGTCATCATTTAAACAACTCAGAAAAATAGTGAGAAGGAAAACTTGAGTTCATAATGATGTGTTCACGCTTGTTAATCATTGTGAGACAGACACCTAACTGAGCATTTCTTTTATATACCGTGCTTTATTCAATTCTGTTTGTATGTATGTCCCAGAATGACAGATTGGCATGGGAATAGAGGTTAAGATTCTGAAGACAGACTGCCTGAGTTTGAATCATGGCTTAAAGTATATAGCTTGTATGAAGGTAGACAAATTCTGCATCTACTGTTTCATTTCACTAATCTATAAAAAGGCTCTAAATATAAAATTAGTGATGCCTATCTCATGGGGTTGCTGAGATCAATAAATGACCAATATATGCAAAGGGATTATGTATTATGAAATGTTATTGTTATACATCTGTGCTGTATAATTTCAATAATCCCTGGAGATATTTTTGTTTATGTAGCTCACATTTTGTCAAATTGTAAATTAACTACTATTGCTTACCCTGCACCAAAATACACAGTTATGAATTGCATTGTTTGCCTCTTATTTTGTTCCCAGCACTGAGACTGGTGCTATACACATCTCATAATAACAAAATTTATTTATCATGAGCATGTTGTAGCCAAATGATTGACTGCAGTCATAGGGGTCAGAAAAAAAACACATTATGGTAACCATTAAGCATAGACAGTTTGAATTAATCACACTTGAAGAGCAGGACCTTGCAATTATCTGTGTTCAAGTGAGGTTTGGGTACATTAGATTCAGAGTTTTAAAAGTACAAAAAATAATTTTGGATCTCAAAAAGAGGGCAAAAACAAAGCACCTTCTGTGAACCAAGATCTAAATGTGAGCATTATAAAGATGGGGGACAGAGATAGGAATCAAAATTAGGGTCATAAAGGTAAGCTTGTGATGTCAGATGCCAAGTGAAGAGAAAGCAGAGATCAAATCAGGGAATTTCAGTTGCCAACACATGGCAGACTGAGGATTCTGGGGGGCACATCCCTGTTACCAATTATAAAGAAGTACTACATAATATATCTTAAAAAATCATTGTAAATAGTTGGCTCAGCAGAGAGAAAATAAGATTACTTTCAAATAATGAAAGACACCAAACCTCAGGGGTACACCAAACTGATGAGGAAACTTAAAGGCATTTGCCAATACCAACAACAAAAAAGTGACTTTTAACTACTCTTCCTGGCATCTCAGCAGTTCCTTGGGCTCTTCAAAAGTGGAAAGCTGGAGTTAAAAAACTGCACCGAAAGACAACTTTCAAAAAGCTGCTCCTTCTATGAAAGAGTAAGATATGAGAAAAAAAAGTCTTTAGAAAATTAAGGCAGCTAAGGAACTCTTCTTATTATCTTACAATTTAAATGAAAAACAATTGAAAATCAAACTCTGGAACTCACATTCAGCTCTTTGTCATCTGGATTTAGGGTTTCAATTTCTAGAACCTGCAAGATCAAGAAAAATCCCAACTCTACACATTAATTTGAAGTGTGTAGAACTTAGAGCCTGCAGAAGAGGCTGTAAATCCTCTATAGGGAAAGTAACCATAAAACAGATGCCTTGAGATGCCCGTGGATTAATATCATCCAAATATAAGTTCCAGCACAAATATATGTGTGTATATACTTCTCTCTCTCTCTCACACCCACCTACCCAAACTTTGAGAAGTAAATTATCTTCAAATTTAATTCCTCAAGTTAAAATTAATTTTGCAGATACTGAAATGTAAAATAATTGTTTTACATATATGAAGAGAAAAAAAAACAAGATTTGGCATGTGTTTAAAAAACAAGAAATTGTCAAAAATGGCCAAACCCATTAAAAAGAACACTATAGACTTTCTAGAAAGAAAAAATAAAATCATTGAAGTTAAAAAATAAAGAAAAACAACACCACCATACACGCCTCTTAGGAAACACAAGAAATGGGGCATAAACACAAGCAAATTAAGAACAAATTGGAAAGCAGACATGAGGAGTAACACAAAACACAAGAAAAATACACATAAAGATGAAAAAAAGAGAGAGAACTAAAAAAATGCAGAGTAGAATGAAATCCTTTTAAGAAATTAGCATTCAAACTAGCACACACACACACACACACACAACAAAAAATCGGCAGAGGAGGCAATGTTTTAAGAGATAAAGACTGTGGCCAGGTACAGTGGCACAGGTTTGTAATCCCAGCAGCTCTGAAGGCTGAATCAGAAGGATTGCAACTTAGAGGCCATGCTCAGCAATTTGTGGAGGCCTTAAGCAACTTGACAAGACTCTGTCTCAAAACTGTGACTCAGTGATAAAGTACTACTGGGTTCAACCCCTGGTACAGAGAGAGAGAGAGAGAGAGAGAGAGAGAGAGAGAGAGAGAGAGAGAGAGAGAGAGAGAAAAGTTGTGGATGTACCCCAAATAATGAAAGACACCAAACCTCAAATTCAAGAAGTCTCATGAATATCTACAAGAATAAATAAATTAAAATTTTTATCTAGGCATATCATCACTAAAAATCTTAAGAAAAGCTAAGGAGCGGTAAAAAAAAGATGACTAGCAAATTACTGGACACATTTATTTATATTCATTATCATTTAATAAGACAAATTGAGAATTTTATGCCCACAGATCTTTAATAAAGAAAATTCTAAAACTAAGGGAAAAATTCCCCCAAAGAATATTTAAAATACCAAACAGAAGATTTGTGTAGATGAGTTTAACACATTAATATGCACTTATTTACTTATTCTCAATTTTAAAAAAAAATTAAGGTAATCTAAAGACAAATCATCAGGAGTAGTAAAATGGTATAGTAACAACTTTTGGATACATAATTAACTATAAAATTAAAAACCATTGGAATTCTTATGCATCTATAGTTAACAGTTGAAAATATTGTTTTAATAGTGATACCAACTAAATAATCACAAGGAAATATATTGAGCATTAAATCTTGCAAAGAATACTTATACCTTTAAGGAAAAAAAATAAATTAATTTCAAACATAAATAAACCCAAAATAAATGGAGTGATACATTATATATAAGTTAGTATAATAATGATATAAAATTTCCATATTAAACCAGAATGTAAAATATTCAAAAATGCATTTTTATTAGAATCAAATGAGTCTGTGATAAATTTTATATTGAAAAACTACATAGTCCCCGATAAGCAAGGATGCTTTGAAAAGAAACAGGGCTGGAAGACTTGCCTTATCTAACATCAACTACAGTAATTAGTAAAGTGAGATGTTGGTGTAGTGACAAATATTCTGAGCAGAATGCAGACATTCAGTGGATTCCATGTATACATTGTATTGGTCCATCCAACCTGGAGTTTGAGGGTAAGAAATAGAGGTAAGAAAACACCCTGGGGGAACTGATTCTCAAATGGAAACCACTTGGAAAAGTCAATTTGTTTGCATTAATCTTCTAAAATGTTTTAAATCTTTTATCAATTAAGAAACTGCAAACTATGTAATAATGAGATATACCTTTTTTATTTTCTTAACACATAAAGAAACAATTTTGACATTGACAAATATGAGTAAGGATATAGAGCAATATCTTATACTGTGATATGGGAAATATGACTTGAGATAATCATAGTAGTGTATAACTTGTCAAAATCTATTATTGATTACATTACTATGGTAGATATGTGTTAGATGTTATACAATTATAGGTAAAAGTATTACAATCAGGAAAACAAGACTTTGAATACCTGAGTGCTTGGAACTGGCAGATGCTATTTCTTCTTCTTCTTCTTCTTCTTCTTCTTTTTCTTAATATGTGTGGTGTTAAACAGGTTAGAGGATTTGAAGAACTCAGAGTAAACCAATGCAGACATGTTTTACATAATGACTATATTTAAATGGATATAATTGACTATAAAAGCTCACTCCTGAAAATAACTCTGCTTAGCATAAATCACTTTCTGAAACGAAAGCTCATGATCTGTCGGCTGCTCTGCTTGCCTCCTATTCTCTCTCTCTTGAGATCACTTACAAATATTGCGATGTTCTTGAAAACTTACTTATGCTGTTTAGTCTCCTGGGTTCCTGGATGGCTGTTTGTGTGATGTGCCCCCATAAGAATTAATGGGTTGAGTTTAGCTGCTCTGAGTAAGAATGGAAATGATCCCTTTGTTCTCCTCACTGATTAATTTCACCATGTACTAATTTCTGAGGCTTTTATATTAAACACAAATTATTATGCATACAAAGCAAAACAAGATCATATTAATCCCTGTAGCTGTTGTTCCATTTTATATATAAACACAGCAAATTTTTTACTGAAAAAAAATATCAAAGACTCATAAAATTATTAGAGCTTGCTCTTTCAAATCCAAGTATGATAATCTAACTATAACAATTACAGGAAGACTTATTTATAAAAAAGAGCCAGAATTCAACAAGAATTGGGAATCATACCATTGTCCATCACTTTCTTGAATTACATTAGTCTCAAACTCAGCATTGCACTGGACTCAATAACTTTTGGGCGTTTAACTGGGAAACTCAGTCAAGAGAAACTTAATCAAAATCAGTATTGTATAAAAATTGGGTCAGCAGTTTGCATTGTGGATGCAGTTGTGTGGAAGGTACAGTTGGGAGCAAACTAGACTATGAGGTAATTTGTGCTCTTTGTGGGGTTTGATAATATAGATAGCCATAAATAATACAGCTTTTCAACTGGAAAATTGGTACTTCTATACAGAACCCATTCAGAGTTTAGAAGACCTATGATTTGTGTGGATCCTCATCCCTCTTCTTTGCCTCCTTGGTAGTGACTTCTAACTCTCTAATGGAGTATTTCTTGTGCTTTTGGGTCTCATCTTCCAGGTGTCACACTTATTCAGGGGACAGAAGGTAAACTTCTTTACATTAAGGCACAAATGCTCTAAAGGGATTGTTACTTTCCATTGTCACTTTCAGAATGATCCTGCATGTTAGTTGAAAATAAACTTTACACAAAGATAATTAATATCTAAATATAGAGTATGAGCTAGAAGAGAACAATTGAGAGAAAGCATGAAAGTCATTAACATAATAATAAAAATGATCAATTAAAATATTTAATATCCCAGAAATACCATATATAACACAATAGTGTACAGAGTAACCCTGCCCATTGTTAGTTATTGTTTAATTGTATTGAAAGTTTTTAAAATTGAAGCTTAAGCTTTTGTTGATTGTTTTGTCTAAGAAAGACACAGGAAGAGAACAAATAGACATGAGAATTAAATGAACTGAACCTCAAAAGCTCCACCATAAAGGAATAACTGAAAAAATTCAGGCATAGGGTACAGGTTTGTGGAAAACGTGAAGTAAACATAGACTTTGGACTGAAAGAAACTACCGAGAAGCTCTGATTTTTTTTTTTTTTAGAGAGAGAGAGAGAGAGAGAGAGAGAGAATTTTTAATATTTATTTTTTAGTTCTCGGCGGAGACAACATCTTTTGTTGGTATGTGGTGCTGAGGATCGAACCCGGGCCGCACACATGCCAGGCGAGCGCGCTACCACTTGAGCCACATCCCCAGCCCTCTGACTCTAACAATTAGTATTGAAGGGCAATTCTTTCACCATTCCTTTGGAGTAAAGCTAATTCAGAAACAGAACACCATGTGTCTGTGATGATAGGATAGAGTCAGAGAAGCATGGATTGAAAACTGACTTAACCTCTTAAACATACTTGGGAAATAAAGCTACTTGAGCCTCATTATGTTCTGTATAACGGAGATAAGTTTTACCTAAACTTTGAGACCCAAGACCTGGTGGCTACTTGAATAGGCAATTATCACTCCTCTTGGGAATTCAGAACTTTGTAATGACCAATCAGCTGTGCCTACATGGGATTCTCAACTGATGAGGTTTCCCACTGAAATCCTCAGAATTTGAAGGATACTCAAAATAGTCTTTCTTATGGCATCAAAATAGTACAACTAGTGAGCAATTCTTAGACAAAAATATTACTTTAACTTTTTAAATTTTAGTTGATTGCTGACTTAATAACATTAATTTCTCTTTTAGTCAGGTTTTCATCACTGTGACCAAAATACCTAACAAGAACCATCTAGAGGTAGAAACACTTTACTTTGATTCAAGGTTTTAGAGGTTTGGTCCTTGATCAGCTCGCTCTATAGTTCTGGGCTAAAGGTGAGTCAGAATACAATGGCAGAAGGATGTGATTGAGGAAAGCAGTTCTGGACATGTTCTAAGTGTGTAAATTTGAATGAGGTTATTAGAGTTTTCTTTCTCTCAATTAGCATTGAACAGACAAAATGTGAAAAGCAAATATTTGGAAGAAACTAACATACATGCATTATTAATATTTTGGCTTTGCTATTAGGCTATACTTTACAATCTATGGTTTCTTATAATTGATAACAGATAGAAGGCAATCCAGATAGTTATCATGAACATGTTTGATATTCCTGATGGTAACAGAGGAGATCTCTAACCCATTAATTTTTCAATCAATAAACCATGGGCAGTCCACATAAGAAAAGATATGAGTGCTAAGTTTTGTCTGTAACCTCTTGTTACCAACACCAAAATTCTCAGAGTGAGATGTCATCAGAATGGAAGATAGTATGCAAGGAATGGAATGTACTAAAAATTCCTCTGGAAAAAATGGCTCATGTTGTTGATTTGGAAGATTAGCTAAAACTCTGAGTCCCCTCTTATCTCATTAGGATGAATTCCACTCTCACTAGGCTTCCCATAGGTTCTTTGGCTTCCTCCCTTCAGGGTAACATCTCAAAGGTCCTAAAATTCTTTGGTTATAGGCAGCTGGTAAAGCCAGACTTCCTAGTTCTGAAGTAGTCTATCAGTATTGATAATAACAGGATGCATCAGGTTCTCTACTTTAGATCACAGGCCTCTCTGTATGTTTAGCAGAGTGAAGTGTTCCTGTTATAATCCTCAGTAAGATGATAGGAATATTAGGAAATCTTATCTTCAATGTTGCAGAAGAAACAGTGAAACATTAGCAAAGACTGCGTCATTATTTATGAACCATGGGATGATATCATAAAAAAGATCAGAATAACAAATATTCTGTGTCATAAGATCTGGATTTAAATGTGAAGAAGTTTTAGAAATTCTTAAGCAAGTGGTTTTTCTTAGAATTTATTTGTGTGTACACAAGAATGGTATTTGATCATAGTAGAGTTTAAAACTACAAAATGTCCATTCCACAAGTATAAATGAGAATTCCAATATTTTTTAAAATGGCATTTGATCCTAGTTTAACATTAAGACTTTATTATTTTTAGTGATTTTGAAAATTTAAAACATTTTTATCATTTGTGGCACCATAAATTCTATGAATTACTCATAAGCCTCTGATAAAGGAGAGCAGCAACCTCCACCAATACAACTGTTCAAATTTATGAGTAATTGAATTCCATGGTGCCCATTTTCACTCTATTCCTTGGCCACTGGTAAAGCAGACAACAAAGATTGAGAGACAAAATCAGAGAAAAAGATTTTAATATTGATACATGAAGTTAGTATCATTTTTAAAGTTAAAAAATGGTGGATATTACAATGATAACTTTGTGACCTATTTTGACTTAGTCGTCTGACTTAGTTGAGCAGATGTGTTCATGTATGCTGCATAAATCTCTCTACTGTTCATGTAAAGCATTTGGCTTTTTTTTTCTTGTTCAAACTAGTAAAATAAATTACAGTGAGGAAGAAAAGTTGGTAGATTAGAGGAAAGATGCATGTTCTAGTTGTTTAGTAGCTCAGGATTCTTCTCTGTGAGGTGGGTGACAGAGCGAATTCACTGAAATTCAATATCAGGCAGTAAAAGAAGCATAGACACACCTAAATTTGGGTGCTTTAAACATAAGACAAGAAAGAATAGATTGAGATCTGGCTGGTGGTTTCAGCAATACCAGTTTACTTCAGAGGGGAGGATGATGTAAGGGGACAAATAGATGAGGATGGTGGGAACATGTGGTTAAGAGAATAATTCTATAAAATGAGCCTGTATTGAGTCTCCACATACTTTCTTTGACAAAAAGCAATCTTCCTGCAGCCCCCACTGGGCCTGAGGGAGCAAGAAATATCACATTCCTCAACAAACTGAGGCAGGGGGCGGAAGGCCTTGTATTCAGTGTAGATAATGAATGATAAAGGTTTAAGAGAGGATGATGGCTGGTTAATAAGAAAAGATCAGAATCACAAATATTCTGTGCAACAGATGAATGTGAAGAAGTTTTAGAAATTCCTAAGTAAATACTTTTGCTTATAATTTAGTTTTGTGTACACAAGAAGGTATTTAATTATACTAGTGTTTAAAACTATAAAACATCCATTCAATAACTGTAAACTGAAACACCCATATATTTTAAAAATGGGGTGCTAATGGCTCTACCAGTTAACCTCAGTGGTCCCTAGATCATACTTTCAAGGAGTTGCTAAAGTTTACCCCCTTTGCTGCTCCTTCCTACACTTGGGAACATTCTGGGAGACAAAAAGAAAAGCTGAGGGGGCTGGAGAAGGTTCTATAAAAGACAAAGACAAAAGTATTTTCATAGGCACCCAGCTCTGGGCCCAACTTCTTTCCAGAGAAATCTGTCTCTGTCCCTTTTTAAAATAAAACTTGCTTTGTACACTGACTTCAGTGTTTCTTACGTGTTTAATCTTTAACACCCGGGGAAGGAGGACCCAATCTGATTTCCAAGACTGGTATCAATGACACAGACAGAAAGAGACACTGTGAACAAATTTGGCATGGGAGAACCTGTGAAACAGAAGGGCAGTTTGATGAGCTGGTGTTTAAAAAGTGCTCCATGTTTCTCAGCCAGCAAGTGGAGAGTTGAGGCAGGGAGCCATCTTGAAGCAGCTGCCATGTGGTTTTTGCTTCAGGAGCCCACTTGGTCATAGCAAGTGGTACCAGACAGTCTCCACAAGTACCTGCCATGAAGTCTAGAGCGTGCCTGGGAGTCATGCTGGGAGCCTGCACTGAGAAAACTGTACCAAAATAGATTCAGGCTGGAGGTATGGAGGAGAGTGCAGCTTGCTTTCCCTTTGTGGCTGCTGGTTCACAGGGCCTTTGGGGGAGAGTACAGAAGCTGTATGGATGGGCATGACTACAGGTGGGGTTTGATCCTTGGAAGACCACATTTATGGGTGGTGAATAATGGGTGATCTGTGGAAGGTGTCGCCCTGTCCTACATGTGGAGTTCTCAGGAGGCCTCTGAGATCCAGATGCCTGGCAGAGGTCAGCATCTTCCTGGATGTATAGCATGTCTCTGGAGCAGATACCACTTGACAAAATTACTAACGATGATCAGAACTAGATCCAGCCATCAAAACTTCCAGTTTAAAACTCTCTATCAGTTCTACTCAGGAAGTGCATTGAGTAGACTACTGTATGTGGTTGAGAAGGGAAGCTGAGAGCGTTAACAACTTGTTTTCATTCCAGGATACACCAGCTGGAATCCTGGTGGGCAACACAAAAAAGGATGAGTTTAATAATGTGCAGTCCTTGTTCTTTTGAAGTGGTACATAGTCCAAGAAGAAATGGAAAAATAGACCAGTCTAGCATAGGCAGGGATAACCTATGCTTGTCAACAGGTTTTGACCATTGTTTGTTTGTGTGTGTGTGTGTGTGTGTGTTGCATATTGCTGTGCTGATTGCTTTATAATTATAATTATATACATATACATATGTTTTTATAAGTGCATTATAGTTATGCATAATATTGAGCTTATGTTTTGGCATATTCATACATACGTGAAATATAATTTGCCCCAATTTGGTCTCTAGTCTTTTCTCTTTTCCTCTCTTAATCCCTTTTCCTATTCTCTTCCCTCTACTTTTCTGTTCTTTCTTCTATTTATTTACAGTTGGTTTTTTAAATAGTGATTTTTAGATATACATAAAGGTAAAATTCACTGTGATGTATATACATAGCATGATTTGGTCCCATTAATTCCACCATTTTTCTCTTTTGCAGCCTCTCCTTCTAACCCCTCAATTCCCTTCCTCTGCTCCACTGGTCTCCCATCTATTTTCATGGGATTCACCCTCATCTTTCTTTTTTTTTTTTTTTTTTTGTATTTTGATCTAACTTCTGCAGACTCTAACTTTCAGAATCTGGCTTATTTCACTTAGCAAGATATTCTTTTGTTCCATTCATTTATCAGCAAATGCCATAATTTCATTTTTCTTTATAGATGAATAAAAACCCATTGTGTATATATGCCATGCTTTCTTTATACATGCATCTATTGGTGGGCGTCTGGAATGATTACATGACTTGACTTTGGTAGATTATGTTGCTATAAACCTTGATTTGTCTGTATCAATAGAATATGCAGATTTTAATTTTTGGATAAATACCAGGGAATGAGATAGCTGACTCATATGATGGTGCTATTTTTACTCTTTTGAGAAATTTCCACATTGCAATCCACAGTGATTTTGCTAGTTTGCAATCCCACCAGCAATGTATGAATGTACATTTTCTCATGTCCTCACCAGCACTTACTGTCTGTATTCTTTTTTTCTGTTTTCATTATATAAACTTTTACATAACACTTAGACAAGACTTAGACAGATAGTTCTCAGATGCATACATATACCTACTCATATGTATTTTTGGTATCAACAATATTGTTATCACCCAAAAAACAGTTGTTTGTTTAACCAGTTCCAAAGTAATCATTTAAGACTTTAAAACACTAATTCCTGACTTAGTTTCTGCAAGTAATAAAACCTAACAAACATAAGAAAATTATTGATACCTCCTGTTTCACTCTTCCTACTTAGAAATGCTTTTGCTATTCTGGGTCTTTTATTTTTCCAGATGAATTTCATGATTGCTTTTTCTATTTCTGAGAGGAATGCCATTAGGATTTTGATTGGCATTGCATTAAACCTATGGAGTACTTTTGGTAATATGGCTATTTTAATGATATTAGTTTTGCCTATCCATGAACAAGGTATATCTTTTTTATCTTCTAAGGTCTTCTTCTATTTCTCTCTTTAGGGTTCTGTAGTTTTCATTGTATAGGTCTTTCACCTCTTTTGTTAGGTTGATTCCCAAGTATTTTTTTTTTGAGGATATTGTGAATGGGGTGGTTGTCCTCATTTCCATTTCAGTGGATTTGTCACTGATATACAGGAATGCCTTTGATTTATGCATGTTGATTTAATATCCTGCCACTTTGCTGAATTCATTTACTAGCTCTAGACATTTCTTTTTTTTTTTTTTAAGAGAGAGAGAGAGAGAATTTTTAATATTTTCTCGGCAGACACAACATTTTTGTTGGTATGTGGTGCTGAGGATCGAACCCGGGCCGCACGCATGCCAGGCGAGCGCACTACTGCTTGAGCAACATCCCCAGCCCTCTAGACATTTCTTGGTAGAACTTTTTGGGTCTGCTAGGTATAGGATCATGTCATCTGCAAATAGTGCTAATTTGAGTTCTTCTTTTCCTATCTTTAACCACCATTTGACCCAGCTATTCCCCTTCTTCAACTATACCCAAAAGACCTAAAAAGAGCATACTACAGGGACACAGCTACATCAATGTTCATAGTGGCACAATTCACAATAGTTAGACTGTGGAACCAACTTAGATGCCCTTCAATAGATGAATGAATAAAAAAATGTGGCATTTATACACAATGGAATATTACTCAGCACTAAAAAGTAACAAAATCATGGCATTCACAGGGAAATGGATGACATTAGAGCAGATTATGCTAAGTGAAGTTAGCCAATCCCTAAAAAATAAATGCCTAATGTCTTCTTTGATATAAGGGGTGGGGGGCAACTCAAAACAGAGCAGGGAGGAAGAGCATGAGAAGAAGATTACCATTAAACAGGGAGGAGAAGTGGGAGGGAATGGGAGAGAGAAGGGGAATCACACAGAAGACGGAAGGAGACCCTCATTGTTAAACAAAATTACATATAAGATGGTGTGAGGGGGGAAGAAAAAAAGAGAGAGAAATGTGTTACAGTAGATGGGGGAGAGAGAGGTGATGGGAGGGGAGGGGAAGGGAGGGGGATAGGGAGGGCAGCAGAATACAACAGACATTAGTATGGCTGTATGTATACATGTGGCTCTATAACCAATGTGATCCTGCAATCTGTACACGTGGAAAAATGAGAATTCATACCCCATTTGAATCAAATGTATGATGTCACCATCATTGTAATGTTTTTAGCAACTAATTAAAAAAAGAAAATATTGATAGATAAGAACACTTCAGTGTTTCAGAATTTGCTTCAAAATAGTAAATTAAAGTTCAAATAACTTTGACTGTGTTAATTATAGCCAATTTAATTACAAACACAAACTTTATGAGATTCACCTTCCACAAAACTTCTTTGACTTAGACATTCACAAATTTACATCTTTAATTTTGTCCTCTTTCATCTTGGACTTTAGCCCAATAATGTTACTTTTACCAGACAAAATATGTTCTCATCAAGAAACATTTCTTTTACCTTTTAATCTTCCATACTAAAATATTTTCATATCTATAACTTATCTTTTTTAGTTTAGACCTTTTCTTTTTAAATTTTATTTCTTAGTTTAAATATCCACATATATTTTCACATATATATTCCTATATATGTTTATACAATTTCATATATATATGAATATACCCTAGTGGCAACCAAATTTCCGCTCATGCATTTTCATATATACTCACTTACATAATCATAAACTATAACTAAAACAAAGTGTAAACATCCATCTCAAAAGAAAAATAACTGTATACAAATTTATATCCATTTAAATATTTTTATGTATATTTTTATACAACTATATTCATAGTTGTATTTCTGTATATGGATAAAAGTGTTCAATTCCTAAACTAATATTATTATTCTACATTAGTCCTATACCTACAAATACAATTCAGAGAATCCTCTATACATAAAAACCATAAATTTTACATGAATTTACCTCTCTATTTAGGGACATTAATTCATAAATTCACACAAAAATCCATAGATATTTTAATATATACTCATTTCCCTAGGCATAACCCAGATTTCACACATAATATAACAATATTGCTTACCTTAAAAATATCTATAGATAAAAGTAAATATTATTTGTATTAATAAAGACTGCCATTCTAACTGGAGTGAGATGGAATCTTGCTGTAGATTTGGTTTGTATTTTCCTGATTTCCAGGGAAGTTGAACACTTTTCACATATTTCTTTTTTTTAATATTTTATAATTTATTTTTTATTCCTTCTTCTTTATATTGGTCATTTGCTACCCCTATTCTGCTTCTGCTTTCCCTCTCTTCAACTTTTGAATATTTGAAATTTTATTTTGGTTTTCTGCCTCAATTTATTTTCTCTTAATGAACTGTAACTTTGCAGCCTTTTAGAACTATTTAGTTTGTAGAATTCCTGTCCCAAGCAGCACTCATATTGTTGTGGTTATTAGTATTATAAATGGCATAGTTGATACCTGCTGCTTACTTTAATGCTATATTTAGTTTATAGCTATTTATTGTTGTTATTATAACTGCTGACCCCACCATTCCTCTTTGTATAGTTATTAGTGCTATAAATGTCACAGGAGTCATGGGGCATATATTTTAATGCTGTATATTGGCTACCCCTATTGTTGCTATTGTTTGTTTCCCTATTTTCTGAGATGCTGATATGCAAAGGGCCAATACTGCTGGTGAACTATATCCACAAATTAGCCAAGTGACTGTGCATCTTGATTCACAGAAAAAATAACTCTGTTCAATCTTTAATAATATCTTAAAACATAAAACAGAGAAGACAAAAACCCTAAACCAACTACCAGGCCCTAAGAAGAAATGACTACAAGGGATGTCAAGTTCCACTCTTGAACATCTATCTGCTCCTACAGGAGACACAGAAAGAAGTTCCAAGACTATTCTTCAGAGAACCCTACAGTGTTGAAGTAGCATTCCAGAAGTAAATTAAAAAGGCAGTTCTGTAGCAGTAATCTGAAAGGCATTGCCGGTGAAAATTGACACTTGAATTGCACAGAGCTTACCTGTTGAAGCTAACAGATATTAGCAACACAAGAGTTATCAAAAAAGATATAACTACACACCGAGGGACTGCATCACAAAGTGGAAGAACATATCTCAACATATGCAAAAGCCAAATCCTTAGGAAAAAGAAAAACATTAGAAAAAAGTCTCCCCTTAACATTTCCAATTCATCAAAAAAGAAACTCACAATATGGAAGGGGACAAAATTTCAGAAAAAAATTATAAAAATTTGATTATTAGAATGATTAATGAGCCAAAAGAAGACATAAGAAACTAAGAGTGGGAATACAGTAGGAAAAAAAAAAGACCATTTCAATAGAGATAAAGATTCTAAAATAAGCTGGTCAGAATTCCTGGAAATAAAGGCCACAAAAAATCAAATTAAAAATTCACTTAAATGTATTACCAACAGATTAGATTACATAGAAAATAGACTTTGGGACCTTGAAAACAGGGGCTATGAACTTGAATAATAAGTAAACTGTAGAGAGAGAGAGAGAGAGAGAGAGAGAGAGAGAGAGAGAGAGAGAGAGATTGTGACCAGAATATACAATAACTTGGGGACAACAGACCAAACTTAAAATTCATTATGATATGAAGGTCAGAAGATGTGGGTTAATGGAGTTAACAAACTATTCAGTAAAATAATAATAGAAAAATCTTCAAACCTAAGGAATAAGGTGGACCACCACATATAGGAGGCAGATAGATTCACAAACAGACAAGATTATTTTAAAAATTCTTTCCAAGTTACATCACAATTATATCACAATCATAACACCCAACATAGACAATAAGGATAAATTATTAAAAGCTATAAGAGAAAAGTTAGGTCACATTTAGAGGTAATCTAATAAGACTCACTTCTGACTTATGAGTTTGGATTTTAAAATCTAGGAGGTCTTGAAATGAGATACTTCAACTCTAAAAGCAAACAATAACCAAGCAAGATTTTGTATCTAGCAAAGCCATCATTCATAATGGAAGCAGAATTTAAAAAAAAAAACTTTCAATAATAAGTATGAACTAAGGAAACAAAAAAAGCATGGCCACTAATCCAACACTACAGAAAGTATTTAAAGAAATATTAATCACAGAATAACTCAAAAACAAACCCAAGAGCTCTAAATTTGATGAAGCTCTTTGGGAAAGAAGTTTAGTAAATGAAAATTAAGATCAAGTTAAACATGCAGAACAAACCAAAATGACATAAAACCAAAAAAATCCAATATTATTCTGAATATAAATGGTATCAACTCTAAAAGACATAGACTGGCAGATTGCATTAAAAACAAAACCCAACTGTGTGATGTTTGCAGGACAGTCATCTCATGAGCAAAGACACCCAAAGTCTGAAAGTAAAAGGATAGAAAATTTTATTTCATGCAAATAAAGTCTGAAAACAAGTAGTAATAGCTATTCTCATATCTAACAAAGCAGATTTCAAATAATCAGAAGAGACAAAGAAGGTCACTATATACTGGTAAAGGGAACAATCAAACAAGAAGATATAATAATAGGGCTGGGGATGTGGCTCAAGTGGTAGCGTGCTCGCCTGGCATGCATGCGGCCCGGGTTCGATCCTCAGCACCTCATACAAACAAAGATATTGTGCCCGCCGAAAACTAAAATAAATAAATAAATAAATAAATAAATATTGAAATTCTCTCTCTCTCTCTCTCTCTCTCTCTCTCTCTCTCCTCTCTCTCTCTCCTCTCTCTCACCTCTCTCTCTCTCTCTCTAAAAAAAAGAAGATATAATAATATTACATACTTATATTCCAAAATCAGTGCAGCTACTTACATGAAATAAACACTTCCTGACATTAAGTTACAAATAAACCCTAATAAAATAATATTGGGTGATTTCAACATACAGTCTCACTAATAGACAGGACATCTGGACATAAAATCAATGATTAAGATACTTCTGACCTAAATAATATCAAACAAATGGACATATCAAAAATCTATACAATATTTCCTTCAACAAGTGAATTTACTTCTTCTCAGCAATTCTTGAAATCTCTTTCAAAATAGATCAAATTTTATATTACAAAGCAAGTCTTAGGAAATACAAAAATAATAAATAAAATGCTGTGCATTTTATCAGATCATAATGGAATGGATTTAGAAATCAACAGTGAAAAAATTATAGAAACCACCTAAGCAAAGGAAAATGAACAATAGTTTCTGAATGAAATAGATAATAGGGGAAATTTTAAAAGTCTAGAAATTAATAAGAATGGTGACACAAAGTACCAAAATCTCTGGAACATCATGAAGGCCTATCTAAGAGGAAAGTTTATAGCATTAAATGACTATATTAAAAAAAGAATACTATGCAGTCTGCCGCAATCTGGCTGCAACAAAATAACCAGGGGGTGACGAGGAACTTGTGTAGATTGATACAGCAGGAGTGGGAACTGTTTATTGTAGGACAGGAGGGGTATATATACATTCCATAAAGCTTATCTTAATTAACAAAATCTAGATACAGCAGTCAACCAATAAGGAATCTTCACTCTTAATGGCTCGCTGGCGCCACCTCACAAACCACTCCCCCTGGCAAAATGCCAGGCGCCATCCTGACTTGTTTACAGACTCTAACAGCAGTCTACTGCTATATCTCAAGACCCAAGAAAAACAAGAAGAAACTAATTACCAAATCAATAGAAGACAGGAAATAATTAAGAGCAAAGATGACATTAATAAAATGGAGAATAAAAAAATATAAAGGATCAACACAATAAATAATTGGTTCTTTGAAAAGTTAAACAAAGATTGACAAACTCATAGCCAAACTAACCAAAAAAAAAAAAAAAAGAAAGAAAAAGAAAAGCTTCAGATCAATAAGATTAGCAATAAAAAAAGGTGATAACACCACAGTTCTAAAATTTATAGAATAATTAGGGAATAGTTGAAAACTTCATTCTAACAAACTTGAAAATCTAGAATATATTGACAAATTTCTAGATATATGTGGCCTACCAAAATTGAACCAAGAGGATATGTAAAATCTAAACAGACTAATATGAAGGAATGAGATTAAAGCAGCAATTAAAAGCCTTTCAAACACAAAGCTCAGAACCAGATGAATTATAAACTGAGTGTCATTGAATTTTTTTTTATTGTCAACAGTTTTTATTTATTTATACCTACAAAAGAAAACAAGATGGTATCAAAAGGACAATTTACAAACTAAGAATAGTAACATAGCTCTTAGCATCCTGTGCCTGAACATCACACATCTACAAATCTTTCAAGTCTTAATGCAACAGGAATGTGTTCATAGACCAGCAAGGACATGTGTATAGAGAGCACTGATCCCAAGCAAAAGCCACCAACCTTTTAGATGAAATAAGTCCGCACAATGAATTGTTAGGGAGGGACTGGGGAGAAGTGGCCTGTGGTTTAATACTGAAAACCCTTTCCCTAAATGAGTTTCAACTGTGAATGCAGTAACCGGCATCAGATGAGGATTTGTCTGCTCATGTTCTGAAGCAAGAGCCAAACCTGAATTATGACATAGAGGCAGAAATTCATCAAAGAGCTACATAAAAAAAAAAAAACTACTAAATTTCAGCTATGCTCAGGCCACAAAAAATCTTGAAATTTGGAATTTGCTATTTTTTCATTTTGAGATTATGATGTCCCTGATGGAAAAGGGAAGCAAGCAGTCCAGATATTGCTCATGTACCCACAGGCCTTTCCCTGAAATGGATGCTTTTAGGAGCTGCAATAGAGTAGGGCATTCCCTGTAGTGAAATCTCTCCTATGTTAAAAAAAAAAAAATCAGAATTTGGTTGTAAAAAGAAATGTCCACAAGAGACTGATCAGTGCTTAGATACCTTCTCTTTGGGGAGGGATGGGGATTAATGCTACCCTTTTCAAATTATTGCATGAAATATAAAAGGAGGGAAGACTCCCAAATTCTATCAAGCCATTATCATCCTGATAACAAAATCAGATAGACACATCAAGGAAAGTTCAGGCTAATTTCCTTGATGAACTTGGATGCAAAAATCTTAATAAAATGCTAGCAAACCACATTTTAAAACACATTAAGAAGATTGCACAGCATGATCAAAATGTATTCATGCCAGTGATACAAAATGGTAAAGCATCACAGAAATAGAATTAAAGACAAAAGTCACATGATCATCTCAACAGATGCAGAAAAAGTCTTTGTCAAAATTCAGCCCCCATCCATGTTAAGAACACTGAAGAAACTAGAGATAGAAAGTAATTACCTCAACACTTTAAAGGCTATATCTGACAAACTGAAAGTCAACATCATAGTGAATGGAACAAAATTGAAAGCCTTTCTTCTAATATCATAAACAAGACAAGAATATCTACTGTGACCATTTCTATTCAACATAGGTCTTTAAACTCTTGCCCAATCAAACAAGAAATAGAAATTTAAAGAATACAAACAAGAAGATGTGAATTGTTTTTGTTTGTAGATGATATGATCCTATAATTAGAAAGCTTCTATATCTGGTAAACAAATTTAGCAAAGTGACAGGATACAATATAAGGTCAACATACAAAAATCAGTAACTTCCCTATACTCCAATAATGAATCCGCTGAGAAAGAAATCAAGAAAACTATTACAATAGCCTCAAAAATTTTTTTAAAAAGCAAAGTAAAACAAAAAGACCCTGGGAAGAAATGTAGCTATGCAGGTGAAAGATCTTCAGAAGGAGAAATATAAAATCTGAACAAAGAAATTTAGAAAGATCCTAGAAAACAGAGAGAACTTCCAAGTTCTTGTATAGGCAAACTTAATATTATGAAAATGTTCACATTGCCAAAATCAATATACAGATTCAATGCAATTCCTGCCAAAATTCCATTGACATTCCTTAGAGAGTTAGGACAAAAATCATGGGGAAGAATAAAAGACCAGGAATAAAATTAAAGCAATACTCAGCCATGCTGAGTTATACTCAGTATTAACCTATCATATCAGCATACCTGATGCCCAATTATGCTAAAGAGACATAGTAACAAAAATAGAAGTTTATTGGCATCAAAACCAACATAAAGACCAATGAATACATGACTAAGTAAATCCATGTAGATATAATCATTTGACCCCTGACAAAGGTGCCAAAAGCATACTTTGGAAAAAGGTAACTTAAAAATGTTTAAAATAAATGATTCTGAGAAAACCATATATCAATATGTGGAAGAATGAAACTTGATCCCTACTTTTCACCCTGCAAAAAAACAAAAACAAAAACAAACAAACAAAAAAAAAAAACAGTTCAAAGTGCTTAAAAAACTAGGCATCCCAGGGATGAATCCTGCTTGATCATGGTAATTTTTTTGAAATGTTTTTGTATCCGATTCGCCAGAATTTTATTGAGGATTTTTGCATCTAGGTTCATTAGAGATATTCGTCTGTAGTTTTCTTTCTTTGAAGTGTCTTTGTCTGGTTTCAGGATCAGAGTGATGTTGGACTCATAGAATGAATTTGGAAGATCTCCCTCTTTTTCTATTTCCTGAAATAACTTGAAAAGTATTGGTATTAATTCTTTAAAGGTTTTGTAAAACTCTGCTGTATACCCATCCGGTCCTGGGCTTTTCTTAGTTGATAGTCTTTTGATGGCTTCTTCTATTTCCTCCATTGTTATTGGTATGTTTAAATTGTGTATATCCTCCTGACTCAATCTGGGCACGTCATATGACTTAAGAAATTTATCAATGTCTTCATTATCTTCTATTTTATTGGAATATAGAGTTTCAAAATAATTTCTAATTATCTTCTGTATTTCTGTAGTGTCTGTTGTGTATTGCCTTTTTCATCTCGTATGTTGGTATTTGAGTTCTCTCTATTCTTCTTTTCATTAGCATGGCTAAGGGTCTGTTGACCTTATTTATTTTTTCAAAGAACCAACTTTTAGTTTTGTCAATTTTTTCAATAGTTTCTTTTGTTTCAATTTCGTTGATTTCCGCTCTGATTTTAATTATTTCTTGCCTTCTGCTACATTTGCTGTTGTTTTGCTCTTCCTTTTCTAGGGTTTTGAAATGAAGTGTGAGCTCAATATACGTAAATCAATAAATGTTATTCACCACATCAATAGACTTAAAGATAAGAACCATATGATCATTTCCATAGACGCAGAAAAAGCATTCAACAAAGTACAGCATCCCTTTATGTTCAAAACACTAGAAAAACTAGGGATAACAGGAACTTACCTCAACATTGTAAAAGCTGTCTGTGCTAAGCCTCAGGCTAGCATCATTCTAAATGGAGAAAAATTGAAGGCATTCCCTCTAAAATCTGGAACAAAACTGGGATGCCCTCTCTCACCACTTCTATTCAATATAGTTCTCGAAATACTGGCCAGAGTAATTAGACAGACAAAAGAAATTAAAGGCATAAAGATAGGAAAAGAAGAACTTAAATTATCACTATTTGCAGATGACATGATCTTATACCTAGCAGACCCAAAAGGGTCTTCAAAGAAACTGCAAGAGCTAATAAATGAATTCAGCAAAGTGGCAGGATATAAAATCAACATGCATAAATCAAAGGCATTTCTGTATATAAGCAACAAATCTTCTGAAATGGAAATGAGGACAACCACCCCATTCACAATATCCTCAAAAAAAATAAAATAAAATACTTGGCAATTAACCTAACAAAAGAGGTGAAAGATTTATACAATGAAAACTACAGAAACCTAAAGAGAGAAATAGAAGAAGATCTTAGAAGATGGAAAAATATACCCTGTTCATGGCTAGGCAGAACTAACATCATCAAAATGGCGACATTACCAAAAGTACTCTATAGGTTTAATGCAATGCCAATCAAAATCCCAATGGCATTTCTTGTAGAAATAGATAAAGCAATCATAAAATTCATAGGGAAAAATAAAATACCCAGAATAGCAAAAGCAATTCTAAGCAGGAAGAGTGATTTAGGCTGTATAGCAATACCAGATCTCAAACTATAGTACAGAGCAATAGTAACAAAAACAGCATGGTACTGGTACCAAAACAGGCAGGAGGACCAATGGTACAGAATAGAGGACACAGAAACCAATCCATAAAACTACAACTATCTTATATTTAATAAAGGGGCTAAAAGCATGCAATGGAGAAAGGATAGCATCTTCAACAAATGGTGCTGGGAAAACTGGAAATCCATATGCAACAAAATGAATCTGAATCCATTTCTCTTGATATGCACAAAAGTTAACTCAAAATGGATCAAGGAGCTTGATATCAAAACAGAGACTCTGTGTCTGATAGAAGAAAAAGTTGGCTCCAATCTACATATTGTGGGGTTGTGCTCCAAATTCCTTAATAGGACACCCATAGCACAGGAGTTAAAAACAAGAATCAACAAATGAGACTTTCTCAAACTAAAAAGTTTTTTCTCAGCAAGAGAAACAGTAAGAGAGGTAAATAGGGAGCCTACATCCTGGGAACAAATCTTTACTCCTCACACTTCAGATAGAGCCCTAATATCCAGAGTATACAAAGAACTCAAAAAATTAAACAATAAGATAACAAATAACCCAATCAACAAATGGGCCAAGGACCTGAATAGACACTTCTCAGAGGAGGACATACAATCAATCAACAAGTACGTGAAAAAATGCTCACCATCTCTAGCAGTCAGAGAAATGCAAATCAAAACCATCCTAAGATACCATCTCACTCCAGTAAGATTGGCAGCCATTCTGAAGTCAAACAACAAGTGCTGGAGAGGATGTGGGGAAAAGAGTACAGTTGTATATTGTTGGTGGGACTGCAAATTGGTGTGGCCAATTTGGAAAGCAGTATGGAGATTCCTGGGAAAACTGGGAATGGAACCACCATTTGACCCAGCTATTGCCGTTCTCGGACTGTTCCATGAAGACCTTAAAAGCACGTTCTATAGGGATACTGCTACATCAATGCTCATAGCAGCACAATTTACAACAGCTAAACGGTGGAACCAACCTAAATGCCCTTCAATAGATGAATTGATAAAAAAAATGTGGCATTTATACACAATGGAGTATTACTCAGCACTAAAAAATGACAAAATCATGGCATTTGCAGGAAAATGGATGGCATTAGAGCAGATTATGCTAAGTGAAGCTAGCCAATCCCTAAAAAACAAATGCCAAATGTCTTCTTTGATATAAGGAGAGCAACTAAAAACTGAGAAGGGAGGAAGAGCATGAGAAAAAGATTAACATTAAACAGGGACGAGAGGTGGGAGGGAAAGGGAGAGAGAAGGGAAATTGCATGGAAATGGAAGGAGACCCTCATTGTTATACAAAATTATATATAAGTGGAAGTGAGGGGAAAGGGAAAAAAATCAAGGGAGAGAAATGAATTACAGTAGATGGGGTAGAGAGAGAAGATGGGAGGGGAGGGGAGGGGGGATAGTAGGGGATAGGAAAGGCAGCAGAATACAACAGACACTAGTATGGCAGTATGTAAAAACGTGGATGTGTAACTGATGTGATTCTGCAATATGTATATGGGGTAAAAATGGGACTTTATAACCCACTTGAATCAAATGTATGAAATATGATATGTCAAGAGCTTTGTAATGTTTTGAACAACCAATAATAATAATAATAATAATAATAATAATAATAATAATAATAAAAGATCTGCTGGGAAACAGGAAAAAAAACCTACGCATTGGACCAAAAACACTGAAAATGCTGAAAGACAATATGAGGCCACACTCTAACATATTTTTGTGGGGGCTGACTTCCTTAATAATATTTTTAAACTTCAAGAAAGAAAACCAAGAATAAATAAGTAGGATAACATCAAATTAAAAAGCTTCTACATAGCAAAGGAAACAAAAGCATGAAGGGAACAACTATAGATTGGGAGAAAATTTTTGCCAGCTACACATCCAAGAGCAGATTAGCATCGAGGATATGTAAAAACCTTAAAAAAGAACAGAAATGAAAAGAAAAACAAAACCTAGCACCAAAAATCTAATAACCCAATCAATAAAAAGGCCAAAGATCTAAATAGACATTTTTTTCATGTAGTAATATTTTTAATAACAGAACTCTTATGAACAGTCAAATTTTCAGGCATTACCTTTAGTGAATTATAGGCTGTGTTAAATTTATAAACTGTTTCATAGGAGGGAAGGTTCTCATTTTGGGGTCATGTTACTTTTCCCCACCTATTGAAGAGTCTACCTCTTACTCATCAAGTATGCTCACACCCACCCTCTACAGATGCTTTTCTTCACCAAAGACATTGGCAGTACCCTTTCTTAAATAGACATTTCTTTAGAAAGCAAATACAAATGGCCAACACTTAAATGAAGAAAATTTCAATATCCTTAGTAATCAGAGAAATGAAATCATAAGTACACTGAGAAGTTATATCACTTCAATTAGAAAAGTAATCAAAAAGAATACAAACAATAATTTTTGGTGGCAATGATAAGGAAAAGATGAGGGGGGAAATACACATATATTTTTGATGGGACTGAAAATTAGTACAACTTCAGAAAGCTGTTTGGAGATTCCTCAAAAAACTAAGAATGGAACCACCATATGACAAAACTATCTCACTCTTTGGTATTTATTCTAAAATAACAAAAAAACAGCATAATAACACATGTCTACATATATTTATAGCGGTGCAATTGTTAATAGTCAAGTTATGGAACTAGACTTGGTCTGTCAAAAACTGAAAATATAAAGAAAATGTGGCAAATATGGCCAGGTGGTTTTACTCAGTCATAAAGAAAGAAATTATGTCATTTGCAGGTAAATTATGGAACTTGAGATTATCATGCTAACTGAAGTAAGTTAGATTCAGAAAGTCAAGGTCCAAATGTTTTCTCTCATGTTCAGCAATGAGAGAAAGAGAGAGAGAGAGAGAGAGAGAGAGAGAGAGAGAGAGAGAGAGAGAGAGAGAAATAGAGAGAAATTATTATTATTATTATTATTATTATTATTATTAATTTTTTAAAACCCCCAAAGTTGGATCTCGTGAAAATGGAGTACTGTAAGTTGGTCAACAGAAAAGAAGGAATACATGCGGTTATACTAGGCAATGAAATCTACCAAATTATCCTATGTCCACATATTTAGCACCATGAATTATAATATACTAATTAAAATGATCATAACAGTAGTAGAAGGGAGACCAATAGAGCAGAGCAAGTATATTAGGGTAGGAAGGAGATGAAGGAAAAGGAAGATGTTAGGTAATGGCATTGATCAAATTTTATTATATGCATTTATGAATATATCATATTGAATTCCACTATTATGTATAATTATAATGCACCAATAAAAAGGAAAATATTAATGAGAAGTAAGAAGGACATTGAAATGCTGACTTGCTAACATTATAGAAATATAAATTAGATATACACCTTATGCCAAATATTGCCATCAAAATTGTTACAGCAGGACCAGGGCTGTAGCTCAGTGGCAGAGCACTTGACTAGCATGTGTGAGGCACTGGGTTCAATCCTTGGCACCACATAAAAATGAAAGAAATAAAATGAAGGTATGTTGTCCATCTACAACTACTAAATAAATAAATAAATAAATAAATAAAAATTTAAAAAAGATTGTTACTACAACCTTCAGAAAATAGCATCCTGTCTGAATTATTTCTCATTAGTCCTAGAAGGGAAGGATCTGAAGATCTTAAACTTGGTTCTTCCACTGCTCTCTGACATGTAACTGTATAATCTAAAAGGCTACAGAACTGCTGGTGTTTAATCAGTATTTTCTGAAGCCAGATTAAGCAGATTTAGCATAAATTTGTGTGAGAGAAGAGTGTTGGGTGTGTGTTTTGGGAGGTGGGGATTGTGTCTAATCCAGCAATGATTATGGAGGCCCTTAGGCCAAGTCCATGTTATTTTCAAAACACAATGACAAGTTGTAAAAACAGAGATTTCCACCTGGCTTCAGTATGGATGAGAATATTTGCTTCACATTACCAGCACTTCAAAGACATGTCACATTGTTTTCAGCCTGCCAGATAGAATCTAAAGTCTTTTTGTATTGTGCATCTGAACCTTTGTTCCATTTCAATAGCAGCACATACTTTATGACACCACTAAATTTCAATTACAGTGGCTCCAGCAATGGCATTAGACTCTCTTTATATGAGCAATTTCCCATTTATAAGGCTTGTAAAAATGTGATAAAATGTGAATTATCTAGACTAATGAGAACTAATTCCTAAAATAAATAAAGCCATGATTTACCAAAGGGACCCTTCATAAAATATGCTTATAATTAAACAATGAAATATTGAAACTATGTGACTATCAATACCAGGAAAAACAATGTGCAGCTGTTTCAATAGATATTCATGTTTTCTGAGAGTCTCTGACTAAAGAGAAAATATGTAAATAGCATTTGATATCCCTGGTTAGCATGTCAAGAGTTGTTTTTTTCTTCATTTGTAGCATCAGTAGTGTTCTTAAGATCATGTAGGCATATATTTCTTAAAGAGTTAAAAGGGTTCATCTTCAATAATACATGTAAAGTCATAGAATGGATTCTCTAAGTGCTGAAGGGATGCTAAATTTCGAAACATTTATAATTTCTACAAAGCAACTAAGGAATTTTAATTATATGTCCTAAATCAAAATACTATGCTAAAAATGCTACTCATCTACAGGGTAAAGTCTGAGAATCAACTTCTATTGTTCAAAAACATTCCACTTGGCCTACTACATTTCTACATTAAAAAAAAAGAACTATGTAAAGCAAACAGAGTTGATGCTACCCACACTTTACATTTATTGTCCCCTGAACTTACTGCCAGGCCTCTGTGCTTTCTGTTGGAATCTTCCTGTCTGATGACTTCGCTGAAAAACTTGCTGACCAGGGGGAATGTTCTGACGTCTGAGAAGATGCAAGAGGTAATGTTCATAAACACTCCTCTCCAATAGCAGTTGCCCCATCTCTCTTGCCCACTCAAGAAGGTCTAACAGAATGTGAATGGGGACTGTTAGTCAAGTTATATCAGCTGAATTCCTCTTTTGTTACCTTTGAGATGTTATTTTTTAGTCCTTTGAACACCAAATGTCTTCCTTTTGGACACAAACATGATGGAATTTCCATTTACCAACTTTGGGAGATGGAGAATTGGTCAATAAAGACATCAGCTTGCTGGCTTACAAAGAAAAACACCAAGGTTTCAGATAAAGAGCAGGAAGATTTAAAAATAGAAACAATACAGATGACACATTGGTTTTCCTGCCAACATCACTCTCTCTTGTTCCATCCAGAAAAGCCCTGGAATTAGAAAGAAGGAAGAGTGCCCCTGAGTTCAATCCCTAATACTCCTATCCCGCCCCCCCCAAAAAATTATTATTGATTCCAAATAGTTGCATTGAATGATGTGTGTGTAAAGACATATTTACATGTATATGAAATTGAAAGTAAGAAATTGCTTAAAACACAAAAATAAACATTAGCTCTATTAATGTTATAAGTGATACCATTACTTGACAGGGAGCCTCTACAATAGTATAAAAGACACATTTTATTATCGTTATGAGAGTAATATGACTTGAAATGGTCAAAGGAAACCTTAGGGTTTCTCAGACTACATTTTGAGGAATGTTTTAGAGGGTCATACCTCTCTCTCTCTCTCTCTCTCTCTCTCTCACACACACATACACACACACACACACACACACACACACATGAAATGCCATATTTTCTTAGTTTAAATTAAAAAGGAAAAAGAAATTTGAAACTTTGGTGAACAAACAGCTATTACCAGATAAGAGGCCTTGTTTCTCTCTTGGAGGATACAGGATTGAGAGCTTGGAAGTTTGTGTTGAAAAAATCGCAGCTTCTGCCCTGAGATGATAGAGAAGAGGACTCGCTGTGGTTTACAATCTGTTGCTTCTAATCACCAAAGTGAACATTTAGGCAAACTGACAACAGACCCTAGTAGCCCATCCTCCTTCTCCTAGATCTGGGAGCATTGAAAGCACATGGAAAGAAATCTTATGTCAGAATACTCTGGCCTCTGGCAAGAAATCACTCACTGGGCTCGGCTTCCTAGAAACTTAGATCAAGTCATGTCCTAACCTAGCTTCAGCAGGTCCAGTGACCATCTGTAATCCTGAGACACAGTTTCTGTTCTACTTTGCTGTCCTGATCAAAACAATTGTTCAGGCCCACCCTGAGAGAGGGCAAGGCGCTCTAAGCCTCTTAGAAAGCAAGGATTCTCACTTGAGAACCTGGGGGTGGGGGGAGGGGGAAAGGAAAGTACTGACTTAAAAAGGATGACTCCTAGATATTTCAACATAGAGCTGGGGGGTATATTTTCCCAAGAATATTAATGTTTCAATTAAAAAAAACTTGATTGAGAAAATACTTCCTCTCTAAACTTTTAAGATCTATAGACCTGCTGTGTGCCCTAACTCAACAAGGCAGGTTATATATAGTCAAGTGAAATGATAGTGGGGCAAATCAGATGTACAGGGGCTAGCAGCCACCTCTGAATTTTTCTGAAGACTTTAGAGAAGTTTGTGAGAGAGTTGAAATTCCTTGTGCATACAAGAGTCACAAATATGAGCTGGCACTGAGTACAGCCTGGCCTCTAAAAATGTCACCAGAGAGAAAATCACAGCACACATTTTACATTTCATAGATGAAAGCCTATCTGAAGTAAGTTTCTAGTCAGGACACAGAGGGCAATGTTGAAACTCAGAAGAAACTTAGATCTCCAGTGGCCGGAAGTTTAGATTGGGGATTACACTAGAGTGGAGCTTCCACATCAGATGGTCTTTGACAATCTCAAAGCAATGAGCACAAAGCACAGACCAAAGGAAATGTTATAGAGCATGAGCTCTGAAAACTAGAGAGGGGCTCCATGGGTCACACACTTTGCTATACTTGTCATCACAAAGTTGTTTGATTTCTAGTGAACACAGGTGCCAATTTCAATTGAACATAGAAGGATCTAGATTTGAATAGTTTGGACCTGAATTAAACTAGAAAGATTCACTGAGGTAAGAGCCATTTTTTCCTGGATATTTGCTTATTCTAATGATAAGGTGTTTTTGGAGGTGAGTGCTCTATTTTGTTAAAATGTCTTTTTTAATTTCCACTCAGAGTAAGTCCTGCTTATGTGCACCTTTCTGATTAAAAAGAAAAAAAAAAAAGAAATTCTCACATGCATATCAAACTTTGAAGCAGCACCTAGTAAATAATAAGTGCTCAACAAATCTGAGTTGCATTATTGATCATATGTTTATAAATTCCTTTATCTGCTTTAAATATTCTTCCTTTGATCCATTTATTCCTGAGAAACAATTTTACCCACTGTTTCAGTCTTTTAAGATTGCATTTTTCTTGAATAATTGTCTTATACATTCTAAGGATAATAACATCCTCCTCTAGGACCTAAAAAACTCTGTGCAGGGGCTGGGGATGTGGCTCAAGCGGTAGCGCGCTCGCCTGGCATGCGTGCGGCCCGGGTTTGATTCTCAGCACCACATACAAACAAAGATGTTGTGTCTGCCGATAACTAAAAAATAAATATTAAAATTCTCTCTCTCTCTTTCTCTCTCTCCCTCTCTCACTCTCTCTTTAAAAAAAAAAACAAAAAACAAAACTCTGTGCACTAGTCTACTTGAACATTTATCAGAATGTGTTAAAATGTGTTAATATAGCAATTTTAATATTCCCAAGGTCTTGGTCATTTCTTCATGATGATTGCTGCATAAATAAATTAGTGAATTGTTTCTATTTTGCTCAAAATGTGCACTCAACAGTTACTTCTGGCATGCAACTCTACTGATACAATTATTCTGCTTATCTCTAAGCAAAGAACTGAGGTGATTTTGGACTTTTGGCTTCCCTCTTTCCCTAGTGGGTTGGATCCTCATTACAAAATTACATACTAGCAAATTTGCCATATTTCTGTTACTCAGTCTCTTCTACTGGTAATAATAATAATAATCATGTCAGAGAATTTTATTGAGTTATTTTGGGGAACCAAACACTGTGATAAGGGTTTGGGGGGGAATTAATCACCACAAGAACTCTATAATTTGAGTTTTATTATTGTATCCATTTAAAAATGTGGAAACTAGGCCAAAGAAGATGAATTTATTTGCTCAAGTTCATATACTTAGTAAGTGTCAAAGTCATATATGTATAATCAGGCTGTCCCTCTCTTGAGGCCATGCTGTAATTACTGTGTTAGACTGCCCCTTGGACTCAAATTGCTGCATGTTATTACTGTGAGACACATTGATATTCATTATTTTGTTGTTAGCACATTTAGGTAGGTGTTAATTTATAACCCCAGAAGCAAGGTATTTATTTATTTATCTTTGTAGCATAATATGTTTATAAAATTCAGCATCAGTTAAGAATTGTGCTTTATTTATTTTAATGTATTAATTATAACATTCCAATTCTCAATATATAGAACATATATGTATATATTATTTGCTTACATACATTACTATAAACAAAGCCCAAAATAGTTAATTTAAAGATTAATGAGACAAATATCAGAGATACTAAGTAGGCGGACCTGCGACTCACCAGCAGAACAGGCCCAGCAACCCACGCAGGGGCAGAGCCTCCCCAGCGCCTGCAAGGTAGGCGGACCTGCGACCCACCAGCAGAACAGGCCCAGAAACCCGCGCAGGGGCAGAGCCACCCCCCCCACCCCTGCAAGGTAGGCGGACCTGCGACCCACCAGCAGAACAGGCCAAGAGCCCCACAGCGTGGTAGATGCATCGCCCCGGTTGGGAGAGGGGCAGAGCCGCTGCCCTTGCCTGCTAGGTAGGCGGAACTGCGACCTACCGGCAGAACAGGCCCAGCAACCCACGCAGGGGCAGAGCCGCCCCAGCGCCTGCAAGGTAGGCGGACCTGCGACCACCAACAGAACAGGCCCAGTGGCCTGCGGAGGGGCAGAGCCGCCCCAGCGCCTTCAAGGTAGGTGGACCTTCGACCACCAACAGAAGAGGCCCAGCAACCCGCAGAGGGGCAGAGCCGCTCTCCGCGCCTGCAAGGTAGACAGACCTGCAACCGACAGACCGATCAGGCCCAGCGGCCCGTGGAGGGGTAGAACCGCCTCCCGCACCTGCAAGGTAGGCAGACCTGCTACCGACCGGCAGAACAGGCCCAGCAGCCTGCCGGCGTGGTAGGCACATTGTCCCAATTGGAGGAGGGGCAGAGCCGCCGCCCCCGCCTTTGAGGGAGACTTTGCAACTATACAAGAACAATATAAATATATAGGGGGAAAAGTCAATAACACAACAGTTTCACCAAGCAGAAAGAAACGCGAGCAGTATGAAAAGACAAGGAAAGAAAGGACCACAAGCAATGCAGGTCAACTCAACGTTAGAAGAGGTAATATCTGTAGCAGATGGAATGTCAGATAAAGAATTCAGGATATACATGCTTCAGATGATCTGGAGTCTCAAGGAAGACATTAGACAGCAAAATCAGACAATGAAAGATCACTTCGACAATGAATTACATAAACAAATCCAAGAAGCAAAGATCAACTATACAGGGAGATAGAGGTTATAAAAAAACAAACAGAAATCCTAGAAATGCAGGAAGCAATAAACCAACTTAAAAACTCAATTGAGAATACTACCAGCAGAGTAGAACAGTTAGAAGATAGAACATCAGACAATGAAGACAAAGTATTTCAACTTGAAAAGAACATAGACAGCTCAGCAAGACTGCTAAGAAACCATGAGCAGAACATCCAAGAAATATGGGATAACATTAAAAGACCAAACTTAAGAGTCATTGGGAAACAGGAAGGCATAGAGCTCCAAACCAAAGGAATAAACAATCTATTCAATGAAATAATATGAGAAAACTTCCCAGACTTGAAGAATGAGACAGAATCCCAAATCCTAGAAGCCTACAGGACACCGAATGTGCACAATCATAGATCCACACCTAGACACATTATAATGAAGATGCCCAACATACAGAATCAGGAGAGAATTTTAAAAGCTACAAGAGAAAGGAAGCAGATTACATTTAGGGGTAAACCAATCAGGATAACAGCTGATCTTTCAACACAGACTCTGAAAGCTAGAAGATCCTGGAATAACATATTTCAAACACTGAAAGAAAATGGGTCCAACCAAGAATTGTGTATCCAGCAAAATTAATCTTCAGGATGGAAGATGAAATTAAAACCTTCCACGATAAACAAAAGTTAAAAGAATTTGCAGCTAGAAAACCATCTCTTCAAAACATCCTCGGCAAAACATTCCAGGAAGAGAAAAAGGAAAATAACAATGAAACCAACAGTGGGAGGTAGTACAGTAAAGGGGGGAAAATAATCAAAGACAAAAAACAAACCATGTTAAGTAACATAAATAAACAAATATGGCTGGAAGAACAACCCATATCTCAATAATAACCCTAAATGTTAATGGCTTAAACTCACCAATTAAGAGACACAGGCTAGTAGAATGGATCACAAAACATGACCCAACAATATGCTGCCTACAGGAGATGCATTTGATAGGAAAAGATATACATAGACTGAAGGTGAAAGGTTGGGAAAAATCATATCACTCATATGGACTTCGGAAACAAGCAGGAGTGTCTATACTCATATCAAATAAAATAGATTTCAAGCCAAAGTTAATCAAAAGGGATAAAGAGGGACACTACATACTGCTCAAGGGAACCATACACCAACAAGACATAACAATCATAAATATATATGCCCCAACAATGGTGCAGCTATGTTCATCAAAAAAAAAAACTCTTCTCAAGTTCAAGAGTCTAATAGATCACCATACAATAATCATGGGAGACTTCAACACACCTCTCTCACCACTGGACAGATCTTCCAAACAAAAGGTGAATAAGGAAACTATAGAACTCAATAACACAATTAATAACCTAGACTTAATTGACATATATAGAATATACCACCCAACATCAAGCAGTTACACTTTTTTCTCAGCAGCACATGGATCCTTCTCAAAAATAGATCATATATTATGTCACAGGGCAACTCTTAGCCAGTAGAAAGGAGTAGAGATAATACCATGCATCTTATCTGATCACAATGGAATGAAACTGAAAATCAACGATGAAAGAAGGAAGGAAAAATCATGCATCACTTGGAGAATAAACAATAGGTTACTGAATGATCAATGGGTTATAGAAGACATCAAGGAGGAAATTAAAAAATTCTTAGAGATAAATGAAAACACAGACACAACATATTGGAATCTATGGGACACATTGAAAGCAGTTCTATGAGGAAAATTCATTGCCTGGTGGTCATTCCTCAAAAAAAGAAAAAACCAACAAATAAATAATCTCATACTTCATCTCAAAATCCTAGAAAAAGAAGAGCAAAACAACAACAAAAGAAGTAGAAGGCAAGAAATAATTAAAATCAGAGCTGAAATTAATGAAATTGAAGCAAAAGAAACAATTGAAAAACTTGACAAAACTAAAAGTTGGTTCTTTGAAAAAATAAATAAAATCAACAGAACCTTAGCCATGCTAACGAAGAGAAGAAGAGAGAGAACTCAAATTACTAGCATATGGGATGAAAAGGCAATATCACAACAGACACTACAGAAATACAGAAGATAATCAGAAATTATTTTGAATCCTTATACTCCAATAAAATAGAAGATAGTGAAGGCATCGATAAATTTCTTAAGTCATATGATCTGCCCAGATTGAGTCAGGAGGATATAGACAACCTAAACAGACCAATATCAATTGAGGAAATAGAAGAAACCATCAAAAGACTACCAACTAAGAATAGCCCAGGACCGGATGGGTATACAGCAGAGTTTTACAAAACCTTTAAAGAGGAACTAATACCAATACTTTTAAAGCTATTTCAGGAAATAGAAAAAGGGAGAACTTCCAAATTCATTCTACGAGGCCAACATCACCCTGATTCTTAAACCAGACAAAGACACTTCAAAGAAAGAAAACTACAGAACAATATCTCTAATGAACCTAGATGCAAAAATCCTCAATAAAATTCTGGGGAATTGGATACAAAGACATATCAAAAAAATTGTGCACCATGATCAAGTAGGATTCATCCCTGGGATGCAAGGATGGTTCAATATACAGAAATCAATAAATGTTATTCACCACATCAATAGACTTAAAGATAAGAACCATATGATCATCTAGATAGATGCAGAAAAAGCATTCAACAAAGTACAGCATCCCTTTATGTTCAAAACTCTAGAAAAACTAGGGATAACAGGAACTTACCTCAACACTGTAAAAGCTATCTATGCTAAGCCTCAGGCTAGCATCATTCTGAATGGAGAAAAATTGAAGGCATTCCCTCTAAAATCTGGAACAAGACAGGGATGCCCTCTCTCACCACTTCTGTTCAACATAGTTCTTGAAACACTGGCCAGAGCAATTAGACAGACGAAAGAAATTAAAGGCATAAAAATAGGAAAAGAAGAACTTAAATTATCACTAATTGCAGATGCCATAATTCTATACCTAGCAGACCCAAAAGGGTCTACAGAGAAACTATTATAGCTAATAAATGAATTCAGCAAAGTGGCAGGCTATAAAATCAACATGCATAAATCAAAGGCATTCCTGTATATCAGCAACAAATCCATGAAATGGAAATGAGGACAACCACTCCATTCACAATATCCTCAAAAAATAAAATAAAATACTTGGGAATCAACCTAACAAAAGAGGTGAAAGATTTATACAATGAAAACTACAGAAACCTAAAGAGAGAAATAGAAGATCTTAGAAGATGGAAAAATATACCCTGTTCATGGCTAGGCAGAACTAACATCATCAAAATGGCGATATTACCAAAAGCTCTCTATAGGTTTAATGCAATGCCAATCAAAATCCCAACAGCATTTCTTGTAGAAATAGATAAAGCAATCATGAAATTCATATGGAAAAATAAAAGACCCAGAATAACAAAAACAACTCTAAGCAGGAAGTGTGAATCAGGCGGTATAGCGATACCAGACCTCAAACTATACTACAGAGCAATAGTAACAAAAACAGCATGGTACTAGTATCAAAACAGGCGGGTGGACCAATGGTAGAGAATAGAGGACACAGAAACCAATCCACAAAACTACAACTATCTTATATTTGATAAAGGGGCTAAAAGCATGCAATGGAGAAAGGATAGCATCTTCAACAAATGGTGCTGGGAAAACTGGAAATCCATATGCAACAAAATGAAACTGAATCCCTTTCACTCGCCATGCACAAAAGTTAACTCAAAATGGATCAAGGAGCTTGATATCAAATCAGAGACACGGCGTCTGATACAAGAAAAAGTTGGCTACGATCTACATACTGTGGGGCCGGGCTCCAAATTCCTCAATAGGACACACATAGCACAAGAGTTAATAACTAGAATCAACAAATGGGACTCACTCAAACTAAAAAGTTTTTTTTCTCAGCAAGAGAAACAATAAGAGAGGTAAATAGGGAGCCTACATCCTGGGAACAAATCTTTACTCCTCACACTTCAGATAGAGCCCTAATATCCAGAGTATACAAAGAACTCAAAAAATTAAACAATCAAAAAACAAATAACCCAATCAACAAATGGGCCAAGGACCTGAACAGACTTTTCTCAGAGGAGGACATACAATCAATCAGCAAGTACATGAAAAAAATGCTCACCATCTCTAGCAGTCAGAGAAATGCAAATCAAAACCACCCTAAGATACCATCTCACTCCAGTAAGATTGGCAGCCATTCTGAAGTCAAACAACAACAAGTGCTGGAGAGGATGTGGAGAAAAGGGTACACTTGTACATTGCTGGTGGGACTGCAAATTGGTGCAGCCAATTTGGAAAGCAGTATGGAGATTTCTTGGAAAGCTGGGAATGGAACCACCATTTGACCCAGCTATTCCCCTTCTTGGTCTATTCCCTAAAGACCTCAAAAGAGCATGCTACGGGGACACTGCTACATCGATGTTCATAGCAGCACAATTCACAATAGCAAGACTGTGGAACCAACCTAGATGCCTTTCAATAGACAAATGGATAAAAAAAAAATGTGGCATTTATACACAATGGAGTATTACTCTGCATTAAAACATGACAAAATCATAGAATTTGCAGGGAAATGGATGGCATTAGAGCAGATTATGCTAAGTGAAGCTAGCCAATCCCTAAGAAACAAATGCCAAATGTTTTCTTTGATATAAGGAGAGTAACTAAGAACAGAGTTGGGAGGAAGAACATGAGAAGAAGATTAACATTAAACAGGGGTGAGAGGTGGGAGGGAAAAGGAAAGAGAAGAGAAATTGCATGAAATGGAAGGAGACCCTCATGGTTATACAAAATTACATACAAGAGGAAGTGAGGGGAAAGGGGAAAAAAACAAGGGAGAGAAATGAATTACAGTAAATAGGGTAGAGAGAGCATATGGGAGGGGAGGGGATGGGGGATAGTAGAGGATAGGAAAGGCAGCAGAATACAACAGACACTAGTATAGCAATATGTAAAACAGTGGATGTGTAACTGATGTGATGCTGCAATCTATATATGGGGTAAAAATGGGAGTTCACAACCCACTTGAATCAAAGTGTGAAATATGATATGTCAAGAACTATGTAATGTTTTGAACAACCAACAATAAAAATTAAGGGAAAAAAAACAAATATCAGAGATAATGAGAATGCCAGATATCTTTTTAGTTGGAGTTTCTTTATATCTTGGGAACATTAGTCTGCAATTTTCCTTCTTATAGAATGAGTTAAAAACTGATAACTTGTTTCTATTTTCTGGAAGAATTACAGAGAATTGATATAGTTTCTTCTTGAAATATTTTGTAAAATGTATTTGTAAAGCCATTTGGGCTTAGAGATTTTAGGGGGAGGTAAGTAATTATTTTTTTAAATGACTTTAACGGATATAAGCTTATTCAAGCTGTATATTTCTCCTTTTATGAGTGTTGGTATTTTGTATCTTTTAAGTTACATTTTATCTAATTTATCAAATTTGTTGGCATGGAGCAGTTTATAGATTCTTTTCTTTTGCTTAAGACTTACATTGTTCTTTCTCCTAATGCCTAAGGAAGAAACTTAGGTTTTTGATACATATTTTTATTTTTTCTATATATTTATTTAGTGCTATAAAATTTCCAATTTCTGTATTATGGCCCAGAATGTGGTCTATCTTAGTGAATGTTCAGGTGAATTTTAGTATATTCTTTTGTCCTTTTATTTATTTTATTTCTGTGCGATAGTGGGGATTGAACCTGGGTGGGGGGCTTTACCACTAAGCTACATCCCTATTCCTTTTCATATTATTATTATTACTATTATTATTATTATTATTACTATTATTATTAATTTGCTTTACAGCAAGATATCGCTGAGTTGCCAAAGCTGGTCTTGCACAAGGTGTCCTCCTGCTTTAGCCTCCTGAGTGCTTACATATTCCTCCCTTGATATCCATAGGGGAATTGGTGCCAGAACCTCCCTTGGATATAAAAAATCCCTGTATCCTCAAGTTCCTTACATAAAAGGACAATAATATTTGCAAATAACCAATGTACATCCTCCTGAATTTTTTAAGTTATCTGTAGATGACTTATGCTATCCAATAGAATGTAAATGCTTTGGAAATAGTGGCTACACCGTATTGTTAAGGGAACAATAACAAGAAAAAGTCTACATACTTGTTATAAACACAATTTTGATTCCTGAATATTTTCAAACTGTGATCATTTACCAAGCAAGTGGATACAGAGGGCCTTTTACCTTCATGGCTAAGATGGGGGTTCTCCTCTGGCTTCTTTTAGGTATTGCCCCTTTGTTTTTCTGAAGTTTGAATATGATATACATAGCTGTAGTTTTGCTTGATCTTTATTGCTTGAGATTTCTGGATGTTCGGTTTTAACCAGAGTGATTAATTTTGGAAAGTTGTTGGACACTATTTCAAATATTTCTTCTGCTACTTTCTTTTTTGGATTATGCATATGTCCCATCATTTGAAATTGTCCCACAGTTGTACTGTGCTATTTTATTTTTTATCTTTTTCTATTCCCTTTCATCTTTACATTTCAGTTGGCAAAATTTACATATCCTCAATCCCACTTATTATTTCTTTGGCTGATTCTGTCTACTAATAATTTCATTAGAGGCATACTTTGTTTATCTTCAGTGTTCTTGATTTCCAGCATATCCTTTTGATTCTTTCTTAGAGTACCAAGATCTCTGCCAATATTACTCAGTTAGTCTTGCATATTATGATCTACTTTTTCTATTAGAGTCCTTCACATATTAATCATACTTACTTTAAATTTCCTGTCTGAAAACTTTAACATTTGTGTCACATCTAAATCTAGTTCTTATGATTGCCTGTCTCTTCAGACTGTGTTTTATCTTGCATTTTGACATATCTCATAATCTTTTGTTGAAAAACGGGCTTGTACTGTGCACCAAGAACTCAGGTAAATGGGCTTTTAGTATGATGATTTATTTAAATATGTCAAGGAGTTGGGCTATGTTTAATGCCCACAGTATTTGCAGGATCTTGAGGTTCAACTTTTTTTGGGGGTACTTTTTTTTTCCTCATGTATTGTTTGGGATGTGCTTCTCCTCAGAGATAGTCTGCATCTTGCAGATTTTTTATCTGCCCTCTGCTATTATTGTATTAAGGCCTGTTGATGTATAAGAAAATGTAGCAGTGGGAAGACATTCTATAATATCATACTTAAGCCCCATTTTTGGTGTGCCTGTGGGATGCTACTTTTATGATTATTTCTCCAGTAATATATCTTTTCCTCCTCTTCCTGTATTCTGATACTTGTTGTTGTGTTCCAAATCTGTTTTCTTGCAAATAACACTTGTTGACTATATCTCCTGTCCCTTGTCCCCTCAGGTAAGATAGGAATGTTAGAAGACCCTGGAGAAGAAGAAACAATCAGCTAAGATAAAGTTCTCGGTGTATTTCTCCTAGAAGAGCACTCTTGTGTTACCAAGAAAGTTCTACCTGTATTTCTCTATCCCCTTTCAGAATTATTAGTATACTCTTCTGGGATCCTCACAATGAGATTTTGGTGGGGCTTTGAAGATAAATCCCATGAAAGTGTTCTCCTAAGACTACAATCCTATCAATATCCCAGTTTTGTGTTTATTCATATCAGCTTCCAGAAATTTATCAGTAATACACCATCTATGTGTCCCTGGAAGTTTATGGATCTAGCAGTTTCTGTTCCAGCTGGCCATATATTGGCTGTGACTCTACATATATGTAAGTCTCTTCAGATTTGTGGGGAGCAAGTAGTCCTGAAACCTTGGTTCCCTTGTCTCTTCAGTATCCCAGAAAACTGATTGATTTTTTTTATTCCCAAACTTTTATTGTTCCAAGACATACATGTGGATTTCTAAAGTTGCTGCATTTTGGCACAAGTGTGTTTATCATTATCTACTCTTTATGTACGCCTTTTCTATGCCCTAATTACAGTGTGCATTTTTCAGTTTCATGAATTTTTGCATTTATGCTCTAGTTTGCCACTAATGTACTAGAAAGTACTGCTTGATGGTGAAGGTAGCCAATACCTCATTTTCAGAAATCAAAGAAGATAAAGTCTACCAAGCTTATGCCAACCTAATTCCTTTTTTTTTTTTTTTTTTGCCTTTAAGCCATCAAGTGTGTACATCTGGGGAGCAATTGCAGAAAAAAAAATCTTCTAAAAGTTATTAGTTCAGAATCAGGATACTGTGTTCAAAATTAAATAATTAAATCTGAACATATTTTCAGCAGCTAGAAATTAAATAAATTGTATGAAGGTTTAAAGATACTATAATGTAGGTGATCCTAACTGTGAGGCACTAAAATTGATTTCAGAGGAAGGACAAAGAATGGAAAATATAAGAATACAATTTAAAAAATAAGAAGATACAAAAAGCCCAATAAATAGATGGTAACCATGGAATTCTAAGGAGTGATATTGCTTTGTTATGTATAAATGGACATAACAAAGAATATAATTTCTTACATTATCTTAACATAGTCAAATACTCACTTTTCACACACATATAAGGGGAATTTCTGTGTACAGATAAATCTTTTGAATTCTTTTTATTTAAATTTTGTGTATCCATTATGCTTTACAGAAATAATGCATGTGCATGGATATGCAGAGAAAACATGCATTGCTTTATACACATAAGAAAGGAAGTAAATTAGCATGATAAGGATGTGTGTGTGTGTGTGTGTGTGTGTGTGTGTGTGTGTGTTTAACTTAGAATTTAGAATTTATGTGGTATACAAATAAAAGTATTTCCATTTATTGCAGCTTTGGAGGATTCAGTAGGCTTCTCACTGGTTCATTAGTAGTGCTTATGAAACAAGAGCAGTTGAAAGAGGAAAGAACAGCTGTTTGAAAATGCAAGGAGAGAAATTAGAGCAGAAATGCAGGTAAAATATGGGAACTTTGAAAATAATTGTAGTAACATCAAAGAGCTACAATTTAAACATTATTTAAAAATACCTGGCAAACTACTTTAAAACTCAGGGATCTTGAGTTAATAATGAGCCCATGCACCAGCTATTCCAAATGGAATTGAAATTTGGAGAATGCTATGTAAGTTATTCATTAAAAACTACATCCTGTTGCTGAATAAGGAAATACTCCTTTGGAGAACTCTTTAGGAGTCATTAAATTAAAAATACTAGTGAAGAGTCACTAAGTCACTAGGGGCTTCAGTCACTAGGGGCATCTGTGTTTTTTGTTTGTTTGTTTTGTTGTTGTTCTAATTAGTTATATATCACAGCAGAATGCATTTTGATTCACTGAACACAAATTGGGCACAACTTTTCATTTTTCTGGTTGTACACGATATAGCTACACCATTCGTGCAAACATACATATACACAGGGTAATGATGTCCATCTCATTCCACCATCTTTTCTACCTCTATACCTCCTCCCCTCCCCTCAGTCCTCTCTGCTCAATATAAAATTCCTCCATTCTTTCCTTGCACACTCCCTCCCCATTGTGGACCAAACTAGATGCCCCCCAGTGGATGAATGGATGAAGAAACTCTGGTATATATATAAAATGGACTATTACTCAGCATTAAAAGAGAGTAAAATTATGGCATTTGCAGGTAAATGGATGGAGTTGGAGAATATCATGCTAAGTGAAATAAGTGATATTTCTCTGCATATCCATGCACATGCATTCACAAAATCACACAAAAACAAAGGCCAAATATTTTCTCTGATATGTGGCATCAGTGTTTTGATTCTTGAGTTGAAGAGTGTCATGGAGAATAAGGAAACCTGTCTCATTCAACTACTCCTTTATGGAAGGAATTCAATTGGTGGAGCAAAATGGAGAGAGAATTTTTAAAAAGTTAGGGTATCGGGTTTTGTTTGTAATTTTCTTCATAAAAGAAAGAATGATTTAAGTATGGTAATCATATCCAAATTTTAAGAAAATAGTCTGTCAACTTTTTGCACAATTTATCTCTTTTTTAAAAAAATGCAACCCACCTTCCCATTTCTGGAATGAAAATGTTTTTTCTGTTTCCAAATTCTTCAAACCTGTACTTTCTCTGAACTTACTGAATCCTCACTTTCTTTAGGATGAAGTTCAACAGCTCTAATTACAGGGCACGCAATCAAAGCAGCAACCAGGTTGACATCGCTCTATGCTCTTGAACAAAAATAAAGCGTAGTGATTTTAATGGGAGCTATATTACAGTATACTTTACTTTGAATGAGGTGGTAAGATTCCCAGCTGTTTATATAAATTCCTGTCAATAAGTAAATATAAAAACTCTTCTTAAGCATAATTTATGGAATTCTGTGTGAGGTTTTTAAATTCTGTATATATTTTTCGGCAAGCAAAGCATTTCATACTGCTTCCATGCAGATGGAGAGTCACTCTGTTTTTTCATTAATTGAATTTCAAATCTGAAAGGTACTGAATAATCTAATGAGAAGACAAAATGGGAAAAACAATCCTTCTTAATGCTTCTGTTATCCATGTTCCATGAAGTCCAGATTTAGTTTATGTAGTGTGTATTGTAAAGGCATTTCTTCTCTCATGTGAATCCAAAATGTTTGTAATTTCCAGGAAAGGAGCAGTCCACACCGGGTCTACATCGGCAGGTCATCCAGCGCATTTGTTGAAAACCAAGAAAATCTCGATGCCTAGGAGAAATATCACTGAACTTGCCTTTCTAAGCCTATGGCATCTAATCCAGCTCCCCAGAGAAGGGCTTCCACACTGGGACTTGAAGTCAATTCCCAGTTAGAATTAACTATCCCCCACAGGCTCTTATGATAATAATTTCTCTTATTCACTTGAATCATATTATGTAGAAGAAAATTGAAGAATTTGGGGAATTTTCATACCAAATATCATTAAAATGTAATTTCTTACAAAAGAAGATTTCAAGAATATAGAAATACAAAATAAAACCATCAACTTAATGATGATGCTTGACAGCTCTAGAATATTCTACCAGACAATGGTAGAATATCCATGTTCATCAGATGCACATGAAATCATTCACTTGCTGAGAACTAAAAAATAAATATTAAAAAAAAAATTCTCTCTCTCTCTCTCTCTCTCTCTCTCTCTCTCTCTCTCTCCTCTCTCACTCTCTCTTTAAAAAAAAAAATCATTCACTTATATGCATTATATCAACTGGACAAAAAAACAAACTTAAAAAAAATTAAAAGAGTTGAATTTTACAAAATAATTTATACCTCAATTAGAAATGAGTAACTGAAAGATAATGAAAAAATTGTTAGATATTGAAAATAAAAAAAATATTTGTGTGTAGGTGTTTTAACATGAATCTTATTCTGTAGTGTGAATAGCCCAGAGAAGAATTCCTGGGTTGTATTGTAAGTACATGGCTAACTTCATAATAACTTCCCTATTTATAATTGCCCCAAACTGTAAAAGTCTAAATATACTATAAATTAATACATAAACATTGGGGGACATCCATGGATGACTGACTATTCATGAACCAAAATAAACAAATTAATGATATGTGAAGCAACTTGGATGAATCTGAATTTTAAAAGCCCAGATCAGGACATTATAGATTATGTCAGTTCATTTATATGTCATTCTTGAGAAAAGCAAAATGATAGTCACAGAAAATACATCAGTGTTTTTTAAAGTGGTAAGGAATGGATTAAATGTGACCAAAAAGGGAAAACATCAATGATACTTATGGTGGTGATAATTTTGTCTCAATTGTGGTGGTAGCTACAGGATCCACACAGTTTTAAAATCCTAGAACTCTGTACCAAAAAGAAAAAGCAATATTATAATATGATACTTTTTTTATTCAAAATAATACAAAAAAATAATTAAAATTTAAAGAAAGAAGCAGTTTACTTTCTGCCTCATTGTATTATACCTGTTGGGTAGGTAGAACTTTATGATTATAGTTGATTAATCTAATGGGACGGAGGTAGTGGTCTTTGGGTGAATTTTATAACTATTGAAATATTGAAGACAAATTTAAATTGAGGAATTTCATTTAAAACATCAATTTCATAATAGCTTTCTAAAATCACTTCTCCAGCTGTGGTTTTCTTTTCTATACTGGTTGTTTTTTTGGAGGAGCGGTTTAAATAAAAAACTGTAGGCAAATAAAATCAATATTTGTTTTTTATCATTTTCTCACTGTATCAATTATTTAGAAAGTTGTCAATAAATACAAATACAAATCTAGATGCCTGTTATTATACTACATGCTTGGGGAAAGAGACTGTGCTTAGTGGGATGAGGAAGCGGGAAGAAAATTTAAAGGACACAAAATATGGATGACTATTTTTACATACTTATGAATATTTAATAATTTATCTCATGGAGGAAAAGGAGAGAAAGGAAGCAGGTATGGGAGAAAGAAAATTAGTTTTAAGATAGCTATCACACATCATTTTTAAACAAAGCTGTCCAATGAAATTATAATGTAAAACATGCAATTTTAAATTGTAGCTATATTTTAAATTGAAAAAAACATAAAGAAATTAATTTTGATAATATATAATACACATATTTACTTGTTAATTTTTCCTATCAAATGGATAATATCTGGTAATGATGATTTTTTATTAACTCCCAATGTCCAAAATGTTAATTACCACATAATCAACATAAACGAAGGAAAGTAATAGAACCAATTTTTATTGTTATATTGTATGAATGTATAAATATATAACAACAAACCTCATCATTATGTACAACTACAAAGCACCAATAAAATATGTGGAAAAAAAAAGAAAAAAAATTCCTTTCAATTCTATACTACTAGGTTTCCATCAGGAATTTGTGTTTTGATTTAATAAATTGAGTGTTGTATAAGTAGATTCATACACTCAAGTTGTTTCAAAAATACTTCTAAGTTTTCTAGTAACTGGATTACTTTTAAATGTAAACTCATCAAACATGAAAATTAACTTTAGAAATTCAGCTCTTTGATTACAGAAATAACCACATTTCAGGTGCTCATCAGTCAGTAACCTGAGACCTCTGGCTTTTCTTTTGGACAGCACAATTCTAGTACATGAATTTAAATCGTGTCTAAATAGATATAGGCATATACAGTAAGCTATTTTCCTTTAAAGTTACTTTGCATATTTTGAGGTTTACAATAAAATCCATTCTGTCTGCTTTGGATGAAACAGGTTTATTTATTCATTTAGTTTTTAATCATTGCAATTTGAAGCTGGGACCATGTGAGCCTAAGATTACTGTAGCTGTTCAGCTATCTGGTTAAAAAAAAATAGATAAAATCTTATCTAAGAATTAAGAAATTGGAAAGCAGTCAAAAAAAGAGGAAACAAAGGAAAAAGTCCACATGTGGATGTAGGAGCCTCAGAATAAAACAGTGCTGAATCTAACCTGACTTTTTTAGTTCTTCAAACCATGCTTGCTTCCCAGAAGATAGATTTCTTTGATTTTCTGCCATTTTGCATGAAAAAGTAATGTATCACATAATTCATTTTTTTTCAATTTCTTCCTACAAGAAGTATTTTTTATTATCTTCTCTATGTTATAAAAAATAAGTGGATGAGTAAAGTCAAAGCTTTAGAATTATCCAGGATTGTGAAAGTTCTACTCTCATTATGTGTTATTAACTTTTTTAAGACAGAAATTTGCAGTGGAATTCTGGATCCTTTGAAATCGAAATCAAAATTGTTCAACTAAGATTTGAAAATCTGACATGGTTATTTTAAGCAATGGTTTAGAGTTCAGATGTAGAAGAGGTCATTTAATACTATTTTGACTGCTATTTCTCCCTAAAAATAGACTTCTGAAATAGAATAAAAAATTAAGAACATTTTATTAAAATATTTATTTTTTATATGATCAATTTATTAATAATGTGAAAATTGGATTCTCTGGAATACTTTTATCATATAAAAAATTCAATGAGTATTTCCTTTTAATTCAATTCCTAAACAACATTCTGTTTGTTTGGAGTTTTTTTTTCTTTTTTCCTGTTTTGTTTTGTTATTATTTTTTTTAACTAGAGGTCCTTGGTCTCAAAAAATTCAACAAATTTAATTGCAATTATTAAGAATAAATTTCTAACTCTTTTTCTGTCTTAGTAATAATGACTTATAACCCACTGAATTAATATTTTAACACATACTTCTGATTAAAATACATTAATTTTGAAAATTGACAGAAGTACATAGTTAACACCTGTTTTAACTTTTTGAAAACAAGAAAAAATTAGCTAAGTTTTCTGTCTTGTTAGACAAATATATTTAAGGATTCATGTATTAATGGATTTGAGTTGGAGAGAGTACACAGTTATGATTAACTTAATGTAGATGCAGGTAGTTATACAAAGAAATATTTATAGATGTGGGTATTTCATAAGTTAGTGTGCCACAGTATTTCCTTAACTCTGCCACTCAAGGATGTTTAGCAGTAATGACTCCCCAATAGCAATTAGCACACTGCACACCTATGTCATTGTTTCTAATTTTCTCCAAGAATAGAATCACATTTCCTTAAAGAAATGATTGATTCTAGGACTGGGGCAGAAAATATACAAGATGAATCTGGAGCATATTGTAATGCCAAGAAGTATGAAAATTATTTAAAACAACTTACATCCATTTTATTATATGAAAGAGATGTGGGAACCAACCATACTCAAATGATATCAGTACCAACCTCAGTAGCCAAAAACTTGAACAATTTGAGTGACAAAATAGAGTGGTTTTGGATTATAATTCAAAGTGCAAAATAAATATCCATGGGTCCTTGTTGATATGAATAAATTATTGCACAATTAAATTTATGGGGAAGAGAGACAATAACTTGTCCAGAAGAAGTCCAAACAATTTATGTAACTACTCTACTTTCAGAGAGAGAGTACATAATGTTCCACCGATTAAGTGTGAGCTGTGCATAGTGACTTACTACCAAACAGTAGAGTAAGGAAACAAAAAAGGTTGACTACATAGTAGCTAAACCTGAAGTACACTGTCCTGGACAGGTCATCAAATTAACATCTATCGTGACAAATCATGCATAAATCCTTGATATAATGCAATTAAAATGACAGGTTATCTCTGTGGTCTTCCTCTGATAACTAATAATTCTTGTTTAAACAAAATTAAAACATCAGATAAATTCCAATAGGAGACACATCCTACAAAGTAATTGACCAGTACTCGTACTCCTTAAAACCATCAAGGACATCAAAAGCAAGGAAAGTTTGAGAAATAGTCACAGCCCTGAGAATTCTAAGGAGAAATGATAACTAAAATACTATTTGATATTCGGGATAGGATTCTGGAACAGAAAAAGGACATTAGGGAAAATGAAGGAATTATGAATATATCCTTGAGATAATAATTCATTAATATTTTTTATTCATTATAAGCATAATTTTTCATTCATTACAAGCATATCTACACTAATATGTTTGTAAATAGAATCAAAAGTCATTCTAAATATAAAGCTTACTAAAAATTAAAAGAACATTTGTTCATTGATAACAGCATGAAATTCTCAGCATCCAAGACAGCATTAGACAATGCTTGAAACTTCACTTATCTTCTGGGTGGCACAGGTTTTGGAATCAACACTTGAATCAAATGCATAGCACACAAATGTCCTGTGAAAGTCATGTGACCACAAAGCCCCTTGGATTTCTTATAGTAAATGCATAAAATGTATCCTATCTTTGTTTTGTGAGGGGGTACCAAGGATTGAACTGAGTATCACTCAGCACTGAGTCACATCTCCAGCCATATTTTGTATTTTATTTAGAGACAGGGTCTCACTGAGTTGCTTAGTGCCTCACTTTTGCTGAGGATATCTTCTAACTCAAGACCCTACTGCCTCAGTCTCCTGATGTATTATATCTTAATAGAATATAAAATATATAACTATGGGCTATCCTTAATGAGATAAAAAGTGAAGAAGTTCTGGTAAAGTACCTAGTGGACAGCACTTTCAATTTCTCCTCCTCCTCCTTCTTCTTTTTTTAACATTTTTTCAATTTACCTTTAATGGATCCTGTTTAAAAAAAACACCATCACCTATTTAAACATCTTTCTAAAAAAACAATGACATGTTTAAAACAACAACAACAAAAGTAGTTTCAGGATATTTAAATTAACTGGGGAGAGTCTCTAAAAGGGATTCCAAATACCTATGTTAACCATAAACCACTTAAGTCATAAGTGTAGGTTAGTCTACTTCATACATTTGTATGAGCCACTTAGTACATTTCTTCATGTGAATTACAGGTAATTTTAAGCAGTTTAATAATCTGTATTTTTCTTTATAGCTGTTTCAATTTAAACTTTTACTTGACAAATAAAGTTGTATTAATTCAAGATAAACAGCATGATGATTTGACATATAATACACTAATTATCACAGTTAAATTAATTAACATATCCACCACCGATTTTAGTTACTATTGTGTGTGTGTGTGTGTGTGTGTGCGCGCACACATGTGTTGAGGACAGTTAAAATATGTTCTTTTATCCAATTTCAAGTAAAAAATACAGTATTATTAATTATACTTACCAGGCTTTACATTAGATCCCAAGAATTTATTTTATTATAACTGAAAGTTTGTATCCTATGATCATATCTCCCCATTCCCCAACTTCCCAGCTCCTGGCAACCACTATTCTGCTGTCTACTTCTATGAGTTCAGATTGTTTATATAGAACGTGTAAGTGAGATTACATAGTAAGTTTGTTTCTATGCCTGGCTTATTTAATTTAGCATGTTCCCAGTTTCACACATGCTGTCACAAGGGACAAGATTTCTTTCCTTATCATGTCTGAATAGTATTCCATTATATGAATCCATTCATATATTGATGTGTCCATTGCTTTCATGTTTCCATATTTACCATTGTAAATAAGGTACAGCAAGCATGAGAGAACAGACATCTCTTTGAGATACTGATTTTAATACATCTGAATATGTGCTCAGTAGTAGGATTACTACAGTTCAATGTTGACTTTTCAGAAACCTCCGTACTTCATTTTGGCTGTACAAGTTTACATTTCCATCAGCTGTGTTCAGTGGTTCCCTTCTTCACATTCTCAGCAACAATTGTTCTTTTTTGTCTTTACCATAATGGCTATCCTAATAGATACAAGGTGATGTCTTCTTATGGTTTTGATTTTCATTTTTCTGATGATTAATGATGGTGACAGGCTTTTCATATGCCTATTGACCATTTGTGTATCTTCTTTGAAGAAATGTCTATTTCCATCTTTTACCTATTTAAATTGGGTTGTCTGAGATTTTGTTATTGAGTTGTGTAAAGACCTTATATATTAGAATATTAATCTCTTATCCAGTATAATGATAAAAAATCTTCTATTGCCTTTGTATTGTATTGATTGCTTTTCTTTGTCTTGCAAATAAAAATATTTGGTTTCATATAGCCCTGCTTGTTTGTTTTCATGGTGCTTTTGGTATTTTCCAAGATCAATGATGAGGAGTAATCTCAATATGTTTTTTCTTTTCTAGGAGTTTTAGAATTTCAGATCATACTTTTAAGCCTTTAATTCATTTTGATGATTTTTGTATATAGTGTAAGACAAAGATCTGCATCAACTTTGTTGCATGTGGATATATAATTTTTGCAATACTTTTTCTTGTATAATGAGGAGATTATCCTTTCCCCATTGTGTATTTGTGATGCCTTATTAGATATTAGTTGGCCATATGTGTGTGGATTCTCTTTTCCACAGGATTACGTCTATTGTTATGTCAGTTATACTGTTTTTTTTTTCAACTGGAGCTTTGCAACATACTAAACTATTAGAAATAACAAACAAATTCAATAGAGTTTCCAGAAACAAAAGTATATATAAAAATAAATTACATTTTTATAAGTTAACAAACTTTCTGAAAAAGATGTTAAGAAAATAATCTTATTGACATTAGCATCAAAAAGAATAAAATATTTAGAAATAAACCTAAACAAAAAGATGAATGGTTTATATACTGAAAACTATACAACATTGATTGAAACAAAATGAAGATGCAAATAAATGAAAATATATCCTGTGTTCATAAATTAAAAGAATTAGTGTTGTTCAAATGTCCTTACTACCCGCAGGGATCGGATTTAGTGCAATCCCCATCAAGATTCCAATGGCACTTTTCACAGATCTTAAAAGTTGCATGTAAGCATAAAAAAAAAAAAAAAAACAACCCACAAATAGCCTAAACAATTCTGAGGAAGAAGCAGGAAGCTAGAGACATCACATTCCCTAATGCAAAGTATGTTATAAAGCTACTAAAATAAAAAACAATTTCACCTTTATTAAATGCATTTAGGAACTAATGCTTTACAAGGCATTACAGTGCAGAGATGGATGGTAACCTAGGCAGGCTAAGACTTTGTGTACAATAGAGCTCCACTACCTTTGTCAAGTCCTCTGTTCATCAGTAAACACATTAGGACAGGTTGGTTAAACTCACTATTCCAGGGTCCCTATATTAAAACAGTCATAGCAGTAAGCATATTCTATTTGGTACTTGAGAAATACTTAGAGTAAGCATATGTAAAACGCACAGCAATTTGTCTGATATATAATAAGCTCAATTTAAAATTTAGCTATTTATTAGTAGTGACTACAAAGAAGGCTAAAATTGGTATACACTTGATGAATTTTAAGATGAAGATTCTTATGTTCCATTGTCTTTACCTTTTTTTATCTGTCCTTCTTTATCCTTCCTCAGTCTTTCTTTCTGTCCCATTGTTTTGTTTTTCCACCTTCTGTATTTCCTTCTTGTTAGTGATGACCATAACCGTATAAAATTTTGGTTCAGAATCAGTTCATTTTGCCTGCCTTCTGTCATAAGCTTGAGCTCCAGAAGTCAGATTATTATTTATTTTTGAAACCAGCTTTTCTTGAGAGAGGAAATAAAAAAGGCTAGTCTTTTTTTTTTTTATAATGGACTTTTATGTCACAAAGTTCTACATATTCCCATTTACTAATGCTAATGCTCCACTACATTATAGAGATGTACTCATAATCTGCCACATTCTGACTCTGGGATCTCAGAGAACTCCCCACAGAGGAGCTCTCAATGCAGGAAAAGTGGGCCCTAAATCACTGGTAGGATAATAGATGATACCCTTGTAGAAAAACAGGCAGATAACTCTGAAATAAGATCTTACAAGATGCTATTCAATTGGTGTCTTCCCCCCACCCCCCAATTCTTACTCAAACTCATGTTGACCAAATTCCATTTTTAATGAGAGGAAAGGAAAAAAAAACAAAACTAAAGGGGAGAAAAGATAAGTATAGAAAATAAATGCGTGAAGTTTTAAAATAGTGTATTACAAATTATCTCAGGAGAGGACACAGAAGAAAATACCTTATCAACACATAATTCAAGCAAAACACCAAGAAATGTCCATGAATTGTAGCAAAGGTGGTCCTTATAACCAATGAGAGCCAGAGGCTAATTTATTCAGCTCTGCTTCATCAGAAAAATAAGAGTTTTCTAGTGCTTCTCTAACTTATAATAACATAGTCAAGTATAGTTATTTTTCCTTTGAATAATTTGAAGGAATAAAATTCAAATTTAGTTTCAACATTAAAGTTTTGACATGCAATGTCAGTTTATAAAGATATGACCCATTTATTTTTATGTACTTGTTTACCAACAGTTTATTCAAAGCTATTCATCCAAACAGAAACATAACAAATTTTATTGATAGTCTGTCATACACACAATTGCATAGATATATAATGTAGTAGTCACTTTTTCTTAACATATTGAAATTTTAAAGTCATTTAGTCATTATGAAGTATAATCTTTGAAATCTTACTGATTATCATTCTGAGTTATGGAAAGTGTGTACAGGAAGAATTTGCCTTCATTTCACAAAGTACTAAACGTTAACTTACAAATATCTATTTTTCTAATTCCCTGTTCATTCTTCATAAATTTCTATTAAAAGTTTTTTCCTATTATTATTTTCTTGGCATATATGAAACAAACCATTGTAAGCATTTGATATCTTGGGGAAAATGCAACAAAATTGAAACTACATGTAATTCTTTTCTAGTTTGGAAAAACGTTAGGAGCTCATTTTTTCACATGGAGTATATTTGCAGCAAAATACCAATGGTGGCTGCATTAAAAGAAAAAAATACACACACACACACACACACATATACATATGCAAGAAACTTGTCTAAAGGCAAGCAAAGTATGCGTAGAAAATCGATCCAAATGTCCATATTAAAATCGTATTTTTTTTTTGAAAAAGCATTTTGCAGCAGGAGCCCTAATGGCATGAATATTCTCCCTTTAAATACCATGAATACAAAAATACCCCTCTATTTAGAACATGAACAGTCCTGTCACTGGGAGTGAATTGTGTATGATTATTAGTGAATTGTGTATGATTATTTTTCTTAAATCTCTCAATGCTTTACCTAATATGAAAATGGTTTTCTAAAGGAAAAATATGAGTCACTTTATTTCTCTCAAAGTTATTGAGGAAGTAAAGAATATATTTAGAATCTGTGAAATGCTTTTTAAAATTTGTTATTGATTTTTCCTTGGTTAGTAGAGCAAACTTTTCAAGAAAGTTAGTCAGCCTTCAGTTTCTTGGAGTAAAAATATTAATATCCAATTCACATAAAATTGCTACTATGAGAATAAGACTGTGTGATATGTGAGTGTAGGCTTTAATCTAGCATTTTGTTGTGATTTTTTAAAATTATAAATAAAATTTTGAGCATTAAATGATGATCTCTTTGGCTGGGGATATAGCTCAGTTGGTAAAGTGCTTCCCTCACATGCACAAGGCCCTGGGTTCAATTCCCAGCACCACAAAAAAAGAAAAGAAAATCATGATATCTAAATTTTAAAATTGCTACCAACTAGTTCTGAAATTACTACACTTAGAATATTGTTCATTATATGTCACTTTAAGAATTCATAGTCACTGAAATATTAACACAGCTCAGTTTTACAGTCTGATTCATAGGCAAAGCTTACATTATTAAGTTTGCCAGATTTTATTAAAACTGATATATTTCTTAAAATAATTTTGAAATAAATTGTAATGTAGACATACAATTAAATACAGTTCGTTTTAAAAGACTGCTTAATTCACTTAATAATCAGGGGAAATTTTCATAAGCTGTTTTATAAGTGAAGATTCATTATTATTAAAATATACACAATATTTTTACTTAATGTTATCTCATCCAGACAACTTCAAAATTAACCCTAAATTTTTACTTGACTCTACATAATCAATTACTAGGTTTTCTAATTTTTAATTTAAAAAGGAAAGTTTTTAAAAGGTGCATCTTAGAAATACTTTCAGTTACCACTAGCATTTTAATCATAGAATATTTGGATAACCCATTGTATGTACTTCTTTTTAAAGTTCAGCTAAATAGTTTGTATAGCAAAATTCAGAGTGCATTATGAATCTTTCAAGGATCACTCTTTTTGGCTTATATTTTAACCATTTATTCTCTGAAATTTTAAGGAAAATATACAAAATTTCCCATTAATCTTTTTAAATCTCATGATTCTATCAAAAATCTTTATGGAATGAGAATTTTTGCTTTCAGTCCCCAATTTGCAAGCATCTCGTGACATTCAGTTGTCAACAGGTGTACATTCATCCTAGCAGAGCTATTCTATTCTCTCCCACTGAGTAACTAGGGTTAGCATGGCCCAAATACTGATTCTAAAATTGGTCAGAAATGTGCTCCTTTCTTTATAAGACAACTCACTGCACTAGATATCTAGACAACATTACCAAGGAAAAAAATTTGAAACTCAGAAACAAAGCATGAAGATAATTTCTAGTTCATTAAATATTCTTAATAGCATTATTCAAGAGTACTTACCCATTCAGGATAACAAATATGACTTTAATATACCTCAGAACCCCCCAATAAGAATACACATTTATATCTACAAAAACTATATGATAGAAAAGCCAACCAAAAGTGTTACAGATTTAGGGCCCAGTAATATAGTTAAAAAAAAGTTTATCAATGGTAAATTTATATCAGATTTGTTTTGTTTAACTGTATAATTCTTCAAATTTCTGTTTAAGCCAGCTTTATTATCTAGCTGGCTCCTTCATTAATTAATGGTTAAATAAACATCATTGTCACATGTTAAATGTATATGTGATGAGAATCATGATTTTGACTCCTTTAAAATTAGTCAAATAGAGTAAAGGTTTTATTTGTCCAAATCGCTGATAATGGTGCTGAGATCCAGTACCAGGGGAAATTCTGAGACTAGTCTGTGTGTTAATCCCCTTGAAAAAAATAGCACTTTAATAATGATCTTAAAACAACTCTTTATCTCAGCACCCAGAATAATCCCCCTCACACCAATGTACAATTATTTATTCTATGTAAAATTATTAAACATTCTTTATCCAAAAAGAATACAAATTTACTACTCTATCAACAAAACACTACATGTAAATATTCTGAGTTCTAACTGACCTTGAAAATTTTCTTAATGTGATGATGACTACTTCACTTCATTTTAAGAGCTCAAAATCATTTCTATATGTCTTTTCATGTGGCTTTGATAATTTAATTCTTAGTAATATTTATTCTTCTACATCGTAAGTGCATGACTTTCTACCACAGTAAATACTGCAAAAAGAAACTGACAAAATTAGGACACACTATTAAATGTTTTATTGAAATGCTTACTCAGTGTTTTCAGTGGTATATTTAAAGGTATAATTAAAGAAATTTCAAATAAAGTAATCAATAAAAACAAACAGGACTTATTCCTTTCTCTCTATGTCTCACATATAATGCTTCTTGCAATTAGGGGGGGAAAAGATATTGCTCTAGATACTTTTAGGTTGGTTCCGATTGTCAAGTCTTATCTGACTCATCTTCTATGCATTGTGTTTTAAATGTCTGTGGTATGCAGCAGCTGTTGTGGTTAACCTACATTTTTTTATAGCTTTATTTTAGACTATGTGAATCTTCAAGTGAAATCCCAATAAAGTGTGATTTGTGAAACGTTATTTTCTAGAATCTTTAGTGTTTGATTGTGGGAATGTGTCTTAGATGGTTGGGAACTACAGGTTTGGGATATTTTTCAAATTTTAGTCTAGATTTTATGCCTAAGAATAACCCATTCCTCTGATTAAATTGAGGTAAGCTATTAAAGTGCGCAAACTTAACCAAACAGATTACTTTCTAAACTATTTTTGAACTTTTAAAAAAAATTATGTTTCTCTCATATAGGAAAAGAATGTGCTGAAGGATATTTAATGGCATCTGGAGCAAATACGAATGCATATCCTCAAGGACATTTTCTTTGTTGCCAACTCCCTTTTCCAAATATTGCTTTATTTTATAGCAAAATAATCATGATTCGGTGGTATGATTGTTATGAAGGAGCAAAGATATGCCAGTGACACTCATTGTTATCACTCTTTGATGTGCTGAAACATCTCTGAGGGTCTAAAATAGTGAATCATTTAAATGTGATAAACCAATGTTTTTATTTTATTTTTTTAATTTTGTATTTCACAGCTACTTCTCTTCTACTTACATTTTTACCCACCACATTTAGACTCCTGAAAATTTCTACACTTAAAAGTAAGTTTCAGTAACATTTTATTCCTTGGGAATCTGCCATGAGTCTTTTCGTTTGTTCCTTTGCTGAAGTCATGTGGAGTCAGTCAGAATGAACACCTCCCTGACATAATTCTGGGATCATTTGAATACTCAACCACTTTTATAGTGTTTTATTGTTGTTATTATTATCATTATCATCATGATTTTCGTACTGGGGTTTCAACCTACAGGTCTCTACCACTGTGCTACATTCCTGGCCCTTTATAAATTTTTATTTTTATTTTTTTATTTTTGGAGACAAGATCTCACTAAATTGCTCAGACTAGGCTGAAACTTGCAGTCCTTTTGCCTTGATCTCTGGAGTCACTGGGCTTACAGTTCTGCACCACTGAGCCTGGATCTTATTATTTTTTAAGGTAAAGGCACTAACATAAATTGAATGAGAGGAAAAAAAAAACAATAGGGAAAAAAACAAAGCAGAGTTTTCACCTCTTAAAAACTCACAGTTAAGTCTTAAAACGTAAGCCAAAACATGGAATTAAAATCAATACTTAGCAGCACATGGGATATAAGGCTTTGTTGCACAAAATCTTTCATCTCCCTGAGTAGTGATACTCAAACTGCCCTGTCTCTAGCTGTTGACCACCTTTTCCAGTTACCTTCTGTGTAAGAAGGCTGATCAGACTGTCTCTTCCATTTAACCTCACGTCCCACTCCCTGTGTTCCCCACCATCTGCTGAATGCAGCAGTGCAACTGAAAATCTTTTCTTTTAAATAAATAAATCATTTTGAAATAAATTCATTACCATAGATTGATCCTTTTTTTAAATTTTTTCAATATGAATTTTCAGAAAGCAGAACTATTTAAAGTGGAACAGCCTATGAATTCATGGCTTGCTATCTGATACATTTAGAAAAAAAGTGTTAGATGTTAAGACTCAATGTGAAAAACCTACTTCCAAACATTTATATTATTTTACTTAGTGCTTAAATTTTTAAGCCCTGTGGAAAAATCACTGTTAAAAAGTAAATTATACCAGGTGTGGTAGTACACACATGTAATTCCAGCACCTCAGGGCTGAGGCAGGAGGTTTGTGAGTTGAAAGTCAGCCTCAGCAATAAAAATAAAAGGAAAAAATGTGGGGGGAGGCGGTTGTGGTTCAGTGGTTAAGTGCCCTTGGGTTCAATCCCTTGTACCAAAAAATTAATTAATTAGTTAATTAATTAATTAAAATAAAAAGTAAATTATGTGGCTATTACCATTAGTTTTATTATCAAAAACTTCTGTATAAAAATTTTGATTATATATACACAGCCACTTCATGCATGTCACTTAATATTGTTTGGTGAAATTTTCTCTTTGCATGGAGAGCATGGATAAATTTGCATAATTTTCTGTATGTATTATTCATTTCAAAAGCAGAAGAGTTAGAGGTAATCTAAAATGATTGAATGTTCACATGTCACAAAAAATATTCTCTGAAAATTTAAAACTAATATTTCACGTTCAATCTGAGAAGAAATATTTACTATACAAATTGAAAGAGTCGTTTTTTAAAATTTTTAAGCTTAAATATTTAATAATGTATTTTTTGTTCCATTTTAGCATTTCTGAAAGCAGAAAAGATCTCAAAGCACTTTCCCCTATAGAACATTAAGAATAATATTTGTGGGAGACCTGGTGCTTATCTAGTTGTTAAGTTAATATCACCACTCTCGACTACTTAACACAAAGTGGTTGCCAATTTTTACCAGGGTGTCCTGCCACCTAAGTATTTTTTTTTCCCTTTATTCCAATACAATTGCTTCTTCTGGTAGTTTTTTGATGGTTACATACCTATTCTTTCATCCAAGGTTCAGACTTCTAATGTATTGTAACTACAGGTGATTAGTTGTAAGTGTCAAAGAAGTTAGTTAGAAATAAATCTTTGTTTTCTGGGCCTTCAAATATTGTAGTTACTTAGTTGGGCTTTGTGATCATCATCTCACTAACTGCCCTGGCTATGACTACTATTTTGTCTATTTTAGAGATTCTTATTGCCATAACTTTTGTTGAATTAAAAACAAACCAAAACTACTGTATGCAAACAAAGCATATTTTTGTAGACTACTTCAGCATTCTTTTTAAAGTAACAAAATACTAAACTAATCACTTTTAAAAGAGGAATGGTTTATTTTGGCTCACAATTTCAAAGGTTTCTAATAATGTTCAGTTTGCCTGTTGCTTGTGAGCCTATGGTGAGGCAGGGTATTACGAAGAGAGCATATGGAAGACCAAAGTTTCTTATGATGGTGGGGAAGCAAAAATTGAAAAAGATGGGGGCCAGAGTATTAATATCTTTTTCAAGAGCACATCCCCAATGAGTTAAGTTCTTCCAACTAAGTCCCATCTCCAAAAGGTTCTACTACATCCCAGTAGTTCCCACCTGATTACTAGGATTTTATTGCATGGAAATTTAGGATGATCAATATCCAAGCTATATTTTGATATTCTTGAAATTACTTAAAAATATTTTTACTGGGTAAAATCTATGACTGTAGTCATCTGATTTAGGAATCTAATCTGTCCTGTAATCTCATGTCCATATATACATACACATACCTATGTAATCTATTCTTATATCATATAAGTGTGTGTATGTGTGTGTGTGTGTGTGTGTGTGTGTATGTGTGTGTGTATGTATATATTTAGAAGGATTTGTGGAAACTCTTAAAATAAGTGATGATCTCTAGGGTATTTGACCAATGATGACAATTGTGAGGGGTAAATTTCCTTTTGCTTTTACTTTTATGTGTTTACATGAGCTTAAATTGAATTAGCAGAAATAATAACAGCAGCAGAAGTAAAAAATATATACTGAAGCAAATATATAAAATGCAAGGTAAAATTTTAAACAGAATACAATTAAGTTTGCATTTAAAAAATATTTGACATAGAGAAGCATGGAATAGAAAGCTGAAGACATGGTGATAGAGATACCTCATTATTATTATTATTATTATTATTATTATTATTATTATTTACTATACCTCTTTCTGAGCTAATATGAGTCCATGGCAATCGTTTGTCTTGCTCTGATTTTATTATTCTAATCTTAATTCACATTTTCTACCTCATGAGTTAATCTTGGTCTGTTTTATTTTCAATTGCCTATACTGTCATCAATTATTATTGATTATAAATGATTTGGGATATGCCTGAGGTGAGGTGAATTCCAGGAGTTCTTTATATGTCTGAAATCACTGATTAAGGAAAGTGTATTTGTAGGAAGTAAGACATCTGCGAATCTTATAAAATTATTAGATCTTTTAACACAGGAAAGTGTCTTGACTCCTTACTTAAAAGGAATTGACTTTTAATAATACCATAGCAAGAAAAAGTGACTCCATGTTCAGGCTGTGTTTTTATCCATGTAATGTTAAATTCAATAGATTATGGACCTCTTTTAAAAAAGTCTTAATAAAGATAAATATATAAAATATGAGAGGGTTTTAAACATTCACAGATATATTTCAAAATGGATTTGTTGGTTAACTGTAGCTTGCAAAATAGATGTTGTCTAATCTCCTGAAATGTAAATTTGTGCATCTGCATCAGTGACTATTAAATTGACTCAACTCTAGTCTCTGGCTCAAGACTGTCCTAAGTTTTCACAATCCAGTGACCATTAAATTGACTCAACTCTAGTCTCTGGCTCAAGACTGTCCTAAGTTTTCACAATCGCACAAATACAACTTCTGACTCTTCATAATGGAAATGATGGAATTAATAGTATATAGAAAAGATGATTTTGATAGTTAATGATGAGCCTCATCCAGGAAAAATTTCAAGTGTTTATTCATTCAGATTAGAACTTGTACTGAAATTCAGTTGAGTCCAAATGAGACAAAAACACATGAAATTATCTCAAGATAAAAAATTTCTCTTTGGGAAATACCCAGTGAACCCAAATATGTTGATGTCATAACTGATAGAATGTTACCCTATTAGAATGATTCATGATGATTACAGAAACTCCAATAGCTTTTTTAAGTAAGATTTTGGGGTTCACACTTAGTGTCTTTTCTAATTTTGGAGAATTTCAGTATAGAAAATTAATAAAGTAAACAAAGAGTCAAATTTTCTATGTGGATTTTATTTTGCCTCTCAAGTTCTCATGTATACATAAATTTGGGAGTAACAAATACATGTAGGGTGGGGATATTTTTGTATTTCAATAAAGAATACAATTTAAAAAAGTTAATGATTACTTCGTTCGAAATGATAATGAATCAAATGATATCATAAGTGGCAATTTCCTATTGTCTGATGGAAAGAGATCTCAATTAAACACAAATAATAAAGAACGATGCTAAGGTATTATTTCTAAACAAAAAAAATAGAACATTTTGGTTATTAAGGCAATTATATACAATTTAAAATACAAGTGTCACTTTTCCTCTTTGAGTCACAGGTACTCTGGGAGGCACAAGTTTTTGTGTAGACATGGCTAAATCCAAGAACCACACCACACACCACCAATCCCAAATATATAAGAGAAACAGTTATCAAAGATCCTCATCACAAAGATATCACCTAAGGGAGTAGACCACAAGTTCCTGAGGAACATGTACTTTACCAAAAAAGCACAAAAAGTAGGGCTTCAAGAGGCAGACCAGAGACACTAAGACTATGAGTTCATATGTGCAAGTTATCAACGCTGTGGTGAAATTCAAGGAAGTGAAGCCCGGGAACCCAAACAGTGTCACCCACCCTAAGTTCAGCACAGGAGCACCTACCTGACTGCATTGCTAAGGATCTCCAGTTTTAAAATCCAAGGTCACTGCTCAAACTAAAGCCCAGGCCTTGACTGCAGTTCCAGCTCCAGCTTCAGTCCTAGGTGAAGCTCCGGTTTTCAAAGGTCCCTGGGCTCCCATGAAAGCACTTCTTATGTCTCTGTCAATGTAAGGACAGAAGATCTGATCTGTCTCCTGTGCTGCTCTCTGCCTGAGGCTGGTGTTCTCCTATGATGTTTATACAAATACATCTGAGGCAGGAAACAAACAAATAAAAAGGCAATGCCTTTTGCTGCCCCAAATAAGTAAATCATTAAAATATCTATGAATTTGACAAAATTGACATAAAAAACAATTTTTATTAATATGACATTTATACTGTAGTAGAGGAGCCTTATATCCTAGTAGAGGAATGTTTTGCAATGTCTAGATATAGTGTTTGAAAAAAAGAATGACAGAATTTTAGATATGAGATTGGAAATTAAATTATTGCTAAAATAATTTTCCAGATGCTGGTGGAGATTAAAGTGTCTATCATGCTAACTGAAGTAAGCATTGGACACAAATGACAAATCCAATAGCTTCTAGGAAATGTAAGTCTTACTTTTGAAAATATATGTCATGATTCTTTACTGGACAATGTTATTTTCTTCCTTATGACAGATGAAAACAACCAAACAAAATATTGCAGGAAACTAAACAAATAAAATTTCTGATTTAACTTCTTAGCTTTTTAAGATTCAATGGACTCTTTTAATCTTTGTAATCAACATCAAATTGCAGAAATTGAATAATGCAATAACTTAATAATTTGCATCTTTGCCTCAGGTCTCTTTCTACAAAATCCATATGTAATATGGTTTTCCATATAATTATTCTGACATGATGTTTGGAATTTATTAATCCTATAGTTAAATGCTTTAATAAATACTTATTGCTGGTAGGATAAGACCAAGCCTCTAGCTTGATTACTTTTTCTTTATGAATCAACAGATCTCTGCTTACTATATGTTCGTTCATCTCTACCTATTCATGCATTACAACCAAAAGTTCATCTTAGTTTCCCACCCCTTAGAAAGACTTGTCTTTCCCATTTTGAGGTCCTACTTATCATTCAGGGTTTTTCTTTTCAATGTACCTCAGCTCCTCTTGTCAAAATATAGCATATATTTTTATTTTTTGTTTGTTTGTTTTTCTGGTACAGAACTTCACATGTTTTAGAGTTTTGCAGCTGTCTCTCTTACCATATTATTTGAAAACTTATCAAGGCCAAAGACTGTGACTTCTTTCATCATGTCAATATGATTAGTTGGTATAATGATTATCTTTAATAGGTGTTTAAATAATGTTAAATTAATTAATTCATCTGAAAGTAAAACATGTTTAAACTTTCTCACAAAAGTCTAATAGGAGTCATTTCCCACAAAGCTTACATAAAACTTGAAAAAAGTTTATTTAATTATTCAGATTGGTTGTGATAAAAAAAGGACTACTTTTTATTACATGCTGTTTTGTGAAACTTTCTCTTAAAGTCCCCAGGAAAAACAAGAAAAATGAAAACACATTTATCCCTCTGCTTCACAGCTGTTTACCTTTATTGCTACTTTATATTTGGAAACATACATATATATGTGTGTGTATATATATTGTTCATAATAATGAAAGGAATACATGAGCATAGAAACACAATTTAAATAAGTACAAAATAATATAAAATAATAAAGATGTAGTTTCTCCTCTCTTCAAACTTTTTTCATGCTACCTGGAGGTGATGAAGAAAAAAAATATACATTTCTATTTGTTTTTATTTGCAGTTATTCATATGATGTTAAATATTAAACTTATGTATCTCTTTGTTGATTTACTAAATTCAATCTCATAAACATACTTCTTGAGATGGAAAAGAAAAAAATTCAATACTAAAACATTTATAGCTTATTCTTACTATTAGCTATTTTTTTGCAATTTATATTATTTTATGTATGTAGAATATTTATGAATGTCATTAAAACTTTACAACACTGTTAAAATAATTAGTGCATTGGCTTTATAGAGAAGACATGTAATTCTCAATAGTTAAACTTGAATAATCTAAACGAAATTGTGCACCCGGGTCTAATGTATACTCTATTTTCACAGCTAGCACATTGCTTAAAATTTTATCATATTTTTTCTTAAATTATATTAAACTCTTGCATAATATTGGTGGGACTATAAAATGTACAGCTTCTAAAGAACACAGAAAGCAGAAGATTCTTCAAAAATTAAAAAAATGAAACCAGCAGGGATGGAGGTATAGTTCAGTGTTAGCCCCCTTATCTGGCATGCATGAGGCCCATGCATAAGTTTTATTCCCAATGTCACAAAAAAGAAAAAAAATGAATTCAACATCTGAGTTATTTCCAGAAGAATTGAAATCAGGATCTCAAAGCAATATCTGGGTTTCCATGTTTATTTGCTCATTGTAACATTGTGTACAATAATCAAAATATAGAAATAACCAACCAATGGCTAAATGGATAAATTATTATATTTTCATTATCAATTTACATATTTATATAAATAAAATATTACATGCATATAATATTATTTGATCTTAAAAACAGAAAGAAGACATTATGCTAAGTAAAATACGTTTGTTGATGAAGAAAAAAATCGTACATAATTCCACTTATTTAAAAGTATCTAAAATAGCAACAATTAAAAGAATAGAAAATAGAATGGTAGTTGTTCAAAAGAGAAAAGGGGAAATTGTTCAACATTATGCAATTGCAGTTATATATGATGAATAATTTCTGGAGATCTTCTGTACACCTAGTTCCTATAGTTAACAATACAATATTGTACATTTAAAATTTTAGGAGGGAAGATATTATGTTCAGTTTTCTTACCACATACATACAGAAAGCAAAAAACATACAGGAAACTTCCGTGGGTAATAGATGCATTTGTTGTATTGATTGTGGCTATACGCATAAATCCAAACTCATTGAGTTGTATACATTATATATATCTAGTTATTTGTATATCAGTAATACCCAATCAACTAAAAAAAATAGTAAAAGTAAGTTAATAGAAAAGGCTACTCAATACTAGCCAAGATGAAATAATTCAAGTGTTCATTGCAATGATTTCAATTAAAATTTGTTAAAAGATTTCAAAAATGAACTCCAAAAGGACTCTGTAAATACCAACAAGAGTAATGAGTGAACAAAGTCAAAACTTGAACTACTCATACACTGATGTTGAGATATTTTTCCCCTAGCATTTTTCCCTAAGACTAGAATCAAGAATAGATAGAATTGAGGATATTACATTACATTACATTACAATCTCTAAGAATGTTTTCTTTTTTTATTTTTTCCTGGCCAGAACACAGGGAAATGAGCATCTGTAAGCTGAAGAGTAAAGAGTCATCATTGTTTCAGGGTTTTCTTTTCTTCTCATATTCTTGCCCCAATTGCATTAAAAATTGAAAATCCTTGCTACCATGGAAAGGAGGAAACCTAAATTCTAAATAACCCTATCTCAGTAAATAGGGAGAACAATATTAAAATTAAAAAGAAAAGAAGTACCAATTGTATGAAGACAAAGCTTGTATTATCTCCTTTTCTTTTCTTTGACTGCACTGGCCTAAGTACCAGTCATTACACAATTGTATGTGAAGATACAATCACCAAAGAAGCCAAAAGTACCTGGAAAAAAGTCTATGGGAATAGAGAGGAAGTACAGAAAAAAATCAATCTAATATATATGTGCATGAGTTAACAACCTTTCCAAGATATGAATGCACAATATATACCCAAAGATCTTATTAATGGCTTTAATAATTGAATTATAGTATAAACCACTGCCAAAATTCAAGAACGATCCTGAAGTGCACATTGGAGAGAAGCAATGATCATAACACAGGATATAAAACTAAAATGGCAGTGTAATGTATCCCCCCACAGTAGACACGATAGAATTTACAGCAGGAAATTCACTAGATTGATTGCTTGTTGAAAAAAAGGAAAAAAAATAACATTCGTAGAGAAATGTTTACAGAACCAGTGTTTCAAAACGAAATATTCAAATTATACAGTATACAACCCGAAATTACTTTGCATATTCATCTGACCAAATAAAAAGAGAACCGGAAGTCAATAGTTGCCAACACAGAGATGACCTTTGATAAAATTATTTTTTTAAATGTCAAATAGTTTCTATTAACATCCTCTAGGAGATAAAAATTAACACTTTAGATATAAAAAAAGAAGCTACCATAGAAAAACAGGAAAATATCAGAGAAATAAAATATATTACTTTCTCCACTGAAGTAATTTAAAATATGCATGGAAATATTTTAAAATTGTGTTATAATATGTATAATATATATGACAACTAAAACCTGAAGTGGAATATTAAGAACATATATTGGTAAAATATTTAATTTAAATACTATGAAAAGTTAAAACTATCACTAACAAATAAAAAGAAACCTAACTGTGCCATAAACATATGTGAATATATCACAGTGAATCAAACCTTTATGTAAATCTATAATAACACCAATTATAGAAAAGCAATAAATAGAAGGAAGACCAGTAGGTTAAAGGAGGGGAGCAGAAGAAGAGAGAATGGGAAGGAAAGAAAGTACTGGGGACTAAAATGGAGTAAATTATATTCCAAGCAGGTATGAATATGTCAAAACAAACCCCACCATTATGTATAACTATAATACACTAATAGATCATTTTAAAAATTGAGCAGAATGTTTGAACAAGCACATAGAAACAAGCTCAGCCTTATTAGCCATTAAGGAACCAGTACACATTTATTAAAATGTCCTAAATTCAATAGATTATCTGGCAAATTGAAAGACAATCTACAAAATTCCTGACCATTAGTCTTCAAACTGTCTGCTAAAACCAGGAGTTGGTGAAATAACTGGGACAGTCATACAGTACTGTGGAAATATAAAACAGTACAATATTCTTGATAAATTATGGGCAATTTCTACAGAATTCAAACAAATCCTGTACCTACTATGTGACACATCTATTCTTCTATGTGTTTACTTATGACAAGTGAAAGCATATATTTATACAAATCGTTTATGTGAATGTTCATAGAAGTTATATCCATTACACATCCAAATTGGAAATGACATTATTTTCCATCCATAGGCAAATGGATACACAAATTTTGGGAAGACTGTGCAATGAAATACTACTCAACAATAAAAAAAAATAGAACGAACAACTAATATGTACAACAACATAAAGGAAAGTAAATAATGCTGAAATAAAAAAAAAAGTTATACATGTGTGTTCAGTGCCTTAGGGAATGGAGATACAGAGAGGGATTGTATATGGATAAGTTTATCATTTTGATTTGTATGGATTTGTAAATCTATACACTTTGAAAATAATGTAGTTCATTTTATATTGAATTTACCAAATCATGGTGTTAAAAATTAAAATTAAAAAAGATGGAATCAACTGGATATGGTGGCACATGCCTGTAATCCCAGTGGCTTGGGAGAATCATGAGTTCAAAGCCAGCCACAACAATGGGCAAGATGATAAGCAACTCAGTGTATCTAAGAGATCCTATATCTAAATTCAAATACACAATAGGGTTAGGGATGTGGCTCAGTGGTTGACTGTACCTGAGTTAAATCCCTGATACAAAAAAAAAAAAATCATATGATCATATACTTTAAACACAGTTTTCTCAAAAAGTAGGAAAGAGCACCACAGTCTCAATTCATTTTATAAGACCATAGTTATCCTGGTACCAAAACCAAAGGCATTGCTAGATAATAAAACAATAGACCAATATTCTTCATGAACATGTATAGAAAACTCCTCAATGAAATATGTATAAATAAAATCTAGTGACACATAAATAGACAAATATATCATGACCAAGTATTTATGCGAGGAATACAAGACTAGGCTATCATTCAAAAATCAATCAATTAATTTATGATATTAAATTCTAAATAAGAAAAACCTACATGATTATCTTAATTCAGAAAAATCATTTGACCAAATCTGGCACCTGTTTGTGGTTAAAAACCCTTAGTCTCTTAGCAACATAGGCATAAAATGAAAATTTAATTTGATACAGGCCTTTCACACATGTCTTACAACTGATATTGCTCTTAATCATTGAAGACTGACTTGTTTTTCTTTTCAATTGGAAGCGAAGTATGAATATCTACCCTCATTCCTTATATGCAGTAACAATACTAGCATGTGAAATAGAACATGTAAAATGATCAATGATTCTGATTTAAAAATATCAAAGAGATTATAACAGCTGTTCATTGGAAGACCGTAACCAAAACTGGTGTCTCTCAGGTATAGGAGAAAGTGAGTTTTATAAGAAAAAAAATATAAAAATAAACATCCTGATTTCAAGAAATCAATAAATGGGATGGTATCAAAGTAAAAAGCTTCTTCACAGAAAGGAAATAATCAAGAATGTGATTAATAGGAGAAAATCTTTGTTATTATGAGAATCTTTGTGAAATTATGGCAGTTGCTGGTAAATGGATGGAACTAGAGACTATCATGTGAGAGAAGGAAATTCCCAAAAACCAAATACCTAATGTAATCTCTGATATGTGGATGCTGACTCACAATAGAAAAGGTTGTGGGTGGGGGTGGGGTGGGGAAGACATGGAGATTCACCAGATTGGACAGGGGCTAATGAGAGATAGAAAGGAGCATGGGAATTTGAAAGATAATAGAATGAATCTGACATAACTTTCCTATGTTCATATATGAATACACAACTAATGTAACTTCACATGATGTACAACCACAGGAATGGGAAGTTATACTGTATGTATGTATGATATATCAAAATACATACTGTTGTAATGTATAAGTTAAAAAAATAAAAGTTTTGCATAAATACAAGCTTTTAAAACAATCCTAATTTCATGTATCAAGGTTTAGCCAAGAATAGTGTAAATTTCTGTGATCAGAGACTCTGCGTCTGATAGAAGAAAAAGTTGGCTCCGATCTACATATTGTGGGGTCGGGCTCCAAATTCCTTAATAGGACACCCATAGCACAAGAGTTAATAGCAAGAATCAACAAATGGGACTTACTTAAACTAAAAAGTTTTTTCACAGCAAGAGAAACAATAAGAGAGGTAAATAGGGAGCCTACATCATGGGAAGAAATTTTTACTCCTCACACTTCAGATAGAGCTCTAATATCCAGAGTATACAAAGAACTCAAAAAATTAGACAATAAGATAACAAATAACCCAATCAACAAATGGGCCAAGGACCTAAACAGACACTTCTCAGAGGAGGACATACAATCAATCAACAAGTACATGAAAAAATGCTCACCATCTCTAGCAGTCAGAGAAATGCAAATCAAAACCACCCTAAGATACCATCTTACTCCAGTAAGATTGGCAGCCATTATGAAGTCAAACAACAACAAGTGCTAGAGAGGATGAGGGGAAAAGGGTACTCTTGTACATTGCTGGTGGGACTGCAAATTGGTTCAGCCAATTTGGAAAGCAGTATGGAGATTCCTGGGAAAGCTGGGAATGGAACCACCATTTGACCCAGCTATTGCCCTTCTCGGACTATTCCCTGAAGACCTTAAAAGAGCGTACTACAGGGATACTGCCACATGGATGTTCACAGCAGCACAATTCACAATAGCTAGACTGTGGAACCAACCCAGATGCCCTTCAATGGATGAATGGATTAAAAAAATGTGGCATCTATACACCATGGAGTATTACGCAGCACTAAAAAATGACAAAATCATGGAATTCGCAGGGAAATGGATGGCACTAGAGCAGATTATGCTTAGTGAAGCTAGCCAATCCCTGAAAAACAAATACCAAATGTCTTCTTTGATATAATGAGAGCAACTAAGAACAGAGCAGGGAGGAAGAGTAGGAAGAAAAGATTAACATTAAACAGAGAAATGAGGTGGGAGGGAAAGGGAGAGAAAAGGGGAATTGCATGGAAATGGAGTGAGACCCTCATTGTTATACAAAATTACATATAAGAGGTTGTGAGGGGAATGGGAAAATAAACAAGGAGAGAAATGAATTACAGTAGATGGGGTAGAGAGAGAAGATGGGAGGGGAGGGGAGGGGGGATAGTAGAGGATAGGAAAGGTAGCAGAATACAACAGTTACTAGTATGGCATTATGTAAAAATGTGGATGTGTAACCGATGTGATTCTGCAATCTGTATTTGGGGTAAAAATGGGAGTTCATAACCCACTTGAAGCTAATGTATGAAATATGATATGTCAAGAACTTTGTAAGGTTTTTGAACAACCAATAAAAAAAATTTCTGTGATTATCTGTATACAAACCATGTATACTTATATGATTTCTTAAAATGACCAAATTTTGTTACATGCATGTCCCAATGAAGCTTACTCTTATGTAATTGTGTATAATTAATATCCATCAATAAATTTTAAAGTGTTATTTCTCTCTCTCCCCTTTGAATGAGTGCATAGTCTCTACGTTTTAGTGTTAGCTTCCCAGCAAAATTAGATGAAAAATACAGAGTTCCCATAAATTTACATAAAAATGTAAAACCTCCATGATTATCAATATCCCATACCAGTCCACCATTTGTTATAATTGGTAACAGCATAATCACCCCAATCTATGATTTGCAATAGATTTTACTCTTGGTGTTGTACTTTCTATGAGTATTAGTACAGGTATGCACTTTCTCAGTATTAAGCAGCATATTTCCACTGTCATAAAAATTCTCTCTGCTCCACTGCTTTACCACTCCACCCCTTACCTGGTAACGAATATTTTAATATCTCTAAAATTTTACCTTTTAGGAATGTCCTATAGTTGAAATCATGAAGAATGCTACCTTTTCTGATTAGCTTTTTCTCACTTAAAAATAAAGATTTCCATATTATTTCATGACTTTATAGCTTATGTTTAGAAATGAATACTATTTTATTTTCTGGATGTACAACAGTTTATTTATTTATTTATTAACCTATGAAGGGCATCTTAGTTGCTTTCAAGTCTTTGTAATTTTACAGGAAGCTTCTATAAACATGTATGTGCAAGTGTTTGTGGGGCCATCAGTTACTGATTTATTGACTGAATACCAAGAAAGAAAATGTTGGATCTAATGGTAAGAGTATGTTTAGTTTTATAACAAAGTGTCAAGCTGTCTTCCAGAATGAATATGATACCTTACATTTTCATGAACACTGAATGAGGGTCCCTGTGGCTTTACCCTCTTTCTTTATCAGCATTTGATATTGTCAGTGTTTGGGAATTTGGCCATTATAATAGGTATGTAATAATATTTTTTCTGGTGTTTTGTTTTGCAATTTTTGAATGACCTATGATTTTGAGCATCTTTTTTGTTGCTTATTTGATAGCATCTCTTCTTTAGTTAGATTTATATTCAGATATTTTGCCCACTGTTTAATCACATTGTTTTCTTATCATCGGGTTTTAAGAGTTCTTGGTATATTTTGATAAACATCTTATACCATGTTTTGCAAGTATTTTTCTTTAATTTGTGACTGATTTTTATTTTAAATCTCGTTAATATAATTCACCAGAATAAATATTTTTAATTTTAATGAATCCAGGTGATTACATTTCCATTTCATGTTAGATGTTGCATCTAAAAAGTTATGAACCCCAACATAATTTGGTTTTCCTGTTATCTTGCTGGAATTTTACAGTCTTTGCATTTTATAATTAGATCTATAATCCATTATGAGCTTACTTTAGTGAAGGATGTAAGGTCAATCTCTAGATTGTTTTTTCTTTCTTTGAATGTAGAAAGTTAGTTCTTCTACTACTATTTCTCAAACTGATGTTCTTTTATCAAAGATCGGTTGATTATATTTGTGTGACTCTATTTCTGAGGTCTTTCTTTATTTTGATCTACTGACCTCTTTTTTATTCGTTTATCAATACTACTCTGCCTTTATTGTTTTGCTTTAGAATAAGTTTTGAAGACAGCTGATATTAGTTCTCCATTTTGTTCTTTTCTTTCAATACTGTGTTTTCTATTCTAGGCTTTGTATTACTGCATATAAACATCTGAATCAATTTGTCAATATCAACAAAATAACTTTCTAGGATTTTATTTGGGATTGCCCTGAATCTGTAGATAATTTTAAGAAGAACTGATATTTTGACAATATTGTTTCATCTTATCAGTGAACTTGGTATATCCCTCAGTTTATTTTTGGATTGTTCTCATTAGATTTGGGAAGAGTTTCTCACATAGATCATATATTTATTTTGTTAATTTTATATCTGAATATTTCATTTAGGGGATACTAAAGTAAATGGTAATATGCCTTAATTTAAATTCAAGTTCTAATTATTCACTGGTGGTATATAAATATGTGTGTATACATATATATATATATATGCATATATGTGTATACATTATATATGATAGTTTTTATATACATACCAATTATTTAAATGATAACAATAATAACTAACATTTATTGAGTATTTTACAATATTTTAGACACTGCTTTGAAATTTGTATATAATTCATCTCAGTTTACACTTCTCCAAACTAGAGGAGCTATGCACCATTGCTTTTCTATTTTACAGATGAGGAGATTTTAAAATGGAAAATGTAAATGGTAAAGCCAAAATAACTTGCTCTAATTCCCTCTGCTAGTAAGTAATGGAGACAGGATTTGAATCTAAGAGCCCTAGTTCCTATCTCTTATGGTCTACCACATTTACAAGGCACGTTAGGCCTATAAATGCAATTCTAGGACTATTAAACTACACAGCATATTAGGACTGCACTGCTGTTGAGGGAGGAATATAAAATCAGAAACATGCAAAAAAAAAATCCAAGATAAGAGTTATCCTTAAAAAGTTATCTGTCAACATTAAATTTTGACTTAAAACGTCTAAATTATACGTCAAAAAGGTCCAGGATTTAGAATAGAAATTTTGATATATAAATTAGAGCAAGGATGGAAAAACTAAATTTGCTGTGTTGTCAGACATTAGACCTCTTTAGTATTTGATGTATCTGTTAGTTGTTTATAAAGAAAATTTTTTTTCTCATTAAATATATAATTGTGTGAGTTTCTTTCAAAATATGACAACAAAGGAAAAAATGTTTCACCTGTCGTATGTAAAACTGAAACTTTAAAGTTGCTACTTCCAAGCAAGCTTAAAATGGTGAATTGACGTCAGAGTTGTACCTCAGAGATCTGTGTGTAATTCACAATGTCAGTTGGATTGCTGAAGAAGATTTTAAACTAAATAATCTCTGCCTTGCTGACTGTGTAATTCCTTTTCACTTAATAAATCTTCTATGTGCTCTTCTGGCTTGAGTAAGCTTTTCAAAATTGGATTAGTTAAGGGGATTGGCTAATTATGTGATAACTATGGTTTTGATATATATTTGTTCATGGTTGTCACTCTTGGTGAATCAGCAGGAAAAAATATGCCTTTTTTACACAATCATAAAAGAACCTATATTTTAATGGTCAGAAGGAATTAAATGGAATAATGATGCACTGGCAGACTGATGAAAATGTACTATACACATTAACATATACACTAGCAGATAGAGACAATTTAAATATGATTTACAACATTGTAAATGAAAAATAGCTTAACATACAGATGGAAAACAAGTACACGAAAAGAGGTTCCATATCATGAGTCATTAGGAAATACAGTTTAAGTTCACAATTAATATCACTGCATACCTGTAAAGAAAATAAAATAGAAACAATAATTTTACCAAAGGCTGGAAATAATACAAAGAAATTGAATCTGTTATTGGGGACAGATCATCTTATTGTTCAGCTTCTAGGAAAAGTAGTTTGACATTTTTTTTAAATAACTAAATATGTGCTAACTATATGACCCAATAGTTTTGCTCCTGGACAAATACCCACAGAAGTGAAAAGCTATGCCTACACAAAACCTGTGGATGAATGTTCATATCAGCTTTATCATAACAGTAAAAACAACTAAAATGTCCTTCAAGAGATCAATGCATAAAGAAAAAATATCATGTTGTCTGCAATGAAATATACTATTGATGCATGCAACATCTTGAATGAACCTCAAAGCATTATATTAAATTAATGCAATTCAATCTCAAAAACTCATGTATTGGTGACCACATTTATATAATGTTATTAAGTGATGAAGCTATAGAGATGAAAATTTCATCAGTTATTGCCAGGAATTAGAGATGGTGCTGAGGAAAGCATGAGAGAGACTCTAAAGAGGTAATACAAGAACGTCTTCTCTTTCTTAATTGTGGTGGTGATTATGCTATTTAATATGTGGGACAAGATGGTGTAGGAAAAAATATATATGTATTTCCATATGAATATTTCATGTAGTACCATAATATATGATATGAAAACATCGAGGAAAACTTTAACATTCATGGGGGAATGCTAAATGATAAATAATTTAATAGCTTCTTAAAAAGCTAAATAATTATATAATATAAATCAAGACTATCTTAGGTTTTTAGGGATACTGTAACAAGTCACAAAATATTAGTTGCCTTGTTAAGGAAGTCAGTGCCTGTTTCAATATGTTGGGGTGTTGACACTATATTTTCTTGTAGCACTTGAAAGATTCTGCTCTAATTTCTAGGTCTCTGAGCCACTTTGAGTTGACTTTTGTGCTGGATTAAGCATAAGGATCATTTCATTCTTAGACATATAGATATCCAGTTTTCTAGCACCATTTTTTTAAAAAAGCTATCTTTTCTCCAATGTATGTTTTTGGTACCTTTGTTCAGTGTCAGATGACTGCATCTACATTAATTTGTCTCTATTTTTTATTCTATTCCATTGTTTTATATGTATGTTTAGATGTCAATATCATGCTGTGTTTTATTATTATATATCAGTAGTATAATTTAAGATCAGGTATTGTAAGTCTCTGACATTGTTCTTCTTGCTTTGTATTGTTTTGAATATTCTGTTTTTTTTTAATTTTTCCATAAGAACTATAGGTTTTTGTTTTTGTGGGTTTTTTTTGTTTGTTTGTTTGTTTTGGCATTGGGGAATGAACTCAGGGGCACTCAACCACTGAGCCACATCCCCAGCCCTATTTTGTACTTTATTCAGAGACAGAGTCTCACTGAGTTGCTTAGTGCCTCAACTTTGCTGAGGTTGGCTTTGAACTCGTTATCCTCTTGCCTTAGCCTACTAAGCCTCTGAGATTACAGATGTATGCTGCTACACTTGGTTGTAGGATTGTTTTTATATCCACTTTTGTAAAAAATGTAATGGGTATTTTGATGGGAATTGCACTGAATCTGTATGTTGCTTTTTGTAGTATGGCTATTTTGACAATATTAATTCTGCCTACCCAAGAACCTGAGACAGTTCCATCTACAATTTCTGCAATTTCTTTCTTTAGTGTGTGTAGTTTTCATTGTAGAGGCTATTCATCTCCTTAGTTAGATTTATTCTCAATTTTTGTTTTGTTTTGCTTTGGGAGCTATTATGAATGAAGTAGTTTTCCTAATTTCTTTCTCAGCAGTTTCATTATTCGAATATATTAAAGATATTGATTTCTGTATGTTGATCTTGTGTCCTGCTATATCGCCAAATTTGTGTATCAGTTCTAGAAGTCTCTGCTAAAATTTTTTAGGAATGTACATATAGGATCATGTCAGCAAAGAGAGACAGATGATTTCTTCTTTTCCTATTTGTATCCCTTTAATTTCCTTCTTTTGCCTGACTGCTCTGGCTGCTGTTTCAAGAACTGCATTGAATGGGAGTGGTGAGATTGGCCATCCTTGTCACATTCTTGATTTTAGAGGAAATGCTTTCAGTTTTTCTTCATTTTGTGTGATGTTAGTTTAGGGTTAATAAGACTCCCAAATCTCAAGAAATAAAAACAAGAATTAATCACTAGGACAGTATCAAATTATAAAGCTTCTCCACAGCAAAGATAACAAGAGCTTAAGGAGAAAGCCAAAAGAATGGGAGAAAACTTTTGCCAGCTACTCTTCCAACAAGGAATTAATATCCAGAAAATATAAAAAACTAAAAATATAAAAACAAAAATAAAAGAAAATAAAAAGAAACAAATAACCAAATCAATACAGTAACAAAGGAGCTAACCAGCTTTTCTATGAGGAAGAAATACTAATGGCCAATAAATATTTGAAAAAAAATGTTTAATATTCCTAACAATCATGAAAATTCAAATCAAATCTATATTAAAATTTCATCTCAGCCCAGTTACAGTGGAAAAATAAGTACAATCACTTTGGAAAGTACTATTAATATTTCTTACAAGACTAGGAATGGAACCGTCATGTGATCCAAGCCATCCCACATCCATTTCTTGGATTTTATTCCAAAGAGCTAACATTAGCATACTATGGTGATACAGGTAAATTGCCAAGTTTGTGCACCAGCCCACATACCCATAAAGAGATAAATAGATAAAGAAAACATGGTATATATACACAATGGAGTTTTAATCAGCCATAAAAAAGAATGAAATTATGGCATTTGCTGGAAAATGGATGAAACTGGAGAAAACCAGTTAAATAATCCAGACTTAGAGAGTCAAGGATTTAATGTTTTATTTTATATGCAGAAGTTAGACAAAAATAAGAAGAGAAAAAGGAGCAGAGGACTACAGGGAAAATAGAAGGGAGAACAATAGAGCAAAGGAAAAGGATTGAAGGACTGTGAGCAGGGACCATAAAAGACAGGAATGGTGGAATAAACTTGACCAAATTATACTGTGTCCATATAGGAGATAGCACAGTAAATTTCATCTCTATGTATACCTAAAAATCACCAATTTTAAAACAATCTATACATAAACAAAAGGAAGACAAGTAGAGTTGAATGAGGGGAATGGGGGAGGGAGGATGGGAGGAGGTAAAGTAGAAGTACTTGAGATTCAAATGAAGTCAAATACATTACAGACATATATGAATATGTCAAAATGAACCCCGCTGTTATGTATCACTATAACGTACTAATAAAAACACTTTAAAGTATAGGTGATTTAAAATCACCTATAAACAAACTCTAGATAGGGCAGAGGGATGGGAGGGGATGGGAGGGGGTAGGGGGTTAGCAAGGATGGTGGAATGTGATGGACATCATTATCCAAAGTACATGTATGAAGACATGAATTGATGTGAATATACTGTATTATATAAACAGATATGAAAAATTGTGTTCTATATGTATAGTAAGAATTGTAATGCATGCCACTGCCATGTATTTAAAAAATAAAGTCAATTAAAAAAATAGGTGATGTAGAAACAAGTTTCTTCCCTTTTATTTCTGTAGGTTAAAAGTTCTTCTCTGAAGGATGTAGAAGAAACTCCTCCCTTGCGTCTTCCTAGATTCTGGTGAATATCAGCAATCCTTAGCGTCCCTTGGCTTAAGGCTAAGCACACCAGCTTTTGCCTCCTTCTTCATATGGTCTTTTGCACTTTTTGTATCCTTTGTGTCTCTGTATGCCCAAATCCCTTCTTGAGGCAGACACCTGTCCTTAGGCTTAAGGCCCACCCTAATCCTGCATAATGTCACTTAACTTGATTAAGTACAAAGACCCTACTTCCAAAATAGATCACATTTACAGGATCTGAGTAAAAGTGAATTTTTGGAGGGCACTATCCAATGCAGTTCATGCTTTATTTATATTTGCTTAAAAATTGGAAACAAACATCTTTTAATAGTAGAGCAAATAAATCTGCTGGAGAAAACTAAAATAATTACTGCTCCCTATTTAATTAGAAACAAAATTTTGTAGCTGTCTTAGCAAAAGGACAATAAAAAATGTCAGTAAGCTAACAATATGATTAATTCCATTTATTAAGTAATTATTATTCAAATAAAGTCACTTTGAGAGGATTAACAGAAATAAAATTTGACTAAAGAAAAAATTTCTACCCTCAAAGTAGCTTAAAATATAATAAATAAAATAAACTTTTTTTTAAAAAGTTAAAAACAATGAAGTTTGTCTTTCCAAGAACTTCTGATCAAGGGCTGCATACAGATGGGCTAATTTCAAGATTTCTAATTATGAATTGAATTCTAATGCCTTTACATAATGCTACTGCCTCAATTCTGAAATTCACTGTCTGTCTCTTAAGAGACTTCTTTGAAAAAGCTTTGACTTCCTGTCTCATTACATATCCACAAGGAGTTCCTGGACCAGGCAACTTCCTTAATTCCCGTGGTTAGGCCTGCTCACTTTCACTTCATTGTCTTTGATTTTTTTTTATTACTTTGACTTCATTGTCTGTCTTCTCAGTTGCTCCCCACATTCCTTAAGATTCTGTTTGAGTCTCACCTTCTCTACACATCTTCATTTTGCAAATTACCACATAAATGAAATCTTACAGTTCCTTCAGGCCTGCCACTAAATATTGTGAGGCCCAGGCTGGAGTACAAATTGGAGATGTATGTTTAAATACAGACCACATGTCTAAATATTTAAAGATGCAAATCTAGCAAATAAATTGTTAAATGCATCTTATTCTTTTATTGTATTTTAAAAATGTTTTGAAACTGGCAAAATTGAAAAAATGGACAAAATTGAAAAACATGGGCAAAACTTTAGTTTTAAAAATAAAATAAGTATCAAAGAATATCAATTAATTGTTTTTGAGCATGTGTGTCTTTTCTCTGATTTCTGAGAATTTTGAATAAGTAATAAAATATATATACATTATATAAAATATAAATCAATTTATATATAACCATATATTATATATAATATTTATATAATCTATATATAATTACATATTAATCTATATCTTATTATAATATTAATATTACATATTAATATAATTATATATTAATTTATATATAATCTATACATAATTATACCTAATATACAGATTATATATAGTATAGATTACATATAAATTATAATCTATATATCTACATGTAATCTATATATTATATATAATCTATGTATAAATATAAACAGGTTATATATATATATATATATATATATATATATATGCACATATATGTCAGAAATTAAATTCTTATTTCATATAATTTATTTTTCCTGTATTCATTTTGGCATAATTACAAATGTATTGATATAGTCACTGATTTACCTACTGTGTATCACAGAAAATTATGGCAAACAGAATGATCTTTTTGAATCATTACAGATAAATATTACTCCCTTGAAGGAAATAAATAAATAAATAAACAACTTTAACTTGAAAAATACATAATAAATTTCACATATTTTCTTTAAAGATTGGAAAGGGATAAGCAAACACTACAAATAATTTCATTTCATTATACAAATAGGTATCACTAGTATCACAATTTTTATGGTTTTTAAAATAATATATAACCCAATTAATAATGTGAAGAAAGGGTATCATCTCTTTACATGTTACGTATTTAAGATTGATATAAATTATTAATTTCCATAATGTTCCTCATCCTAGTGTGCAACCAATATGGAACTAACCCAGTAAAATATTGAACAAAATTGTGGAAAACATGCAAATCTTGTAATCTGAAACACTATCAACTCACACAGAAGGCACAGTTTACTCTCCTGATGGCATCAAGACACAGTTGTCAGAGGACCCAACATATGGGATATGGAGAAGGTTTCCTCTGAGGTTTCAGGATGTTGTTCAAGAGAATGGAAGTAGAAAGACATAGATCACATCTGACCACACTGAGTGCCAGATCCTAAGGTACAAATTCCATGTTTTGTTTTGTTTTTTAAACAATCTAGTTCTTTGGATGTGTATATGTGTTTTTCTCTGATATATGGATCCTTCTAAAATGCAAGTCTTAGAACTAAAGAAGCCTATTTGCTTAGGTATAAGAATGGCTTTGCATTAGATTATTCTTTATTTTTCCCATATTATAATCCTTAAAATCAGAATAGGAACACATAATTTTGGTTAACTGCCATGAGAAAATTATTTAGGTACGATATTCTGCATAAAATTTATATTTAATAAGAAAAATACCTACATAAGTTGCCAGTAGACTATCCCTTAGCTACATTATTCTCACTGTTTAAGTTTTCATCTTTTTATTTAGGTCATAAATATCTAGAAATGTACCTCAAATGGTCATTTGTCCTACTCACAAATCCTTCCCCAGCCAGTAGTAGGTGGAAGGGATTGAGTAACACCATTATAGGCAATGCATTCTGGGCGTGACTTAATGACATAAGTGAGATACTATTGTTTCCTTTATATGGTCCATTAGCTGAGGTTCATGATTGACAGATGATGATAACCCTCAAAATTGTTCACAATGGAAGTGTACAGTCAATAAGAAAAAAAATACCTTTAGTATTCAATCTCTCTGTTCCACCACTTCATCCCACCCTTCCTTCCTTCTTATCTTTTAGTATTAATACCATTTGGTGATTTAAATGTGTATGATTAAACAAATATTAGTTTTTTCATATCACAGTATCATTGAATTGATTTGTTCTTCATATAAAAGAAATGTTAGCCTATAGGATGCTTCTCTAGTTTTAGAGGGATGGGGTTAAAATATATATATATATACACACACATATATATACACACACACATACACATATATATATGTGTGTATGTGTGTGTGTATATATATGTGTGTGTATATATATATATACGTATATATATTCTGATATATATACACATATATATATGTGTATGTGTGTGTGTGTGTATATATATATACATATATATATTCTGATATATATACACATATATCAGAATATAATATTTGGTAGCACAGTTCAGAAGAATCAGTACTCAAATCAAAGTCATTAGTTTGAGGATTTTTATTACTCTGCTAGGAGTAGAACTATGTCTTTTTTATATATTTTATTCTAATTTGTTATATGTGAAAACAGAATTAATTACAATTCATATAACATATATAGAGCACAATTTTTCATATATCTGCTTGTATAAAAATATATTCACACCATTCATGTCTTCTTCATATATGTACTTAGGGTAGTAATGTCTATCTCATTCCACCATATTTTTTTTTTTTTTTTTTTTACCGCTTTGACCCCTTCCTCCTTCTTCCTCTCATTTGCCCTATCCACAGTTTGTCTAATCCTCCCATACCCCGCCCCTGGCATCCCCACTATGAATCAGCCTCCTTATATCAGAGAAAACATTCAGCATTTGGTTTTCTGGGATTGGCTAACTTCACTTAGCATTATCTTATCCAACTACTCCATTTACCTGCAAATGCCATGATTTTATTCTCTTTTATTGGTGAGTAATATTTCATTGTGTATATATACCACATTTTCCTTATCCATTCATCTACTGAAGGCATCTAGAATGTTCCCACAGTTTAGCTATTGTAAATTGTGCTGCAATAAACATTGATGTGGCTGTGTCCCTGTAATATGCTGTTTTTAAATCCTTTGGGTATAGACTGAGGAGAGGGATAGCGGCGTCAAAGGTGGTTCCATCCCCAGCTTTCCAAGGCATCTCCATACTGCTTTCCATATTGGCTGCACCAATTTGCAGTCCCACCAGCAATGTATGAGAGTGCCTTTTTTCCACGTCCTTTCCAACACTCATTGTTGTTTGTATTCTTAATAGCTGTCATTCTGACTGGAGTGAGATGAAATTTTAGAACATTTTTGATTTGCATTTCATTGCTAGAGATGTTGAATGTTTTTCATATGTTTATTGATTGATTGTATATCACCTTCTGAGAAGTGTCTGTTCAGTTCTTTGTTTTTTTGTCCCATTTATTGATTGAGTTATTTGTTTTGTTTTGTTTTGTTTTGTTTTGAGTTTAGCTTTTTGAATTCTTTATATACCCTAGAGATTAGTGCTCTATCTGATGTGCATGTGGTAAAAATTTGCTCCCAAGATCTAGACTCTCTATTTACCTAACAGATTATTTATTTTGCTGAGAAGAATCTTTTTAGTTTGAATCCTTCTCAGTTATTAATTCTTGATTTTGATTATTGCACTGTAAGAGTCCAGTTAAGGAAGTAGGGGCCTAAACTGATATGATGGAGATTTGGGCCTACTTTTTTTTTCTACTAGATGCAGGGTCTCTGGTTTAATTCCTAGGTCCTTGATACACTTTGAGTTGAGTTCTGTGCATGGTGAGAGATAGGGATTTAATTTCATTTTGTTGCATATGGATTTCCAGTTTTCCCAGCACCATTTGTTGAAGAGGCTATTTTTCTCCAATGTATGTATTTGGTGCCTTTGTCTAATATGAGATAACTGTATGTATGTGGGTTTGTCTCTGTGTCCTCTCTCCTGTACCATTGGTCTACAAGTATTTTGGTGCCAATGCCATGCTGTGGCTATGTCATGCAGTCACATCAATGTTTATAGCAGCTCGATTTACAATAGCCAAGCTATGGAACCAACCATGTGTCCTTCAACAGATGAATGGATAAAGAAAATATTACTCAGCCATCAAGAAAAATGAAGTTATAGCATTTGCCAGTAAATGAATGGAGCTGAAGAATATCTATAGTATAGTTTAAGGTCTGGAATAGTAATGCCGCATGCTTCACTTTTTTTGCTAAGGATTGCTTTAGCTATTCTGGGTCTCTTATTTTTCTAGGTGAATTTCATGACTGCTTTTTCTATTTCTTGAAGAATGTCATTGGGATTTTTATTGGAACTGCATTACATCTGTATAATGCTTTTGGTAGTATGGCCATTTTGACAATATTAATTCTGCCTATCCAAGGGCAAGGTAGATCTTTCCACCTTCTAAGGTCTTCTTTAATTTCTTTCTTTAGCATTCTGTAGTTTTCTTTGTAGAGGTCTTTCACCTCTTTTGTTAAATTGATTTCCAAGTATTTTATTTTATTTTTGATGCTATTGTAAATGGGGTAGTTTTCCTTATTTTTCTTTTAGAGGATTTATCACTGCTATCCAGAAATGCCTTTGATTTATGGGAGTTGATTTCGTATCCTGCTACTTTGCTGAATTCATTTACTAGTTCTAGATGTTTTTTGGTGGAATCTTTTCAGTATTCTAGGTATAGAATCATATCATCAGAAAATACTGATAATTTTAGTTCTCCTTTTTCTATCTGTATCCCTTTAATTTATTTCATTTGTCTAATTGCTCTGGCCAGTGTTTCAAGAACTACATTAAATAGAAGTGGTGAAAGAGGTATCCCTGTCTTGTTCCAGTTTTTAGAGGGAATGCCTTCAATTTTTCTCCATTTAGAATGATGTTGGCCTGGAGCTTAGCACAGATAGCTTTTACAATGTTGAGATATGTTCCTGTTATCCCTAGTTTTTCTAGTGTTTTGAACATGAAGGGGTGCTGTATTTTGTTGTACACTTTTTCTGCATCTATTGAGATGATCATACAGTTCTTATCTTTAATTACTGATTTGATGAATTACATTTATTGATTTCCATATGTTGAACCAAGCTTGCCTTCCTGGGATGAACCCCACTTGATCGTGGTGCACTATCTTTTTGATATATTTTTGTATTCAATTTGGCAGAATTTTATTGAGAATTTTTACATTGATGTTCATTAGAGGTATTGGTCTGAAGTTTCTTTCTTTAATATATCTTTGCCTGTTTTGGGATGATATTGGTGATATTGGGTGATATTGGCCTCATAGAATGAGTGTGAAAGTGTTCCCTCTCTTTCTACTTCCTAGAATAAGTTGAAAAATATTGGTATTAGTTTTTCTTTAAAGGTCTTGTAAAACTTGACTGGGTATCCATCTAATCCAGGGCTTTTCTTGGTTGGTAGACTACTGATGGTGTCTTTTATTGTATTGTTTGAAATTGATCTGTTTAAATGGTGTATATTATCCTGATTTGATTTGTGCCAATCATAGGGATCTAGAAATTTGTCAGTGCCTTTAATACTTTCTATTTTATTGAAGTACAAGTTTTCAAAATAATTTCTAATTATCATCTGTATTTCTGTAGAGTCTGTTGTGATATTTCCTTTTTCATCACACATGTTAGTAATGTGAGTTTTCTCTCATCTTCTCTTCATTAGCATGGCTAAGGGTCTGTAGATTTTATTTATTTTTTCAAAGAACCAACTTTATATTTTGTCAATTTTTTCAATTGTTTTTGTTGTTGTTTCAATTTCATTGATTTCAGCTCTGATTATAATTATTTTCTGTCTTCTATTGATTTTGCTGTTGATTTATTCTTTTTCTAGAGCTTTGAGATGTAATATTAGGTCCTTTGTTTGTTGACTTTTTCTTCTTTTAAGAAATGAAGTCCATGCAATGAACTTTCCTCTTAGAAATGCCTTCATAGAATTCCAGATATTTTGATATGTTGTATCTGTGTTCTCATTCACCTCTAAGATTTTTTTAATCCCTTCCTTGATGTCTTTTGTAACCCATTTTTCATCAAGTAGCATATTATTTAGTCTCCAGGTGTTGGGGTAGCTTTTATTTCTTATTTTATTATTGATTTCTAATTTCATTTCATTATGATCTCATAGAATGCAAGTAGTATCTCTACTTTTTTATATATGCTGAGTTGCTTTGTGACATAAAATATGATCTAATTTAGAGAAGGATCCATGTACTACTGAGAAGAAAGTATTCCTTCATTGTAGGATGAAATAGTCTATATTTGTCAGTTAAGTCTAAGTTATTGATTGTATTTTTGAGTTCTATAGTTTCTTTGTTCAGATTTTGTTTGGATGACCTATCCAGTGGTGAAAGAGTTGTGTTAGAGTCACCCAGAATCATTGTGTTGTGGTCTATTTGACCCTTGAACTTGAGAAGAGTTTGATGAACATGGAGGCTCTATTGTTTGGGGCATATTAATTTATTATTGTTACATCTTGTTGATGAAAGGTTACCCTAAGCAAGATGAAATGTCCTTCTTTATCCCTTTTAATTAACTTTGGCTTGAAATCTACTTTATTTGATATGAGGTTAGAGATCCCTGCTTGCTTCTTCAGTCCATGAGAGTGATATGATTTTCCCAACTCCACCTTCAGTCTGTAGATGTCTTTTCCTGCAAGAAGAGTCTCTTGGAGGTCACATATTGTTGGGTCTTTTTAAAAATCTAATCTGCCAGTCTATGTCTTTTGATTGGTGAGTTTAGGCCATTAACATTCAGGGTTATCATTGAGGCATGATTGGTATTATCAGCCTTTTGTGTGTGTGTGTGTGTGTGTGTGTGTGTGTGTGTGTTTAACTTGACTTAGTTTCTTCTTTTATTAGTTTTTCCTTTAATGTAATACCTCCCTTTGCTGATTTTCATTGTTGTTTTTCAATTCCTCTTCATGGAATGTTTTTCTAAGGATGTTCTGTAGTGCAGGCTTTCTAGTTGTAAATTCTTTTAACTTTTGATTATCGTGGAAGGTTTATATTTTATCACCAAATCTAAAGCTTAATTTTGCTGAATGTAAGATTCTTGATTGGCATTCATTTACTTTCAGAGCTTGATATATGTTGTTCCAGGACGTTTATATCTTCTAGCTTTCAGTGTATGGGTTGAAAAATCTGCACATAATCTAATTGGTTTCCCCCTATATGTAATCTGATTCCTTTCTCTTGTGACTTTTAATATACTCTCCTTATTCTGTATGTTATGCATTTTCATTATAATGTGCCTTGGTGTGGATCTGTTGTGATTTTGTACATTTGACATTGTGTAAGCCTCTTGAATTTGTTTTTCCAATTCATTCTTCATTTTTGGAAAATTTTCTGATATTATTTTATTTAACAGATTGCTTATTTCTTTGGTTTGGAATTTTATTCCCTCCTTTATCCCAATATCTCTTAAATTTGGTCTTTTTATATTAGCCCATATTTCTTGAATGTTCGGCTCATGGTTTCTTACAATTTTCACTGTGTTGTCTACATTCTTTTCAAGATTATATATTTTGTCTTCATTGTCTCAGGTTCTGTCTTCCAACTGTTCTAATCTGTTGGTGATACTTTCAATTGAGCTTTCAATTTGGTTTATTGTTTCTTTCATTTCAAGGATTTCTGTTTTTGTTATTGTTCTTGTTTTGTTTTGATTTTTTTTTAGAACCTCTATCCCCTATTGAAGTAAACTTTTGCTTTCTGTATTTGTTTATGTAGCTGTTTGTCAAAATGATCTTTTGCTGCCTGTATATGCTCTCTTATATCATTCTTTAATTCACAGAACATTTGAATCATGTACATCTTGAATCCCTTCTCTGTAATTTTTTATGCTGTGCTTACCATGGATTCTAATAATGTAGTATCTTGATATGTTTGGGGAAATTTTTTCCCTTGTTTTTTCATATTGCTTGTGTGTTTTCCATTCTAGCACTGTGGATCCGAGGCATTACTGTTTTTACCCTGTATGCTTATAGTGCCATGTAGGGATTCAATCTCTCCTTTGAGGGGAAGGACCATGTTATCACATCCCAATATAAACAGTATACACCCTGAAAACTAATCTTTGCTATTAAGAAGTTTACAGTTTGGCAACAATGCACAGAAATGGTGAATTCAATTATTATTTACAATATACTCAGTAGGTGTATAAAAGGGTTTATAGTTTCTGATGGTGGATAAAGAACCGGGGGTGAGGAGTAGGATGATATGCTGAGGAAGTAGGAGGTGAGGATGTAGAGTTGTTATATTTTAGGAAATGTAAAAGAGAAATCTAAAGAGGAAGAGTAGTAGCAGGAGAAGGGAGAGGAAGTAATTTTGGGTAGACAAGTAAGTTGGAAGACAGTAGAGTACATAAAACAAACACACATATTGAGAAAAAAATTTTAAAAAGTTAAAATAGTAGAAATTGATGGAATAAAAGAAATATATATATATATTACATATATATAAATAGCATATTATACCTGAGATATTTTATATATCTCAGGTGTAATATGCTATTCAGATGTCCCAGTCCTCAAAATTCTAATTAATGCAAAGTACTTGGTTTCACATATGTTTGGGATGTGAGGGCGGGAGAATAGAGAGGGAGAAGGTGGAAAAAATCTTGAAGGAAGAAACAGGATTGCTTTGGTTGGAAATCCATGTCGTTCCGGCTTCCCTTCTCATCCAATATGTGTTTCTCTGTTGTTAGCTTATATCTCTTCCCTCAGGGTGGTGAAGTTAACCAGAGTGTCACTGTGCCAGGGTAGTGGCTTATGGGGAGACAGGGGAGTTAGAAACTGGGTACCTGGCCAGTCAAAGTTCCAAAATTGGAAGTTGTCTCCCACTGAAGATGTTGATGAAGGTGGCCCAAGATGGAGGAATCTGTTTTCAGCGGTACAGTACACACCCTAAACACTAGGGTGTATACTGTTTTTAGGGTGTATGCAGGAATCTGTTTTCAGGGAGCCAACTGATGGCATTGAATGATGAGTTCAGAGAGGAGCTCATACATAGTGTGACTGTCTGACTGTCGGGGCTGACTTTAGAGCCTGTGCGAAGTTCTTGGGTGCTGACAGGCTACTGTGCATAGGGGACTATCTTTTCTGCTGCAGCATCCCAAGATGTTGGCCACCAGGGGAGCCCCACATTGCTAGATGGGGGTCTACACAAGAGTGGTGGCCAGAGTTCCTGCATGTGGGACGCTTCCAGATGTCCTGCATGGGAATGGCATTGGTGATTTCTGCTCGTGTGGGTGGCTGAAAGTTCTGCACTGGTGTTGATGTTGCCTGCTCGGGTACCCAGTAGTCCAGTATGAGCAAGTAGTTGGGAGACCTACTCTGATGCTGAGGCCTGGAGCCTGGAAGGGCACAGTGTCCATGATTTCCACACAGGAGTAGAAATTTTACTCACAGAGAAGCAGTATTCTCACAACTGAGTCCCAGGTCATATAGTGACACATAATGCAACCTCCCTCTGGCCTGCTATCTTGGATGCTCTCTCTCTCTCTCTTTCTCTCTCTCTCTCTCTCTCTCTCTCTCTCTCTCTCTCTCTCTCTCTCTGTCTCTCTCTCTCTCTCTCTCTCTCTCTCTCTCTCTCTCTCTCTATATATATATATATATATATATATATATATATATATATATTTTTTTTTTTTTTTTAACCAGAGGCTCCTAACTCCTCCTCTGCCCTTGTGTTTGACTTTTGAAATAAAGTCATTTCTTGCAGCTATTTCAGCTGTTATTACACTAGAGTCTTTTTGATGAAGTAGTAAGGTTTAAGTGAGGTGAGCATTCCATAGTCTACAAGTCTCCATCATTTAGTGGGCCTATGTCACTGAGTTGCATCTTTTCAAGACTTTTTACTTTCCTCTACTCATATTTAATTAAAGAATAAAGCAAAATAGAGTTGGAATAAATCTATTCTTAGGTCATGAGGACTCCAACTTCATGAATGGATTGATTAATGCTCATCTCACTGAATGTATTGAGTCTCAAAAAAGTAGTGAATTTTCACAAGACTAAATTATTACAAAGCAAGGTCACACATTATGGTTGGCCTATTTTGTACCCAGACATTTCCTTTCTGTGATGCAATCAGGGGACCCTCAGTAGTGGCTCTATGTTGTTTAGATTTTCTAGTCACCAGAATAATGTCATATAAACTTCTTTTTTTATGTGTTATCCAGAAAGAGGTACTTTGTTATAGTAAAACATATTGAGCTAGAGCATGCATTAACCATGAGAATGTGGTAGATTTCTGGATACAAAATCCAGAAAAATGTGTAGAATGCTATAAGATTGCACTCCTCTGGTGGTTCTCATTCTCATGCTAGTTCACAATCTGCTTTTAGCTTTAATCAAAATGTTAATTTAAACATTTCAAGTGTGTGTATCCAGAAATTTCTACTCCATTTAAGTAGATTTTTGCTGTGATTTTCTATATAAACTCTTCTTGGCATAGGATAGGATTATGTCTCTCCCTAATGTGATTAGAAATTAAGAATATCATTAAGTTGAAAATGTATTTAATACTCCCAAGGCTATCAAATGTCAGAGCTTAGTCACATAGTACTATGGTACAGATTGCTTGGCCTGGTGATTGTGTGATTGACAGGATCTGTGGCTTAGTGCTACTGCCCTGCATTGCAAGAGAATATCATAATGCACATCCAGCCTGGAGAAAGATTAAAATTCAAAATTAAAATTGAAATTTCTATGAATGTATACCATTCTTGTAACATTATAAAGTCAAAATGTCAAGAGTAGAGCCAATGAAAATTGTTGGCCTTTCATATTCACCTGGTACTGCTTTTTAAAATTTATTTATTTTAAATAATACCTTTATTTTATTCATTTATTTTAATGTGGTGCTGAGGATCGAACCAAGGGCCTCCCACATGCTAGGCAAGTGCTCTACCACTGAGCCATAACCCCAGCCCCTGGTATTGCTTTTTTATTTTTATTTTTATTTTATTTTTTTGTACCAGGGATTGAACTCAGGAGCATTTGACCACTGAGACACATATTCAGCTCTATTTTTTATTTTGTATTTTATTTAGAGACAGAGTCTCACTTGCTTTTTGCTGAGTCTGGCTTTGAACTCACAATCCTCCTGCCTTAGTTTACCAAGCAGCTGGGATTACAGATGTGCACCACTGTACCCAGCTTACCTGATACTGTTGATTTGAGGTTGCTTTGAGTGTGACCTCAGTTCTCTGAAGGGTTCAAGGAAATCATTAATGTTCATTTTGCTCTTCATTTTTCACTTTTCTTATTTCAAACTATCAAAACTTTGGAGTTTTTTGCTTATCAAAGCTGAAATTGGGAGTCCCTATGAATGCTATTTTTTTCTTCATTGAAATGACCTATACATTTTTTTACATTTTTTTTCAAGGTCTCCTCTAAAGACTTGGTTGAGGACGTTACAACCCGATATCACTTCACTCTCTGTGGATATCCTTTCCAAAAATGTAAAAGCAGAAGTCTGTATATAGTTGTGTGGTATCTGAAGTTTCAGATTTTAGTTTCCTTCCACCATAATTCTAAGCCACACTACCAATCTAGCATCACTACCAGATTCTCTAAAAATTCACTTAGAATTTCTTAGATATGTTGTGAATCTTAAATACTGCTCTTTTTTGATTGTGGTAACTCAACACAGCATGAACTACCTGCTGTTTTCTGTTTTCCTTCTTCCATCAAATGCCTCCTCTAAATGTGTTCAATCTAAATGCTGTGTTCTCTCATCCCCTCATCCGAATCAATCTCTTTCTTTCTATACTCCAAGAAGACTTTCATTTCTCTCTTCCTTTTAGATCAAGTGTTTGCATTTTCTCTCATCACTATTAAAATTCATCTTGAGATCTGCACCTAGTAGTTTGTTTAGAAAACTATTTTGTAAAGCAGATCCGTGAATGTCTGTTGAATAAAAAAAAATTAAGAAATGAACAATGTGATATTTTTTTAAAAATGTAATCAAATACTTTCAGCAAACAGTTTATGAACACTAGAGGAATTGAAATGATTCAGGGTAATTTGGAGTGTAATATTGGAGTGGATATTGCTTAGGTGAAATCCTTCTTCTTATCTTCCCACTTTGAGATGCTATGCTTATTCTTCATAACACTCAGGGATGTCCATTCTCCCATAAACATCTGAATAGAAAGAAATTTGGTTTCAGGATTGATGTTTTCTTACAGGGCACTTTATTTTATCTTTAAAATAAATTATTTTAAATGCTATTTCTAACTAATGGAAATTGCAATGGTCAAGATATGCCAAAGAAATACCCCTCACACCTAAGTGCCTTAAAAGAACCAAGGTCTTTTATTGCTCTGTGCTAACAGTCTACTCCTGAACTGCCTAAGCATATTGCTTACATATCTTCATCATCCTCACTCCAGGGGCACTGATGAGCAGAGAAATCACTAGCGAGAAAATTGAGGTGACTATGGCAGAGGATAAAAAAAAAAAAAGCATGGTGAAGTTCATGTGGCTTTTAAAGTTCTTTTTAAACATTACTTATATCTCCTTTAGCTATTTTTTAAATTCAGGAAAGAAAAGCCACATGACAACTGACAGCAGAAAAGGGAGAGGAATCATACTTTCTCAAAAAGTAATATAATTCTCAAATGGGCAAATAAAAATGCCAGAAAAAATTGTGTATACTTTTATAATAAAGGTAAACCAAATGAATGCTTTCCTCAAGAGATTGTTTCTACATCAAAGCCAAATAAATACCTATATTGAAAAGGCACCACATCTCACTTTCAAATGAGATTTTCAGTTTTAATAGCATGTGAATGCCAAAATTGGCAGCTTTTTATTTTTCAAAAGAGATGATGTTTTGGAAACTTACATTTATATCGAATAAAAAATAATAATGTTTCTGATAAAAAAGAAGGCCCTGAATGTTAATAAGCTAAAAAATTATATGCAGTAAAGTTAAGTTTTGCAGTATGTCATGCCTTACCATATATGTTGCCAAATCAATGCAAACACTGACATTATATATGGCTTTACATCTGGTTAATCATAAATATAAACCTCACTTAAAATATTGAACTGTTGGGCTGGGGATGTGGCTCAAGCGGTAGCGCGCTCGCCTGGCATGCGTGCGGCCCGGGTTCGATCCTCAACACCACATACAAAAAAACAAAGATGTTGTGTCCACCGAGAACTAAAAATAAATATTGAAAAATTCTCTCTCTCTCTCTCTCTCTCTCTCTCTCTCTCTCTCTCTCTCTCTCTCTCTCTGTCTCACACTCTTAAAAAAAAACAAAAACAAAAAAAATATTGAACTGTTTATATTCATACATGTAAAAATAAAGCAAAGTCCAGCAAAGAGAAGTCTTCATTTTGGGGCTAGATTACATTCATGTTACTAATTAAAAAGCTATTTAAATTGCTTACCCAAGAAAAATAGTTATTGAAGAAAGAAAAACACTTTATTTGAGGAACTGAATACCAAGACCTATTTTACTTATAAAGTAATCTGAATTGTTATCTCACTGTCCTTTTGTCAGTCTTTTTTTTAATCTTTATACTCTTCTTATCCATCTTTTTACAGTGCACAGAAAAATTGACTATATACCAGGCTTATTTTACAAATATGCAGTAGTTGAGTACTCTGCCAAATCTCAGCATTTCAAGTCTGTTTTCATTGTTTCCTGCCAATAGCATGTTCTGTACTACCCATCCATAGCCTTCCACATCAGTTCTCTTTAGGTCTAAGCTGAACTGCTTTCAATCCAAATGGCAAAGTCAATGACCACTGCAGAGCATTATTAGTTATTTTGCCTGTGCTATCAAAATCATGAAGCTAATAAGCTCATTAGACTTCTTGGAATTTTCATCACAAAACTACTTTGGATTAATAAGAAACAAAACAAAACAAAAACAAATAAATAAAACCCCTCATTTTCCAAGTTTTATTTATATTTTAAAATACAAAGATATTATGTTCTTATATGTGACTAATGACTCATTAGTTCTTTATCTTGAAAAGTTTTTTTAAACCTCATTTTATTTCTATAATGTATATTTGAAAGCAAACCCCTAGAAGAAGCCAAGATACATAAACATAGTTTGGATCAAAAGGATAAGAAGATATAAAATGGTTTGAGTATGTCATGCTGCCAGGAAGTTTTGATCAAGTCTAACTTAAAGTTCTCGGGAATAAAACATGAAATTTGGGATTATGTGAATGTACTCACATTACTTGAGTAAAAACACTGGTTTTAATTATCTTTATATTCTCAAAGCCTGTCACAAAACAGGCATTGATCAATATTTGTGCAAAAAAAACTCTGATATTGTGTATATAATCATACTCAGTTTCCATGTATAAAAACCTAATAAAAACTTAATACTCACTGACATGAGTCACCATTATAGAGAGGGATGGAAAAGAATTAGATAAATAACAGAATAAATAGATAATACATTGAATCAATCAACTGGGAATTGGGTAGAAAATATTTGGAAAATATATCTCAAAAGTTGTGTTATAGGATAGTGCAACTACATAATTAGGGACATATCTTATGGTAGAAAATGCCAAATCAAAACATTATTTCAAAAAATTGAAAAGGCCATGTTTAAACATTTAAGCATTTCTGTCAATGGCAGGTTAAAAGAGCATAGGATCAGTAAACTAAACATGACCCTCATAAAACATGTGATGTTTCTCTAATAAAGTCACACAAGGTATCACATAAAGTGACAATTTTTGAAATGTTAAAAGTATGAAACAACTTGTTTATAAATATGAATTTTATTTTATTCAGGTATTGTGAGGCCAATGTATTAGGAGAGGATAGCCATTAAAAACATAGTTTATTACTCACAGTTCCTAACAGCAGAGGGGAAATACCACATCAGGCAAGAAGAGACCAAGAGAGACCAAGGCTGGTCACAGACAGAGAAAAAGAGGATGCAGGAGAGCTTTTATTGTGATTTTTTCGAAGAGAGGCATATTTGGGGCAAAGTATGAAGAGAATTAGAAACATTAATTGAAGAATCCTAAATTCAAATTCAAACCACTAGCCATTTCAGTTTTCCCAACTGAGGCTTCACACATTGTGGATTACAACAATCCTCATTATGTCTTGTTGGTAATCAGTGAGCAGAAAAAAATGGCATTGCTTTGCAATACAAATGTTAGTGTGGTTTATTATGTCACAATAGGTAACAGAACTGCAGGCATACTAATTCTGTAGTTCAGGCAGAACAATACACTAAAAACGTTTTTAAAGAATTAGAGTTCTTAAGGTGTCAGAAAAGTTAGGAAGACTAAAGATTCAATAATGTTCATTAAGGAAATAAAATGAGAAAAGAATATGGGTCCTCAGTAGATGAAAGAGGAGCCAAATGAAATTGTTTTATATATCTTTGCGTTGTGGAGTATAGAATGCAAAGTCAAATTTTCCTGTGCAATGTTATTATTATTATTATTATTATTATTATTATTATTATTTAGAACTTGAATTTTGGCTGGAACTTGAATTGTTATTATTATTATTATTATTTAGAACTTGAATTTTGCTTGTGGGCCTGACTCTGGACCTGCATGGAGTAATGCTTATGCTGCTCATTTTGCAGCAGGGAAGTCCTAACATAGAATGCTGTGTTTGGGGACAGAGTGCTTCAGAACACTGGCAAGGACCATTTCTTTGCTCCCTTAACAAGGAGTTATACTTCTGTTGGAGCAAGGTTAGCCTGTGTGGTAGTTCCTAGACTCTTAGTGTCTGGATTCCTGTAAGATGATATGTTGTGTATCACCTCTGGCTTATCATGACTGTTATATGTAAATTGGCATATACCCAATATAAAAGCTATTTTTGTTGTGCAATAAAACAGACACTGTTCTCTGAACCTGTCTCTGGAGGGGTTTCTTCATGCTCTCAAGCTCCCCACAGGCAAGGGCAGGCCCCCCCTCAGCACATGAGGATAAAATATTGTCTGATTTAGGATAAATAGGCTTAAAAAATGTCATGGAATAATGACTGCATTTTCTGTTTCCTATGAAAAGTTAAGATATTTAGCAACCCTGACATAACAAAGAGTTGAAATCATTTAGTCTGAATACTTTCTTAGTGTTTTTGATAAGCAGGTAATAGAATTGAAACAGTAAGTCATCTCTCTTCCATTAACTGAGAACAAGTAATTATTCTTTGACTTTTCTTATACACTAAAAAATGTTTTTATTGTTCATATTTCTATTTCATTTCCTTGAATTTCTTAGATACCTTCGGTGCTTATAATATACATTATCTGCCAAATTCTAAAAATCAGAGCCACTCTTCTTTTTTTAGAGTGAATTTTTGATTAGCATTGAATAGAAGAGTCTTTTGTTTTTCTTCTGTTTTGTTTTATTTCTTGCCTTTCCTCATTATTCTCTAGATTTTTTAATACTCCAATAAATGATATCAAACTATTTATCCATTTATTTCTGTGAATTATGATAAATCCATATCTTTCCAGGGATATAACATTCTTAATTCTTTATCATTGATTAACTTAATGTGAGAATATGAGAATTCTTTTTGACTGAGCTTGTTACTTTACCATCCCAGTAAATGGAGAAAGAATGTAATTCAGTGTTTTTCACAGCCATCTTGTACCTAACCTCTCCAGAAATTGATGATTGTATTGATCACAGACAAAGCTTTCTGGGAAATTTGGGGAGGAAATGATACATTTCTTATGAGGCCTGTTGTTGCTGATTCTCAAGGATATCCTCTGTCACATATTTTAGCTTTATCTTCCTTTTGTTGTCTTTGCTAAAGAAAATAGATATTCTCCTTTCTATTGGTTGCTAAAGTGAATTTTTTTTAGTCATATAATGCCACTTTGGTAATGACCTGTATGATTAAAAAACAAACAAACAAACTTCAAGTTTCAATGAAGGGTGGGTCATTTGATATCTTTATATCTTTCATTCGAATCTTGAGAATTCACATTAAGTAACTTTATAAAATAACTGAAGAGAGAAAAACCAAGAGGCAAAATGGGTATTTAACAAGCCCATTTGAACTTTATTTCCTAAGTAATTATGTCATTTACAGAGACAGTCAAGAAGTGTTGTTAGGAAGTTTAGTAAACACACATGAGAAAAATTCTATTTTTCCCATAAAGAAATGAGATATTTTGCTTGTAAAATCAAAAGTATAATACCTTGTAATGAACTATTACACAGTTGTATTTCTGTAAGATAACAAAATTATAATTGTAGAAAAACAGCAGGGTACATTCTGAATTCTTTCATTATTTTCTTCTAAGAGATGTTTTTAAGAAATAAGGGGAAAAACAATGCTTTCTTTTTCATTTTAGTGCCTTGCTATAGCTTTTAAAAAAATTGTGATGCTTTAAACATTTTTCAAAGGACACTTTAAAAAATAAAATGAATTGAGCTAGAGAACTTCAAGCTTGATTATTTCAAACAGGAAAAATAACTTAAAAAATATTTATCACTTTTTAAATAATGAAAAATGTAATACCTTTTCCAACACCAAATTGTTCTGTTTGTGAAACCTAGGAGAGACTATTAGGTCGCGTTTTATCAAATTATCATTGATGCAAAATGAAAAATTTAATTTGATTATCCAATATGATTTGTGACTAAATGGAGATTCTGAATTTTATGAGTATCTTCATGGGTGCTAGAGAATGAATTGTGTCCCTGCAAAAACCACATGTTGAATGAAATCCTACCCTCCCATAGGACTGTATTGGATTTAAGACTTTTAAAAGATAATTGATGTTAAATGAGTTCACAAATGTGGGGATATATTCTGATAGGATTGGTGACCTAATAAAAAGAGAGAAAAAGAAATTTCAAATTATCTTCACTTTATAAGACCACTTATCTTTGGCTCCAGATCTCTCTCTCTCCCTCTCTCTCTCTCTCTCTCTCTCTCTCTCTCTCTCTCTCGTCCCCCCCCCCTTCTCCCTCTCCATGCATACACACGCAAACACCCCCACAAGTACACATTCTAATCATGCACATGCACCAAAGTAAGGCCATGTCAGGGGCCGTGCATGGGTTGCATGTGGGTTACTGCCTAATGAGAGGATAGGTCTGGCATTGGAAACCTCCAATAACATCCCCACAGGGATTGATCACCTGATGCAGGTGAACTTCTCCCTCATACTCTACCAAAGATCCCACACAGCACCTGAGATGGGTGTAACCTGCCAAGATGCCAGTCAACCTGCTGAATGAAAGACATCAGGAAGCAAGACTCCACTCTTGAAATCTTATCCCAGCCTTTGATGTACTGGTGAAGGTGTTCCTGCACCTGCTGTCTGACAGGGTCACAGTGTGGGGGATGCTGCAGCAAGGCCACACCCATCTGGAAACTGGAACAATTAGGAATGATAAGTGTTTTGTTTATGATACTCATGATATGGATAACAGGACATACATCAATCAATAGTAAAAGTACCTATTGCCTGAGATTCAAGGAAAATTCCCAGAATGAGACTGAGGATACAATTGAGTCATGCCATGAGTTTGAGTTTCAGTGTTTCTCAGGATACAAACAATGGTGTTATTCCTCAAGCTTAAACAACAATAAATATTTATCCCATGGTTAACAATTGGATAAGTGCTTGCTTCCTAAGGCTTGATGTTTCAGAATGTTTCTGGCTTCATGTGAAAAAGCACCAGATGATAGAGCCCATGGAGAGTGACCTGGCCATCTCAGTCATTGCAGCAGTCCCAGCTGAGGCCACAGACATATGAGTGAAGCCATGTAGAACACCCAAGGCCCACCTCAAACACTAGCTATCTGCAGCCACATCAGTGAGCTCATTAAATCCAGCTGAAGACTGTCCAGCCAACCCACAGAACTTTGAGAAAAAAAAAAAAAGTATTTAAAAAAAAATCAATTTACACAAGCTCCCAACCCCAAACCCATCCTAAAGCCACAACCTGTACAATTGCCTATCTACAGACTAGCTACAGAAAAACAATTTTGTGCCAAAAGTACAAAGACCACCTTATGTAGCTTATGGTATCCCCTCGAGGACAAGAGGCTAATAAAAATACATTCCCCAACCAATAAACCCTCCTTTGCTTTACACAGAAACTTATGATGAAAATGGAAAACACATAGTTAATATAAATGACAAATGAGTTGAGATGTAAAGCCTGTCCTTTAGTTAAAGATTACAAAGACATAAGAATTAGTGTGCTTTGACCAAGGATCAAGGAAGTTCTTTAAGAAAGCAGTTGAATAGGTCATATGAAAAAAGAAAATTACCTTGGAAATTAAAAATAGAATAATGTAAAAACAACATAGATATATTTTAGAGGCACTTCAGAGTAGTAGGTTTTTAAATAATAGACTTTCACTACTTTAATTTTTTTTTTACTGGGATCTTAATTTAGAAGTAAGAAAGCTTACCAATAATCATAAGTATGCTTTAAAGTTAAAAGTTAATGAAATAATTATAGGGATGCTTTACTGTTGGAAGTGAATAATAGGTCAGGAGTCATGTAGTCTAGTTGCGTCACCTAGCACCTAGTGACTGAGGTGAAAACGTAAAAAATCGTAAAAGCTTAATCATGATTGTCTAAGGTTACAGAAAAATATTTTGAACAATGTACTCAAATAGGTAATCAATGTAGGTCAATTGTAATTCTTGAAAATTATGTAAATCAAAAAAGTTTTGGGCTTTGAAGCTATCCATTAACTACCTGAAAAAACACCTGTTAAAAAAGGTCTAAAAATAAAGGTCTCTCCAGAGGCAGCATGAGATGTCTTCTGGAGGTTGCAACCTGTCATCCCGACTCTTCTTCTTTCACTGATGCCATTTCTTTTTCAGGACCCCCTGGACCCTCACTCCCCCTGCCGGGCTGGACCTCGGCAATGTACCCCCTTAAATAAACCACCAGAGCCATCTTTGTCTAGTTCCAGCACCCAGGTGGACTGGATATATCAGGGGCTTCAATTTTTGTAAATATATTTCTGGTCATTTGTGTTTTGTTATTCACTAATTATCAGAGCCAGACCATGCCTGCATCCTGATGTTGATTATCCATCCTTCAGAAGCTAATCCCCCCCCCTTTTTTTAAGCCAGTTAGTGCAATCAAAGTTCATGAGATTGTTGGAATGTTTGATCTATTTAAATTTTCTACCATGTTTGTACTTGGACACTTCCTGTGTTAATGAACTTTTTTTTTTTTCTCTCTGTGACAAAATACCTGAGAAAACCAACATGGAGGAGGAAAAAAATATTTTGGCTCATTGTTTCAGAGGTTTCAGACCATGGTTGGCTGGCTCTTTGATTCTGGGCCTGTAGTGAGACAGTACATCAGCTCATCTCTTGACAGCCAGGATGCAGAGAGAGACAAAAAGACTGCAGACAAGCTATGCCCTTCCAGAGCATACCCCCAGTGATCTCTTTCCTCCAATTGGATGCTACTTCTTATAGTTTCCAACATCTCCCATAGTCTGATCTCATCAATGAATTAACTCATTGATGGATTTATACTTGAATAGTATTCATGATCCATCCCTCAATACCGTTGCACTGGGGACACATGAGCCTTTGAGGAAATTTCAGATACAAACTATAACACTGCTCCTTTTTTATAATCTCAGGCCTGACACAAAATCCTTTTCTAGTAGAAATCTGCCTAAAAATGTTATTATTTTCATAATATCCCTTTTTAAACACACACATACACACACACACACACAAACACACACAATACCACTCTTTCTGAATATCTCAACAAGGTGTTTGCCCCAGGATTTATAAACATACAAGGCTGCTAGACAAAGGGAAAACTTCTTTTAATGTTCTTTTAATGTTTAATAAGTGAACCATATGCAGGGAGTATGCCTTGGGGTTTCCATGCCTCATACATACATGTTCTGTGAGTGAAGCAAAATGAATATTTTTTCCCATTTGTGAATAATTTATATGTGGTATGTGAGAGAATAGTGGAGTGGAAGTGGGTTCTGCATTTAGACTCCAGCTGTGGAAGCCCTTCTGTAGGTTGTGCTCTGCCTTTAGAGCAGTTTCCCAAATTTGGATGTGAATACAAATCACCTGGGGATCTTGTTAGGGCCCATCTGCGACAGCACATTTCTATCAGTCTCCCAGGGAAAGTTGATTTGGCTGCTCTGTGGAAAATACTGAACAGAAAGAATTGAGAGTGCCCTGCATATCACAACTGGTGAAGTACAAGGCATGTTTCCCCTGTGGGAAACCAAGAAGTTGCTTTTTTTTTTTTTTAAAGCCATGCACCTACAAACCTTCCAAAGTGGAGGTCTCCACAGACCATCTTCCTCAAATAAATGTACAGTTTTGTTCTTTTGAGTAAATAAATTTGGAAAACACTGACAATTGCCTAGAAATGCAAAGTTATTAAAGAAAGACTTAGAAACAGCCCTGCCCCTCTGGGTAGTTTGACAGGAGCAACTGTATCTTACATTCAGAAAGATACAGTGATTACCCAGGATTCCTAGGAGCAGGCCCAGGTTCTGCCCTACTCTAGTCAACATCTGCTAACACTCAGATGATAGGCTAAAGGATATTCCAGCAGACAGCAGGTAGGCTTATGCCTCTGGACTAGAACAGTAGTCCCAGGGAACAATTTTAAGGTCTCTCCATGAAAATGTATATGGGTAATAGATAGACTTGATTTATGACATTTAACTTCTAGGACAAGTGCTACAAAAGCCTCCATTAGAATTCTTACTCTGACTCATACACATTTTAAGGTTCAGGCTTATTGGAAGGTTTTGGCTGAGTTCTTCCTCAAAGTACCAGAAAAATATAATTTTTGTTTAATTTTATAACAGAAAGAGGAACAAGTTCCAGGAGAGTATACGCTTGTACAGCCTAGTTGTGGTGATCTTAAGACAAATATAAACATACAGGAAACCAATTGAGATTTGGTGGAGTATATGACATTCATAATAAGGTTGGTTCTTGAAGCAGCCTTGATGAGAAAACTGTTAGTTTTATTATGTATGCTACTGTAGTTGGCCTATAGAAATGGTTTTCAACCAAATAGGATTAGATCACATGGTAGTCACACTTCAGAAAGTTCACTCATTTCCCTGACTCTTGGCACCCCCATTCACAGTCTTCTTTGATTATTTGCAAACCTGGAAAGCCTGACAATGGCATTTGACTCTAGGATCTAGGGGGAAGGAAATAGGGTTATGATAGTTTCCATCCATGATAATTTTGAAAGCAAGCATGTTGTCTGAGGAGCATTTCTAATCAACCTGGCTAAATGCAGAGGCTGGTGGCTTTCTGGACATCCAGCCTATAGCCTGACAGTTCTACTACAAGAACCATCAGACTGTGGGCACTGGGGTTGTTCAAAATCCAAAAGATTCTCCTCAGAATAGTGGTTACATAAAATAATTAATAACTGTGTAGGGAGACATGGATTTTTTAGGTTCTATATTTCCATTATCCAAATTGATCTTACAAAATGTATCATATTATTACAGCAATGAAATCAAGAAAAACAAAGTTAGTCTTGACTGGTTAGTCAACGTGAAACCAAGTGGATAACCTGAGATGGAAAATCAGATTGCTTCAGTGTGGGAATTTCATGAACCTACATGGCTTAGTCAAGTCACACTTAAGTATTGTCAAGCAAGGTCTATGGCACAAGTGAGGAAGGGAACAGTAATGACATCTAATTGGCACCAAACATGAATACTGTCAAAATTCCAATGATAAATATTCCCTGTGAGTGTTAATTTTTTTATGCCAACCTGACTGGGCTACAGTGGCCCCAGTTATTTGGTTTAACATTTCAGGGTGTGTCTTTGGGAATCTTTCTGAATAATAAGAACATTTGAATTGCTAGACTGAGTAAGATAAATTGCCCTCCATAATGTGGGTGTGCCCCATTCACTGAAAGAGTAAATAGAATAAGAGGAAGTGTGAGAATTTTTTCCTTCTGCCTGATGATCTTTGAGATTGTAGAGATTCTGCCTCAGATTCTAAAACTAGAATTTAGACTTCTCAGCCTACATAATCACATGAGCCAATTCTTTATTATTTTCCTTGCTACTTTCTGAGCACAATTTTTGGCAGAGAAATATAAAGGTACGTAGAGTATTTTCACATACTTTCTAGTTCTTTTCCTTCTGAATTTTGAAATTATATCATGAAAACAATAAGCACATGAATCACAATATAGAGTAAATACATGCGTGAAGTAATAATCTGGCTTGAAAGATCATAGATATAGACTAAGAAAATTTGCAAGTGACTAAGAAACAAGAGACTGATCCATTTGAAAGCAGAAACAAAAAATTAAAGAAGAAGGACTTCATTGAGCCAGTCCTGGCTTTCCTTTCCTAGAGCGCAGAAGTTGTAGTTTGGCTTTATGAACTGTTTATTGCAGAAGTACTAGGTCGGAATTCTATTTTCATTTATGGTATGACCATTTATCTTTTCTATAGTCAGTTTCTCAAACTAGACACAGTGATCAGTCAGGTGTGATCTAGAGTGTTTCAGGCATCGAACCAGTGATCCAATACTTGTCACCTCCAAAAAATCTAACAAATTGAATTTACCAGAAGCTTTGAAAAGAATGTTTATACCTGCACTATGTTCTCACAGATAATGAAAAATATGTGTAAAACTATTTTATTCTCATAAGAGCATTCTATAAGTATCTCAGTCTGAGAAAACTTTTATTGCTCTTCAGTCCCCAGGGCTATCTTGAGGCTGGATTTATCACACTGATTACCACCTTTTTCCCTAAGAACTTCCTCTTTTGGGTTTGTGACAAACAGTGAGAAGGACATACAAAAAGATAGGCAGCATTGTTGTTCATAGCAGACAAGTTTCCAGTGAGTGTCAGAGTTCCTAAATCTAATATAACAAACAAAAGACATGGAAAGATTCCTCATCTGCAGAAACCAAATGAATGTGACATTTTGAGTTCAATGCAAAGTAGTCAGAGCTTGGATGCAATGTAAACTTACTGCCCTGTGGTAGGAGAGATCCACCAATACAGAGTTCAAAGGGCCTTGAAGGAACACAGGTTGCAATCTTGGAGTCTCCAGAATTGACAAGGAAAGGATCTTGAGGAAACTTGACAAGATAGTTAGCTATCTACTCCTTAAAAACATGTGAACCAGAAAGCCTATCAGCAAGCAACACCCGGTCATTAAATATATAGCAATATGAGAGCATACTGCTTTTATAGAGTGATACATAGTGGGTTAAAGAGAGAAAATTAATAGAGGATTTTTATAGAGGTCTAGGGACTGGGCTGTGTAACACTGAGACTTTTTCTCTAGGTGGAGAACTGATTGGTATTGAGCAGAATTTATGCAATGACAGCTTTGGATAGTCAAGTACAACAAGATGAGGGTTTTCAAGCAATATTTAAGAAAAATTTATAAATCATGATGATGGAAGTCACTTTAGTTGGTTCACAGTTTTGTGCTCTGGGAATAAGTACATTTTGAAAAAAACAGATAATTTTTGGGGGGGGCCTGGTTACAATATTGTTTAGCACAGAAATAAGAAAGTATGTTGGCTGAGAATGATTTAGTGAAGGATTATAAAACTGAATTTGTTTTAGTACTCAGAATAAAGAAAATTTTTGTTAATGGTTTCACACTTTACCAAGAATGTAGCACTACTAGAGGAGAGTTCCATGAAAGAAATAAGCAACACTGCATTTTTAATAATCAGTTTTTTCCCCATTTATTCAAAATTAAGAATTGTTTTCAACTCTTCAAAATAGGGCCTACCATTAACAAGAAAGAATTCAGATTTGAAAATTACTGACAATGAATATAATATGATATAGCATAATTGTAAGAATGAAGTGATCTGGTCCTTGGGAAATAGGTAACAAATATATTCTGAGACTACTACATGATTTTTCAGATACTGTAGATAAATTTCATAAACAAAATTCATGTAATTCTCTCATATTTTGTTGGAATTAATGAAAAGGATATTCAATAGTCTTCAGATAGTTACATCATAAATATATCTATTTGAAGCTAAGAACTAATCTAATTTTCTACTAAATGTTAAATAGTTCTTAGCTTATTTATAGGTAAGCAAATTATACAATAACTCACAGACCAAATATGTAATAGCATTTTATTACTTGCTCTCATAAACATAGAAAATATTGATCATAATTTACAAAGAAATTGATGGGGTCATATCTATTTTATAGTACACTTCTGGTTTCTTATTATTACATTCAAACAATAGAGTTCAATCCTCTCATTTATATTTTTATATGCTATTAGTCACAACAAATTTTAAATTATTTAAACTGCATAATAGGGGCTGGGGATGTGGCTCAAGCGGTAGCGCGCTCACCTGGCTTGCGTGTGGCCCGGGTTCGATCCTCAGCACCACATACAAACAAAGATGTTGTGTCCGCCGAGAACTAATAAATAAATATTTAAAAAAATAAACTGCATAATAAAACACATTTAGAGATAAATGTGTAATATATTATTAAGAGCATTATTTATTAAATTTACTTTAGTTGTCGATTTTTTTTGAATTGGCTTTTTTAGTAATATTGCTTAACACATACATTGTGTAAAATGTAAAAATTACTATCACAGAAGTTAGTGCAACATTTTCCTGAAAAACCTATATCCAAATATTTTATTAAAATTATTTCGAAAGCCTTTTTTAAAACAAAGTAATTTTACTTTTTTCTACTCACTTTAATATTAAGAATATAATTTCCCATTTACATTACAAGAAGACTAATTTCCATGATATTTTTTTAAAGCAAAACTATTATATTGGCAAAAAGTAATGTCCACTTTTTATTTAAAGTATGAGGATATAAAAAGTTACACTGGCCTGGCATGTGGGAGGCACTGGGCACGATTCTTGGCATCACATATAAATAAATAAAAATAAAGCTCTATTGACAACTAAAAGAAATATATTTTTTTAAAATGTTACCTTTAGTTAAACATTCAGCCAATCTATCATCATATTCTCATATATGAAATGTTAGTTAAGACTATTGCTATGGTTGTTTCTAGAAAGTGAATATAATGAAGTTATCCATCTGAGATAGAGCATAGTCCCTTGTTTCAACATAGTTTCAGAATTTCTTCTCTTTAAAAATAATTTTAGAAACAAGTTGCTATGCGACTTTGATAGATGAAGTAGAAATATAAAAATCATGACATTGCTTAAAATTCCCTTTATTCTAATGCACTTTCACACAATGTTTCTTTATATTTACCTCTGTCAAAATAAAAAGATGAATTTAATGGATATTGATCTTATATCATAAAATGAAATTTAATAAAGAATTTTTGAAAATCTAGCCATTTCAAAAAAAAAGTAGATTTCTAATAACATTTTAAGTGTTACTGTCACTGATAAAATATCTAATATTCCTATTGATTAATTTCTTATAATAATATGCACCATGATAAATCAAGAAATATAGTATTATAATTTTATTTTCATAAAATTCCTGTATAAACACACATATGCATACACACATGCATAAGCTGTTAAAAAATCAGAAAGGATGATTTGTTTAAAAAAATCTCAAATTTACAACTATATTACATACATTTTTGGAAAAAGTAGAGTGTGAATAAAATTTCAAGATGAAAATATACAGATTAGTGAATGTTAACTATTAAGATATTATTGAAATTCTGCTCAACAAAGAGAATGTTTAATCTGACAACAAAGTACATTGCATGCTGCAACACAGTAATTAGTATAATTCTGGTGAACATAGGATGCTGAGTTTTAACAAAATAAAATTTACAAAGCTTATAGTATTAGCCAACATACATCCTACAAAAACAAACAAGCAACAATAACAACAACACCACTGCCAACAACAACAAAAAAAAAAAAAAAAGAAAAAGAAAAGAAAGAAAGAAAAAAAAAATGGGACCCATCCTGAAGACAATTATACAGTCTGGCTTGGTGATGACCGAGATGTAGATACCAGGAGACAAAGATTTAAAATGGCTATTATGACTATACTCAGGATGAAGAGAAAAATGGGTTTATAATGATAAAAAAATTCACAATAGAAAACTTTGAATTAAAAGAAGGAAACACTAGGATAAAAGTTAAAACCTTTAAAATATACTTGGTGGAACAGAGAAATTGTGGGAGATGACATAGGAAAGAAAGAATATTCTTAAAGATAAAGCAACAAAGAGTATCCAATATGAAAAGCAAAGATTTAAGAATTAAAAAATAATAATCTCAGGGACATATAGAAAATATAAAAAACTTATCACATCTTATTTTTAGAAACAAAAAAAAATTAGGAAGAGAGAATGGGCAGAAAACAAAACACTTGAAAAAATAATAGCTGTAAATGCACTCCCAATGCTCAAAGTAATAAATATAAAGATTCAAGAAGCTCAGCAAATAAGAGGAACTACACAATCGACAATAAGCATATGATAGTCAACAGGTGTAAAAACCAAACAAAACAACACAAATAGTTTGTGAAATATCAAACATGAGTGAGGAATGGCATAAAATGTCAACAGTAAATCTCATATTCAGGAAAAAAGATCCTTGAATAGTAATCACAAGATTAAGCCCTTTCAAGATGAATGAAAGCTAAGAGTATTTTCCTGCAAGAAATGCCAAGAAAACAATAAGAGAGGTAAACAGGGAACCTACATCATGGGAACAAATTTTTACTCCTCACACTTCAGATAGAGCCCTAATATCCAGAATATACAAAGAACTCAAAAAATTAAACAATAAGATAACAAACAACCCTATCAACAAATGGGCCAAAGACCTGAACAGACACTTCTCAGAGGAGGACATACAATCAATCAATAAGTATATGAAAAAATGCTCACCATCTCTAGCAGTCAGAGAAATGCAAATCAAAACCACCCTAAGATACCATCTCACTTCAGTAAGATTGGCAGCCATTATGAAGTCAAGTAACAATAAGTGCTGGCGAGGATGTGGGGAAAAAGGTACACTTGTACATTGTTGGTGGGACGGCAAATTGGTGAGGCCAATATGGAAAGCAGTATGGAGATTCCTAGGAAAGCTGGGAATGGAACCACCACTTGACCCAGCTATCGCCCTTCTCGGTCTATTCCCTGAGGACCTTAAAAGAGCATACTATAGGGATACTGCCACATCAATGATCATAGCAGCACAATTCACAATAGCTAGACTTTGGAATCATCCTAGATGCCCTTCAATAGATGAATGGATTAAAAAACTGTGGCATTTATACACAATGGAGTATTATGCAGCACTAAAAAATGACAAAATCATGGCATTTGCAGGGAAATGGATAGCATTAGAGCAGATAATGCTAAGTGAAGCTAGCCAATCCTTAAAAAACAAATGCCAAATGTCTTCTTTGATATAAAGAGAGCAACTAAGATCAGAACACAGAAGAAGAGCATGAGGAAAAGACTAACATTAAACAGAGACGAGTGGGGTGGGAGAAAGGGAGAGAGAAGGGAAACTGTATGGAAATGAAAGGAGACCCTCATTGTTACACAAAATTACATATAAGAGTTTGTGAGGGGAAAGGGGAAAAAAACAAGGGAGAGAATTAAACAACAGCAGATGGGGTAGAGAGGGAAAATGAGAGGGAAGGGGAGGGGGGATAGTAGGGGATAGGAAAGGTAGCAAAATACAACAGTCATTAATATGGTATTATGTAAAAATGTGGATGTGTAACTGATGTGATTCTGCAACTTGTATTTGGGGTAAAAAATGGGAGTTCGTAACCCACTCGAATCAAATGTATGGAAGATGATATGTCATGAGCTTTGTAATGTTTTGAACAACCAATAAAAAAAAGAAATGCTAAAGAAAGTCCTTCAAATTGAAGTTAAAGAATATATTAGGAAGCAATAAAAAGCATCACAAATGATACATATGAGGGTAATACAAGTGAACATTTTTAAAAAATTTATTTTAAATACATAAAACTTTCTAATACAAAAGTGATAAAACCATCTTCTGAGTTTGTAATCCAAGTAGATTTAATACTCTTAGCATTTCTAACATAAATTGAGTTACAGGGTCTATATAGCTGCAGGGCTTCTAAATTTTCAGTAGATCAGTAGAATAATAAGTCTAAAATACTGTGAAATTTAAAGAGATGAATTTTAATCCCCAGAGAAAACACAGAGGATGTAGTTAAAATGCCAATAGATTTACTAAAATGGAATTCTGAAATTTTAGAAAAATGTTATTTAAAATTTTGAGGAAAAAAAAGAATGGGAAAAAAGAGCAAATAAATAGCAGTTAATGTATGGTAGGCCTAATTCTGAACATATCATTCAATACTCTGAGTGATAATGAACTAAATATTGAAATTAAATATGCAAGAAAAGTCGATGGCAGGGAAAAGCAAGACTCACTTAAATACAGAAGCAGATTGAACCTAAGTGGAGTATAAATAGTCAGCATAAAGGGGCTGAGTAGCTATATATTGCATTTTATATTCCACTATACTAAACAGTTATATCAAGATTAAATACATTTTACAAATGTTAAGGGAGGAGTATTACCAAAGAAAAAGAGCAATGATTCATAAGAACAGAGATTCATTAGAAAACCACAATAACCACATCTATTCACACTTTGAATGACATAAGTTCAACACAAGTAAAAATTTTAAAATTAAAGGAAAACACAAAAGACAATTTCACAATATATAGGATGTCTGATCTCAGTTTGGGTTGTCAAAACAAAACACCATAGACAAGGTGGCTTAGACAACGGAATTTGTTTTCTCACAATTCTGGAGATTAAAAAAAGGCAGAGACCAGGGTGCCAGCATTTCTTGGTGAGGACTCTCCTCCTGATTGGCAGATGGCAATTTCTACCGACATCTCCTTATTAGCACCTCTTAGAATTGGATACACCGGTTAAGACTTTATTTAGCCTTAATTACCTCTTAAAGACTCTACCTCCAGATTTGGTCAGGTTGGTAAGTAGGGCTTCAACATATGAATTTTGAAGGGATATATTCAGTTCATAGCAATGGAACTTTTGACAGCCTCATATCAGAAATTAAAACAATGACTTAAAAATTATTGAATATTTAGAAGTTCAGAAAAATCATATCACTTGTCTTGAAATGATTAATAATTTAGAGAAGAATATATCCAACACTTGGAAAATATGCATTCTTCATAAATATGTATGTAGATTTATAAAATAAGCTCTACACTAGGTAAAACAAGAAATGATGATTTATAAATTAGAAATATTAGGGGTTATTTTCTTTCTATCTTTCTTTTTAAGAGAGAGAGAGAGAGAGAGAAACTCTTTTTAAATATTTACTTTTTAGTTTTTGGTGGACACAACATCTTTATTTTATTTTTTTATGTGGTGCTGAGGATCGAACCCAGCACCCCATGCATGCCAGGCGATCGCGTTACCGCTTGAGCCACATCCCCAGCCCTAGGGGTTATTTTCACTATGCTAAAAATTAAATGCATTGAAAAATCCTAACTTTTTACACAGACACAATACTTTTAAATTACCAATGTATTTAATAAAAAAGCAAAAAAAAATTAAACTGTATGAAAGGTAAAATCTATAAATAAGTATCTAAATCTATAGCTTTAAATTATTACATTAGAAAAGGGAAAAGTTCCAAAAGCAATAACTACCATTCCAACCTAAGGAGCTAGAGAAACAAAAAGTCATAAAAACTGCTCATATCAATAGGGTACCATGTGATTTTTCAGTTCATGTATACATTGTGCGAAATTTAAATCAGGTTTAGCTCATTTATGTCCTCAAACATTTATTACTAATTTATAGTGTAAATTTTTGAAATCCTTTTAGCTTTTGGAAATTATTGTTACCTATAGCTCCTTACTGTGCAACATCACACCAGAACTTCATGTTTCTGTCACTTGATACCTACTAATCAAGCTCCCCCTTTCTCCTCTCTCTCTTCTCCATTTTCCTCAGTCCCTGGTAACCAGCTTCTATCAATTTCTAAAATACCAGCTTTTTTAGATTCTAGTGTTTGAGTGAGATCCTGTAATGTTTATTTTTCTGTGCCTGGTCTATTTTACTTAACATAATGACATCCATTTATGTTGCCACAAATGACAGAAGTTAATTCCTTTTTTTTATGATTCTTTAAAACAGCTTCTTCACAGCAAAGGAAACTTAAAGAGAAAGGAAAACTTAAAAAGCAAAGGAAACTTAAAGAGAAAATCTTTGCCACACACTCTTCTGATTGGATATTAATAACCAGAATATAAAAAGAATTTTAAAAATTAACACCAAAAAACTAATAATCCACTCAATAAATGGGTGAACGAACTAAAGAGACATTTCTCAAAAGAAGAAATACAAATGCTCGATAAATTTGTGTAGTAGTTAAAAATAAATGTAACTTAATTTTTTAAATGTAAAGAAGCTTATATGAATATTTTAAAAATAAATAAGCTGGTAAAAGAAAAACAAGTTAAATGCAAAGTAGACAGAAGAAAAAATAAATACAAGTCCAGAAATTCACCACTACCATAAAAGATTATAATTAAGGAGTAATAAGTTAATTAATAAATACTCTTTTTCATTTAGATGTGCTTCTCACATTTAGCTGATAATTTTGTGTTGCTTGTATTTAAGGTCACAATTTTTGAAAATACTGTATTGGTAATATTAACTTCTTTCAGAGAGTCTGCCTCTGAAGATTTGGAAAATATTGTGAAATCAAACATCAGAATAGGATATGGTTTTTATAAGAAAAGATGGGGACATTCATCATTTCCAAGATAAACTGAGTGTCCTGGAGGAAGTACTCTACTGAAACTTTTTGAAGAACAGTGTCCTTTGTTGTCTTAACTTTCAACAATGACTCACATGGAGAAAGTCATTGAAGAACTTATCAATTTTATTGACAGAATTAAATTCTTTAAAGAGACACAAATATTTTAATCACATTATAAAAACCTGAAATCAATTGACACAACGTATTAAAAAAATTAGCTTTTAGTATTGCTAAAGTATAAAAGGCACATGTAAAATAACATTTTATTTTAATGTTGTTAAAGTGGATATTCATCAGTAATTATCTCTGTAGATTTAAAATTTATGTATGATTTGATGGAATATATTGTTCTCATTTCTTCTCTCTCTAGGACTTACATTTTACAATCCGATGAATATACTAATTAAGATGGACTGGATTTCTTCAGTGCCAATTAAGACATATTATAAGGCCAGATCTGAGTATCAAATTTTATTTTGATACTCTTAGACAATATTGCATATAAATTCCACGTTACTCTAGAACAGTTGGAACATTTCTAACCAGTTTCTACCTTGTAGGTAAAGGATATGAGATATTTTGATATGAAATGTAAAGACAGAATGGACACAAAATTTAATATTTACGTCATGTGTTCTTTTCATTGAATGCTTGTTTTACGGACCAAATGGAGTTAATAATTTGACAATGATATCATCTTTCACCTATTGTATATTTTATTCAGGCTGATCACAAACGTATGGTGAAGATATTTTTTCTAACATACTAGCATTCTCAGAAATGACTATAAAGGGAAAATTAAAAAGCAAACAAAATATGATATATCTTGTAAATGTAAATAGTTATGTAAATTTTTAAAATTCTATAAAATTCCAATATTTCCTGTCTGCCCCACCCTCCTGTCTACCCCTCCACCCCCAACATCTTTAATAGCTCCACTGGGTTACTGTCAGAGCACATATATTTTATACTCCTGGATCACCCCTAAGAAGCTCTCTAATACATTATGCATTCTACGTATCAGACAGCACTTCCTAGACTTGAAAAGCCTGCCAAACTTTCAAACTCCTCATCTGATTCATGGTGTAGATCTTCATAATTAATCTCCAGGCATATCAGCAAATCAGCCCCATAACCTTCTAGATAGCTTTAGTTGAAATATCTGTTAGTTTCTTCTCAATGCCAAATCAATTTTCATCCTTTCTTCTCATCTATTCAGTGGCAAAATGAAGCTGCTTTTAACCCTGGCTCCTGATTCTGCTATTCAGCTCAGAATCAGGCACATGGAGATAATAAATACCCCAAATTTATGATGAGTTATCCAAGCAACCAATTTCCCTGCTCCTTAATGTAAACCCTGTCTGTCTTCCCCAATGTGCCAATTAAGGGACTTTTACGCTGTAGTTTTGACTCTGTCTCTCACCCCATGAACTTTTCTTTCTCTAATTAGATTTTGGCACGGAATACCAATGTGGTGTGACTGAGCTATTGAGTATATTCCCTCTTTGGATTCTGTATATATGCTAAGAATTTTTGAGCCACTATTTCAGATAGATTCATTTGTTAAAGCTATGAAATGTTGTTTGTCATGTGAACTGATCATGGTTATTAAAAACTAATTTCACACTAATTCCCTATGACTGAGGTATAATTTTCAAGCCCTAATATGGACGGTATATCCTAATACAAGAAGTTACCTTAACTCCATCACACCCAGATTCTTCATCCTGTCATCTTTGTTCTGATGCAACCCTTCCTTACTTACCCAAATTCACTTATAATAAATGTTCATTTCTTATTCAGTTCTATTAAATCTGAATAATACTGGCCTTTAGGTAGCCCCGGGAATATATATATAGGGCAGTTAACAAGGCTCCAATCCTACGGATGACCTCTCTATGTGTAAATAATATCCAATAATAATCTATATCTATAATAATAAACACAAGTCTATAAGGACACAGTAGAAAATGTAACTACATTAACTGAATGAATCAAGTAACTTTGAAGAGATGCTGAGTTTTGAATAATGAAAGGATGTCTTCCAGAAACAGAATGATTTTAGAATAGAACTGAAAACAGAAGAAAGACAAGGGCATGGCACTCTTGAGGAATGACAAGAATTTCTCACATCACTGAACATTTAGTAGTTAGGGAGTGCAACTAGGGTAATGGCTTGGAGCCAAATTGTGAATACACTTGTACATTGAAGTAGTAACCTCCTAGTGGGTCAACTGTGATTAAGTAAGGATTGTGATTTTCAGATTAGTTTTGTTTAAATTGTGTAGTGTGTGTATGGTGCACACTTGAGTTTAAATTTATATACACACAACAGACTTTTGTAGTATGTTTGAGCAAAATAATTGCATCAGGGTAAATGTAATGAAAAATGTTTTCTTTTCTCATTGTCATGTCATGAGAAGACAGATGGCATTATTTTCTGCAGCCCTAGGAACAGGTAAGCTCATGTTTACCTCATTCATTCAGAATTATCCTGTTTCCCATACCTGGATAATTAATACAGTTTTCTCATGATTTAAAAACAAGGCATGGAATTTCCTTGATTAAGATGATAGACACATAATTTGTCCCATGATCCAATTAATGCCTGCAGGGCTAAGACTATGGACTTCACAGAAGGTAGGTCTTTCACTCTTCTGAGACATCTATCAGAAGCTAGCTCCTTGACTCTTCCTTTTAGTATTATTGAGTGTTAGATACACATCTGAGAATTTAAGCAGCCATTTTATTTTTCCAGCAAAAGAGAAATCAGACTTAGGCTGATGCTGACACCACATCATAAAAACAAAGTAAAATCGAATCCTGATGACTTAGCAGTGTCATTAAATAAAATCATCTTGGAATCACATAAAAATGTGTGCTTTCTGTTACAGACAGCCAAAATAATCCTAAAGACTAGAGCAAGGGTGAAAAATAAAAATAAAAGAAACCTTCAAACTTATTATATCTTATGACACTAAAATTTTTCCACCACTAGAAACATGTTTTTGGCTATTTTTGACCTATCTTAGTTTTGTTTTTGTTCCTATTTAATTAAAAATTTAAAGAGTAAAGATAATATGAATAAATAAATGTTAAAAATAGGTATAAAGTAGAAGTTTCAAGAATTCATATTGGTATATAAATTCAACATTTCTTCTTCAAGGATATCCACTGTTAACAGGCTCATTTTACCTCTCCAGAAAAATAATAATTGTGTTTTTTAAAAAGTACAGTTCTAAGAATAAAACTGTCCTCCATTTTAGTCAGAATGGTCTTTGTTGATGGAAAAATATGTTGTAATAGATGTGTTACTCTTACAAATTATATTGAAATGACTGTACTAGTACTTAGTGTATTATTTTAAGGATAAACCTACAAAAAAACATGTCATTATGAAAAATGATCTATCAGTGGGTCTTAGTTAATTTAATTATTCCAGCCAAGATATAATATGATGTATTTTATTTAGATTCCATATTCATCCTTCATCATGGAACTTAACAGTGACTACAGGATCAAAGTAAAAAGATAGTTGGATCAAATAATTGCATTCCATATTAAAATAACACATATTGGATTTAGAAATGATTGGAAGGGGCTGGGGATGTGGCTCAAGTGGTAGCGCGCTCAACTGGCATGCGTGCGGCCCGGGTTCGATTCTCAGCACCACATACAAACAAAGATGTTGTGCCCGCCAAAAAATAGAGATTAAAAAATTCTCTCTCTCTCTCTCTGTCTCTCTCCCTCTGTCTCTCACTCTCTCTTGGAAAAAAAAAAAGAAATGATTGGAAGATTAAAAAAATCATTGAAGACTTTGTACTTTTTAGATACTCTTGTGAAAATATTCAAAAAAATCTGTGTTGAAAGTCATTGGTATTTTTAAGGAACAGTCACTCAGTAGCCAAGTATCACATTACCACCATTGAGATACTTTCCCTGGAGGTATAAATAACAAAGAGCAATCAGTCACCCATAAAGATGCTGATATTCTTAGTCAAAACTGCAAATCTTAAAAAATATGAGGAAAAAATGAATTAATTTCAGAAAATAACAGATACCTTTGTGCAATCATAAAACCTATAGTTTTTATAAAAAATTTTATAAACATTTTTAATGTAAATCTCATTTAATCATGAACTGAATCTATACACAAGTAGACTTATGTGGGTAGATATTGTATTCAAAAATGAGAAATGGATTTTCTTATGTGTACCTATTTATGATCCATATGTAAATTTGGCAAATTATATAAATAAGCAAATGATCCATGTCCAACTGTTGAAAAAAAAAATAATTAGCAAATAAACACAACTCCAGAGATGTTTTGAATATCTTTCAAATTAAAAAAAGAATAGGAGCACAGAGTGTCTGTGGACTGTAGCTATCAAACTGAAAAAATGCACTTTGATCAGACCTCTTTAAAAATAGATGAATTCTATATTCAGTTGCCAGTATTATGCAAGGAATCAATAATGAATAATGAGGTCTTAAATACTAATAACATATCACTGGAGGAGCCTCTGTAAAGCTCAGCTATCTAAAAATATTTCCTACTATTCTGTCACAATTGATATTAATATTTAAAGTGCTTTTCATTGTGCTTTATGGATAGTAAGGATGCTATTAGAGTGAAATCAAAGCTTGCTTCACTAGGATCCAACTCTAATCAAGAAAAAGCTAGCAGTTTTTGGCATGGTCTGACTTGTTCTTCAATGCAGAACTGAGATGAAGCATTCAGGAATATGAAAACAAGTTCAGATATACTGAAAGTTCATAGAGAAGATTTTGAAAATAATTTTAAGTTTCTATCTAGATTGATCTCTACTTACCAGTAACATAATTGATGGGAACTAGTACCAAATGAAAATATGGGACACCTTGTTTAAAATGTAGGAAAATGGGCAGTGGGGGAAAGATGGCAGAATACAGTAAGGGTACAATTTCTAGATGCTCCATGACTTGAGATTCAAGCATCAGAAATACTGCTTCCCAGCAGGTGGTTGACAGAGGGAATACACCAAAATTCAATATCAGAATCAGAGACACAGAAATTTTGGTAGGATGGGAAAGAATAAAGAGAATTTAGCTGATAACATGATAACAATTGTGACATTGGTTCACTGTGGAGGGGAGGAGTGACCCAGACAGAGAGAGAGAGAGAGAGAGAGAGAGAGAGAGAGAGAGAGATCTGTGAAGAAAATTTGACCTGGGGAAAACTATGGAACAGAGGGGTTGTCTAAGTGACCAAGAGGCAGTACAGTGAGCTGATGTGTGATGTGAGATGGTGCTTCATGCTTCTCTGCTGAAAAGTGGAAAGTGGAGATTTCATGTGGGACACCAACTTGCAATGGCCAGGTGGTAAGTTTTTGCTGGGGGACTCTGAAAGTTCTTATCAAGCATTAGCTGAATGTCCCTACATGTACCTGCCACGTGACTTATACAGTCTACTTGGCAGGGCCCAACAAAGGTGGAAAAATAAGGAACAGCACCCACTGGAACTCAAGCTAGGGATACAAGGTTGAATGCAGCTTTGTTCCGTTGGGTTTGGTGGCTGTGGGGGTTAGCCAGAGAGAACACAGAAAGGAAATATGGGCACATTTGTGCTTGGGGTCTGATCCTGGGAAGGTCACATATGTAGGTGATGGATTATATGAAATTTATGGATAATTGGTTGCTTTGCCCCAAGAGTGGAGTTCCTAGAACCCCTGCTCTAGATCAAGATGTTCAGCAGAAATTGTCATCAGCCTAGCAATAGGGTGGATAGAGGTAATCTCTGTACCTGAATACCTCATGAAAAAATGGAAAGGTTGGTCAGAATTAAACACAAGCTGCCTGAACTTCACATTTAGAACTCAGACCAGTCCTGGGAGTGCATCTACCACATTTGCATGGACAAAACTTTAATTTGTCACTAATTTCCTTTCTGTCTTTCATTAAACTTGTGAGAATAGAAGTAGAAAAGTATTACATTCAGCTTCCATTCCAGACCATTCCAACAGAGGGCTTAGTGAGCAACTCAAAGAAGATGCATTTAACAATGCCCAACCCTTGCTATGGTAATGGAAGAGGAGGGGGAGGGGAGGAGGGTATAGGGAGGGCAGCAGAATACTACTGACACGAGGATTGCTGTATGTATACACATGGATGTATAACTAATGTGATCCTGCAATTTGTACACGTGGAAAAATGAGAATTCATACCTTATTTGAATCAAATGTATGATATGTCAAGATCATTGTATTGTCTTGAGCAACTAATAAAAAAAATAAAAACGCAAAAAAAGAAGAAATGGAAAAGAGAGCAGCATATGCCTTGAACACCCATTCTTGTCAACAGCATTGAACACCTCAGCAGAAGTGAGATAATCCCTTCTTTTTTACAAAGGGTTTATTTTTGTTGTTTGTTTTTCTTTTTCCATTAAGCATGTGTGTGTGTGTGTGTCCTAATTGGTTCCACAATGTATGTATGCATGCATGTGTGTGTGTGTGTATGTGTGTGTAGAGAGAGAATAAATATGACTATATTATTTTTTGCTTTTTTGTTTTTCTGATTACTTCTTCTTTCCTCTCTTCCCCCCCCCAATAGCCAAATTTACTTGTTCCTTCTTACATTATTTCTTTTATTTTAACTCTTTATAGCCATCACTTGCTACAAATCTGTCTGCTTTTCAAAAGTTTTAAACAATTTTTGCTATCTTACCCTGTTTTCATTACTGTTAGTGAACTGTACATTTATTATCTTTAAGGACAATTTAATTTACATAACTGCTGTCCCCACCATTTATATTGATGCAGTGTTTAGTACTGAGGAGTACATAGTTGACACCTCTATATTTTAATAATATACCTAGTTCATGATTATTTATTGTTGTTACTATTGTTAAGAGCTGACCCTGCCATTCCTCTTTTTGTGGTAATTGTTTGTGTACATGCTGTACATACTCAACATTTATTATAATGTTGTATATTGATCACTACTATTGTTGAGTGACTGGGAAGTGACTGGTACACTACAAATCCACAGAGACACTATAGATGAACTAACCCTGCTGAAGCTTTAAAAGTACTTAGAAGAGTACTTAGAATAAGGGAAACCAAAAACACAAAGCAACGACTGGACCCCAAGTAGGAATAATTAAAGAAGACCTCAGATTTCACGCTTGGACATCTACTCTCTCTGCAAAATCAGAAAAAGTATCCAAAATAATGGCTTAGAAGAACCTATAATGTTGCAGCAGTTCTACAGAATAAATTCATTCAAGAGTTCTTGCAACAGCAAATTGAGTTCTGGAGGTTGAAACTAGTACTTGGATTACACTGAGCCTACATGTTGAAGCTAAGAGATATACAGGACTTTAAACATAAGAGATTATTTCACTCCAGAGAACTTCCTCACAGAAGATGAAGAGGAATCCATCTGAACATACTTTAAGTCCAAGACCTCTGAAAATATGAGTAAACAAACAAATAATTCTCCCCCCCAAGTTATAATCCCCCAAAAAAGAAATGCACAGAAATAGAAGGCCATGAATTTCAGAAAAAAGCTATAAATAAATTACTTAAATTATTAATGAGTTGAAAGAAGATCTAGTGAATGAATGAGGAAACTAAGAGAACAATTACAGAAGGTGAAAGAGCATTTATTTTTAGTTCATTTTAAAAATTTATATTTCTTAATTGGCACAGTATAGTCACAGAAAAAGTGGAAATTCACTAGAATATATTCATACATACACATTACATAGTTTGGTTTTTATTTCATTATGCTGTTTCTCCCCTTTCCTATCCTTCTTCTCCCTCACTCTTTCCCTTTTCTCTCCTTTCTATTTTCATGACATCCCCCTTTTGTTTAATTCCTTCTTTCGCTTTAGATTCCACATATAAGAGAAAACATCCAATCCTTGACTTTCTGAGTCTGATTTCATGATGTTCTACAGTTTTATCGATTTACCAGCATATGACATAATTTCATTCTTCTTTATGGCTGAACAAAACTCCATTGATTCCTTAAATCAAATGAGAACAGTAAAGCAACATACAAAAGTCTCTGGAACACTATGAGGAAAGTAGTAAGAGAAAAGTTTATAGCATTAAGTGCCCACGTTTTAAAAAGAAAGATTCAAATAAATGATCTAATGTTACATCTTGAAGCAAAACCAGGAACAAACTAATTTCAAAACCAGTGGAAGACATGAAATAATTAAGATGAGAGCTGAAATTAATGAAATTTCAAATAAAAAATATACAAAGGATAAATGCAAAAAACAGGTGGTTTTGCGGGCGGGGGTGGGAGGGGCTGGGGTTGTTGCTCACTGGTAGAGTGCTCGCCTAGCAGATGTGAGGCACTGAGTTTGATCCTCAGCACCACATAAAAATAAAATTAAATAAATAAATAAATATAGGTATTGTGTCCATCTACAACTAATTTTTTAAAAAGGTGGTTATTTGAAAAGATAAAAAAAATAGTGAACCCTTAGCCAAACTAACCATAAGAATGAGAGAGAAGACCCACAGAAAAGTAGAGAAGAAGCAGAAATATCAATATAGATATTACTGAAATCAATATCACTTTGATACTAAAACCAGATAAAGGAAGACATATTAAGAAAAACAACAACACCAACAAACAAACAAAAAAGGTGGACCAATATTAATATCTCTGATAAACATAGAGTCAAATTCCGTAATAAAATATTAGGTAATCACATTAAAAAACCACATTAAGAAGATTTAGTTGTATCATGGAATTCAAGGTTGTTTCAATACTTACATAATAAAGTAATTCTTCATAAAAATAGAATCAAAGATTTTTTTAAAAAAATCACTAGATCATCTCAATAAGTTCAGGAAAAAAAAAAAAAACTTTTAGAAACTCCAGAACCCATTCATTTATAAACACCAGAAAAATTAGAGATAGATAGAACTTACTTCAACATCTTAAAGGCTACATTTGACAAACCCAAAACCAGCATGATACTGAATAGAGAAAAATTTGAAAGCATTTCCTGTAAAATCAAGAATAAGACAAAGACATCCAGGTTCACCCCTCTTTTTCAATATAGTTCTTAAAACTCTAGCCAGAGGTATCAGGCAGGAGAAGAAAATTAAAGGGATACAAAGAGTAAAAGAAGTCAAACTATCTCTGTTTGCTGATATAATTCTATAGCTAGGATATCCAAGTAATTCCACCAAACGATTTTCTGGATCTGATGAATAAATTAAACAGAATATCAGGATACAAGACCAACATACAAAAATCAATAGCTTTTTATACTCTAATAATGAATTTACCAAGAAGAAAATCAAGAAAACTATTCCATTCACAAAAGCCTAAGAAACAAAACAAAACTCTTAGGAATAAAACTAATTAAGGAGACGAAAGACCTCTACAGTGAAAATTGTAAAACACTAAAGAAAAAAAAACAACAAAGGACTTTGATGCTGTAAAAACTGTTACATGTTCTTGGATAAGAGAAATTACATCATTCAAATGAATATATAACCAAAAACCGTCTATAGATTCAATGTTCATCGAATGGCTTTCTTTAAAGAATATCTGATCTCAAATTATGCTACAAGACTATAGTAAAAAAAAAAAAATCTTGGTGTTGGCATACAAACAGACATGAAGACCAGTGGAATAGAATAGAAGACACAGAGTCAATCCGCATGGATATAGTCATTCTATCCTTGACAAAGGTGCCAAAAGTGCATGTTGGAAAAAAGATGATATTTATAACAATTCGTGGTGGGAAAATGTGATTTCCATATCTAGAAAAATGAAACTTAATTCCGATATCATACACTGTACAAAAGTCACCATAAAGAGAATCAAAGACCCAGGAATTAGACCAGAAACATTGCAACTACTAGTATAAAACACAGGGTCAATGATAAAGCTCAAGAGATAAAATGAAGACTCAATTAGTAGGAAGGCATCAAATTAAAAAGTTTCTGCACAGCAAGGAAACACAAGCATGAGTAGAGAATCTACATTGTGGTTTAATAAGGCTATAATATAAGAAGTAGGAGGGAGTATAAAAAATATCTTCAAACTACTTATTTGTCAAACTTCTCCCGACCACCCATTGAGTCACAAGATAAAGACACCTTTAACTAGGAAAGCATATCCAGGCCACAAACTGATTTGGGGAGCAAGGAAGGAACAAGCCTTTTAAACATGCTTATTAGTGTTTTGGATCTTCTCTTCCATTTCCAAAACTTAGCTCAGATTCTGACCTTCACCTTGAAGGTGATTCTCATGAGTCACTTTTTCCTCATAAATTCTTCAGTTCAGTTTCAGCAATGCCTTGAAAGGAAAACCTTTCAGCAACTGGAAGCAGAAAGAAACCCCCCAGAAAGAGGGAGATGGTTCTCCCATGAAATCACCAGTCATTATATATTATTGGGATATTAAATTGAGAAAGAAATCCTTCATTCTAATTCTTTCAGCAATGCAAAAGAAGATCTATTTGGTGTTTTGCACTGGGCAAGGAATGGAAGCAACAAAGAAGATGCTCTGTTTGAAAGGAGGATTTGCTGTAGTTACGAAAGTGAGTAAAACAGATGTGTAGACATTAACAAATAATTAATGTCCAATTAGTGCAATGATAAGCCCATACCACAGATGCAGCCCAAGGTCTAGAAGTGTGATTAGCTGTGCCCTAATCATTCCCAATACCGCTCACCCCATCTAGATTTTGTCCCTTACTTCATTCCAGGTACAGCTGGGCTCTTTAAACATGGCAAGAATTCTTGTACCTCGGAGCCTTTGCACTTCTAGATCCCTCTATGAGTCTGTTTACCCTAGAAGAAAATATTTTTCAGATACTCTTCTGACAAGGGATAAATAACCAGTAAATGTAATTAACTTAAAAAATTAGCTCAAAAAATGAATGACCCACTCAATAAATAGACGAAATATCTAAATAGACATTTTTTTCAAAGAAGAAATAAAAATGATCAACAAATACATGAAAAAAAATGTTCAACAACCTTAGCAGTAAGAGAGATAGAAATTAAAACTACACTGGGATTTCATCTCACACCTGTTATAATGGAAATCAAGAATACAAACACTGATAATTTCTGGTGAGGATTAAGGGAAAAGGTCCACTTGTTCATTGTTGGTGGGACTGCAAAGTACTACAACCATTTGATGTAATTTCCACAAACTACTAACAATGGAAACATGATAGAATTTAGATTTTTCACTCCTTGGTGTTTATCCAACTAGCTAAAATCAACATATTATAGTGATACATGCATACAGTATATATAGTAGCACCATCCACAACAGCCAAGTTGTGGAACCAATCTATGTGTCCCTCAATAGAAAATTTGGATAAAGAAAAATTGTATGTGTGATGTGTGTATTTATATATGTGTGTATGTACATATATGTATATATATATACACACATATGCATATATATATATATATATATATATACACACATATACACAATAGAATTCTGCTTGCCCATAAAAAATGAAATTACATCACTTGTTGGCAAATAGATGAGACTGGAGAACATCATGATTAGTAAATAAACCATATTCAGAAATTTAGAGGTTTAAATGTTTTCTCTTATATGCATAATCTAGAGAGAAAAACAGAATAAAAAGGGATCTCCTGAAAAGAGAAGGGGGATCAGTGTAGAAACCGAGGACCACATTGAGGAGAAGGTGGAGAGGGAAAGGGAAATAACTGGAGAATATAGTTGACCAAATCATGGTAAGTTCATGCATGAATATACACAAAATATTCCAACTTCATATATAATTATAATGCACCCATTAAAATAATAAATACAATTGAAGCAGAACAGATTATGTTACATGTACTTATGAATATATATGAACCTCATTATTATGTACTAATAAAAAAACTTTTTTATAGCAAAAAAGGATTTTGTTGTTAGTCCTATAGTGAATTCCCTTTCTTATTTTGTCTGTGTCTGGACTTGCCATGATGTGTGTGTGTGTGTGAGTGTGTGTGTGTGTGTGTGTGTGTGTTTAATTAGATATTTTATATCAAAGAGAACACAAATTAAAATTTAAATTGTTAGTTATTTTTACAGTTTGTTGTTATTTATATAAAATTGATATTAAACGTACAAGAGCATTTAACTCACATTAAATTCACCAAAATTATACCATTTATATTTCATATGATTTTGATTCTTTCCAGAATACTGAAAACTCTGGATAATACTGACCCAATTACTATTCTTTCATTACTTGATGAGCACATATCTTACCAATCCTCTCTACTTTCAGCTGACTGGAAATATGTGTCACTTTTTCTTTTCATTTCCTTTGTATCATTTGTGTGTGTGTGTGTAAATGGTTGACTAATACAATAAATGTTTTACTAATACCTCAAGAGAAGATATGAAGGAATATCTTAATAATTTGTGTATCATAGGATGTTATTACCAGCATTTAATGTTTGAACAAAGCTCTGATTTGAATTGAAAGCATGGCCCTTTGACACTGACAGTACCAAAGTGTACTAAGTTGTAGATACCAGATATTTATCCTGTATATTTGTCTCATTGAACTTTCATGCATTGTGAGTCCAATGGAATTATGTCCTATGGAGTATTACAAATGTCATAGCATCTTGCTTTTTTTGTATTATTTTGCTTTTGAGATTTATGCTTGTAGTTATTTATTGAACTCGATAACTAATTTTGAAAGTTACAGAATTCTACTGTTAACATAAATATATGTCTGTATGTGTATCCATTTCTATGTTGATAATCCATTGTTTGAATTTCTTCACATTGCTACTACTAGCAATGCTGAAAAAAATAATTATGAATGTTTTCCTTTAGTTCTTCATCAGAATTTTTATATATTAAATATATCCAGAAGTGAAACCACAGGGTCAGAGTACAAATATGCAATCTAAATGTCTACAGATAAACAGCAATCCAAGATGTAGTTATTTATTAGTTAAATTGTTAGTGAATTTTCCACTTGTGTGGAAAAGGCATAAGTTTTTATTTTAACATTTCTACCAGAGTTCCTATGTAATAAAATTTTTAATGTTTTTGGCCAGTCCTGCAATGTTCTATGGTTACAAAATTTAATATGAAATTCCCTATGTACCAGTTAAGATGAATATTTCTTGATATATTTATTAGCCAACCATTTCTTTTTAGTCTTAACCTATTTCTATTTGAATTATATTTTAGTTGCTTTTATAGGAATTCTATACACATTTTGGTTAATAATCTTTTACTTATCTTTAATCTTTCCTTGCACTAATAATCTAAAGGGCCAGCCTGTGAAACTTAGTGAAACTCTGACTTACTTAATATAAAATAAAATAAACCATAGAGGGATAGGGATTCAGCTCAGAGTTAGATTACCTGTGGGTTCAATTCCTGTTACACACACAAAAAATGCTTAAAATGTATATTTAATCAGTTGTTTAAATATGCCCATTGAATAGTTTCAGGTATTTCTTACTCAATGTCAAAAATCAATTGCTTTCATTAGGTCAATATAAAAAATTTATTTGATTCCTGATATATGTAGAAATATCCCTACTATTTTATTTTGTGTGTTTAACTTACCATACATCATTGGCATAATTAGTTCATCTTTCCTGACTGTTTTTTACTTTGATCTACTGTTTGAATTCAATTCATTTTTATCTTGTTGGTCTTTTTTCATCTTCCTATATTTAAGTAGATACTCTGGATATTTAACAGGCATAAATGATAAAAAAAATCTGAATTTCATTAGAAATTTTCTGCATTTGCAGAATACAGATAACTTATAATTTTAACATCAAGTATCCCAATATTTTTCACATTTTGTTCTTTATATTTTATATCTGAATCACTGCCACTTTAGTCATTAACATTTTTATAATTAAGCCATTTTTAGAATTAACTCATTTCTCATTTTACTATTATATCCTATATCGATTTTTTCTAAACTAATTAAACTACCCATCAAAGTCCAGACACTAATATTTTTTTCAACTTGAAGCATGATTACTAGAATTCTTAATATTTTTTAATTCTTTTTAATATTTAATTAATATCCATATTTAATATATGCTTTATTTACATCTATTTTGTTGATAATACACCTGCTCTCCATATTATTTAAAACCTATTTTGGCAATCTTTCTATTTATAGTTAATTAGATATTCCCTTTTGTCTCTGATGCCACATAATTTTTTACAATTCACATAGATATTATTTTTATTCAGATGAAATTATGAGATTTTTTTAAGACAAGGATTTTTTTTCTCTTTCTGATAGTAGGAATTTTAATTTTCAACACTTAACTCTTTCTTCCATCCCCTTACATTTTGTTTTTCATTTTTGGAACTCCTATTAATTATATATGTGTCTTCTCAATCTAAACTCTATGTATTTTCAGTTTCCTATTTTACTTTACTTTTTACATAATATAAGTAGTTCTGTGTAGAATTATGCATAGTTGTTTGAAATCCATAGACTCTTCTCAGCTATATTTAGTTTACTCTTTTTTTTAATCTTCAATTATTAATGCCAATGATTTATTTTCTTCATCATATAAATTCATAGTTCTTACCAGTTCTTTTTTATATTTTTTTCTCTAATGATTTATAGTGGAGAAAGCTTCAGGGGAAGGAAAAATAAATGAAACCACAAAAGTAATAACAGAAGTAAATTAAAAATATTTGAGTGTTGTTGCCCGAACCCACTCAAAATTCTCCAGAGTATTTCTCCTAAGGCTCTGTGGTCTCTGCTCAGACAGCAACCACAGGTAAGCACACAGCATTTCACTCAGACCCATGAATTACAGGAAGTACACCAAGGTTCTGAGAGAACCAAAGTGGTATGGGGAGTAGGAGACTTAGAACCAATTTAGTAATCAGGATCACTGGAGAGTAGAGCCTGTTTTGCAATAATCATATCTACATGGAATTGGCCAATTAAACAGTTCTCTCCTACCTGGTAACAAAAACCTGGACATGGAAGAACTCTTGTGCACTTTGAATAGTAACAGAAAAAGAAAACAAAATGATTCTGATATGGTAAGGAATTGTCAGAATATATTCTCATCTCCATCAGCAATACTTTCACCACCAGCAATACTTAGTGCCACCAGAAGCATTAAGGAAAGAAGTTGAGTGATAAAATTCTGAAAAGGACCTTATGAAGTAAAACCTCTCCATGTTGCATGGTAAGTAGGGCTGTCTAACCTTGCTATCTGCTCCAGCATACTGTTCAGTGAAGAAGCATCTGAAGCCTGATAGGATGGAAATGTACTCCATTTTGTGGAATATCTTTAGAAACAGAAGGAAAACTGAAGAAAAAGAAGGAAAACTTTCCTTCTGTTTAAATGTTCACACATTGTATAAATTTCAGAGAAAATATACACCAGATTCTTTGTTTTCAAAAGTTTAAGTAAATTAAAATATGAAGAAAATATTAATTCCACTTAAGTATCAATTGAGCTTGTAAGTGTGTGTGTGCATGTGTGGGTATTTTATTGACCCAGTAAATAATATCATTAAAATTGGGGAGGAAGTAAGTGTAAGAACTCTAACATCTTTGTAGTTAATTTAATGAAGAGTCCATTTGTCTGACAATTTGAACTTTTTTTAAGGAAATTTTTAATATCAAATTAATTATTTTATCCCCTGTGAGTTCAAAATATATCTTTTTTTATTGATTATTTAAAGCATTACATAGCTCATGATATATCATCTTTCATACATTTGACTCAAATTGTGTTTTGAACTCCCATTTTCACCCCAAATACAGATTGCAGAATCACATCTGTTACATATTCACATTTTTACATAATGCCATATTAGTGACTGTTGTATTCTGCTACCTTAGTTCATGCACAGCACAAACTAATTAGGACTGAAACATTTAAAAAGGTTAAGGGTTTGACATAGCAAAGAAAGTAAAGAATTAATTAATTATAGACAAAATATGAACTAAAAATACTCTTTATGCTACATCTTCTGGTTGGCTGCTTTTGCTAAGCCTTTTGGTTTAAAAGGCCCTGAACATTTTTTTAAATAACTTCTTCAAATAGTTAATGATTTTCAGATATGTTTAAAATTCTCACCCTTATGGGGAAGAATTAGAATGATAAATTTTATTAATCCCTCTATCTATTAATCTAGCATTTATTTTTTAAAAAGTGACAACTTAATGCTAATTCTTGTATAATTGTTTACTAAACAAAACTTTAAAAATATGCCTAAAACTGTTACAATTAAGAAATAAATCCAGTAATATTGTAATATACAACAAATTTAGTTGTATTTCTATATGCTAACCCAAAAATTGAGAAAGCAGTATGATTATAATAGATACAAAATTAAAATAAAGTACTTATGGATGAACTTAACCAAAATTATGAAATATTGATGAAAGGGATTGAAGGAGGCACTAACAAAAGGAAAGATATCCTGTCATTAGTGATTGAAATAATATTGCTACAATATGCATACCACTCACAGTGATACACAGGTTTAATGTAATCTATACCAAGAAGCCAATGGCATTTTTGCACAAAAATAGAAAAAAATATATATGAGAATCACAGAAAACCAGGAATAGTCCAAACAGTCTTTTGGAAAAAAAAAAAAAAAAACAAAGCCAGAGGCCTCCCATTCCCTAATTTAAAAAATATATTGCCACAATCTAGTAATCAAAATAATATGAACCAGTGAAATAAAAGAAACACAGACCAATGGAACAAAAGGCCAATGTAACAAAATAGAGAAAGTCCAAAAATAAATTCCCACATTCAAGGTCAACTGATTTTCCACAAAGTTGCCAAGAAAATACAATTGGAAAAGAGCTACCTTTTCAATAAGTGGTGTTAGGAAAACTATATCTTTATACAGAGAAATAAGATTTGACCCTTATTCATACACAAAAATCAACTATCCAGAAAAGGAAATAATTAGTAAAATGAAGAGCCCTCACATGAAATAGGAAAAAAAAATATTTGCAAACTATTATCGTTTGAGGAGTTGATATTCAAAATAAATAAGGAACTTAACTCTGCTGCCAAATACAAATAAATGATAAAAAATAGACAAAGGACCTTCTTTTCTGAAAAGATGACATAAAAATGGCCAATATGTATATGAAAAAGTACTCAACCTCATTAATCAGGGAAATGAAAAATTAAAACTGTAATGAAATATTATCTTACATCTTTAGAATGATTAGTATCAAAAAGATGAAAGATAAAATGCTGGTGAGAATGTGGAGAAAGTAGACCCCTTTCACACTGTTGGTAGGAATGCAAATTGGCACACCATTATGGAAACCTGTGTAGAGGTTTCTCAAAATAAAACTACTGAGTTTGAGTAGAATATAGTTACTGAGCAAAATCTTCTAGCAATTTCCTTCCCACAGGCACACCAGTTTGAACAACTATTCATGCCTCAAACTATCTTCATCAGGACTAAGGAAGCCAGATGGAAACCCATAGTACCTAATTTTCATGTAATAAAAAGAAGAGATGCACTGAAAAGAAAGGAAGGAATCACATTTCTCCCAACTCCAAGCATTTGGGGAGAAATGTTTCATACTTAGGGGAGGTAGAGGGATTTAAGTCCAGGCCTTCAACATGAAGCAAAATACTAGGCTCACCATGGCAAAAACTGGTGCCAGGCAGACATGTCAAAAATACCTATCCCCAGGCTTATAACCAAGAACTATGTCACTGAGACTGCATTAGTGATGTAGCTGACTAAGTCTACCACTTCTCTCTCAGCCTTGGGCAGCAGAAGGGAAGAACCAAAATTCCACATGCCAGAGAGCAGGGCTTGAGAACTAGCACAGGGATTCGCTTGGAGTTCAGCAGTAGTCCCACTGACAGTAGTAGTCCCACAGTAGTCCCAAAGACACTTACCCCAGAGATGGAAAAAATTTAAACAGAAATCCTTGAGTTAAAGAAATACACTAAGCAAAATGAAAAATGCAATAGAAAGTCATCAGTAGCAGGATAAATAAAATAGAAGAACGAATTAGAGAGCTCAAAAAGTGTTATTTGAAAATATACTACTGGAGAATAAAAAGGAGAATGAAGAGGAATAAAAGAGATGACAGGCTCTTTGAGCATTAAACAGTAAATATTTGGGTTCAAGAAGAACTTGAAGATATCAAAAAGGTAAAAAGCTTATTCAATAAGCTTATTCAAAAATGTAACTTCCCAAAACTAGAAAAAAGGTACAAATCCAGGTAAAAAAGGTCAAAAGTAAACAGACAAATTCAACTAAATCAAGACATATTTAAATCAGGTTCTCAAACTTGAAAGGTAGAGGTTCTAGAGGCAACAAGAAAACAAAAGACACGTAAGGGTGTCCAAACTTTCCTGAGAGCAGAGTTCTAGAAAGAAATCTTACCTGCCCAGGAAGCAGTGGCATAAAATTTTCCAAGTACTTAAGGAAAAAAAAATCCACCAAGCAAGAATACTGTATCCAATAAAATTGTCCTTAAGAAATGAAAGAGAGCTACATTTCCAAATAAAAGCGGAGAGAATATATCTACACCAGACCAGCTCTACAAGAAACACTAAAGAAAGATATTCAAACTGAAAGATGACATTGAGTAAGAAGAAAACAGCAGATAATATAAAAATCACTGTTAAGAGTAACTACACAGAAAAACTGAAAAGACTCTAATATTGAAAACATGGAGCATAAAATGTTAATATATTTAATAAGAACATTAAAAAATAAAAGTTATAATAATAATAACCACATTAATATATTAAGTATCAAAAATTGTAAAATGAAACATCTAATATTCAAAATGTGAAATGGAGTACAGATCAAAGCGTTTTTTTTAAAATATGCATTTTCATTATGATCATGTTAAGTTGCTATGATTTCAATCAACATAGCTTTCTATAATCAAAACATAAGTTTTGTAGGCTTCATGGTAACCACAAAGAAAAGATCTATTATAGCCCTAAAATAGTAAATAATAATAAAAAAAAGAATCTACTTTTTTAGTGTCCTTTGGTAACAGACTACAAGGTTAGATTCCTTGGCCACAAAGAACTGCAAAAAAAAAAAAAAAAACACCTAGAAAACAAATTATAAAATGACTGTAGTCAGATCTTGGCTATGAATAATCATCTCCAATATAAGTAAGTAGATTAAATTTTCCATTAAAAGAAATAGAGTGACAAAATATGAAAAATAAAAAACAAGACCCAACCATATAAGATACTCACTTCACCTCTAAGGGAATACAGAATTTAAAAGTGAAGGGAAACAATAAATACATTCCATGCAAATGGAATTTAATTTAAAAGAAAGCAAGAGTAAGTAGCCCCTCTTACATTAGATAAAATAGACTTTAAATCAAAAGCAATATGGGATGAAGTACAGCTCATTTGTAGAGAACCTGCTTAGCGTGTGCAAGGTTCGAATAGGTTCAATACTCAGCAGCAACAACAACAAAAGGAACAAAAAGAAGAAAAGGAAGTGACATGTTTCCTTGACTTCTGAGCCTAACAGCCAGCCCATTAATCACCACCAAGAAGGGGTCTGAGGTGCAGTGGTCCAGCTCCTAGGCAAGTCAGGGCATGCTGTGGGGACTCACCACAAATCTGGTGCACACCCCTGTTGCAGAAGCTGCTCCACACAGTACTGTAGCTCCCAACCCTGAGAATTCATGACCCACAACCTTAACCTCCTTTTCCCCAACAGCAGGGGAAAAACGGAAGCAGGACACGCTTGAATCAGATTGCAGGGCTAACTAGCATTAGCACTTTTCCAACCCCTGACTAGCAGAAGTTTGGATCAATAGTGCTGACCCAAGTGTTATATACACCTCTATAATAGCACTCTCAGATGGCAGTGGTGCTATTGGGTCTACCCTCACCCTTTGAGAGTTCTCTGCTGTTTCTATTATTGAGTAAATACTATTCCATTCACTCTTGCCTTCAATTTTCCTTGAGTTTCATTCTTCTTATTCGCAAGATAAGAACCCAGAAAGAATAAATTGACGGTGAATTGTTGGGGTTTTCTGCAACCTTGGAATGTATAGCCCACCATTAAAAGCTGAAACATTTCTCAGCTGCTGGCCCCACCTACCAAAAGAAACAGAGAATAGAATTTCATCTCAAACTCTGGTTTCAGAAGGTCAATATGTAATGATAAAGAAATCAGTTCAGCAAGAGGATAATTCTAAATACACATAAACCTGATATATATTTGGGTGCTCTGATAAAGCAAATATTAATAGACTTACAAGCAGAGATAGATTCCTATAGTATAGTAGTTGGGAACTTTAATACTCCACTTTTAACAATGAACATATCATCCCAACAGAAAATGAACAAAGGAACAGCAGAATTAACTGCACCTTAGACCAAATGGAATTAACAGACACTTGTACAACAATACATCCAACAATGGCCATATGCAAATTTTGGTCATCACTGAATGGCATATTCTATAGGATAGATCATATGATATGTCACCAAATAAGTCCCAACAATTTTTAAAAAATGGAAATCATACTAAGTATCTTTTTTTAATGTTCTTCCAACCTTGACACTTATTATTTTTTGGTATCAGGGATTGAATCCAGGGCTTTTAACCACTGAGCCATATTTCCAGTTCTTTCTCACTATGTTGCTGAGGCTAACTTTGAAATTGTGATTCTCCTGCCTCAGCCTCTTGAGCCACTGGCATTACAGGCATGTGCCACCATGCCCAGTGACAAGTTATCATTGTAAAGCACCTTCTGTGAAAAACCTTTATGGTTATTTTCTTCTATCAAGCTGAATGTTAAAAACCAGTTCCTAGTTCTAGCCTATCTTTTATACTTATTTTTCTCAACTCATACCTTACCTTGCAGAAACCTATAGCTTTTACATTCCTATCTTCCATGTTGGCTCACCCTCTGCCTGTAACACACCACAGCATTCTCCAAACGAAACTCCCATGAAGATGTGAGGCACTAATATTTCTACTTGTTGAACCCTATTCATCCGTTTTAGTTAGGAAATTATAGATGCAAAGTACAAAACTCACAAATAAACTACAATGATATATTGGTTGTCGTTAAATTTAGAGGTGAATCAAGCTTCAGAATGTCTTCATAGCTCTTTGACTCAATTTTCTGTAAGATATTCTCAGCCCTATACTCCTGCAAAACCCCCATCAAGTTTTGTCTTCTGGCTGACTTCCCTCCTGGGAGTTCTAGGTGGGGTGTACAGGGAAGACCTCTCTGAGAAGGAAATGTTAAAGAAAATCTTGGGGAAAAATACTTCACGCCTTGCTCTCCAATACCACCACCTCTCTACTTCTCTTCTTTTTGAAATGGAATGTGTAATTCATCAAAGAACAGAAAGACAGTTACTGTTGCTAGTCTGACAGAGTAAGGACTCTCAATTCAAACTCTGCTTCAGTCTTAGGAATTTCATCTCTTAGGTTCTGTGGGAAGTGACATAAAAAGTCCAATCATGAAATTTCTCCTCAGAAGAGACATGAGGAATAAGGTCCATTTTCAGCTTTCAGGGAGGTCTACAGCTGGCAGTGGTACTTGGGCTCTCAGAAGAACCCTCTATCTGTTCTGAGGAGGCCAGTGGTGGCAGACACTGGAGGATGGGAATCTAGTTTAAGTGTGAGATCCCTTGTTTCTTCCAGCCTACTGGTTTGGACTGCATCTCTTGAGTATTTTTTCTGAACATAGAAAAGTCAAACTAAAAATCAATAATGAGAAATAATTTGGAAGCTATGCAAATACATGGAATTTAAAGAAGATACTTTTTAAAAATTCATTCTAATTATTTACACATGACAGTAGAATGCATTTTGACACACCATACATGAATGGAGTATAATTCTCATTCTTCTGCTTCTACATGATCACACTAGTTGTATAATCATACGTACACATCTGGTAATAATGTATGATTTATTCTACTATCATTCCTACCCCCAGAATCCCTCTCCTCCTTTCCCTCTACTCTGTCTAATCTGAAGAATCTCTATTCTTCCCTAGCCCCTACACTCTTATACCCATATCAGAGAAAATATTATGCCTTTGGTTCTTTGGGATTGGCTTTTTTCATTTAGCATGATATTCTCTAGCTCTGTCTATTTACTGGAAAAATGTCATCATTTTATTTAAAGAACTTACTTTTGAACAACCAAAGAATCAAGGAAGAAATCAAGAAGAATATTAAAAATATATATATTGAAACAATTGAAAGTGAGACAGAACAAAAGCAATACTAAGAGGAAAAGCTTTTTAAATTTATTTTTTATTGTTCCTTTGTAGTTATGCAGAATAGCATAAGGATTCATTTTGACATAATTAAGAAAGCATGGAATTTTATTTGCTCAATTTCAGTCCCCAGTACTTCCCATTTCCTTCCCCTCCTCCGTCTGTTCTCTTATTTCTATTCTACTGATCTTTCTCCTAATTACTTTTAGATTTTTGCAAGTGGGGATAACTGGGTTGGAACTAGGTACTAACATGCTAAGTGAAATAAGCCAGGCTCAGAAAGCCAAAGGTCAAATAAAGGTCAAATGTTTTTTTTTTTTTTTCTGATATGTGGTAGCTAGTCCAAAAATAAGGAGAAAGAGAGAGAAAGGAGATATAAAGGAAAAGGAGAGATTCATCAAAATATAAGAGGGTAATCTATAGAAATCAACTGCAATATTAAATAAGAATAAACATTTCAAACAAACCATCACTGCATCTCAAGGAACTAAAAAAACATGTAGAAGCCAAATTCAAAATTGGTAGAAGAAAAAAGAAAGAAAGAAAAATGAGAGAAGTACTAAAATAGAGAAATACAAGAAAGAAAGTTACAAAAGTTCTAAAAAAAGAGAGAGAGAGCTGGTTTTTCAAGATGATTACAAAATTGACAAACACTTACCAAGACTTATTAAAAAAAGAAAAGAAAGATAAGATTCAAATGAAATAAGAAATGAATGGGACACATTTAAATTGTGACACCATAGAGATACAATTGATCATTAGAGATGATTATGAACAGTAATATACCAACAGATTTGGCAACCTAGAAGAAACGGAAAAATTTAAGGACATATACACCTTACCAAAATTGAATCATAAAGAAATAAAAACCATAAACAAATCAATAAAAAGTAACAAAATTGAGTCAGTCATAAAAGTCTCCCATCAAAGAAAATCCCAGGTGGTTAAACTTATTAGTACTACTAAATGATTGAAATAGGACTAATACCAAGTCTTCTTTATTCCAAAAAAAAATTGAAGAAGGGGATTTCTTCCAAGCACATTCCATAAGACAAGCATTACTCTGATATCTCAACCAGATAAGGACACAGAGCAATAAAAAAATACAGGCCAATATTCTTGATGAACATAGATGCACAAATCCTCCAAAAAATCTATATATCTATATCTATCTATAATAAGAAATAAAATGGGACACATTATATATATATATATATATATATATGGGGGTGGGTGTGTGTATACACATACAGAGAAACCGAATCCAACATCACATTAAGAAGTTTATTCACCTTGATCAAGTGAGATTCGTTGCCATCAGATATCAGCAGAATTAAGTACAAAAGCTGTATTATCATCTCAAAAGATGCATAAAGGAATTTGATAAAATTCAATATCTTTTCATGACAAAAATCTCCAAAATTTAGCTATAGATGGCATATCTCAACATTATAAAAGTCCATTTATATAAGCCAATAGTTACCATTATAATAACTGGGGAAGAGCTGAAAGCTTTTCCTCTAATGATGCCAAATTTCACCACTACCCTTCAAACTATTTTTAGAAGTCCTAGCCATAGCCATTTGCCAAGATAAGAAAATAAAGGGCATCCAAATTGTAAAAATGGATGCCAAATTGTCACTGTTTATAGATGGTATGAGTCTATATATAGAAAACCACATCTCCCCACAAGTGATGGCTATTAAAACTAATACAAGAATTTAACAAATCAGGATACAAAATTAACATACAAAATTGCTACTGATTAGCAAACTCCAATAGCAAAGTACCTGAAATAGAAATCTAGAAAACAATCTCATTTTAAATAGCTACAAAAGTTTTTATAGGAATAAATTTAACCAAAGAGGTGCATACATGATTAAAATTATGAAATGTTGGTGGAAGAATTTGAAGAGGAAACATGCAATAAAATAAAAGACATCCAGTGTTCACGGATTGAAAGAATCAATATTTTTTAAATATCCTTCCTTCCCAAAGAGATTTACAGGTCATTGCAATCCTCATAAAATACTAAGAATATTATTCAATAAACTTGAAAAATCCTAAAATTTGTATGGAACTAGAAAACCAAAACGAAAGCCAAAACCAAACCCCTACACTGAAACTCCAAACAAATTCTGAGCAAACCAAACAGAGCAGGAGGCACTACACTTACCTGACTTCAAATTATACTAAAAAGATGTTGGAATCATTGTATTATTGGCATAAAAAAAGACATATCAAAGGAATCAATAGAGACTCTAGAAGCAAGCCCATGAATCTACAGCCAACTGATTTTTATAATGGTGCTAAGAATATGCAATGGAGAAAGGAAAATCTTTTTAATAAGTTTTACTAGAAAATCTGGCATGCAAGTGCAGAAGAATGAAGCTACCCAGTTTCATTCTTATTAGTTGCAAAAAGAAATTCAATATAGATTAAAGACTTAGATGTAATACCTGAAACAATGAAACTCCTAGAAGAAAACAAAGGGGAAATGCTTCAGTGCAATAGAATAGATGAGAGTTTTTTGAAAAATACCTGAAAAAGCACAGGAAACAAAGGCAGAAATAGATAAGTGGGATTAAATCAAACTACAAAGCTTCTTCACAGCAAAGAAAATAAACAATCATCAGAGTGAAGAGACAATCTACAGAAGGAAAAAAAAAAGAATTGCAATCTGTATATCAGTTAAGAGGTTCCTATGCAGAATGTACAGGAACTCAAAAAAAATTAATAGAAATAAAACAAATAACTCAATTAAAAATAGGCAATAATCCTATGCTAGGAGCCACAAGCAAATATACGATGTATGGCACCTTTGGTTGTAAAGTGACGCCAGCTAGCCACTGAGATATGATTATGTTAAGATTTACATTCATATGGAAATTGGACTCCCGCTGTTCACCTTGGCCTGCTACCGGACTCATGTTACGGGACTCATGGAGAGTTCCCATTGGTTGGGGAAGGATAGTAGGAGGGAATTCCGGGGGAGGTCCGGGGGACCCCCGGTTCCGGGATACGCGCGGTTCCGGTGGAGGCCCGCGTGGGAGGACCGGGTTTGGCTTGCCGGTGCCTAGAGAGTATCGGCGGCTTTTTCAAAATAAAGTTTTGTTCCTGCTTGAGTGGCTCGTGATTCTGTGCCCAGCCAAAACTGCGGCAATCCTAAATAGTCATTTTTCAAAAGAAGACATACAAAGGAACTATAGACATATAAAAAATACTTAATACTTCTAATCATCAGGGGAATACAAATCAAAATCATGAAATCATTTCATTCCACTAAGAATAGCTATTATCTAAAAGACAAAATAATAAGTGCTGGTGGGGAAACCCTTGCATACTATTGGTGGGAAAGTATATTAGTGTGAGCATGATGGGCAACAATATAGAAGTCCCTCAAAAATAAAAAATCAGAAGTACCATATAATCAAGCAATTCCACCACTGGCTATACAATCAAAACAAAAGAAAAAAAATTCTGCAGTTTCATGTTTATTGAAGCAATACTAATAATGGTCAAGAAATGGAAACAGCCTAAGTATGAATCAGTTGATTAATGGATAAAGAAAATGTGGTACTTATACACAATGGAATAATATTCAACAGTAAAAACGAATAAAATACTGTCATTTGTAATAATATGGATGGAAGTAATAATATGGATGTTTAGTGAAATAAGCTAGGAATCAAAGAACAAGTACTGCATGTTCTCACTCTTATGTGGAAGCTAAAATGTTGATCTCCTAGAAATTGAGCATGGAATGGTAGTTACCAAAGACCAGGAAAGAAACAGTGAAAGGAAGGATGGAAAATTTGATCAATAGATATTAAACTACAGTCAGATAAGAGTAAGAAGTTCTGTTGTGATATTGCACAGGAGGGTAACTACAGACGACAACATGTATATTACAAAAAGCTGGCAGAAAGGCTTTTGGATGTCTTTTCCAACCAGAAATGACTGATGTTTGAGGAGATGTATGTGAAAGGTCTGATTTGAATATGCACAATATGTCAATATATTCAAGCCTCACAGGGTACCTCACTAAGGTATATGTATATATATTTCATGGTTTGTATGTCAGTTAAAATGAATTAAAAATAAAAACTTGAAAAAATATTGTGGTTAGTTCAAGTTGGTTTAGGTGCTTGCTCCAGATGAATCTATAACCCAAACTGGTGATGGTTGTGCAGAAGGAAGTGAAAGTCTGGAACCACAAAGAAATGCTATATTTACATAATCAGCAGAAACTGGTACATAAGCCTGTTCAGCACACACACCATAAACTTAATCAGATCTTCTTGACTTCAATTATGTATTTTATTATGATACAATGCTTCTGAAGTGTTTTTATCTAATATATATATATATATATATATATATATACACACACACACATATATATACACATATATATATATGTATGTATATATACACAATATATATATACACACACATATATTCAGTTTTAATATTTTATTTGTAGTTAGCATTCATTAATGATACATATTAATAAGCTTTAATATAGGTACACAGTGAGCAATTAATTAAATACCCATGCTCTTTTACCCTCTATCTCTCAACCCCTTCCCAACTTCTAATTATCACTGCTCTACATTCAGGTCAACTATCCATAGCTTCCACATACAGAGAGATTATGCTGTACTTTTCTTTTTGTATATGGTTTATTAGAACCTGCAGAATGGGAAGGAAAGGTTGCTATTTATCTAACAAAAAATAATATCCAGAATATATAAAGAACCTAGAAGAATTAACAATAAATTTTATCTTAAATGGACATATAATTGTGTTTGAGATAAAATATGATGTTTTGATATGTTTATAAAGCACAATGATTAAATGTCAGGGAAAATAACAAGTCCATCACCTCACATAATGTCGATTTTTCTGGCAAAAATGTTTAAGTTCTGTGCCAGAATAAAAAAAATAGAAAAATGAAAAATCCAAATATAAAAATATTTATATAACTTGACTGAGAAAAGCTTGATAGTATACTGTAAGTTTAATTTACAAACAATAGATTCCATGTATATTCTTGTGTCATTTACCAAAAGAACTGTTTTTATTTTTGTTCTATTTAATCAATACAAATTTTCTCTGGATGCTTTTTATTCAATGCAGTCTTCTAAAATTTAATACCACATTAATTTAATAATACATCAGACACTATTGACAAAAGAAACAAGCTTCAGGATTGATTGATTGGTTGATTGATTGATTGACTTACACACTGACTAAATTCACAAAGTATCTTTCATAGTTTAAAAGACAAACTTCACCTTACTACCCTCTGGATTTTATCTGGGGAACTTGAAATTGCAGGTGGTATTGAAAGAGTTATCTGGGAAAATATTTCAAAGCTATCACAGTGGTGTAGTACAAATGACATGTCAAGTCATCAAATCCAATTCAGTTTTTGATCACAGTCTGTGAACTATTTCATCTCCTCCCATAACACTCATCCACCTTGCAGAAGAAGATGTCACACAGCAAAGACGGAACTATTGTCCTCTCTAGCTATGGGAAAGCAATTCTGGGAATAAGTCCCTTCTGAAAAATGACTTGTTGACCTCTGTGTGTTGGAAACCTCGACAAATATGCTAAGGTTCATAGATTTCACCTAACAGAGTATTTGGTGCCCTTTATATTCCTTCACTGATAAGGCATTCTCTTTCCCATAGTCTGTCTGCTCCAGGGTTTAATATTGCCCTAATTGTAACTTTCTAAAGTGATGAGATTAAGGCCCAGGTATGCATCCCTCCACCCTGACCCACCTCCATCTATTCTATCAAATGCCCTGACATCCCAATTTTTCCTCAGCTGAGAGAAATTGAAAATCCTGTTTTTCTCTTTATCTTTGTAAGACCATTTTGCATAAGTTTGACCTGATTGACTCTGAAAAGTCTCAACAAATTTTAATGTGTACCATAAAAAGTGAAAACAGCCAAAATAAGAACAGAAAAAAAACCCAGGAGATCAGTCTTATGAATAGCACACATTTTCTTTCCTCAAAAATGCTTACTGCTCCCTTTATTTAAGTGTAGAATATGTAATTCTAGTTTCTCATAATACTTTGTCATATCTATTGATGCTGCCATTGCACAAGAACTCGCATGCCAAGGTTCAAACCAGTTGTAAGATACAGAAAAGCTATATGCTGATTTAGGTGGGAAGCTGTCAATAAAAAGAAAAAGTGTCATGACCATGGACAATTTACTTGATATTATTTAGATATAATGACTTGTATTGACCTGTTATTTGCTGTAGAAAGTTGAAAATGGTTTAAAATCAGGATATATAAATAGTTATGATTACTCTAATGAACAAAAATAACTGCATACTGTTCACAACAGTATCAGTCTAATTTCACAGCTTGTCCCTGTCACAACCTGTCATGGAATCTCTCCCTTTACTGTATCTTCAGAGGACATTTCATTAAATTGGTACATCATGAGGTAGTCACCATCCAATAACCAATGTACCCTCTGCTCTTAAAATTCTGACTTTTACTATCCTGGGCCGATTTTTGGAAGCATTTCACTATTTCCTTGGCTGTGAAGTTCCATGTCAAATGGGCTGCTCTTTCAAAATTTTGACACTTGAATATTCAGAAATATCCTTGAAAACATGGACAAATTTGTCAAATTTTGTCAGGTGGGAATCTAAGCAGGGCCCCTTGCTTCTGTTGCTCTCATACAGCAATTCACAAATAAAAACAACTTTCTGCCTTCAGTTGCTCTCCTTGTTGAACTCAGACACATACCATAAGGCAGAGAAAATACTGTACTTCTTCTTCCTCCCTTCTTGTGTATTCTGCCTCTTATCTCCCCTGTTATATTCTCAAATCTCCTGCTTTCCATGCAAACCAATTCATATGGTATGGAAGCCCTATATCACCTGCACACACCACTTTATAGAAATATCCCAAACAGATAAGCATCCACTGCACTGTGAGACCACTTCCTGGATCTATGTTATGTTTCAGTAGGTCAGAATACTAAGGTATTTTAATCACTATTCTCTTGCAGTTTTCTTTTTCTGCTCCAGATTTGCATTAAGCTTTCCTCCCTGCTATTATCATACTTGTTTAGAGGTAGGAGTGAACAATCTATGGGCTATTCTTCTAATCACTGGGATTTCCCTCTGCTTCATAACAGTCCCATAGCCCATACTCAAGTCTGAAGCTCCACTTACCAACCACCCTTAATTGACAACAAGCTGACCTCATTGTTGGGTACTTCCCATGAAGTGTTGTCTCAGATTTGTCTGCATTTGGAGTTGTAACATTCTTAAGTGGGCATTAGAACACAGGCAAATCTTCTCAAAAACAAGGGGCTAATCTGGAAAAGGAATAAGGCCAATATATAAGGAGATGAAAATTCTCAGAGGTATTTTTCAAGTACTTGGAGGAAGATCTTAGAGCAAGAACAGCTTGAGATTGTGTTCCAGTCCCACAGATTGCTCTTTGGATCATAACAGAAAATGATTGTAGTGTGTTCTTTCACAGATTTAGAAAATAAGCATTTTAATACTTTGAAACCACCAAATCCAGTCTTATTACCAGTAGACAGCAAGGATGCAAATCAAAGATATGGTGAGGATTATATTTTTGTACCTATAAGAAAAAACTATCTGTGAAATGAAGATATTTTCCAAATATGATTTTTCTGTTTATTTGGAGATAAAATACTATTTTTGGCGAGGAATATTCCACATTTGGACTCACTAGGTTTATAAACGAGAATCAATCACACATGAAAAATTTAATTTTTTATACAGTTGCTGGATGAGAAGCATACCTTATGAAAGTAAATGTAGTTATGTCTCAAGATGAGAATACACTTGCCAAAGCAAACACAAATATTCCATACAATCTTTTTTCTCATTTGATTCTTTGTGATATAATTATTTTTAGAATTCTTTTAAAGCAGTGATTATTTAAATGCTATAGAATGGATACAAGTAGGGAAAAGAGTTTCCAACTAAGATTGGAAGAGTAGTAAGACTGAAAAAAGTATAGCTAAAGAACTCAGTATTATTTGGAGAAGAAAGTATTGAAACTTCTTCTTTCAAATGTCAGTAAGTGTCTGCAGTCCACCCCAGATACAGTCACATTTCAGGTATTTTTTTCTGCCATTTTTGGGGTCTGCTTGGTCTACAACTTTCTGTACAGTTTTAATACAGAGTACCCTGTTCTTGAACTTTTTCCCCCTGCCATCTCCCTTGATGTTTTAATATATATTTTCACAATTATCCTTCTGATCACATATCTGATTCTCTTACAAATTATTTTTCTTTCCTTCCTTTCTTAATATAAAGCTGAATTCAGCCTTCAATTCTCCATAATCTTTTTGTCATGATTATTGTCTACTCTCAAAATGTCATGAATTCTCATAATGTTTGGCTTCCAAACCTTCATCTCCAAACTCTTAATGTCCCTAAATTTCTCTTAGAAGTCATCATGTCTTTGGGGTTTATTAATAATTGTAATGTTTCTCTCTGAAGAAATATTCTCTAACTCTGCTGTTGAAAGGCAAGAATAATCTGCATGCTGCATTTTACAGCACATTCACAATACATTATACTCATTTGTTTACAAAGCCTTGAATGTGAGAATTTGTATTAAGTGAGCAGTGGTATACTATCTAGGACTGGCAACTGATTATGCATACATAAATACAAAGGGATTAGTAGATGCTTAGGTGTCACCGTATTGTAAGCTAAGACACTTAGTACATGTATAGATATTAATTTGATATAATGTAAGGTAGTCACCTAACCCTCACATCCCATGGTACAATGTAAAAGAAATGTGAATTAGATTACAAGAGCTATAACTAGCAAAAAATGAAAATTATCTCCATTGGTAAAAACATTCTATCTGATGTAAATAAATGGAGTTTGGAGTTCAAATTATAATCAGATGTTTAATTTGAATTTGTTTAGAATTTCTATATTAAGACACATACAAATGGCCTACCCATGAAATTCCCTGCCAACATTTGGATCTTAACCTGTTTTTATGATCCAAATTGAATAGCATATTTTCAATGTATTTATTAATGTCTTAAATATATTGATACTAAATATTATATTGAAACATACACTATCTTTAAGAAAAGTTTTAAATATGACGGTATGCTCTTTCTAATGGACATAAGTCAAAATTTGGAGGATTATCTTATTTTGAAATGCAGCAGAGAAGGGAAGGGGAAGGAGAAACACTTTGGATTCCATACACCTTCCTCATATTTCATTAACCTATACCAAGTAGTTCTTAATCATCTAGCACAATACCTAGCTAAAACATAGCAGAACATATTAACAAATATTAACATTTTAACATAATATAAACATATTAACAAATATGAGGTTAAAATATAATTAATGTAATGAAGGATTAAATAAAATATTTTTTTCTATTAAACATAAAACCTTTGGAACTGTATTTACTCAAATTGTTCTGGTTCCATTTCTACCCTAAAAGATGTTCACAGTATGTGAAAACTGAAGATCATTTTCATATTTTTGTGCACACATAGGACAAGAAATTAAATAGAGAATCCATTATGTTGGAGGTAAGCTTCCTTGGAAAGGTGTTTTTCTGGGAGTTGAACAAATAATATATAAGAAAAATGTTTCAAATGTTTTATTTCTAATCAGAATTTAAATAATTAGAAATGACAAAAGCAGAAACTTAATTTAAGAGACAGCACATGGGGAAGGATTGGATAGAAGATATGAATTTACATTGATCATTCCTGACCCCATTGTTTCAGTATATAAAAATCTCTTTGCATCTATTACAAGTGTTTTAAGTATGTAAATACTCCAAGTAAAGTGTGTCCTTATCCCACTTATAATTTAAACAATAAATCAATGAATATTTATGAGTACATAATATGTTTCTAGTCCTGACCTTGGCAGTGAAAATATATCATTTTTACAAAGAAATAAAACATGCTAAAGAACTCAATAATGAAAGTAGAAGTTAAAAAGCCTTCAGTCTTCATAGGACCCTCAAATGATATTTGTTCAGCTCCACACAAGTGCATGATCTCCATGAATGGAAGCTTTGCTCCCAGGAACTATAGCATAGGACATAATCATGGACTGGTTTTACTCTAAAACCCTTAAAGCAAAGGAACCAGAAAAGAAATGTCCAAGAACTCATCCCAGGGATCTAAGGAAAAAAATGCATTTTAAAACTAAAGACTGTTGAGCATATGGACACAGGCTAATATCAGTAACCAAGAGTTTTGAAAGAGGGTTAAAGAACAAGGGAGGAGGATTATTTTTTGCACACAGTCTTCAAACAGACTTGAGTACCAGTTATTGGTTGCCCTGTAGACATGCATGATCACTTAAAGTGTACATATTGGCTGGAAACATGCTGATGGAATTTCAGAAACTGAAAGAATTCTATGGAACTCAGATATACTGCTAAGATCTGATCAACTTGCATTCTGTGAGATTACTTCACCTTGGTGTTGCTCCAACAGGTATTGGCAACAACTAAGGATCTTATTCTAAGCATTTCTTGTCCTAGCAACTATTTAACAATTATCTCCTAGATGTGAGCATCTTTGATACATAATTGACCCTAGCACATATACTAGCATTGTTATCGTTTATTCAGAAGTCAAAGAGGGTAAACACACATCACATCTCAATTTAGCTTATCACATTCTAACTAATTCTTTCCATTGGCCTCTACCAATGTCCCAATACACAGTAAAATTCATACATATTCACAAGTAATTGGGGCCTTTTGAGTATTTTGTGTAATTCATTCCTGAATCCCTAAAAAACCACAGTATCTTTATGGTTCTATATTACTTGTTATAAAAACCTGGTTCCTGGGCCAATATCACCTCTATTATCTCTTACCTAATTAAAGATGCAAAGTATTAGGTTCCATTTTAGAACTTCAGTATAGCAACTCTTGGGTAGAGCCTAGGCATCTATATTTAAATAAGTGTCATAGTTGATTTGGATGCATACAAAATTTTAACTATATTACATGAACGGGATGTACAATCCATTAGGAACTTACAATTAGAAATAGGTGGGAGAGAGAAGATGGCAGCGGGAAGTGAGTAAGCCGCTCTGAGCCCCGCGCCGCGGCGTCTGAAAAGATGAGGTAAAGATCATTAAAGGAGATCTGTCGACAAAAACCCAGCACCGTGTCATGATAGGGGCCTAGGTGGAGTGAATCAGCCACTAATCCAGCCAAGGTGAAGGGAGTACAGCAGGGCTTCAGCGCGAGCAGTAAGGCTGCAGCCCGAGCCGCCCGGCTCCATCAACCCCTCCTCCTTCTCCCTCCCCTTCTCCTCTCCGCCTTTCCACCTTGCTTCTTTCTCCCCAGCCGTCTCTCCTCCCAAGCTCAGTCTCTAAATTTAGATCTCAACTTCTTTCCCCCACCCCGCCCGCTCTCCTGCGTGTCCGCGTGGCCTTAGGCGCCGCCTCCCCTCCCCCAACCCGCACCCCCTCCCCGGGGGTCCCGAAGGCCGCTGCCGCCGCCTCCCACAGAGCACCACAGAGCAGACGCTTCACCGCGCGATTGAGCTGCCGAATTATATGAAACAGCTGATAAGATGAGCGACAATTTAAAATCCAAGTGATCCGAGAACACGCACTGAGCTCTGGCCCGCTGAATTCAAACTCCCGGTCACCTGCTTCCCGCAGACAAACAGCTATGACTCGGCATTAATTCATCCCGCTGAAACAACGGGTCAGCCCTTCTCATCCTACGAAGGTAAATGCCTACCGAGCCTTCATAAGTAGTGGCCACAGGTTTGAAATGGGGCTTGGGAGAGAAGGACCCACCCGTAGAATTAGTCTCCCGGCAAAGGGAAACCGTGTCATCAGACTGCTGTGGAGATAACTTTGTTGAAACAGGTGTGTGATCCCATAGCCTTGCCTCTCCACACATCGGGAAAACTCTAAGAGCCCCTCCCAGCTCTCCCCTAAGGGCACCTCCCAGCTCTCTTGTGAGCGCTTCAGCCAGCCCGAGGGAATCAGAGGTGGTGCGGGTCTCGCAAGCGGAAATACCTCTCCCACCAGGGCTGACTGCTGAGGCCTCTTGCACCACCTACGGGAAGTGGATACCAGAGGGCAAGTAAAAGCCGCTGAGGATTCACAGCCCCAAACTCTACAAGCTTAGGGTCTGAGGGAATGGCAAACTGGAAGAGTGTGCCCAGTCGTTCATGAAAACAGGGCTCCCGGGAGCAGCAGACTTAGCGTGTAGCCAGTATTGTGGTGAGAGGGGCCTGGCTAGAGAAAAAGTGGGAAGTGACTAGACACAAGAGGAGGCCCTAGACACTCAGGATTGGAGACTCGCCCAGTCTGGGAGGAGCTGCTGCACAGTGATTGGTTCCCGCGTATTGACAGGAGAAACTTGACCTGGTGGGCACAGCGCCATCTACTGGAAGAGAAGTTAATCAAACTCTAAGACTGCAGTTATTAGGTTTTTTTTTTCTTTTTCTTTTCTCCTTTTTTTTTTTTTTGATTTAGGTTTTTCTTTCATTTTCATTTTTTTCTTTCTTGTTGTTTTATTAATTTTTTTTTTTTACAAAATATTTTTTAAATTTTTTTTCTACTAATTTTAACTTAAATTTTTTAATTATTATTATTATTTTTTTTAAATCTTTTTCTTTTTTAGTTCCTATTCTTTTTCTTCTTTAGTCTTCTCATTTTTCTTATCCCCCCTTTTTTCTTGAATTCTACCTGCCTACTCTCATTCTCTTTAGAGACTTCTTCCCTTCCCTTCAAATACCTTTCCTCCCAAGCATCAAACTAATTTATAGGAGTAAACAGTAACTCAGCAGTCAAACAGAACAAGAAACAACATGAGCAGCTTCAAAAAACAAGGAAGAAAAGGAGTACAAACAACGCAGGACAGCCTAAATATTCAGGAGGACCTAGAGTCATCAGAAAAATGGTCATATAAAGAACTCAAGGAACACCTAAGACAGATGGAATGGAACCTTAAAGAGGATACAAGACAGCAAATTCAAGCAGCGAAAGAACACATTGAGAATGCATTTCACAAACAGATAAAAGAAGAAGTTAAGCATCTTTATCAGGAGATAGAGTCTATAAAAAATAATCAAACAATAATTCTAGAAATGAAGGAAACGATAAACCAAATTAAAAACTCAATTGAGAGTATCACTAACAGAGTGGAGCAAGTAGAAACCAGAACATCAGATAATGAAGACAAAATACACCATCTTGAAAAGAGTCTAGCCAACTCAGAAAGGCTGGTAAAAAATCACGAGAAAAACATCCAAGAATTATGGGATAACATTAAGAAACCGAACTTGCGAGTCATCGGGATAGAAGAAGGTACAGAGATTCAAACCAAGGGAATGAGAAACTTACTGAAGGAAATAATTACAGAAAACTTTCCAGAAATAAAAAAGGAAACAGATATACAAATTGAAGATGCATACAGGACACCGAGCACACAAAATCACAGTAGACCAACGCCAAGACACATTGTTATGAAGATATCCAATATACAGAACAAAGAGAAAATATTAAAAGCTACAAGAGAAAGGAGACAGATTACATTCAGGGGTAAACCAATACGGTTAACAACGGATTTTTCATCACAGACACTGAAAGCAAGAAGGTCATGGAACAATGTATTTCAAACACTGAAAGACAATGGATGCCAACCAAGAATTCTGTATCCAGCAAAATTAAGCTTTAGATATGACAACGAAATAAAAATCTTTCATGATAAACAAAAGTTAAAAGAATTTGCAGCCAGAAAACCAGCATTGCAAAGCATTTTGAGCAAAACACTACACGAGGAAGAAATGAAAAACAATAACCAAAACCATCAGTGGGAAGTGCCGCAGTAAAGACAGAGGGCAAGGGGAAAGACAATCATGGAGAGACAAACTAAATTTTTTTTTTTTTTTAAAAAGGATAAACAATCAAACATGGATGGAAGTTCAAACCACATATCAATAGTAACTCTGAATGTTAATGGCTTAAACTCTCCAATAAAGCGACATAGGCTGGTATCATGGATTAAAAAAATAAATCCAACAATATGCTGCCTCCAGGAGACACATCTGATGGGAAAAGACATACACAGGCTGAAGGTGAAAGGATGGGAAAAAATATACCACGCACATGGTCCTCGTAAGCAAGCAGGGGTGGCCATCCTCATATCGAATAAAATCGACTTCAAGACTAAGTTAATCAAAAGGGATAAAGAAGGTCATTATATACTGTTAAAAGGAACCATTCACCAACAAGACATAACAATTATCAATATTTACGCACCAAACAATGGTGCTGCGACATTCACAAAACAAATTCTCCTCAAATTCAAGAATCAAATAGACCACAAGACAATAATTATGGGAGACTTCAACACACCTCTCTCACCATTGGACAGATCCTCCAAACAAAAGTTAAATAAAGAAACTATAGAACTCAATACCACAATCAATAACCTAGACTTAACTGACTTATATAGAATATATCAACCATCATCAAATGGATATACTTTCTTCTCAGCAGCACATGGATCCTTCTCAAAAATAGACCATATATTATGCCATAGGGCAAACCTCAGTAAATATAAAGGGGTGGGGATAATACCATGCATTTTATCTGATCATAATGGAATGAAACTGGAAATCAAGGATAAAAGAAGGAAGGAAAAATCCTACATCACATGGAAAATGAACAATATGTTACTGAATGATCAATGGGTTACAGAAGACATAAAGGAGGAAATCAAAAAATTCTTAGAGATAAACGAAAATACAGACACAACATATCGGAATCTATGGGACACAATGAAAGCAGTTTTAAGAGGAAAGTTCATCGCCTGGTGGTCATTCCTCAAAAAAAGAAGAAACCAACAAATAAATGAGCTCACACTCCAACTCAAAGCCCTAGAAAAGGAAGAGCAAAACAACAGCAAATGTAGCAGAAGGCAAGAAATAATTAAAATCAGAGCGGAAATTAATGAAATTGAAACAAAAGAAACTATTGAAAAAATTAACAAAACTAAAAGTTGGTTCTTCGAAAAAATAAATAAGATCGACAGACCTTTAGCCATGCTAACGAAGAGAAGAAGAGAGAGAACTCAAATTACTAACATACGGGATGAAAAAGGCAATATTACAACAGATGCTACAGAAATACAGAAGACAATTAGAAATTATTTTGAAAATCTATATTCCAATAAAATAGAGGATAGTGAAGACATCGATAAATTTCTTAAGTCATATGATTTGCCCAGACTGAGTCAGGAGGATATAGACAATCTGAACAGACCAATATCAATAGATGAAATTGAAGAAGCCATCAAAAGACTACCAACCAAGAAAAGCCCAGGACCGGATGGGTATACAGCGGAGTTTTACAAAACCTTTAAAGAAGAATTAATACCAATACTTTTCAAGTTATTTCAGGAAATAGAAAAAGAGGGAGCTCTTCCAAATTCATTCTATGAGGCCAACATCACCCTGATCCCGAAACCAGACAAAGACACCTCAAAGAAAGAAAACTACAGACCAATATCTCTAATGAACCTAGATGCAAAAATCCTCAATAAAATTCTGGCGAATCGAATACAAAAACACATCAAAAAAATAGTGCACCATGATCAAGTAGGATTCATCCCTGGGATGCAAGGATGGTTCAACATACGGAAATCAATAAATGTTATTCACCACATCAATAGACTTAAAGATAAGAACCATATGATCATCTCGATAGATGCAGAGAAAGCATTCGACAAAGTACAGCATGCCTTTATGTTCAAAACATTAGAAAAACTAGGGATAACAGGAACTTACCTTGACATTGTAAAAGCTATCTATGCTAAGCCTCAGGCTAGCATCATTCTGAATGGACAAAAGTTGAAGGCATTCCCTCTAAAATCCGGAACAAGACAGGGATGCCCTCTATCTCCACTTCTATTCAATATAGTTCTCGAAACACTGGCCAGAGCAATTAGACAGACGAAAGAAATTAAAGGCATAAAAATTGGAAAAGAAGAACTTAAATTATCACTATTTGCAGATGACATGATTCTATACCTAGAAGACCCAAAAGGGTCTACAAAGAAACTACTAGAACTAATAAATGAATTCAGCAAAGTGGCAGGATATAAAATCAACACGCATAAATCAAAGGCATTTCTGTATATCAGCAACAAAACTTCTGAAATGGAAATGAGGAAAAACACTCCATTCACAATATCCTCAAAAAAAATAAGATACTTGGGAATCAACCTAACAAAAGAGGTGAAAGATTTATACAATGAAAACTACAGAACCCTAAAGAGAGAAGTAGAAGAAGATCTTAGAAGATGGAAAAATATACCCTGTTCATGGATAGGCAGAACAAACATCATCAAAATGGCGATATTACCAAAAGTTCTTTATAGATTTAATGCAATGCCAATCAAAATCCCAACGGCATTTCTTGTAGAAATAGATAAAGCAATCATGAAATTCATATGGAAAAATAAAAGACCCAGAATAGCAAAAGCAATTCTAAGCAGAAAGAGTGAATCAGGCGGTATAGCGATACCAGATTTCAAACTATATTACAGAGCAATAGTGACAAAAACAGCATGGTACTGGTACCAAAACAGGCGGGTGGACCAATGGTATAAAATAGAGGACACAGAGACTAACCCACAAAGTTACAACTATCTTATATTTGATAAAGGGGCTATAAGCATGCAATGGAGGAAGGATAGCATCTTCAACAAATGGTGTTGGGAAAACTGGAAATCCATATGCAACAAAATGAAACTGAATCCCTTTCTCTCGCCATGCACAAAAGTTAACTCAAAATGGATCAAGGAGCTTGATATCAAATCAGAAACTCTGCGTCTGATAGAAGATAAAGTTGGCTCAGATCTACAGATTGTGGGGTCGGGCTCCAAATTTCTTAATAGGACACCCATAGCACAAGAGTTAACAACTAGAATCAACAAATGGGACTTAATTAAACTTAAAAGTTTTTTTTCAGCAAAAGAAACAATAAGAGAGGTAAATAGGGAGCCTACATCCTGGGAACGAATTTTTACTCCTCACACTTCAGATAGAGCCCTAATATCCAGAGTATACAAAGAACTCAAAAAACTAGACAATAAGATAACAAATAACCCAATCAACAAATGGGCCAAGGACCTGAACAGACACTTCTCAGAGGAGGATATACAATCAATCAACAAGTACATGAAAAAATGCTCTCCATCTCTAGCAGTCAGAGAAATGCAAATCAAAACCACCCTAAGATACCATCTCACTCCAGTAAGATTAGCAGCCACTATGAATTCAAACAACAACAAGTGCTGGCGAGGATGTGGAGAAAAGGGTACACTTGTACATTGCTGGTGGGACTGCAAATTGGTGCGGCCAATTTGGAAAGCAGTTTGGAGATTCATGGGAAAGCTGGGAATGGAACCACCATTTGACCCTGCTATTGCCCTTCTCGGACTATTCCCTGAAGACCTTAAAAGAGCATGCTACAGGGACACTGCCACATCGATGTTCATAGCAGCACAATTCACAATAGCTAGACTGTGGAACCAACCCAGATGCCCTTCAATAGACGAATGGATAAAAAAAATGTGGCATCTATACACAATGGAGTACTATGCAGCAATAAAAAATGACAAAATCATAGAATTTTCAGGGAAATGGATGGCATTAGAGCAGATTATGCTAAGTGAAGCTAGCCAAACCCTAAAAAACAGATACCAAATGTCTTCTTTGATATAATGAGAGCAAGTATGAACAGAGCAGGGAGGAAGAGTAGGAAGAAAAGAGTAACATTAAACAGAGACTTGAGATGGGAGGGAAAGGGAGAGAAAAGGGAAATTGCATGGAAATGAAGGGAGACACTCATTGCTATACAAAATTACATATAAGAGGTTGTGAGGGGAATGGGAAAATAAACAAAGAGAGAAATGAATTACAGTAGATGGGGTAGAGAGAGAAGATGGGAGGGGAGGGGAGGGGGGATAGTAGGGGATAGGAAAGGTAGCAGAATACAACAGTCACTAATATGGCATTATGTAAAATTGTGGATGTGTAACTGACGTGATTCTGCAATCTGCATTTGGGGTAAAATTGGGAGTTCATAACCCACTTCAATCTAATGTATGTAATATGATATGTCAAGAGCTTTGTAATGTTGTGAACAACCAATAAAAAAATGTAAAAAAAAAAAATAAACACAAAATATAAAAATATCACTCAAATTATATATATACCAATAAGGCTTTAATAAAGTTTCAAATTAATAAGAAAAAAAAAAAGAAATAGGTGATATGTTATTGTTATAAATATGTTATATATTGGCAATTTCCAAATTGTAGTAAATCCCAAACACTTAGATCTGCAGAAATTACAAAGCCCACTATTTGAACACATTGAAATCATCACAGAAAACTTAAAAAATTCAATGTGTTTATAATCCCTAATTCATATTTTGACCAGGATTATATGATTTATGATACAACAGATCTAATGAAAATTGAATTCAGGATTTTTTTTTAATTTTAAGAATCTGCATTTTAAAAACTGAGAATTAATGGCATACATTTAAAGAGTGATGGTTTGAGATTTGAAATTAATGGTTTGTACACTCTAAACCTGCTTAAGATACATAAAAGATTTATAAGAATGTTGTAGGAGTGTTATAATATTCTGTATAATTTTCTAAATAAGATCTTGAAAGATAATGGTTACTTCATACATTTTTTTGAAAACCAAATTTTGACTTTTTTTCTTTTTTTTTAGTTGATTTTATTTTTTAAGTATTGACAACCGAATGCACTACAATTCTTATTACACATATAGAGCACAATTTTTCACATCTCTGTTTGTATATAAAGTATGTTCACACCAATTCATGTCTTCATACATGTACTTTGGATAATTAAGTCCTTTACATTTCACCATAATTGCTAACCTCCTGCCCACTCTTTTTTGCTCCAACCCCTCTGCCCTATCTAGAGTTCGTCTATTCCTCCCATGCGCCCCTTTCTTAACTCACTATAAGTCAGTTACCTTATAGCAGAGAAAACATTCAGCATTTGACTTTTGGGGATTGGCTAACTTCACTAAACATTATCTTCTCTAACTCCATCCATTTACCTGCAAATGCCATGATTGTATTCTCTTTTATTGCTGACTAAAATTCCATTGTGTATATATACCACCTTTTTTTATCCATTCAGCTATTGAAGGGCATCTAGTTGGTTCCACAGTTTGGTTATTGTAAATTGTGCTGCTATGAACATTGATGTGGCTGTGTCTCTATAGTATGCTGTTTTTAAGTCCTTTGTGAATAGACCAAAAAAGAGGGATAGCTGGGTCAAATGGTGGTTCCATTCCCAGTTTTCCAAGGAATCTCTATCCTGCTTTCCATTTTGGCTGCACCAATTTGCAATCCCAACAGCAGTGTATGAGTGCACCTTTTCCCCCACATCCTCATCAACACTTATTGTTGTTTGTATGCATAATAGCTGCCATTCTAACTGGAGTGAGATGATATCTTTGAGTAGTTTCGATTTGCATTTCTCTAATTGCTGGAGATGATGATCATTTTTTTTATGTATTTGTTTATTGATTGTATATCCTCTTCTGAGAAGTGTCTGTTCAAGTCCCATTTATTGATTGGGCTATTTGGTTTTTTAGTGCTTAGCTTCTTGAGTTCTTTATATACCCTAGAGATTAGTGCTCTATCTGATGTGTGAGAGGTAAAAATTTGCTCCCAGGATGTAGGCTCTCTTAAACCTCACAGATTATTTCCTTTGTTGAGAAGAAACTTTTTAGTTTAGTCCATCCCATTTATTGATTCTTGATTTTAATTCTTGTGCTATAGGAGTCTTATTAAGGAAGTTGGGGCCTAATCCCACATGATGAAGATTAGGGCCTACTTTTTCTTCTATTAGACAAAGGGCCTCTAGTTTAATTCCTAGGTCCTTGATCCACTTTGAGTTGAGTTTTGTGCATGGTGAGAGATAAGGGTTTAATTTCATTTTGTTGCATATGGATTTCCAGTTTTCCCAGCACCATTTGTTGAAGAGTTTATCTTTTCTCCAATGCATGTTTTTAGTGCCTTTGTCTAATAGAAGTTAGTTGTAATTTTGTGGCTTAGTCTCTGTGTCCTCTATTCTGTGCCATTGGTCTACCAGTTTGTTTTGGTGCCAATACCATGCTGTTTTTGTTACTATTGCTCTATAGTATAGTCTAAGGTCTGGTATAGTGATGCCACCTGCTTCACTCTTCCTGCTAAGGATTGCTTTAGCTTCTCTGGATCTTTTATTTTTCCAGATGAATTTCATGATTGTTTTTTTTTCTATTTTTATGAGGCATGCCATTGGAGTTTTGATCAGAATTGCATTAAATCTGTATGGTGCTTTTGGTAGTATGGTCATTTTGATAATATTAATTCTGCCTATTGAAGAGCAAGGTAGATCTTTCCATCTTCTAAGGCCTTTTTTGCTTTCTTTAGGGTTCTGTAGTTTTAATTGTATAGATCTTTCACCTCTTTCACTAAGTTGATTCCCAAGGATGCCCTCTTTCACCACTTCAATTTAACATAGTTCTTGAAACACTGGCCAGAGCAATTTGACAGATGAACAAAATTAAAGGGATATGTATAGGAAAAGAAGAACTTAAATTAGCACTATTTGCTGATGGTATGATTCTATACCTAGAAGACCCAAAAAGTTCCAATAGAAAACTTCTAGAACTAGTAAATGAATTCAGCAAAGTAGTAGGATATAAAATCAACACCCATAAGTCAAAGCATTTCTGTATATCAGTGACAAATCATCTGACAGGGAAATGAGGAAAACCACCCCATTTACAATAGCCTCTTTTCCTTTCTTTGTTGGAAAAATCCTCAATTAATTTTTTTTATATCTCATTGCCATAATTCTCTATTTCAATCTGTATGAAATCACAGCAATTTATTGAAGCAACAAATTTTTTTTTCTTGATATTTACATATATATTCACAAGAGACAGTTGCAAATGTAGAGGAGTCCCTTGAGTATATTGCATTTGGATCTATAACTAAGGTAAAATGTACCCAGTACATTCTTTTTTTTTAAGATGAATTGTATTTTTAATTAATTTTATTTGTTTTAATTAGTTATACATGACAGTAGAATGCATTTATGCTCTTTGATGTATCATACATAGATGGGATATAATTTCTCATTTTTCTGAGTGTACTTGTTGTAGAATAATATTGGTCATGCAGTCACATATATACATAAAGTAATAATGTCTGTTTCATTCTATTATCTTTCCTATCTCCACATCCCCTTCCCTTCCCTCCCATCACATCCTTCTACCTAATCTAAGGTAACACTATTCTTCTCTACTGTCCCTCACCTTATTGTGAATTAGAATCTACATATTAGAGAGAGAAAACATTCGACCTTTGTTTTTTTTTTTTTTTTTTTTTTGGTATTGGCTTATTTTGCCTAGTGTGATATTATCCAACTCCATCCACTTACTTGCAAATGCCATAATTTCTCTATTCTTTAAAGTCATCGAATAATATTTCACTGAGTATATACCACATTTTCTTTATCCATTCATCTATTGAATGGATAGATGAATGGATAAAGAAAACACCTGGGTTGGTTCCATAGGTTAGCTATTAATTGTGAATTGAGCTGCTATAATCATTGACGTGGCTGCATTGTTATAGTATGCTGTTTTTAAGTCCTTTAGGTATAAACTGAGGAAAGGGATAGCTGAGTCAAATGATGGTTCCATTCCATGTTTTCTGAGGAATCTTCACACTGCTATCCATAGTGGTTGCACCAATTTGCCAGTCCCACCAATGATGTATGAGTGTACCTTTTTTCCCACATCCTCACCAATACTTATTGTTGTTTGTCTTCATAATAGCTGCTATTCTGACTGGAGTGAGATGAAATCTTAGAGTGGTTTTGATTTGCATTGCTAGAGATGTTAAGCACTTTTTCATCTATTTGTTGATCAATTGTATTTCTTCTTCTGTGAAGTATCTGTTTAGTTCCTTAGCCCTCTTATTGTTTGTTTGTTTGTTTTGGTGTTAAGTTTTTTGAGTTCTTTATACACCCTAAAAATCAAAGCTTTATTGGAGGCGCATGTGGTAAAGATTTTCCCCCAATCTGTAGGCTCTCTCCTCACATTATTGATTATTTCATTTGCTGAGAAGAAGCTTTTTAATTTGAATCCATCCTATTTATTGATTCTCGGTTTTATTTCTTGTGCCTTAGGAGTTTTGTTAAGGAAGTCAGATCCTAGGCTGGCATGGTAAAGATTTGGACCTATTTTTTCTTCTTTTAGGTGCAGGGTCTCTATTCTGGTGTCTAAGTCTTTGATCCACTTTGAGTTGATTTTTGTGCAGGGTGAAAGAGAGAGGTTTAATTGCAATTTGCTACATATAGATTTCCAGTTTTGCTAGAACCATTTGTTGAATAGGCTATATTTTCTCCAGTGAATATTTTTGGCACCTTTGTCTAGTATGACATAATCATGTTTGTGTGGGTTTTTCTCTTTGTCTTCTATTCTGTACCATTGGTCTACAATTCTATTTTGGTGCCAATACTATGTCATTTTGTTACTATAGCTCTGTAGTATAGTTTAAGGTCTGGTATTGTGATGCCTCCTGCTTCACTTTTATTGCTAACAATTTCTTTAGCTATTCTGGGTCTCTAATTTTTCCAAATAAATTTTATGAGTGCCTTTTCTATTTCTATGAAGAATGCCACTGGGATTTTAATAGGAATTGCATTAAATCTGTATAATGCTTTTGATAATATGGCCATTTTGATGTTATTAATTCTGCCTATCCAGGAACATGGGAGATCTTTCCATCTTATAAGGTTTTCTTCAATTTCTTTCTTTAGTGTTCTGTAGTTTTCATTGTAGAGGTCTTTTACCTTTTTGTTAGATTAATTCCTAGGGTGTTTTTTTTTTTTTTGAGGCTATTGTGAATGGGGTAGTTTTTCTAATTTCTCTTTCAGTGGATTCATTGCTGATGTATAGGAATGCATTTGATTTATGGGTATTGACTTTATATCCTGCTACTTTGCTGAATTCATTTATTAGTATTTATTAGTTCTAGAATTTTTCTTGTGGAATTTTTGGTTCTTTTAGATATACAATCATATCATTAGCAAATAGTTATAGATTGAGTTCTTCTTTACTTATTTGTATCTCTTTAATTTCTTTCTTTTGTCTAATTATTTTGGATAGAGTTCTAAGGATGATGTTGAATATAAGTGGTGAAAAGTGGCATCCTTATCTTATTCCAGTTTTTAGAGAAGGCTTTCGATTTTTCTCCATTTAGAATGATGCTGGCCTTGGGTTTAGCATCTATAGCTTTCACAATGTTCCTACTACCCCTAGATTTTCTAGTGTTTTGAACATGAAAGAATGTTGTCAAATTATTTTTCTGCATCCATTGAGATAATCATATTATTCTTGTTTTTAATTCTATTAATATGATGAATTATGTTTATTGATTTCCATCTGTTGAACCAACCTTGCATGCCTGGGATGAACCCCATTTATTGTGGTGCACTATGTTTTTAATATGTTTTTGTATGTGATTTGTCAGAATTTTATTGAGAATTTTTGTATGTATGTTCATCAGGGATATTGGAATGAAGTTTTCTTTCCTTGATGTGTCTTTGTCTGGTTTTGGTATCAGGGTGATATTAGCCTCATGGAATAAGTTTGGAAGGGTTTCCTCTTTTTCTATTTCATGAAATATTTTGAGGTGTATGTGTTAATTCTTCTTTGAAAATCTTGTAGAACTTGGCTGAGAATCCATTTGGTCATGGGCTTTTTTTGGTTGGTGGGCTTTTGATGGGATTTTCTATTTCATTACTTGAAATTGATCTGTTTAAATCATGCATGACCTCCACATTCAGTTTGGGTAGGTCATACATCTCTAAAAATTTGTCAATATCTTTGATATTTTCTATTTTATTGGAATATATAATCTTCTTGACTGTACCCTTGTGGCAAAACATCTAAAGAAATTTAAGAATTGTCATTAGTGTTATTTTCCTATATTTCTTTTACAGAATGTATGAAAGAGCTGCCTGGTACAGATAACTATACAAAAATTCTTATTGTGCAACCATATTATGGAGATTTCTAGAAGTAGGGGGTGATAAAAGTACTGAAGGTCAGAAAGCATATGATCTCTGCCTTCTATTAAGTGTTTTTTTAATATTAAAATACATTGAATTATTTTGAAATTGATTTGACAAAATAGACTGTGTATCATCTCTTCATAAAAATTAAAGCAATTTAAACCAATTACTTTTGTTGCTTATCTTATGAATAACATTCTGAATAATATTTTATAACATGAGTGTGTGCCTATGTGCTTGTGTTGAGACCATATCATGGAAAAAAAATTGTCGAGCAAAGAAGATGATGAGGGATCCGCACACAGATAAGATATGCTTCTAAAGAGGTGCAGTAGTTTTGTTTGCTTTTAGTAGTTTCTTAGTGATTTCTAGGTAATGGTCTATTTGGAATAAGTAGGAATTGAGAAGTCATATTCAGGCCCTAGTTTTCATTCAAGAAGTGGCTTTTTATCATATGTTCTAATGGATAAAGTTTTTACCTCTAGGAATCTGTAGAGAAGAATTTTGAAGCTTATACAACAAAGGATAAAATATAGGAAAATAAGAAATACATATTATCATTATCTTTCATAGGCAGGACAAAGGAGTATTAAATTTTATGTGTCACCTGTAATTTTCTTTACATGATCTACAGTACTATTTTGTTCTTTGATAACTTCCTTCTTATTCAAGTTGTTCTCTTATCTTTTATAGTTAACCTAGAGAAGGGCCTTACCTTTGTTGTCCCAAAGCAACATTATTTTATATTATTATGTTACAAATATTAGAGCAATGTCTACAACAATTTCTACTGAAATACATTTTGTAACATCCATAGTCTAATACTTAGAACATTCTAAGAAAAAATCATTTATGAATTATGCTAAACTATGTTGGATATTAGAGGTAGAATGAGTCCAGAGAAAAATAAACAGCCCTCAAGATAGAGGGCAGGAGGACGGTGAAATGATGAGAACAGTTGACTCCCATGTCTTTTGTTCATATAGGACAGAGATGTGAATCTTTCTCTCACTAACAACTTTGGTGCCATTATAATTGGTAAAATGTAAAATTCAAAACGTTAAACTCACATATTTGTAAGTGCTATTCAGTCTGTATATTATATATTTTCAAAAATAAGATTAAAATGAGGGTATTCACAGAATTAAGGCTTTACTATATGTTTTAAGTTCATAAGCTTGAAGCTTGATCATTATATTGGAAAGATATGGATGATATCATTTACTGTCTGAATTTAATTTTATTTTAATGATATTACCATTGGGGTTGTTGTACATGTGAGTGTAACATTATATTTCAGAAGTATTAATATTGGTAAATTCTTACATTCCAAATCTAAATATCCTGTAGATGCACTGTACATAAAAAGAAGTCCTCATTTCAACTATAATTGGAAAAAAAATAAACATCCAGCTGACAGGCTTAGTATCTGTTAAGAGAAAGATGAGACTGACAGATTATGGGATATTTTACTCTCATTCCCATGGCATTAAAATTATTTTAGCACTTGAACATGTGAAGAATTATTGACCCTCCCATAAATAATATATATGTATATATATTTATTTAAGATATATATATATATATATATATATATATATATATATATACATATACATTTATATATTTAAGATATATATTAAATTGGTTAGAGAATGTTTAGAAAAATATATTTTTGGTGATTGTATTTCCACTCAAGTATAGTCAATTTTTTTTTAGATCTAGTGGGATTCCAAACCAGAAATATTCTTGTAGACTAAAACTGACTTTTTTCCAAACTAAGAAATGTGCATGTGATTAATAAGCACTACCACAGAAGAGTATATAAGTGCTATTAGGTATTAGGCAAAAGGTAGACATTTGATAAAACATAATATATTCCAAAATATAAATTTCTAGTGTTCTGAATGTAGGGATTCATTTTGGATACATTTGTTCTGATTTTTCAAAATAGATTACCTTGTTACAATGGCAGTGAGCCAAACAGAGTGATAGTAGGTAGAAGCCAGACAAATCACTCACTCAATTTTTCTTTTACAAAATTGCAGGCAAACACTCTTTAATTTAAATTTGCATTTTGTTTTGGATAAGCTCTGCAAAGGAAAGTCTGATTGGAAATTACAAAGGGAAATACAATATTCAGCTGTTGAGATTTAAAAATATGACAACTGAATTAAAATATTAGTGTAAAGTGCTTTATTTATTCTTGAAAATTACTACTAGGTTGTAAGAGGGTTGTATATATTCATTTCAATATATTGTTAGGTTTAGTTCTGAAGTAATCTTTCAAGTAATTCACACTCTTTTCCAAATAGATTAGTGATATTTAGCCCCTACTTTGTTATTTAAGATATGTCTAAATATAACCACAAAATAATTTACTGTTTAATTTAGTCAAAGATCATAGAATTCTAGGATTAGAAGGAAATTTAGTTTTCTCTCCCGTTCTTTTATTTTATCATTCAAAATAAAATTTTAAAATATATTTAATATCAGGGAAATAAAATGTTCTCTTTCTCATGAATCACAACTGTTCTTTGATTCCCATAATCCAAGTCATAATTAGAAATTACAAATCCAAAGGGGAAAAACATTGAACTAAAAATTCAAAAATCAGAAAATTGAAACAATACACCAATGTTGAAGACAAAAAAATCACAATGATTTTACAGCCAATACAAGATTAAGTGAAAAAAAAAAAGCAGCACAAATTGGAGAACTGCTATTTCCTTAAATTTAGGGCTTTTCTTGCATTACTTGTTTAAAATAAACAATAAGTTATAAGTTAATTAGCATTATTTAGTTTCCTTTTGTTAGTGGTATGAATTAATGTTTTATTTTCTCATCAATGGAATTTTTACTTTTATAAATTATCATGATCCTCATTTTATAGAAAGGAAACACAAGCCAAAAAGGCTAAATACTGCAGTCCAGATCAAACCCAGGCAGTATAACCTACCACTCACTGTGATACTCTCTTTCTTTGGGACGTACAGATAAACTCTTCATAAGTATAGACAGAAATATTCACTGGATGCTCAAATTCTTTGGTGACCTTCAGACTTCAATTTGTAATGATGATTCCAGAAGGTATATAATAACCAAATAGTTTAAAGTAATTATTTGTATTTTATTCAATTATTCAGGTGGTCTTTTCTGAGTTGCAGCCCTTAAATAATTGTTTTTTGTTCCCTTAGATGCTTAGTACATTAAAACCTTAAAATCTTTGAAAAGATTGGAACTTTGAGTATTTTTCATTTTTAGCACCTAAATTAAAGAAATCATTTCTCAAAGAAGTCTATTAAAAAAAAAAACTGTGTTTTCTTTAGTCAAATATCACAACATCCATACTTACCACAGAGAGGGGACATCTGGAATGTTTTGTTCAGTTGATGTTTTAAAAAGTACTAAATTGTTAATAAAGTTCCACTAGTTATGCTGTACTTCAAGGAAATGATGTGGCACTTATAATATGCTTTTAATGCATTCTTTCCTTAAAAAGTAATCCACATGTATAACTAATTAGAACAAATTAAAAAACACTATTGAAAGAAATTGAAAATGACAATAATAAACATAAAGATAACCCATCCTCAAAAAAAAAAAATAATCAAAGGTAGCATGTCCCTCTAAGGTTAAAAATGTTGTTAGGAAGGAGACTGGCATACCTGGAAGTTAGTCAGGGGTCAGATGCAGGCCTCCTGAGGAAGCTGTCTGCTATGACGCATCCCTAATCACTCTGTGAGTGCTGGCTTCACTCTTCAGTTATAACCCTCTCAATCCCTCGGTCTCAGCAGCTCTTCACCAAGTTTATATTGTTGAGAATGCATTGAGCCATTCATCACAGAAGAAAAAAAGAAGCAACAAGGCAAAAAAAGATGAAGAGGTGGGGATGCAGTATGGGGGTAGGAAAGATGGTGGAATGAGATAAACATCATTACCCTAGGTACAGGTATGATGGTACAAATGTGTGACCCTACTTCATGTACAACCAGAGAAATGAAAACGTGTGCTTCATTTGTGTATATTGAATCAAAGAGCATTCTGCTATCATGTATAACTGATTAGAACAAATTTTAAAAATAGTTAAAAAAAAAAAAAGATCAACCAGACAGAAAACCTACCCTCAAAGACTTTAAACTTTGAGAGGCAAGATAAGTGAGTAGTGTCCATCTTTGGCGGGGGGAGGTGTTCGGGGAACACAACTTGAAGGAAGAAGAGATTATATTTATTTGAGAGGAAAGTAGAGAAACCTACACAATTTCATATGGGCAGCATTTAAAAGATAAATATAATTTGGATCTTAAGATAGTTCCCTTACTAGGTCAGCAAGTCTATTAAAGTCCTCCCTTTAACCTCATGAAAAGCCTATAAATTATATATTTAGCTGAGCTTTGAGACTTGAAGAATTTTTCCAGAAATTTCTTTCTATCCACTTTTTAAAGATTATTTATTTTCTTATAATTTTACCTTTTAATCTGCTTATTGTTAATTAATCTTTCCATCTATGCTTAGCCTACTTGGATAAATAACTAATTGATTGGTTTGCTTGAACTTTATTCATTAATTCAATTAATATTAATTGACTATTGTATTGATAATTCACTGTTATAGGGACTGTACATAATGTCTTCTTAGAGTTTGCACTCTCTGACATTCAATAGTGTTGAGGAATGTCTTTCAATTATGAAATTGATTTAACTGTTTCTAAAGTTATTTAATTTAGCTCCATATCTACAACCCCAAGTGAAATTCTGTCAGTTTCCCATGTACAACCCAAATAGTTGATTTACTGTACTACAGCATTAGTGGAGGAAAATGATCAATACTGAAAGCCGTAGAAAGAGAACACTCTATGCAACAAAGCAGAGTGGCTGGGACACATTCAGGATGGAGGGTCAGTGCTTAACTGTTATGTGTAGTAAAAATCTGAGTAGTGAAAAGAAATTTAGGACACAGCTCTTTGACTGACAGGAAACAATGTCAGGTTAAGTGAGAGAAAGGCTTAAATCCTTCAGGCTATTAGAGAAGAATAAGCAAGAAATGTTTAATGTCGAACAGAAAATATTTCACTGGGATATTTGCAAGAAGATCTGGAACTTCTAGGACAAGGTATAAAATATTTTCAAGTGGATCCTGCTAAGGGGACCTTCCACAGAATGAAATCTCAGCTTCTGTAATGATGGGAAGGCTTCTAACAGCCCAGGAAAAAATAGGTGAGCCATTAACTATCCAAATATTCAAATAGCCCAAACTTCATAAACAGTTGTGATGTGGAGTCACTGTTATATGTGAAGGTAGCTGTCAGGTGTGACAATTTAGACAAGTAGAAAAATTTGCTAACGAGAATTAGGTAAAAAATGCCTAAAGATGTCAAGAAATGAGGTGTTATAACGTGACTTGAGTATTGGAGAGAGAGGCCTTTACTGGTATTGTTCTATCTTTATGCTTGTCTGCATATCTAATGTCTCCTCAGATACTACCACTTCCACTAGATCATTCATTCAGCTCAGATTGGATTACATTGTCAAGGTCTTTTGTCTATATCACATCATTGTGCACTTCTATATATACATCTGTATATTCATTTTATATATACATCTATATATACATCTACATCTTTCTTCCAGATATGCCACTGAGCCTGCACTTATTCTATCAACTTGTCGAGTGCTTAGAATAGGGTAAAATTCCAAACAGACAAAAGAAAGAGACTTAGTGACTGATGAGTTTGTGTTCATCTATATACTAATTCTCAAAAAGTCACTTTTGTGTCATGGCCTTCAGAGGAGTGGAAACCACAAAAAAGTCATGATTAAAGGAGCTGAAGCCTACAGAACTCAGTGACCAGCAAGAGATACTTATAGCAAATGCCACAGGAATAACAAGTGGTGTGATGGCCCAGGGCCAACTGGAAAAAAGATATTCGCCAAGGTGGAATGTGCGCTCTTCATTCCTTCCTAAACACCTGCACTAGCCTAATTTGATATGTTTAATTCAGCAGAATGGGGCACTTAGCAGGCCACAGTTTTGGACAGAATCCAACATCCATGGCTCCATTAATCTCTAATCAAGGAGGATGAAATAAGAAGGAAAGAGGGTGGGTGGTACCTTTTTCTGGGATGCCAAAGAGTCCAAAGAAAATGCATATTTGGTAAACAACAACAGTTGAGAGCAAATTATTTGTACTAATTAAACCTGTAGTTCTGACAACTGTTTAATATTAAATCAGGTAATGCAATATTAAGAAGGGAAGTTTAAAGCTTTGGAAGAAGGCCAAATACTTGAAAGGGTAAAAGAGAGAAACTTAACATTTGTGTAGTTTAAGACAGTATAAAAAGAACTCTCACAAACATTGTCTTCCTTGAGAGCCACAACAATGCTATGAAGCTGTTAGATTTTTAACATCTGTCTCATTGCATGTTTATTTTTTTTTCTCCACAGAAGCAAGTTATGGCAAATTTAATCACAGGAATAATAACATCAGCTCCTATTTAGCAAATTCCATGATGACTGCACCAAAAACCCATGTGTGATGAGGCTGTATTTCAAACAAACACCTTCTGTAACAAATGCTAAAAGCATTTTCTAAAGGATTAATCTCTTATAATGACCAAGACTTTAAACTTTACATTCAAAAACACTCTCCTGAGAAAACTAATTACATGGTTAAATAGAATAGAATATGATAGTATAGGAATTATTTATTTGGTTTCTTTAAGGTAGCATTTTACATTTTCTTCTGAAACCTAAACATATTAAAATAATTAAAGGTAAGTTAAAGGGGATCATCATGAACAAGATAGTAGTAGCAATAAACAGCACAAGTTGAGACTAAGGACAGTAAAATAAAGAAATCACATGTCAGTGCAAACACACATAAGTGTAAATATTACAGAACATAGGATATTGTGTCTTTTTTGACACAAATAGCTTGTAAGCATGCTATTTATATGTATACATTATCTCATCACACTTTGAAATAATTTGATAATGCAATGACTCCAAATCACCAATCAAAGCTGAAAGTGAATTTAGAAACTTCTAATTAAAATAAATCAGGTAATTGTTTTGCATTCTTTGAGATTTATATTTTATAAAGAATATCAATATATATTTATATAAATATATATTTTATATTTATATATATTATAAAGAATATATTTATATTCTTTATAATATATATATTTTATAAAGAATATAAATATATATTTATATTCTTTGAGATTTTCATCTCAAAGAATACCAGCAGCAGAAACAACAAAATTATGTCTTTGATGGGCTCAGAGCCCCATACGATAGGTAACTGATGTCTAATTTATTCCAAATTAATGTTTGCTGTATTAAGAAACTGCATAATGACTTACAAATAGAAGTATATTTAAGCAATATCAATATTCTATAAAAATAGTAAACTTTGAGAATATAAAAAATGGTTTCAGCACTGATAATGTGATAGGATAAACAGCCTATGCTGTCACACTAGAAGCTCTGCATAATTCTGCCCAGCTTTAAGAGAAACTGCCCGTGCCACCCAGCTAGGAGCATCCTAGCAACCCAATGGTCCTTTCTGCTATATTCCTGTTCAGGAAGAAAATTCCTCTATGTTTTTGTTTTTGTTTTTTTAAATTTCAAAATGTTTTGTTTTGTGTGTGTATTTATGTATGTGTGTGTGTGTGTGTGTAAACATGTGTGTATGTGATTTATTTGACACATTGCTCTTGAGTTCTCAGCCCTGGACTACATGCCATTCATTTATTCATTCATTCATTCAAACATAGGTTTCAAGTGCCATGTATGGCTGAGGGATGTGACAGATGCAGTGTGATTAAAAGTGAAATGAGATTTTGACTGAGACTCCCAGGCCTGTCTTCTACATACAACACAAATGTATTCCTTTAAACTTATTAACACTACCCTAGAATCAATAAGCTTAAAAGATACACAAAGGGGTGGCATTATTTTATGAGTCTTCTTAGAATTAAGTCAGAAGAATAACAATAATAATAATACAAGACACTGTATATAGGATCTTCAGTGATATTTTAATTGGTACATGTTGTAGCATTAGATGGAACAGTAGGTGCCAATAGAACTTTCCGCTTAACCAGAAGAGGGAGGATGAGAGCAATGAGAAATGGAATTTCGGACATATGAGGGACACAGAATAGGAAGGAAAGAGAAATAGATGGCCCCAAAGATACACTCTGTCAGCTTTCATTCATTTAGGAACTTGAGCTCTGGAAAATGCATAACTATAACTTAATTGTTTCACATTTGACTGGATAGGCCATGAAGCTTGGTGAATGGGAGCACAGTCTTTCTCAACTTAAAAAGTTTTATGGAATACTGGAAGAACATAACTTCAGAAACAAACCTGGACTTAAACCCTGGTTGCACTCCTTTTGAAATCAATATATTTGGATGTTTTGTTTTCATTTAAAAGTCAGCCACACCATGCCAGTTATAAGAGCTAATATTTGTGGATACATCTGACACAACACACAGTTCAAGAAATCTTTTTTTAATGTTTTTTTCCTGGTACCAGGGATTGAACCTAGAAGTGCTTAACCACTGAACCACATCCACAGCCCTTTTGTTTATATTTTATTTAGAGACAGGGTGTCATTAAGATGGTTAGGGCCTTCCTAAATTGCTGAGGCTGACTTTGAACTCATGATCATCCTGCCTCAGCCTCTCAAACCACTGGGATTACAGTCATGTGCCATCACGCCTGGCTTTAAGGAATCCTAAATGAACCAATTTATTCTTTCATGCAGCAACCCTATGAAGTAGTTAATATCACCAATCCTACTTACAAATGAAGAAACTAAGTCATAATAATTTTAAATAACTTGCCTAAGAGCACCCAGCTAGGAAGTATCAGGACAAACTACTGTACCAGGAACACCGACTCCAAAGCTCTCGTTCCAGCCCCCTCACTGGTTTATCTACTAGAGCAATAAGGCGACATCACTGCATACCTAGTTCCATGGCTAAAATTCAAAACCTGACAACACCAATCCTTACAAAGATGCGGAAAAACAGAAATTCCTATTTATTGCTGGTAAAAATGCAAAGGGCTACCCCTACTTTGGAAGAGATGTTGATAATTTTTTTTATAAAGCTAAACATAAGCTTACCATAAAATCTGGAAATCACATTCTAGGTATTTACCCAAATAATTTGAAAACTTAGGTTCATACCATGAATGTTTGTAACAGCTTTACTCATAATTGTCACATGTTAGAAGTAATTAAGACATCTTTTAATAAGTTAATAGATAAGCATACTGTGGTGTCACAAGCCATCCATGGGCTGTGTATGTGACCTATATTGCACATCATAGCCATATGAGGGGATAGGCCTGGCATTGCAGGCTTCCTGTCAGGGAGAAATTGCATGATACAGGTGTGCCTCCCCCTCAAGCTCTTCCTAAGATCCCACACAGCACCTGAGATGGGTATGACTTTCCAAGATGTCAATCAATCTGCTGACCACAAGACATTAGGAAGCAAGACTCCACCTTTGAAACCTTATTCCCTTCCTTATTTGGTGAAGAACAATAGGGCACGTCACATCAGAGAAATAGAAATCTATGATGGAGAAAAGGAAACCTAACTTGCAGACTGATGCTCTCTTCCTGGTCTTGGGGCTGCACATGGCTAAGATGGTGCCTGGCAATCAGCCAGAAGGCGTTACCATGGGTTGTGACGAAAAATCAGACCACCTTTAGGATAGCCTCAGAACCTTTCCACCCTCGTGGACAGCTTGTGTCTCCCCTTACTGCCTGTAGAATAGGTGTACACATGAACTCTCCTCACCCTGCAGACCTTTATCCTGATTGGCTCCTGTGTCTTATATTAGCTGTAAGTGCTTCCTCAATAAACTGAGATCCTGCTTTGACTGGTCTCCCTGACGCCTCTGATTGTCCTCCAGCGAGGGAGGGCTGGGTGTGGGCGGCCAGTCGGCCCTTTCCTTTCTTGGCTCGTCCTGGCCCGGGTGTGTTCTCCCTATCTCTCCTGCAGGATGGGAGTGAACGAGGACTAAAAACCCCGACAAAGAACATTCTATCCAAACTTCTTTGTTAGTCCCCTTATAAAAATAGAAATTCTTTGTGTATGGTGAGAGATAGGGGTTTAACTTTATTTTGTTGCATATGGATATCCAGTTTTACCAGCACCATTTTTTTTCAGACATATTTTTTCTCCAGTGCATGTTCTTGGCACCTTTGTAGATAATTGTAGTTTTGTGGTTTAGTCTCTGTGTCCTCTATTCTGTACCATTGGTCTACCAGTATGTTTGGGTGCCAATACCATGCTGTTTTTGTTACTATTGCTCTGTAGTATAGCTTAAGGTCTGGTATAGTGATGCCACCTGCTTCACTCTTTCTGCTAAGGATTGTTTTAGCTATTCTGGGTCTCTTATTTTTTCAGATAAATGTTTCCAATTTTATGATTGCTTTTTCTATTTCTATGAGGCATGCCACTGGAATTTTGATCAGAATTTCATTAAATCTGTATAGTGATTTTGGTAGGATGGTCATTTTGATAATATTAATTCTACCTATAAAAGAGCAAGGTAGATCGTTCCATCTTCTAAGGTCTTCTTTGATTTCTTTCTTTAGGGTTCTGTAAACCCCTATCTCTCACCATGCACAAAACTCAACTCAAAATGGATCAAGGACTTAGGAATACAACAAGAGACCCTGCATCTAATAGAAAAAAAAAATAGGCCCTAATCCCCATCATGTGGGATTAGGCTCCAACTTTCTTAATAAGACTCCTGTGGCACAAGAATTAAAATCAAGAATCAATAAATGGGATGGACTCAAACTAAAAAGCTTTCTTCTCAGCAAAAGAAACAATCTGTGAGGTGAATAGAGAGCCTACATTTTGGGAGGAAATCTTTATCCCTCACACATTAGATAGAGCACTAGTCTCTAGGGCATATAAAGAACTCAAAAAACTAACACCAAAAAAACCAAATAACCCAATCAATAAATGGGCCAAGGACTGAAGAGACACTTCTCAGAAGATAATGTACAATCAATCAACAAACACATAAAAAAAATGTTCATCATCACTAGCAATTACAGAAATGCAAATTAAAACCACTCTAAGGTTTCATCTCACTCCAATCAGAATGGCAGCTATTATGCATACAAACAACAATAAGTGTTGGTGAGGATGTGGGGGAAAAGGCACACTCATACACTGCTGCTGGGACTGCAAATCCATGTAGCCAATATGGAAAGCAGTATGGAGATTTCTTGGAAAATTGGGAATGGAACCACCATTTGACCCAGCTGTTCCCCTCCTTGGTCTATACACAAAGGGCTTAAAAACAGCATACTACAGGGACACAGCCACATCAGTGTTTATAGCAGCAAAATTCACAATAGCTAAACTGTGGAGCCAACCTAGATACCCTTCAGTGGATGAATGGATAAAAAAAGATGTGTGGCACATACACACAATGGAATATTACTCAGCAATAAAAGAGAATAAAATCATGGCATTTGAAGGTAAATGGATGGAGTTAGAGAAGATAATGCTAAGTGAAGTTAGCCAATCACAAAAAAGCAAATGCCAAATGTTTTCTTTGGAATAAGGAGGCTGATTCATAGTGGGATAGGGAGCAGAAGCATGGAAGTAATAGACTAACTCTAGATAAGGCAAAGGGGTTGGAGGGGAAGGGAGGGTGTATGGGGTAATTAATGATGATGGAATGTGATGATCATTACTATCCAAAGTACAGGTATGAAGACACGAATTGGTGTGAATTTACTACATATACAACCAGAGATATGAAAACTTGTGCTCTATATATGTAAAAAAATCTTAATGCATTCTGTTGTCGTATATAATTTTTTAAACAATACATTAAAAAATAGAAATTGGGCTGGGGATGTGGCTCAAGTGGTAACGCACTCGCCTGGCATGCGTGGTGCACTGGGTTCAATCCTCAGTACCACATAAAATAAAATAAAGATGTTTCGTCCACCAAAAACTGAAAAATAAATGTTAAAAATTCTCTCTCTCTCTTCTCTCTCTCTTTTTTAAAAAATGTAGAAATAAAAATAAAACTAAAAATAAAGAGATTCTATGTGCAAGCTCTCATTCCAGCACTCCTTTTCTAGTGTGGGAGCTGGCCCTTGAGGTCAAAGAGCTGTCTTACCCTCAGTATGCAAATTACTTCTGTGCCCTGTGCTCTTTTTTTTTTTGCCATTTTCTTAGCTTAATGTTGCATGCAGCTCTTTTAAACACAGTTCATCTCATCTACGTGGGTCGCTGGCAAGTCTATGGTACAGCCAATGAAATATTACTCACCTCTGAAAGGAAGTCAATCCTTAAGCCACTGAAAGACATAGAGAAATCCTTATTTTTTTAATTTATTTTGAGACAGGGCCTTACTAAATTGCTAAGACTGACTTCAAACTTGCAATTCTTCTGCCTCAACCTCCCAATTGCTGGGATTATAGGTATGTGCCACCATACTCAGTACTAGAGGAATCCTAAATTAGAGAAATGATAAGTGAAAGAAACCAATATAAAAGGACAGCAGAGTATGCAATTCCAATTATATGGCATTCTGGGAAATATAAAACTTACAGTAAGTGGAAAGAACTGAGAATTCTAAGGGTTGGTGTGAAGGGTAGAGGGAAGAAGAGGTAGCATGTGGGCAATGTCATTGGAATGGTGGATACAGGACATTATGCATTTGTCAAAGCACATAGAATGTGCAATGTGAAGTGTGAAGCTTGATGTAAACTAGAGACTTTAGTAAATAATAATGTACTAGACGTAATTAATTTCATTTTAACAAATGTGTGAGTGTGCTGAATAGAGAGGATTTAAATGGAAACCCTCTTTACTTACTGAGTAATTTTTCTGTAACCTCAAATTCTCTAAAAAGTAATGTCTATTAATATTGGAAGCCTGAAAGAAAAGTCCATCTTGTGTTTTGAGGAGTAATTGAAATAATGCTGTGCAAATGACTGAACCTGATGCCTTGCAAATATTTCAGGGTAGGCAGCCTAAAAAACCACTCCACATTTTAATAATCACCCCAGAAGGTAATCTGAGACTTTAAAAAATCTTCCTCAAGTGCATATTTACCAATTCCCACCAACAAAGGAAGCTGTGTTTCTTACAAAAATTAAAGAAAATCCCCTAAAGGCATTTTGATTATTAGATATAAAGCACATTTCAAATTTCAAAAGCTGAGGAGATTTTTTTTCTTCAGGTCAAATTTGTCTTCATGACACACTCTCACTAATTGTTTTTTCAGTGGTCCAGCTGCGTTTACACAGATGGTGATCCTTCCTAGAGCTAACAGCACTTTATCCAAATGGTGATCCTTCCTAGAGCTAACAGCACTTTATCCAAAAAAGAAAAAAAAAACTACATTTATTTTGCACTTAGCAAGATTTTGTCTCCAACAACAGTGTAATTCTTGGAAAGAAAGCATCTAAGAGATTCATTGAATGAATCTTCTTTTCAAATAAGATCATAGGCAAATGGAATATGGAAGTAATCAATTATATTCTTGCAGCATTATATTGATCCAGCTTTCTAGGGTTTGTAGCATTGTTCAGTTGTGTTAGAAAGACAGTGAAATTGGACTTTTTATTTTATTTTATCTTATTTTAGTGGTTTTAGAGTTTGAATCCAGAGGCCCTCTACCACTAAGTTAAATCCCCAGAACTTTTTATTTATTTATTACTTTATATTTTCCATTTGTGCTTACTTTTTTTTAATTAAGTGATTTTTATTATCATATATTTTTATTTTTATTTTTGTCAAGGTCTCGCTAAATTGTCTACAGTAGCCTTGAACTTGAAATCCTCCTACCTTAGCCTCCCAAGTTGCTCAGATTACAGGCAAGTGCACTGAACAATGGGCAGAATTAGATATTTTAGTAAAATAAATAAGTCAATCAATATTGCATGTAGTATGTGATCAATAAAGTCATTTATTAATCAAAGACTGAACTTAAAAAATATTTACCCTTTAGTTATTTAGACCCTATAAAGATTTTTGTAAATGAAGAAATAATGTTTTCAAAAAACTAAAGTCTAAAGAGTATAGAAGGAAGCAAAAATTAACAGACTTTAAAATTGTATTTTATTTTTTCTTCTCTTGGTACAGCTTGCTATTTAATGAATTTGTATTTAGTGTCACCATATTTTGGATGTTAAGTATGGGGATACTTACTACTATAAGTAAAATTAGGTATATTTGAGGCCTGGAAGCAATTATTTCATTCAGAAGAGAGTACCTGGCCACACAGTTAAGAACAAAAGGAACTTCAGAATTGAGAACTGAGTACCTGGATTATCCACAATCATCTGTCTTCTTCATGTGATAAGTATGACCTTAGTCCATTATTCTTTCCAGGGATGAGCTCTGTTCAGAGAGAGTCATACCTGGATGTTGAAATTAACATTTACAATATCCTTCAAGGAAAAAAAAAAGACAGATTATTAGGATGAACAGGAAATAGCACAATTCCTGAAATTCAGAACAAAGAAAAAATTGCCACAACAATTCTAATAAGAGCGCATGAAATTTTATTCATGAAAATCATCCTAGGTAAACAAGGCAAAAATATTCATAGAGTTGCTAAAGTAATTTAGATTAAGAAATGGATGGTGTTGGAAAAGATAATGCTAAGTGAAGTCAGCCAATTCCCAAAAAAACAAATGTTGAATGTTTTCTCTGATATAAGGAGGTTGACTCATAGTGGGGTAGGAAGGGAGAGCATTGGAAGATTAGATTAATTCTAGATAGGGAAGAGGGGTGGGAGGGAAAGGGAAGGGAAGGGGATTAGCAAGGATGGTGGAATGTGATGGTCATTATACAAAGTACATGTATGAAGACTCAAATTGGGTGTCAACAGACCTTATATGCAAACAGGGATATGAAAAAAATGTGGTATATATGAGTATTAAGAATTGTAATGCAAAAGTACATGTATAATGGCATAAATTGATGTGAACATACTTTATATACAGAGATACAAAAAATTGTGCTCTATATGTATAATAAGAATTGTAATGCATTCCACTGTTGTCGTGTATTTAAAAAATAATAATAAAAATTTTTTAAAAAAGAAATTATATGTGGAGCCAGAATTAAGTGGTGGGTGTAGTTTTCTGGTGTAGCTTTCTCATGATCTAGCTTAGCTCATATTTGGATTTTAGAGAATTAAGAGTACCTCTAAGAGTATCTCAAATTGAAGGTTATAATCCCATTTTCATTCTTCCTTTCTATTTTTTTTTTTGTGTGTGTATGTGGTTTGAGGGGGCGTTGTTTTTGAAGTAGATGAGGAAAAGGTCAGTCGTTATTCTTGCACATTTTAGAATTTAAGAAAAACTGTGGTCTCTCGATTTTAAGATGATTTCAGGGATTTCAGAAATCTCTGAAATATCCATGAACCTTCAAAGAAATACAACCCTAAATTTTGTATAACATATTCTTCAATTGATATCTACTAATATATACACAATTGTATATATGTTTATATATGTGTGTGTTTACATATATCTATGTGTGTGTGTGTGTGTGTTTAAAAACACACTACTGTTTCTTAATTGTGATTGTAGAAGTAATAGCTTTCTATGAACTCGAGATTCCTAAGTCACAAACACCTAGTCCATCCTGAACTCTTAAAGTTGTCGACTTCACAACATGGTGAGTATGTGAATATTCAACCTCATGCATAAGCAACTAGTTGAGGTTGCTGGGGTCTGTAATGAACAAAAGTAGAGCTTGTATAGAATTATAAGGTAAACTGGCATCTGAACAAACTTGATAATGACCTAGTTTTCTTAAACTTCAAAAAAGTATTTTGCATGAAAGTTGAATATATCTACATCTATCTCCGTACATACAAGATTTTGGGTAACATTTTCCATCACTTATTTGAGGAAATGTTAAAGTGTACCAATTTGTTGGAACATGACATATACTTACTTTCAGTCTACACAATTACCATCTATGGATACATTTTTCTACTTGAAAGGTTGGGAATTAGCCAAAGTGGTACTGGAACAGCATGCATACTGGGCATAAAAACAAAGTTTTGATCTAAATTATTGTTGTTGTTTTTTTTCTGTTGCTGGAAAATGATTTATAATATGCTCCCATGGCCCAGTTCCTGGAAAAAATGTAAACAAAAACTGTGATACGCAAACACAGTTGAAAAAAACAAAAGATTTCTGTATCCTGGAGCCTATTTATCAAAAAAGTATCCCATGTTTAATTTTTACAAATAACATAGAAAAAGAGTAGGAGAAATTACAATGTATTCATTTGAATATATTACCAAATATTTTTATTGTATTAAAGCCTCATAATCTCCAAGAATAATTTTCAATTAAAGTTATCAAGGTTTCTGCAACAATATCATCATAATTACTAAGTAAATATTTTTATCCAAAAAGAAGCTGATATTCTAGACAAACTGATGAATGCCTAGCACTTTCTTCTTCCTATTCAGAGATTAGAAAATTATAGCAAACAGTGTGCATATGGCCCAGCTTCTTTTTTTCCCATGAGTAAGCTTTTTTTTTAATTTTTTTTATTGGTTGTTCACAACATTACAAAGCTCTTGACATATCATATTTCATACATTAGATTGAAGTGGGTTATGAACCCCCAATTTTACCCCAAATGCAGATTGCAGAATCACGTCGGTTACACATCCACAATTTTACATAATGCCCTATTAGTAATTGTTGTATTCTGCTACCTTTCCTTTCCCCTACTATCCCCCCTCCCCTCCCCTCCCATCTTCTCTCTCTACCCCATCTACTGTAATTCATTTCTCTCCTTGTTTATTTTCCCATTCCCCTCACAACCTCTTATATGTAATTTTGTATAGCAATGAGGGTCTCCCTTCATTTCCATGCAATTTCCCTTTTCTCTCCCTTTCCCTCCCATCTCATGTCTCTGTTTAATGTTACTCTTTTCTTCCTACTCTTCCTCCCTGCTCTGTTCATAGTTGCTCTCATTATATCAAAGAAGACATTTGGTATTTGTTTTTTAGGGATTGGCTAGCTTCACTAAGCATAATCTGCTCAAGTGCCATCCATTTCCCTGCAAATTCTATGATTTTGTCATTTTTTATTGCTGCATAGTACTCCATTGTGTATAGATGCCACATTTTTTTTATCCATTCATCTATTGAAGGGCATCTGGGTTGGTTCCACAGTCTAGCTATTGTGAATTGTGCTGCTATGAACATCGATGTGGCAGTATCCCTGTAGCATGCTCTTTTAAGGTCTTCAGGGAATAGTCCAAGAAGGGCAATAGCAGGGTCAAATGGTGGTTCCCTTCCCAGCTTTCCCAGGAATCTCCAAACTGCTTTCCAAATTGGCCGCACCAATTTGCAGTCCCACCAGCAATGTACAAGTGTACCCTTTTATCCACATCCTCGCCAGCACTTGTTGTTTGACTTCATAGTGGCTGCCAATCTTACTGGAGTGAGATGGTATCTTAGGGTGGTTTTGATTTGCATTTCTCTGACTGCTAGAGATGGTGAGCATTTTTTAATGTACTTGTTGATTGATTGTATATCCTCCTCTGAGAAGTGTCTGTTCAGGTCCTTGGCCCATTTGTTGATTGGGTTATTTGTTATCTTATTGTCTAATTTTTTGAGTTCTTTGTATACTCTGGAGGAGTAATGGAATTAGATCTTTATACTTTTTTTAAGTATAAAAAAGTTTTATAACATGAAATTTATGTGAAATTCAAATATTCTCTGTAAATAAGGTTTTTTAGAATCACAGTCACATGCTTTATAGGTATGCTTTCATACAACATAGAATTTTTAATAAAAAAAAACCCACAAAACCTAAAATATTTGCTTGTCCTTTTACAAAAAAAGAAAAATGTTTGCAGATTCTTCTTCATATCAGTTTTTGCTAATCCATTTTAATTCACCTGAAATTGTTTTCATTTTTTCACAATTCTCAAATCTCCCTGCTTACGAATTCTTTACTGATCTTCTTACTCTTTTCACATTTCCCTTTATTCCCATCACTCTTGAATTTTCAGTATTTGGGTGTCTCAAATGCCGAGATATATGCCTTGTTTAATAAACAATCATGTTAATGTATTTGATGTGAATCTTTTATATGCATTGTTGCATTGTTTTGAATATATTTATATTTATGTAATTAAACTTTATAACAATGAGTTTCCCTTGTCAGTATTTTTGACTCCCCCATTTTATTTACACCTAAAAGATCTTTATTTTTAATTTCTTTATAGTTCTTTCTAATAAGCATTTTTGTTTATCATATTTTTATCTATCCATTCTAACACTAACAACCCAGGTTGCTTCCAGCTCCTAGCCCCATAAATAGAACTGGAAGAAATATCCTTTGCACAAGGCCTTTGTAAATTAAAGTGATAACTTATTTGGTTTATGTCCTTGGAGCAAAACTTCTATTTTCATAGACTCTACTTACACTAAATTTGTTCAGGTACCAACAATTTAGCCTCAGTAATGACTACACTGGTGTGTACTCCCACCAGCAGTGAATGAGAATCCCAATAGGAAGGATTTACTTTCTTGAATAAACACAAAGCACAGGCTATAGTGTTTTGTGTTGAGATAATACTGTATTGTGTTGCAGTATGTTGATTTACAATTTTCACAAAGCTGACATTATTTTTATATATTTATATATCACTCAGTGTGTGCACATATGTATTTATTATGTGCAAAATTTATCAGCAACAGATCTTCCCAATACAGGAATTCCATTGTAATTCAATACTTGTCTAGATACTTGTCTAGATAAACAATGTGCCAAATAGAAATAAAATATATTATGTCACCTATCAATATGGATTAAAGATGCAGATGAAATTAAAGTTGTCAGTCAACTGATCTTAAATGATGGATATGAAGCAGGATTATCTGGGTGAGCCCAGTGTAATCACAAGGGTCTTTAAAAATGGAAGATGGAGTCAGGAGAGTCAGAGGCATGGAAGTTGTGATGATGGAGTCAATGGCAAAAAAAAAGTATGATAAAGTTTCAGCCATCCATCCTTGGCTTTGAAGATAAATGGGCCAAACAACAAGGAATAAACTCAAACTTTAGAAAGTGGAAAAGGCACGGAAACATATTGTGCCCATCATATTTAGAAAGATCTGTGGAGGAGCCTCTTGACTAATGGAATAAGTTTCTATAATATATGCAGAAGATCCGGAATGCTTTGACAATGCTGTAACAGCAGAAACAGACACCTTACACTGAAAGGATCAGAGAAAGCATGAAATGAGAAAAGGCTGCTTCCCATAGGACGGGATACAGGCTGATGAAACTACTCAGCCACAATCATGCACTGCCCTTCTTGCCTTGCTAACAAAATAAGTCTTTTCCCAGAGGACAAAGCCAGGGTCCCTGAAGGAATCTCCTTGGGCCCAGAAGAAGAGCTTTGAGTCACTGAGTGTTGTTCCGGGTTTTAAAATTTTATAAAGTTTTCCCTGTTAGATCTTAAAGATTGCTAAAAACTCTGTTTCCCCTTCCAATTTCTCCTTTTCAAATGAGAATATCTGTATATGGTATCCTATACTAGTTACTGATTTGTGTTATGGATATAACTTATTTTCATAGGTCTAATGATGCAGAGGAATTTTGCCTCAGGAAGATTCTTCCAGAGTAACTTCTATATCTGATTTATTATTTAGGTGATGAGATTTGAGACTTTTGAACTGAAATTAAGATGAGATTTTGGACATAGAGTTGATGCTATAATAAGTTGAGACTTTTGAAATGTCATAAATTTATTTTGTCTGTGAGATGGATATGAATTTTTGTGAGCCATTTGGCAGCCTATATAATGAGCTAAATAATGGCCACACCATGTCCTTATTTGAATTCTCAGATTTTGTGAATAAGTTATCCTACATGGTTAAAGAACCTTTGCAGATATAATTAAGTTAAAAATTAGGAGATCTAATTTTATAGTTAAAATTATAGTTAATATATTCAAAAGAATTTATATGAAGGAGGTAGGAGAATCAGAGAAATGAAAGGAAATAAGATAATGGAAGGAGAAGGGTGGTGAGATTAAAGGAAGGGATTATGAGCCAAGAAAATTGAATGATCCTTAGAAATTAACTTATTAAACAAGTTAAGAAAACTGATTCTTTTCATTTTCAGATCCTTCAGAAAGAAACACAGACCTGCTAATATTTTATTTAAGCTCAGTGAAATGTATTTTAAAAGAATGACCCACAGAATTAAAAATGAGAAACTTGTTTTGCTTTATATCCCTAAATGGGCAATTTGTTACCACAGCAAGAGCCAGCTATACAAAAATGGAGTTTATGGTTGTTGTTTTTGGATGCTATGAAAATCTCTTGGATTTCCCCTGAATGAACTGTCTAAAATGGAGGATTACTTGGAGATATCCTGATTTTTCACTTGAAAAGTGCTTTAAGCAGGATCAAATGCAAGCTCAGCTATTATAAAGCTTTCGAGTTGATATGTGTTTCCAACCCTGTGCTGTAAATCATAAGTGAAAGCTGGCAGAGATATCTTAGCATCTGGGAAATGCTACAAATTGTGATAATCTTATAAAAGGTATAGATGGTAAATTTCTGAAGAAATGCTAACATAATCTTATAATCTTAAGAGTCTGACATCTAAAAGAGTTCCTGGAAACTAGTAGTCAACAATATTTATTGAGTATATGTGTGATTGCATCACCTGCTCTTCCCAGAAACTTCAGCCGGTTTTCAGCTTTAAGTGTGTGTCCACTGAGCATCCTCTTATCAGCAATGGCCTTCCTTCCCTGCTCAACTCCTTACTATCCATCCTTTCACTGATTTGCAAACACCTTTAAATCATCTCAGCTGTCATCTCTGTGGAACCCTTTTCTACTTCCCTTTGTGTAACCATGATATCTGATGTGTATCTTTATAATAATAGTAGTAGTTATTATTATTATCAATTCCTGTTTTATCTCCTTGAACACAAGGTGACCTCCTCCCAATGGATAATCTCCATATTAAGGTCTATATCCATAGCAACTATGCACGATGGGTAGAACTCAGAGATTTTTGAATATGTAGATGAATGAATAAATTACTATGTGAAGGAAGTATATATGAATATATATATATATATATATATATATATATATATATAGTATATATGTATATATATTATATAAACAAATAATATATATATATATATATATTATGTGCATGTGTGTATATATATATGCACATACATACACATAATCTTATATATGATTGAAGGAAGCTTATTTCTTGATTCTTCCCCTAATTATTTGCTTCCTATTCACTATTATGGCTATTTAAATGATTCCTTTTTTTCCCCCAAATCCATTGTGTGTGTGTGTGTGTGTGTGTGTGTGTGTGTGTGTGTGTGTTGCTGGGGATTAAACCTAAGGCCTTACACTTCACTCTGTGGTAGAGTTACAACACAGCCCTAATTAAATGTTTCTAGTAAGTTATTCTCTTGAATATAAAATGGTTCAGGAATCCAGTAAAGTAAGTTCTTTTAATGCCTTTGTGAGTTTTTAAAAATTACTTGGCCTATTAAAATGTGTATTTCTCATCTGGAAAAAATAAAATAAAAACAATAGCAGATTTATATTAGATAATGTGTAAATGCTGTTTCTGATTTTATTTTCAAATCCTTGGTGTGTTTAAATCATGGGCCCTATGGGTGGACCAATGGTACAGAATAGAGGACACAGAGACCAATTCACAAAGTTACAACTATCTTATATTTGATAAAGGGGCTAAAAGCATGCAATGGAGGAAGAATAGCATCTTCAACAAATGGTGCTGGGAAAACTGGAAATCCATATGCAACAAAATGAATCTGAATCCCTTTCTCTCACCATGCACAAAAGTTAACTCAAAATGGATCAAGGAGCTTGATATCAAAACAGAGACTCTGCGTCTGATAGAAGAAAAAGTTGGCTCCGATCTACATACTGTGGGGTCGGGCTCCAAATTCCTTAATAGGACACCCATAGCACAAGAGCTAAAAACAAGAATCAACAAATGGGACTCACTCAAACTAAAAAGTTTTTTCTCAGCAAGAGAAACAATAAGAGAGGTAAATAGGGAGACTACATCCTGGGAACAAATTTTTACTCCTCACACTTCAGATAGAGCCCTAATATCCAGAGTATACAAAGAACTCAAAAAATTAAACAATAAGAAAACAAATAACCCAATCAATAAATGGGCCAAGGACCTGAACAGACACTTCTCAGAGGAGGACATACAATCAATCAACAAGTACATGAAAAAATGCTCACCATCTCTAGCAGTCAGAGAAATGCAAATCAAAACCACCCTAAGATACCATCTCACTCCAGTAAGATTGGCAGCCACTATGAAGTCAAACAACAACAAGTGCTGGTGAGGATGTGGAGAAAAGGGTACACTTGTACATTGCTGGTGGGACTGCAAATTGGTGTGGCCAATTTGGAAAGCAGTATGGAGATTCCTTGGAAAGCTGGGAATGAAACCACCATTTGACCCAGCTATTCCCCTTCTCGGACTATTCCCCAAAGACCTTAAAAGAGCGTACTATAGGGATACTGCTACATCGATGTTCATAGCAGCACAATTCACAATAGCTAGAGTGTGGAACCAACCTAGATGCCCTAGATGAATGAATTAAAAAAATGTGGCATTTATACACAATGGAGTATTACTCAGCAGTAAAAAATGACAAAATCATGGCATTTGCAGGGAAATGGATGGCACTAGAGCAGATTATGCTAAGTGAAGCTAGCCAATCCCTAAAAAACAAATGCCAAATATCATCGTTGATATAAGGAGAGCAACTAAGAACAGAGCAGGGAGGAAGAGCATGAGTAGAAGATTAACATTAAACAGGTGGGAGGGAAAAGGAGAGAGAAGGGAAATTGCATGGAAATGGAAGGAGACCTTCATCGTTATACAAAATTACATATAAGAGAAAGTGAGGGGAAAGGGGAAAAAAAAAACAAGGGAGAGAAATGAAGTACAGTAGATGGGGTAGAGAGAAGATGGAAGGGGAGGGGGGATAGTAGAGAATAGGAAAGGCAGCAGAATACAACAGACACTAGTATGGCAGCATGTAAAAACGTGGATGTGTAACCGATGTGATTCTGCAATCTGTATATGGGGGAAAATGGTAGTTCATAATCCACTTGAATAAAATGTATGAAATATGATATGTCAAGAGCTATGTAATGTTTTGAACAACTAATAATAATAAAAATAATAATAATATGCTATCTACTTTTAAAAATAAATCACTTTAATCACAGTGTTCTCATAAAAATATTAGATGAATTTAGTAATATAAAATGTTACTTAAATATGGTAATAATTCTTCCTGAGCACAAGAAATATGTATTGTATTACTAATAAAAACAAAACCAATATAAAAAAATTATGGGCCCTAGAACTAATCCTAGAAACATGTTTCTGCATTCTTGATGATCGGAGCTTATTAAACCAATAAGAATTCAGTACTGACATAAGTAAAAGAGAAGCTACCCACTGATGTTTCTGGCTTTTTTGTTGCAAAACTCTTCAGATATAGCTAGTATCCTAAACCAGCTATATGTCATATTATTTTGATATAAGACAATGTTTACTCAGCATGTACAACTGAGACCATGCTGCAATGATTTCATGATCTGTTACAGTATCCTTAGAGTCTCCATAGTCAGAAACTCCACAAAAACCCCTGGATAGTCATAACCAGATTTCCAAATTTCCATATTTTCTCTTTTCAATATACCAAAATTCATTATTCTTTATTATAGACCACTGGGTTATCATGTGGATGATTTTATGTAAATGTTGATATTTTTAGAACAAAAACTTTTTTCATGAATTTTTTTGAAACATTGAATTTTTTCTTAGGAGATATAAAATGAGTTCTTATATTACTGAAGTTTTACTTTAAACTTGATAAAATATTCAAGCTCTTTATTTCAACTTTTTCTCCAAGTCTGGAAAAAATAACAGATACAAAGTTTCAGCACCTTTCATTTGTGCCAGCCTCAGAATCTCATTTTCAGCTTTCCAGGAGCTATATGTTACATCAGTTTTGAAATCTTGAAATATTTAAGATGGATTGATTATTGATATGTACTATTTGGTATTAATAATGATAGCTATCATTATTATCTTGACATAAAATATAATGTTTTATTTTTACAAAAATAAAATAAGATATAAATTTGTAATTATAACTTTTAGAATATTTAACATTAGCAACCACACAGCACCAGCTGATCAGTAAAGGCCAGATCAGTGATAGTAGGGACTTTCAGATTGGAGGCCCGAGTCACAAGGTGTACAGAATCACTTTTAAACAAATATTATCCTATTTCATAGAGTGGCATGAGTATAAATCTCCTCCATTCTTATTTTTACTGTAACCATAATCCTAATTCATGTGCCTATTTCTCTAAATGGAAACTTTATCAAAAACAATGTGGATCTTCTACAACCAAACCAAGGAATGCTTGACTTGAAAAAAAACTTTTTTGAAAGCCACTTTTTTAAAAAGGAATTAAGATTTCTCATTTATTATGAATAACATTTTATAATTGGTAAGCAGAATTCTCCAAACAAAGTTCTGAATCTCAAATTATTTTGCTAAGATTCTTTGCCCAAAGCTAATGATAAATTTGACAAAATGAAGCAACAAAAATTTACCTTCTCCCTATCTCTTAGTTCCCTGGTTATGTAGTTCTTTCCCATTTCCCCATATCTTTCCAATCTATAATCTATACTTCATTATATTTCTCCCTCCATCTTCCTTTTTCCAGATATCCTACCTTTACTCCTTTCCTAAATTCCCAGAAAATATAGCTGCCTCTAACTGTTTACCTCTTATGTGAACTGGGTTTTCCAAAAAATTCAATTCTGAATTTCAACTACAACTGAACATATATAAATTGAAACTGAACTTCAGTGAAATAAGAGCTAAACTTAGAGAATTCCATAACCTCAGTAAGATGATTATGAAAGAAACGGAATTCTTTTGAATGTTGTGACCCAAAGTTGCCTGCCCTTTTCCAATTTGTGCACATGATTAGTTGGACCAAGGATGTTAAATTCTGAGTTCTAGGCCTTCTCTTCTTTCTTCCATGAAGCTTTGTCACTCCGTTTCCTGCCTTTGCTCCTCTGCTGAAGGCGAGCTATGTTGGCTGAGTCCTTCACTATAGTAAACTATAATAAAGTAACTTCTGTTTATTCTCATTTAAAGGGTCTTTGTTCATGTCCATGCCACTGAGTGTGAAATAGGTGGAAAGACATCTACAATGACAAAACTTAATTCAGAGCCTTGGAGAAAAGAGCTTAGTTTAGCAAACCTTAGAAAAAAGAGCTAGGGAAAGACACCCTATCATTCTACTAGACCTGATGCTTAGAAGAAGAGTTGCACAACATAACCAACATCATGAAAATCCTAAAGATTTTCTATGAGAAAAAAAGGAACTGGTATAAGGAATTTTCCAGAAAACAAAAATAGAGGGAAGCTTCTTTTCAAAGTGATAATAATATATCTAAGAAATTCATCCAACATTATAATTTTATATTTAATCAGCTTATGTTATTTTAGGTATAGAAGTTCAAAGAGGAAATTGGTTTGCCCTTTATTCTTTTTATTTTAATTATTTATTTATTTTTCTGATTTCTTTACATGACAGCAGATTTAATTCAATGCAATTCAATTCACAGTACGTGTATAGAACGCAGTTTTTCATTTCTCTGGTTGTACACAAAATAGAGTCACATTATTCCTGTCTTGATACATGTACCTAGGGTAATAATGTCCACCTCATTACACCATCTTTCCTACCCCCATCACCCTTTCCTTACCCTCCCTCCCCTTTCCCTATCCAAAGTCCCTCAATTCCTCCCATGCTCCCCCACACCCTCACCCTCATTATGGATCAACATCCACTTCTCAGAGAAAATATTCTGCCTTTGGTTTATTGGGATTGGCTTACTTCACTTAGGATGATATTCTCCTTCAACTCCATCCATTTACCTGCAAATTCCATAATTTTATTCTCTTTTAATGTTGAGTAATATTCCATTGTGTGGGTGCTGGAGTTGTGGCTCAGTGGTAGAGCACTTGCCTAGCATGTGTGGGGTGCTAGGTTCGATCCTCAGCACCACATAAAAATAAAATAAAGTTATTGTGTCCAACTACAACTAAAACAAGATATTTTAAAAAATATATTCCATTGTGTATATATAACTCAGTTTCTTTGTCCATTCATCTATTTAAGGTCATCTGGGTTGGTTCGACAGTTTAGCTATCGTGAATTGTCCAGCTATAAACATTGATGTGTCTGTGTTCCTGTAGTATGCTATTTTCAAGTCCTTTGGGTATAGACCGAGGAGAGGGATAGCTGGGTGAAATGGTGGTTCCATTCTCAATGTTCCAAGAAATCTCCATACTGCTTTTGATATTGGCTGCACCAATTTGCTGTCCCACCAGAGTGTACCTTATCCCTGACATCCTCGCCAACACTTATTGTTGTTTGTATTCATAATAGCTGCCATTCTGACTGGAGTGAGATGAAATCTTGGGGTGGTTTTGATTTGCATTTCTCTAATTGCTAGAGATGATGAACATTTTTTTATGTGTTTGTTGATTGACTGTGCATCATCTTCTGAGAAGTGTCTCTTCAGGTCCTTGGCCCATTTATTGATTGGGTTATTTATTTATTTATTTATTTATTTATTTATTTATTTTGGTGTTTAGCTTTTGAGTTCTTTAGAAACCCTAGTGATTAGTTCTCTATCTGATGTGTGGGGGGTAAGATTTGCTCCCAAGAGGTAGGCTCTCTATTGCCCTCATAGATTGTTTCCTTTGCTGAGAAGAAACTTTTTAGTCTGAATCTTTCCCATTTATTGATTCTTGATTTTAATTCTTGCACCAAAGGAGTAGTCTTAAGAAAGTTGGGGCCTAATCTGACATGATGAAGATTTGGGCCTACTTTTTAGTTATTTGAGTTTTCTCTCTCCTTCTGTTTGCTAGTGTGACTAAGAGTTTATAAATTTTATTTTTTCTTTCAAAGAATCATCTTTTCATTTTGTCAATTTTTTTTCAATTGTTTCTTTTGTTTCAATTTTATTGATTTCAACTTTGACTTTAATTATTTCTGTCTTCTACTACATTTGGTGTTGATTTGTTCTTTTTCTAGGGCTTTGAGAAGTAATGTTAGGTCATTCATTTGTTGACTTTTTCTTCTTTTATGGGAAGAACTCCATGCAATAAACTTTTCTCTTAGTATCGCCTTCATAGTGTCCCAGAGATTTTGATATGTTATATCACTGTTCTCATTTACCTCTAAGAATTTTTTAATCACCTCTCTGATGTCTTTTAATTCCATTGTTCATTCAATATCATATTATTTAGTCTCCAGGTATTGTGGTAGCTTCCATTTTTTATTTTATTATTGATTTCTAATTTTATTCTATTATGATCTGATAGAATGCAGGGTAGCATCTATACTTTTTTGGATTTGCTAAGAGTTGCTTTGTGGCATAACATATGGTCTATTTTGGAGAAGGATCCATGTGCTGATGAGAAGAAAGTATATTCACTCGATGATGAATGAAATATTCTATATATGTCTGTAAATTCTAAATTATTAGTTGTATTATTGAGTTCTATAGTGTCTTTGTTTAGCCTTTGTTTGGAAGATTTATCCATTGGTGAAAGAGGTATGTTAAAGTCACCCAGTATTCTTGTGTTGTAGTCTATTTGACTCTTGAAATTGAGAAGAGTTTTATTTGGGGCATATAAATTTATGATTGTACGGTTCACTTATGCAGTATGAAATTTCCTTCGTTATCTCTTCTGCCTAACTTTGGTTTGAAATCCACTTTATCTGATATGAGGATGGAAACCCCTGCTTATTTATGCAGTCCTTGTATTTTTTTTCCCAATCTTTCACCTTCAGTCTGTGGATATCTTTTCCTAGGAGATGAGTCTTTTGAAGGCAGCATATGGTTGGGTCTTTTTTTATTTTTTATTTTTTAAATCCAATCTGCCAGTCTCCTCTTTTGATTGATGAGTTTAGGCCATTAATATTCAAGGTTATTATTTAGACATGATTTGTATTCCCAGTCATTTTAATTTATTTTTGTTTTTAACATGACTTGGTTTCTCCTTGGAGTAGTTTTTCCCTTTAGTGTATTATCTCCCTTTCCTGATTTTCATTGTTGTTTTTCACTTCTTCCTCATGGAATATTTTGTATAGGATGTTCTGTGGTGGAGGCTTTCTAGTTATAGTTTTTTTAAACTTTTGTTTATCATGGAAGGTTTTTACTTTGTCATCAAATCTAAAGCTTAATTTTTCTGGATATAATATTGTTGGTTAGTAACCATTTCCTTTCAGAGCTTGGTATATATAATCCTAGGATCTTCTAGCTTTGAGGGTCTGGATTGAGAAATCTGCAGAGATCCTATTTGGTTTCTTCCTATATGTAAACTGATTTTTTTTTTCTCTTGTGGATTTTAAAAGTCTCTCCTTATTTTGTATACTAGGTATTTTCATTATAATATGCCTTGGTGTAAATCTGTTGTGATTTTGTACATTTGTTGTTTTGTAAGCATCTTGCGTTTGATTTTCCAATTCTTACTTCAGGTTTGGAAATTTTTCTGATGTTATTTCATTGAATAGATTTTTCATTCCTTTGGTTTATAACTCTATGCCTTCTACTATCCCAATAATTTCTTAAATTAGGTCCTTTTATGTTTTCCCATAATTCTTGGATATTTTGCTCATGGTTTCTTACCATCTTCACTCTGTTGGTCAGCTTCATTTTCAAGATTATATATTTTGACTTCATTGTCTGAGGTTCTGTCTTTCAAGTGATCTAATCTGTTGGGGATATTTTCTATTTAATTTTTAGTTTGTTTTATTGTTTCTTTCATTTCAATGATTTCTGTTTGTTTGTTTGTTTTCAGAATCTTTATCTTCTTATTGAAATGATCTTTTGCTTCCTGTATTTGCTTATGCAGCTCTTTATCAAAATGATCTTTTACTGCCTGTGTTTGCTTTCTTATATCAACTTTAATTAACAGAACATTGCAATTATGTACATCCTGAACTCCTTCTCTGACATTCCTTCTGCTGTGCTGGCTATGGATTCTAATAATGTAGTATCTTGATTTGTTTGGGGCACTTTTCCCCCTTGTCCCCGCCCCCCCCCCCAATGCTGTTCCTGTGTCTTCCCTTCTAGCTAGCACTGGATATTCAAAGTGTTACAGTTTTTACTCTATAGGCTTATAGTGTCCCTGGAGGATTCCAATACCTCTTCTTTAAGGGGGAGATCAATATTAACAGATCCCTATAAAAACAATATATCTTTAAGCCAAATAACTCCTATTAAGTTGTTTAGAGTTTTGTCACAATAAATAGAAATGTTAAGTTCAATTATTACCTACAACATAAATAGTAGCTTTGCAAAAGGGTCTACAGTTTCTAATGGAGGACAAAAAGAGAACTGGGGGTGGGGTATAGGATGAGATGTTAAGGAGCTAGGAGGAGGTGAAAATATAGTTATTAGATCTTAGGAAGAGTGAAAGAGGACTCAAAAGAAGTTGGCTACTAGCACAAAAAAGAAAAAAAGAGATTTGGGGGAGACAAGTAAGTGGGAAGACAATTGAAAGAGTACAACAAATAAGCAATCATAAAAATTAAGGGAAAAAAGTAGAAATAGAAGACAAAAGAATGTACAATATAACTGTAATATAGTATTCAGACATCCTAGTCCTCAGTAGCCTAATTAATGAAAAGTACTTGGTTTCACAAAAGTTGGGGATGTGAGGGCAGGAAAAAATGAGAGAGAAAAGAAAAAAAAATCTCAAAGGAAAATTAAAGGATTGTTTTTTCTGTTGCAGTTCAGTATTTTCTCTGCTTCCTTTTTCATCCAGTAGGTGGGGTTTTCTGTTGTTTGCTGGTATCTCCATCCTCAGGATGAGGAAGGTTATTAGGGTGAGAGGGTTGGTCTTGGACTTGGAACTCTTGGAGGTGGAGTATAGCACTTGCCAGTCCCAAGGATCTCCTTTGGGGCCCACTTATGTGATGTGGGCACCTGGTCTTATCTTCTGAGATTGCCTGTAGACCTTATAATTCCTAGTCTCTAATTTAGTCTCTAAACTATATCTCACTCTCTCCTTCCCTTTTTACTTACCAATCAGAAACCTCTCTCTAGAGGTCTTGTGGGATGCATTCTTGGGTCTGCACACCTGGAGTGGAGAGCTATTTTCTATCAGGAAGATCAGAACCAGGCTTTGTGAGCTAGGGACTGGCCACATAATTACAAGCACTGTGCCTGGTTAGTTGCTATAGGGGAGATGGGAGAGTTGCAGGACTATAGGTAACTTGATATTGCTTCTAGGTCCCAGCTGATGTCCCAAGCTGGAAGTTGCCCCAACTAAAGATGGTGATGATGGTTGCAAGGATAACCTAAGATGGTGAAAAAGGTGTCCCAAGATGGAGGCAGCCACTTTCAGAGATGGAGTGTCAGGTGGGCCAGGCGGTGGCATTGGGCAGTGTGTTCAGAGATGCAGCTCTATGGTGTGCCATGTTGTGGCAGGCCACTCTCTCTAGACCCTGTCTGGTGTCCCCAGGTGCAGGCTACTGCATGAAGGGGGCTGTAGCAGCAGTTGCAATGTCCCAAGATGGAGGTGACCATAGCAGCCCAATGTTGGTAGATGGGGGAGTCTACATGAGAGCAGTGACCTGGGTTCCTGCACAGGAGTGGTGGCTGAGGGTCCTGTGTGACAGCAGTAGCTGGGGATCCTGCACAGGTGGGCATCAGGGCGTCCTGTGGGCGTGTGCTGATGTGGGGGTCCTGCACAGATGCTGAGGCCAGAGGACCTGTGCAGACACGGTGGATAGGATTCCTGCATGGGAGCAGCTGTTGGGAGTTCACTAATAACTCACAGAGAAACAGTATTCTCATTGCTTGAATCCTAGGTCACAGAGCAACAAGGAATGCAGCCTCCCTCTTGTCGGCTATCTTGGATCTCTCTCCTGCTCTTCATTCTTAAGGTAGGTAACTATAGATCTTATATACAACAGCTAGGATTCTAGTGTAGCTACAATATTTCTAAACTTAACTCAGAAGGAACTTCTGTTCCCTCATAATTTCTATGGTTTTAGTCATTTCCCTTCTTTGGGCACAGATATTTTATCTGTAAACAAGAAAGCTAAACTGAGTTGCTGTGAGCACCTCTGATATAAGAAAATTTACAATAAAATGTATATGGTCAGCTGCTTCTTGGTATTTTCTGAGGATACATTCCAAAAAATCCACAGGTGCTCAACTATCTTATAAAAATGATATGGTATATGTATAAAATCTATATACACCTTCCCTTACATTTTAAATAATTTCTATATTACTTATATACCTAATACTGTGTAAATGTGTCTTATACTATATTTTTAGAGAATAGTGATAAAAATACTCTGTTCATGTTGAATACAGATACAATTATTTCCCAAATATATTTCATTTGTGGTTGGTCAAATACAAAGATGCAGAATCTGTAGATTCAGAGCCCACTGTATATCTATAACATGACATACAATGAGATCCGAGTAGTTCTGTAGATACTGTTCTTTAAGGATATATTATGACCTTAAATGTAGTCATTCTGAGACAACCGTACTGTGCTTAACACGAATGGGTATATCAGAGAGAAAAAATAAAATGAAGTTTTTGTATGTCCCTTTCCATCTCAGAAAGAAAAGTAATTGGAAGTCCAATTATTTTAATATTGAAACTTTCAGTAGTGTACAAAACCTTCACAAGAATTATTAAAATTAATGGAGCTTAACTTTATTCCCCAGACCCCACTCCTCTGGCTTAATAATAGATATCCTTTTCTTTTTATTATTAGTAGTATTTTAAATTTTTCTCTCTGAATTTTCTATTCAAGTGTTAAGTACAACAATCAATTCCAATGAAGTACTGAGAATACAATCTTACAGAATCCAGTGCTCTCTAATATGAAGCTACAGACCAATAATGCTATCTGAATTGCAGTATAGGAAGCATAAATTTTCTAGACACAATTAACATTTTCAAACATAACTCACATTCAGGGATTTTTAGTGTAGGCATTTGTGCACTCAAATTTTCCTTTACAGGATCATTTTGAATAAAGTGCAGGCTTCTTCACTTCCATACGGAAATATTACACAACAGATTTAGAAGAACCCGTTAGGTTTGTTTAGTTTTTATTAGCACCATATTGCACAACTGATGATCTTCAATTTGGAATGCAGATTTTCCTGTTATTCAAATTCAGGACAACAGGATGAGCTCAGGCCAGACATTTTTTTTTTTTTCCAACTGAAAAGAAAACATTTCATCTCTGTGAATGTTAATGTGTAGCCCTGCTCTTTCTAATTTGATTTTATTTCTTAGTTCTTCTCTTTTGGTTCCCTCAGGCTCAGTCTTAAAATTGTTTACCAACCACTGCTTACAATTACAATCACTGTATATTCTAATAACATAATGAGGAAGGAGGAATAACATTCCCCAAGCTTGGGATTTATGTCAGCATGTGCCAGGAGGTCCAGATTTCATTGGGATTTAGTGAAAGTTTCCAGTGGAAGGATTCAGTGTTTTGAATGTTTCTCTGTTATTTTTTTTTCTTGTAGTTAAAACTTTCCCTAAGTCAGAGTAATTAATGTCAAATGCAGAAATGTTCTTAGGACTTTGATGGAATGTCAGGATTAAAATTCTGTGTCTATTAACAGTGTGGCACAGAAATGAAGTGACTTGGTCAAAATTAAACCCAGAACAGTCTTCTTTCATTCCATTAATGTTTATTGGCAAATTGATAAGTCAGGCATTACAGATCTCAAATGTGCAAGTGGACACGAGTAACAATTAGAAGATCTCTGAACTTCAGGAAGTGTGGAGTCTAGTGGGAGAAACAAACCTGGGATGTTTTTTATCCATCTCCAGGTAAACACACTGCAGTGTTATATGGCATTGAATATCATCTTACTAGATTCTAGTCAATTATCATCCAATTCATTTATTTCAGTTTGCAGCAAAATTATGTGGAGTCATTGATGCTGTCTTCATTTCTTGTCTTCCCATGGCAGGGAAGCTTTATCTCTAACACTGCTAAAGAGTCTTAGCAGTTTTACCAATGACTTCCACCGTGTTAAATACAATGAATTTTTTTTTTCTGTTTTCACCCTATTAAACCTGTTAGCAGCATTTAACTAACTTTGTCTTTCCTTTTTCTTTAAATGTGTCAATTATTTGAACATTCAAATCCATCTGGCTAGCCATCTTCTGTCTACTTATCTCCCTTTTCCCTCATTCTCCTCATTCTTACCCCAAGTCCCCTCTGCTTCTCCTTCCTCACATCTCTGACCTCCAAATAATAAAGGGCAAAGGATTCAGTCTTTGAATAGCATTCATTCTATGCTGACTCCCTATGAGCTCTCATCCGGCACTATTGTTCAATCACTCTACACAAAGGATACATAAAATTTTAGATTCAGATCTGGCCTGTCTTTCAAAGTAGATTTTAGAAGTATTGCAAACAAAGTATCTTCATGTCCAAACTCTTGAAACTACCATTTCTGTGTCCTCCATCTTTTTACATAGAGAAATAACATCCTCAAACTTAAATCATACCTTCCCACTCCTTTGATCAGAGTTGTCTAATGACTCCCAACCTCACCCAAAGCAAAAACAAACAAATAAACAAACAAAACCAAGCCTTGTTATGCCTTTCATTATCATGTGTGTTCTGGCTTTGGACTATCTCCTTGAGTGTACCCCGATTATCCCTACCAACTAGGTGCCCATTTCTCCAGATATGTTCTCCTCTTTTTAGCTCTTTTAAACATGAAGTACACCTTCATATCAGAAAATTTTTACTTTATGTACTTTTTTTGTTTGAAAAAAGCTCTACTGAATATTCACAGGGTCCTTTTCCTTACTGGCCTTGATTCACATAAGGTCTTCTCAATGGACCCTTACAACATGAGTGGCATCTTGTGGCAAATGAATTGTCATAACCCATTTACTCCTATTCTTCCTCTGCAAAAGGGCAAGTTCAGTCAAATGCACATTCATTATATTTGAATTGTCTGCTGTTTAAAAGCCAAGTTGTAGGCTATTGATAGGAACTGAAAGCATTTCCTTTTAGTTTTTTTTCTTTCATGTCCTGAGACAATAATAGCTTGGTGCTTAATTATTTTCCTTGGCTCACACTCTTCACCTTCTCAGCTGTCTAGTCTCAAGAAAAAAAAAATAACAACAGCAAATCAAAACAAACAACAAGCCATTGAAAAACATCTTCAAATTTATGCCTTCTGTCCCCAAAAAGAGAAGATAAAAAAACGGAGATAAATGGGTAATTTTGTTGAATGATTTCTTTAGGTTGTTCTTCGAAGAATCCATCCTGACTATCTTGGAATAGGCACAAAATAGGCTGCAAATGCATCACAGAAATTGACCATGTCTCTATGCTTTTTAATAGAAGAAAGAGATGTTCAACTGGAATTATTCATAGACAGAAGGATTGTTTACTTCCTAATGCTCAAACTGAGTTGCAGTTAATAGATTTATTTTGTATGGAAAAAAATATAAGCAATATATTTGAAAGCAATGTATATTTAATCCCAACATCTTCCAACTTCATTTTATAGGAAGCTCTTCTGTTCATTTATGACTATAACTCATGAGTGGCAAGAGTAAATCTGTTCATTTAAATTAACAATAAGTATGTAAAAGGCAAATGGCTTATTTATCTGCACCCTTTTAATAAAATGATTCTCCAGATAATTCTGATTAATGGTTTTCATTGTAGACTAGGAGAAGAAGTCTCATAATCTGACAAAGCATTTATCTTCGAATTGGAAAAATCTTAAAAAATGATTCGATTAAATTATTGGGGGCTGGGAACGTAGCTCAGTGTCAGAGCACTTGTGTAGCATAGGAAAGTCCTAGGTTCAGTTCCTCTCCCTTCAAAGTAAAGCAAAATAAAACAACAAAAACTCCAGCAATTCTTCTGTTGAATATTTTATACCATTTTATTTAAGTACATGGTTTTCCTAAGGTGGTTAATCTAATAGTTTGTTGTTTGCAAGTTATATTAGGGAAGAAAAACAAAGACTCATACTTGCTATATATTGTTCACTTTGGAGATTATTGGTTACACAATTTGTATCCTGTTATTTTATAATTGAATATTTTAATTCATGAAAAATATAACTTGCACCAAACTTTATTTAAAATTGGAGTTCTCAGCACCCAGACATTAAAGAGCATTCCTTTAATACTCAAAATTTCAGACCTCCAAAACCTGTTTTTGATTGTTATCTTCAAATGCATTTAAGTAGTTATAGATCAAGCATAAGAATAAAGAATGAAATTAATAACACTCATTGACTTTATGGTTCAGAATAAATTTGCAGAATCCCTTTAAATGTAGGAACTACCACTTCCAGAAGGGAACTGTGACCAGATACATGCTGATCTGCCAATTTATTGAGACACGGTTTGTATTCTCAGTCATATATGTTTATTTTTATTATTTAACTTGATTTGTTTGATATTTTTGTTATTTAACTTGATTTATTTGATTATTTTTTTCCTTTAAGGTACTACCTCCCTCTGCTGATTTTCATTGTTGTTCTTTGTTTCCTCTTCATGAAATATTTTGCCAAGGATGTTGTGTAATACCAGTTTTCTAGCTATAAATTCTTTTAACTTTTGTTTATCATGGAAGGTTGTTATTTTATCATCAAATCTGAAGCTTAATTTTGCTGTATACAAGATTCTTGGTTGACATCCATTTTCTTTCAGAATTTGATATATGTTGTTTCAGGATTTTCTAGCTTTTGGGTTCTGTGTTGAAAAGTCTTTCATTATCCTAATTGGTTTCCCCCTATATGTAATCTAATTCCTTTCTCTCATGGTTTTTAATATTCTCTCCTTATTCTGTATGTTGGGCATTCTTATTATAATGTGCCTTGGTGTGGATCTGTTGTGATTTTGTACAATTTGGCAACCTTCAGGCTTCTTGAATTTGGTTTTCCAACTCATTCTTCATGTTTGGAAAGTTTTCTGGTATTATTTCATTGAATAGATTGTTCATTCCTTTGATTTGGAACTCTATGCCTTCTTCTATTTCAATAACTCTTATATTTTGTTCGAGGATCTTCTTTTTAAATTTTGTTCCAGGTCTTTTTATGCTATCCCATATTTTTTGAGTGTTCTGCTCATGGTTTCTTACACATTTTCACTGTGTGGCCTACATTCTTTTCTAGATTATAAATTTTGTCTTCATTGTCTGATGTCCTATATTCCTATATTCCAAGTGGTCTGTTTGGTTTATTGTTTCTTTCATTTCAAGGATTTCTGGTTTTTTGTTTTGTTTTGTTTTGTTTTTAAGAACCTCTATCTCCCTGTTGAGGTGATATTTTGCTTGCTGTATTTGTTTATGTAGCTCCTTGTCATAATGATCTTTCGCTGCCTGTATTTGCTCTCTTATATCTTCCTTCAGTTCACAGAACATTTTAATCATGTACATCCTGAACTCCTTCTCTGTCATTTATTCTGCTTTGCTGGCCATGGATTCCAATAACGTGGTATCTTGATTTGTTTGGGGCACTTTCTTCCCTTGTCTTGTCAGATTCCTTGTGTTTCTTCCCTTCTCACTCTGTGGGTCTGAGATGTCACTGTTTTTACCCTATTGATTTGTAGTGCTCATGTAGGGCTCCAAAACCTCTCCTTTGTGGGGGAGGACAATGTTAACAGATCCCAATATCAACAATATACCACCTATGAACAATTCATTGCTATTAAGACATTTACAGTTTGGTCACAATGTACAGAAATGTTGGATTTGATAATTATTTATAATATAATCAGTAGGTTTGTAAAAGGGTTTACAGTTTCTGACAGTGGACAATGAGCTGGGTGAGGTGTAGGATGACATGCTGAGGAAGTAAGATTTGAGGATATAGAATTAATATTTCTTTGGAAGTGTGAAAGAGAAATCTATGGAGAGGGTTAGTAGCAAGAGAATGGACAAAAAAAAATAGTTTTGGGCAGACAAGTACGTGGGAAACCAGTCGAGTACATAAAATGAACATACATGTGTATTTAGAAAAAAAAAGAGGATGTTAAAATAATAAAAATTGGAGGGGAAAAGGAAACCAAAAGAAGAAAAAAAGGGGGGGGTGTCATATACAACACCTCTGTATTATATTATTTAGATGTCCCAGTCCTCAAGATCCTAATTCATGCAAAGTTCTTGGTTTCACATATGTTGGGAATGTGAGGGTGGGAGGATAGAGGGAGAAAATAAAAAAGAAAAAACATTTCTCAAAGGAAGAAACCAGGATTGTGGCTAGTTTTAGAGATCCATATCTTTCCTGCTTCCCTTCTCATCTAATAGGTAGGGTTGTCTGTTGTTAGCTGGTGTCTCTGCCCTCAGGATGGTGAAGGTAACCAGGGTAGGAAGGCTGGTCCTAGTGCAGAGTGCCTGAAAGTGAGTAGTGGCATCTTCTAGTTCCTTCAGGGAGACTGCACCTCAAGGGTCTCTTTTGGGGTCCAGACATATGACTTGAGCACCCAGTCCTAATATCCTATTTTGCCTAAAGATTTCCCAGTTCCTGGTCTCTATATTAGTCTCCAAATTTTTGCCTGTTTCCTTCTCCCTTTATAGTTTTCAATTGAGGGAACTCTCTACCCAGGGCTCCTGTGGGCAGCGCCCTGATCACACTACACACCCGTCCCACTGACAGCTGTTTTGATTTGGGCAGCTACTGTACTAGATTACCACTGCTGGGGAGAGGAGGATGTTGGAAACCAGATACCTGTCCAGCTGAAGATCCAATCTTGGAGCTACCCCCACCAAATATGGCAAGGAAGGTGAGCCAAAATGGAGGCAGTCTGCTTCCAGTGCTGGGGTGTCAGGTGGAGTTGGGGGAGCTGAGTGATGGCATTGTGCTGAGGTTAGGTAGCAGCTGAGTGATCTGCGGGGAAGCAGAGCAAAGTCTGGGAGTTTTGCAGAGGTGCTAATAGATGATCCTGCTAAGGCACCCCTGAGCCCTGTGTTGGCTAAAACTTTGGGAGTTGGGTGTTGGGAGCCAGGAGTCCTTCCAGAAGCTGAGGCCCTGAGCCATGCATGGGGTGGGGCGATAGGGGCAGAGCACTAGTGATTTCTGCACAATATCATCTGTATAGGTGACCTCTATCATTCTCAAAGATGCAATATTTCCACTAGGTGAGGTCCAGGTCACAGAGCAAGACAGAATGCTGCCTCCCTCTGGCATGCCATCTTGGATTCTCCTGATTTGCCAATTTGAAACTACTGTTTGAATGTGTTTCTTTTTTTTCCTTTTATTTTATCAGAAAAAAAAAATTCCAGTTTGTCCATTTTGGTATTAGGTGTTTTTCTTCCTTTCCTACTCTCTATTTTAAACATTAAAACTGTTCTTATTGTAAGCAAGAGCATCTAATTAAGGCATCCAAATGTTATACAGCTTTATGATTCAAGAAATCAACTGGGGCACAAGTAATAAGTCATATGCAACCCGGGATTTTAGTCTAATGGAAACATATGTAAGACAGTGACAAGGGAAATGCAGATCACTCAGTTGGATTCTGCAGCAGTTAGCACAGAACATATGTCTAAAGCTGATTTATCTGTTCATTTTATTGTCACTTGAACATTCAAATATTTAAACATTTAGTATCAAAAAATACTTGTGCTAAATTTGGTTTCAGATTTTTAACTGTAATAACTTTTAACAGTTTTCTTTAAATGTTTTCAAGAAGTAAAATATGAGGATGTATAAGTACTTCAATCAATGGGGCCAAGTGCATCTGTTGTCCACAAGGAACTAGCAGTCATTCTCACAAGGAGAATTGTTTGAGAAAGTGTACATTGTTCTTGAAAATGGTGAAAAGAAATATGTCTACATTGCTTGTTATTAAAGTTTAGATTATTTTTTTATTGCAGGATAAATCTCCTTAAAGGAGCATACTCTATTTAATAGTGTGTCATTAACCCATCAGTAGTTAGTATATATGTTTTCATTAGCTTTTGGAGTAGAAATAGTGAAATTTTCAGTTTTAAACACTGATATTTTTTGTCATAAGAAATGCTTTTTATATCTCTTACACATGTTTTAGAATCAATTCTACACTCTAAAAAATCTTAGAATGATGGAATGGAAATGCAAGTTCAAAAAGGAAATTGATTGTACAATAAGGATAGTCTTTTTTTTAATTTCTAAAATTTAGCAGCTCTAGATGCCATATGAGATTGAACACTCTATGTGACCATAGGTGCACTATTTATATACTGTGAAACTACATTTATCTCACAATTAGAACACAATTATTCTCACAATTAGAATAATAATTAAGATGAGAGATGAATATAATATTGTATGTAAATTCCATAGCATTACTTTAACAAAGAAAACACTCCCATTTTTTTTTGTTTTTCTAAAATTTGTATTTTTAAAAATTTTAAAATTTGTTCTTTCTTTTTAAATATACATGACAATAGAGTATATTTTGACATATTCATACAAACATGGAGTACATCTTACTCTAATTAGAATCCCAGTCTTGTGGTTGTACATGAAATGGAGATACACTGTGGTGAATTTATTTGTCAGATTCATTCCACTGTCTTTCCTATTTCCTGTCCCCTTTTCCCCTCTAGGTTTTGCTTTTATTGATCTTTATTTTTCTTTCCATTCATTCTCTCCCAAAATGTCCTGTATACCTGCAAGTCAGTCATCTCTGCATATCCCCATTTAAGTGGGCTCAGTATCTGATATCTGTGAGGAAATTCATACAATGCCTGGAAATATATTGAAATAGACTAAAGAAAAAAGTAATTTACACATGGGCCAAAATAACTTCTATTTAGACCAGAAAATGAATTATCTGAAAATGTGCCAATGTATCCTGACATTTGGCAAATAATCCACTTCACATTTTCAGAATTAAGAAGAAGAAGAAGACAAGTTGGTCTTGGAAGAAAGTTGCTTGTATAGAAAAGAGTTTACAAAGTACTCAGAATATGAAAATGTCTCTGATCACATATCAGGGAAATATAAAAATAACAAAATGGACCAAATGCAAATTTAACAACATATACTTTATCCTACATTATGGCCAACCATTGCCTACCAAATAGGAAATAGATGTCTCTTGGACAAGATTCAGTTTTCTCCTTTTCTCCAAAAGTATATGCATTTTTCTTTTTTACTGACAATTTCTCATAAGTTCAGGATAGAGATATTGATTTTCTCTGGATGGAGTGCTAATCATTATTCATTTTTGGAATGAATCAAAAACAATAAATTAGAGCATGCTATCAGCAATGGTTGACTTGTAATGTAGAACCAGGAGATTAAAAAATCTACATGCAAAAATAACCTTGAATCTATTGGATAGGAAATAAATGTGGAAACAAAATGAGGTGGGCTCCAAGTGTAAAGCTTGATTAAGAAAATGATAGAGATGGCTTAAGAAAGAAAACTAGGATCAAAAAGTATTCTGGAAGGTAAATTGTTATAAATTACATATGATCAGGATGCCACAGAAAATAACTCTACACAATTAAATCAGGGCTTTACAGAAGACGAGTCATCAGAAGGCATAGTAAAGGACAAGTCACATAGGAAGGTGGGAAGGAATCACCCCACAGCGAGAGAAGAGCATATGCAACTCTGTCACTCTTACTGAGTAATGTTTATGACCAGGGTACAAGGTGACAAAAACGAGGGAGACTTAGCAAGAAAGAAGGCTGGACAAGTGGGTTGCAACACAATCACAAACATAGTTTTACATGATGATACATCCTTTGCAACTAAGAATTCACTGAACAAAAGTGAAATAATCAGGATATGTTTGTAAACTCCAACAAGAAAATGAGATGCTGGACCTCAGTGATGTTGAAAGTCCTATCTTGTCTTTCCAAGATGAGGGTATTTTACCTATCAGTAGATAAATGGACAGATTAATAAAAAAAAAGTTATAAAGACAGCCTAGCATAGGAAAATAATAAAGAGTATTGGATGTCTCAATGTGATGAAATTGGAAAAGAAATCCATAACTAAAAGTGGGGATGTTGAGGCCCTCAGAGGACATGAAGAAAGACTACCACTGAATTCCTGGAGCTTGATGTTCTATCTAAAGTTGGATTCTGGTAAATAATAGCTACATCTAGAATATGTATATTGTTGCTTGTAGGATACATAGGGGAAAATGGGATAGAGAATAATACAGAGCAGGAAATCAAACCAAGAAGTCAGGCTTAGTGTATTACACATAAAAATGTTGTGCCAAAGATATTTTATAGGACTTGAAAAATTGGGAACGTATAAACACTTTTAAAATAAACAGTCATATGTAAATTGTTACCATATCATTGATCCCAGAAAAGTCAGAAACTGAGTGCTAATTTGGGGGGTTTCCAAATAGATAAAGTAAAGAATTTGGGGGGTTTCCAAATAGATACATTATAATTCATACAACTCAGAGAAATCTTAAAAGAAGCAACACTACCCAAGTCATTCTAACCCTAATATAGCAGCAAAACAGAAATATGATAGTAGAAGGAAAGTTAAATAAAAACCAATCTCTAACACAAAGGCTTATGTGAAGAAATCCTATTTGAAATATTAATTTTTCCTGGAAATATATTTGATTACAAAATATAACTTATTTTGCAATATAACCTTAGAAAAATAAGGTTTATTTTTTTATTGGTTGTTCAAAACATTACAAAGCTCTTGACATATCATATTTCATACATTTGATTCAAGTGGGTTATGAACTCCCATTTTTACCCCAAATACAGATTGCAGAATCACGTCGGTTACACATCCACGTTTTTACATAATGCCATCTTAGTGACTGTTGTATTCTGCTACCTTTCCTATCCTCTACTATCCCCCCTCCCCTCCCCTCCCCCCCTCTTCTCTCTCTACCCCATCTGCTGTAATTCAATTCTCTCCCTTGTTTTTGTTTCCCTTTCCCCTCACAACCTGTTATATGTAATTTTGTATAACAATGAGTGTCTCCTTCCATTTCCATGCAATTTCCCTTCTCTCTCCCTTTCCCTCCCACCTCTCATCTCTGTTTAATGTTAATCTTTTCCTCATGCTCTTCCTCCCTGGTTTATTTTAGAAATACAAAGACATTTATGAAGTATAGGGAGTTACCCACTATATGTCAATATTTATCAAGTTTTAAAAAAGTAAAGTCAATAGAATATAGTGGAAAAGATCATTATAAAAGTGCAACATGATACTGAGCTCAGAAGCAGACACATGTATGGAAACTATGTTGGAGAGAACTTTCCCCAAATCCAAATGCTATGTTCATACTTTGCTCCATTTTTCAATTATATTATCCAGGCAAACTTTTTTTGTGTATATCTTGTTTACATATATAAGCTTGTTCATTTCATCATTTCTTGTAATCACATTAAAAATAATCTAAAGTTATATTCATAACAGAAAAGAAAATGTATTTTGATGTTATATTTTGAAAAATGTTAGAATAGTTAAAAGCAGAGACTTTGAAAAGATGCACATACAATATAACAGTATCATTCTGAATGGTTGTATGTATTTTCACTGTGTTTTACTCTACAAATTTTGTAATTCAATTTTCTTAAAATTAAAAAAATAAAGAAGAAACACTTTGAATATGATATACAGCTAGAAGCTGCTGGAATGACTCCATGTTGGAGATTATAAAAGTGAACTGACGAAGGACCTGACAAACCAAATTGTTTGGAATTTGTAAGTAGGAATATGATTTTAAAAGTCTTTCTAACTATAATTAAGAGAGTATAGTAATTGATGGAATGCAGAAGTTCTGGGGGGAAATGAGACAGTTGTAGTAAAGCAGAAAATTTAGATAAAAGCCCTACTATTACATGCATGTCAGATGCAGACTTTGGGCCTAAATTACAATATTCTAATCTTAGAGTAGCAGACAGTTTTAGGAAAGAACTACCCCCTATCTGAAGGAATGAAACATGATTAAAAAATTATTAACATAAATGGGATGAAGGCAGTGGAGAAGCACTTGGAGAGAGAAAAATCCATGTATCAAATATATGAAAATTCTAAAATATTTATACATGTATGCTTATAAACGTGTATGTATCTAACAGTTCTATTGGAAGTAAAGTCATTATAACATAAAATTAACCACCAAATTAAAATTAAATATTTACTATATCCACAATATTGTGCAAATATCATTTAAACTATCCTAAAAAAATTCTAAAATGTTCTAAGATATTCCATTACCTCACAAGAATCTCATTTATCTATAGTCACTCCCCTGTCCCTAATCTCTATTCCTTGATAACTACCAATAAGTTTTTTGTCCCTAGGATATTTAATCTGCGTATTTCTTATAAAAAGAATGATACAATATGTCATCTTATATTTCTGCCTTTTTTGGTAAGATTTTTGAGGTTCATCTATGTTGGCACGTGTATCAGTAGTACTTCATTCCTTCTTATGGTTGAATGATACAGTATTGTTTTCCCTAACCAATTTTTATCCCCTGAATTTTTGTTTGCTTCTTTGTTTATGATTATTGTGTAAACAAGCTTTAGTATTTTTTAGTGTATATCAAACTTTTGTAGGTCTTATATTTTAAAACTTGTTTTGCTTTTGTATGAAAATTGTACGAAGGCCCGTCATCCCATAGTTTAGAACTGCATGGTTCTGAGAAATATTGATAGAATACCCCAAAACACAGCTGCCCTCATACCATACACAACTATCTTGTGGTTTTGTTTGTAGATGTACCAGGAGAAGAACTGAAAATATACATAATTACCAATGTACATTGCAATTGAATTAATTCCACCAAAATGTTATCCAAATGTCCCAAATATTGAATTCATATTGAATGGAGGAATGATGCAAAATTTACACCTTACTGATTAGTTTCTTTAGGTAGTGACATATCAACTTATTCCTGTTGAACTATACTGTATTTTAATAATGATAGCATATTAGCCCCTTATAAGATTTTCTTTTTTAAAGAGTTGCATGGCATAACTAAATAATTATTTAGCATTATCTTGAAAATATGATTTAGTAATGCAAAGTTGGAAAAGGAAAAGGAAGGATATATGCCTATGGTATAGCTACTGTCTAAGAACATTACTAACAGACAAATGTCTGTTCACCCTGGACACTCACACTAGACACTGAGTGAGTGCAAAGACCAGGTAGCAAATGAGATGAACCTACAGACAAGAGTTGGGCACAAGATAGAATAGGCAAGTATTAAGGTTCTAAGTTCTGATCAATTCTATTTCAGATTTGAAGAAGCCTTTTGAATTGTCAATCATATAACTTGGATATAGATTCTCTAAGGATAAAAAAATATATAAAAATTGGTTTCTATGTTTACTTATTCAAATTTTTATTAAAAAGATGAATGTTATCTTTAATTTCTTATCCCATTTAAAAAGTCACCACCAATATTTTCTGATACTGATAAAACAAAAACTGGCTAAGAAAGATAGGAAACAAATACATAGTCCATCAATAAGTACAAATTTGGAAATACAACTCTAAATTTCAAAAACAGGCAAAATAAAAGAAATCACTTTAAACTTAGCACAACAGTGGTTATTAGGAAGGGAGAGGAGATAGGAGGTAGGAAGATTGAAAATGTTGGGCTTATAGGATGTCAATGAAAACATTTTTAAGGCATCTGGCAAACACCTTATAATTCTTTGATAAGTGTACATATATTTTTATTCATTTTCAATACAATCATGAGTTTCATAATTCAAAAATTATCACTTCCAATATCCTAACTCAGACATCAGAATTCATTGTTGTTCTCCCTCCGCCAGATTTGGTTATGGACTCAACAGAGTTTCAGTTAGTATCACTGGGCTTGGATGCTGAACAACCAGGTTATTTCTGAAGAGGTCTTCATCCCTCTCCCAACCACCTCTTACCTCTCATTGTTGTATTTCCCTTTATCTCATTTATTCTCCTAACTTCAGTATATATATATATTAGTGGTTTGGAAAAATATGTAACCTAGATATCTATTTTTCTTTCGTTTTTGCATTTATAAGCATGTAGTCAACTGCCAAAGTTCAGGATCAGATTGTCAAAGCACAGACATACAAATCAAGATCTTACTTGGTATCACATATTACTAGTAACTTCAAATGACACAGGCAATCAAGGACCTTGAATGAATCTAGGAGAGGGTTTGTGACATGGAGTCTGGCTTCCCACATACTGCCTAGTATGCTTTTCATACTCTGCAGAGATCAGGAACAGCAAAGAGTCATGATGTCAGTGGACCTGAGTCCCCATAACATACACAGATAATCACCCTGTAAAATTGCCCTCAAGAGCTGAGAGAGATTGCGCTAAAGGAACATATTACTTTCCCCAATTTTCTTTGTTCAACATTCGGAAGCAGAATTTCCCATCTCTTTGGACTGAGTAAGCTCTTGGATTCCTGAAAAAAGAATTCCATGAAAGATAGACTTTAGGCAGGAGATGATGACTGGGGAAAATGTGTTAAAGAGACCACCCTGTGATAACCTTTATCCCTTTTATTCTATGTTGCAAATGGGAAATGCCCCCAGGGAAAGAAAGCTAGGCAGGTGTCCTGTTCTTATCTGCTAATTTCCTGGGAAATTAATGAATGTTATCTGTTAGGTAAACGTGTTTTTTTCTAATTAGGATCCTATTCTGGTGGTTGTACATGATGCAGAGATTCACTAGTGATATATTCATTTAAGAACATAGGAAAATTATGTCAGAGTCATTGTACTGTCTTTCTTACACTCCATGTATGTTTATGTTAAAATACACTCTACTGTCATGTGTATCTAAAAAGAACAAATAAAAAATAAAAAATAAAAGGATAAAAAAAGGAAAGAAAAGAAAAACATGGTTAATCCATTGGATTTCCTTAGTACCATGTTTTTAGTAGTAGATTTATCCAGAACCAATGAATGAATTTTGAAACAAGAACCAGGGTTTAAAATTCTTTCTTCAGGCTTTGAAATATTATTCAGACTGCTTCTAAGTTTGTAAGACAGTTCTCCTATACCATTCTTTCCGTCTTTCTCTTTGTCTCTGCCTGTTTTTCTCCATTTCTCTCTCTCTCCCTCTCTCTCTCTCTCTCTGTGTGTGTGTGTGTGTGTGTGTGTGTGTGTGTGTGTGTCTTGCACATATGCACACCCCATAGAGATACACCTATACCTTACCTTTCTCTCCACAGCAACTCAGTTGGGGCTTATTTCTTTTTTAATTTAATAGATTCCATTCCCCAAAAAAACAAACAAAAAAATCTCATTAAAAGTGAAAACTTCTTTGCCTTATCTGAAATCATGGGCAATTTATTTTGCTTATTCAAGTTTTTCCCTATAAGGTACCTTACAATATTTCCAATGGCTATGACTAAAATTATTGACTTAAATTATGACTAAAATTATTGACTAAAATTATGGTAGTATCTGAAACTTGGAAGCAGCTTATGAGATCAATAAAAAATTATGAAGAGAGACTCTTTCTTGTATGTCAATTCAGGTTAAATGTAACCAAATGACAAGAATCACCCAACTGAAGAAAGATCTACATTCTTAGAGCTTTTTGAAACTTTTATTAATTTCCTGCTAATATTGGTCTTGTTTAAACATGTCTTGGCCATTGTTATTTGTGATAATAAAATCTTTTAGATCAATAATAATTTTTTAAAAACTTAAATATTTTAAAATAGTTTAACCTAAAATAATACTCTGAAAACAATTATTTGGCAATTGTAATTTCTGTCTTCATTTCAAAATAATTTTGTGCCAAAACGTGAAGTTGTGCAGGACCCAAAATATTTCTGGGATAGGTTATACATTTAAATTATCTGTTTTTAAAGATATTTTTATATTACCCATGGAATTGTTGTCTTCATTTGTGGTAGATATTCTTTCTGAACATTTTGCATTTTTCTAAGGTGTAAGTTAAAGAGACATACAATACAAAGAGAAGCATGCTTATTTTTTTCATGTATTTATAATTATGTGACGTTTTAATTTTTATTGGTAAATTATAATTATTCATAATAATAGGTTTCATTATGATGTATTCACACCTACACATAGCATAATTTTTTCAGTTTGTTAAAATATTTTATTTACACCAAGTTAGAACTTAATTTTACTGTCTTTAATAGATCAGATTAATAAGTAATATTTTAAATAAAGTTATAGAAAGAATTTAGCTATTAAAAATTCATAAAATCATATGTATAGGGGTTCCCATCTTACATTTTACCTAAAGCTCCAAATATGATCCAGTATCATGCTGTCAGAGTCTATCTTTATTTAAAATTTCGATATTTTGTTCATCATGGATTTTTTCATATTAATCTTCATATAAAAACAGCTTGGTAAAATTTTATTTATCTTGAGTGTTTTGGTTTCCACTTAAATTTTGCACACAAGGTAAGTACTTCATTTATCTCATCTTAATTCTGGTCTTAGGAGATCAACTCTGTGAGTGCTAGTTACAAAGAAATGATGTTCTGATGATGCCTTGAATCTTTTGGTAACCTGATACTAGAAATAATTTTTTTTCATTGATAGAAGGAAAGACATTCCTCTTTGTGCTCAAACCAAAATTGATTGGATTTTCTGATGTTACAATGTAAGTGATCCTACTACACATACAGAAAAAAGAATTAACTTATAAATTGTAATCTTTAATTGCTTTTTAAACTTTATACCTTAGTTGATAGTTCTTTTTTCTATAATGAAATAAAAATATTCTAATATAATACATAATTTATGTATTGTCATAGTGATGTATTCCATTCCTCCATGACTCCTCTCTTCTTCCCCTCCTTCCTCTCACTACTTCCCATCCTGTACTCTACTGGTCTTTCTTTTATTTTTTTGAAATCTTGTTGTTGGGTTTTTTGGGTTTTTTGTTTTTTGTTTTTTTACTATCTCAGACTGGCTTATGTTCCATCTACTTTCCTACAAGTGAAATAATTTCAATATTTATGGCTGAGTAAATATTTATTTTATATATATTTATCCTTCCATTGAGTTAAAATATTTGAATTATATCTATTTCATAACCTGTACACTAATGGCTTCTCCCTTATTTTATTTACTTATTTTGTTTTGTATTTTTCATTTGTAATTTTTATAAGACCTCCCTATGATATGCACCCATTCCAATTCATTTGATCATTCCTTGTTTATTTTTTCATTTACTTCATATTATGTTGTTCATTCCAATATCTCTGTACCTAGTTCCTGGTTGAGAGTGATGGAACATCATCTTATCTGTTGTCCATTGCCCTCCTTTAAATAGAAACAGTCTGATATTCTGACCCACTTCCACAACCCTTGCCACATTAATGATCTATGTGGGAATATATGTGGGACTTCTGGATATATGATTTAATATATTTAATTCTCAACTTAGAGCCAAATTTCTTTTCAGAATTCCTGCTCCACATGTACTAAATGCAAGCCAACTTCGTGCCATCACTTGTTATTTATGTACTTCTCTGCAATTCCCTTTAGATGAATGTAACATGGAAAAATATGAACTATTTCAGAACTGTTTTAAACATAAGTGATACTTGCACTATTTTATAAATTCCATATTGACTTTCAATAGTGTGTGTTAATGCTTTCCATCTTTTGAAATTGAGGTGTCTCCTCAAAGAACAAGAAGAAGAAAAAAAACGAGAGACATGCAACCTTATATCTAAAGAGCAAGGGAAAAGGGGTAAATGAAAGGAAGCGGTTATAGAGATAAATATTCATTTCCTCTATCCTTCCCAGCTATTTTATACTGATTGTCAATTTTTAAATGCTGTGAATACACATGCCTTCAACCTGACATGAATGCCCACAGTAACCAATGATACTGATCAGGCTATTGTTGATGTGATCATCCATATCACCACTGCCAATGCTTCTGGCAGGAATATGACCTGCAAATACCAAATTTTGCTATTCTCCACACATCCAGCATCATTGCCAGCATGGACTGCCGTGTCACTGGTGATAATAGCACTTACCACAAATGCTCTTGCTGCAGTCAACATTATCACCGCATCAACAGCATGGCCAATGTCAGTTAGTACATGTGGCATGCCTGCTTCTGCTACCACTGGAGCCAATCCTATAATCAACTTATGCCACACATGCAACCTAAGGCTTCCTAGAAATACTAGAATAATATTTTGTTATTTTTTTTAAATTTAAAAATTATTTTTAGTTGCATTTGCAAAATAGGATTGTGATGTATTTGGCATTAATGTGATCTTAAACTTACTTTCCAAATTTCTTATATGCATAGAATACACCATACTCCTTACTATGTCATATTACTAGTTCTGAAGTTGATTAATACCAGGATAGGCCTGCTAAACACAGTGGTCTTTGCTACAAGTTTTGAGAATTGACAGTAATATAGGAGAGGCTTAAATAAAAATTTTCTTCCTCAGAATACAGAGTTCTTATATATTTTTTATTTTTAGATGTAAAAATATTAAAAACTCATAGTTAAATTGAAAAAAGTAGTGAATTGTATAAGAAATGTTAATAACAATATGCAAAATAAATCATAAAATATTAAAGCTTTGTGACTGATATTTTTACATACAATATTAACAGAAGGATGAAATACAAATTAAAAATGAGAGGGGAGGGAGGGAACAGGAGGGGGAATGGGAGCAGGAAAGATGGTTGAATGAGATGAATACCATTACCTAAGTACATGGATGACTGCACATATGGTGCGACTCTACATTGTGTACACCCAGAGAAATGAAAAGTTGTGCCCTATTTATGTACAATGAATTGAAATGCATTCTGCTGTTATGTATAACTAATTAGAACAAAATTTAAAAATTAAAATGGAAAGAATTTAAAAATAAAAAAAGAATAATGTAATTAAATAAAACACAGTAGAGAAAAACTTCTAACTACCCTCTTGTCCAACAAACTCTGACAAGAATCAGAAGATCTTCCAGAGTGTTAGTCCCTGCTTCTTGATGCTATTGAAATATTTGACTTTGGAAATAAATATGTTGCTCTATAATGGTGTTTCTCCAATTTGAATAAATATATAAAGCGATATTAAAAGCAAAAAAAGTCTCAGTCTCTCAATGTTCAGTTTTAAATTATTTTGATGATAATGTTACTTAAATATGTTCCAACATAAAACTAAGTGTAAACTCCTAATGTTATAGCTTTTATATAACCATAAACTAAGACAAATGTATACATTAAATAAAAGAAAAACTGCAAAACCAATAAAATCCAAATTAACAACATTTATTTAAAGTGTCAACTGAGGGTTTTTCTGAACTAAATTGCCACTTGCTGTAGGAATAAGTAACTGACTGCCATGCTGCAAATTCTTTTGAGTCAGTATTTCTCTACTTCCCAGGTCCTTGGAGGATTAAATTTCCTACCACATTTCCTCTATTCAAGGGACTGTGGAAATTTTATTTGTAAAGCATGCTGTGAATCAATGGGCTTTCACTTGGCATGAAGTCATCTTTTACTTATTAATTTTGACTTTTTTCTTTTCTCATTACCCATAGACAATTAAAGTCATACTTCTGGTGCTAGCATAATTGTAAATACAAACAAAATGCTGATTCTGACAGAGTTTGGAGTTACTGTATATAAATTGGTCATCTAAATTATCTGAATATGCTTAGATTTTATTATATTATTGAAATAAATATGGATAAAGACATACCTCATTCAATATCAACACTATCTTGGTTTAAGTTAAATATAGAAGGATTTGCTAAAAAAAAGTGCACAAAAAACAAAGCACTAAGAAGAAATGAACATAGGGCACAGAAAATACATTTATTTTAATGCAGAAAGCTGGGAAAGTTGTATTACAGGGCTATTATCTTTTTTCCATTTATTACAAGAAAAAACCTTTATGGGGCATAAATCCTTTATAAGTATAGTCTTACAGAACTTTTCACATATAGGTCCATGATTCAAAGTTATACTCTCAAGAAGACAAAATAGACTAAGACCATTGCCCATCATATCAAGTATCACAAAAAGTTGTGAGGACTATAATGGATGTATGTATATAGAAGTTGCTTGCACAAATTAAATTAGGGCCCTTAATAAATGTTATTTGATGTGCACATTTGCTGAAATATATATCTATCTGATTCATTGAAATTAGTCTCTGGGAGAAGGAATGTAGACCTACACACTAATAGTGCATCTCAAACTCAAGGGAAAACTTAAAAGTGTCTCATATTTCAACATTCCACTAATCTATTTCCTTCAGAAGTATTTTCAAAATTTGTTGATTATAGTACTTTGGATACAAATTTCAGAATCTAACTTTAGATAACATTAACAAAAAATTAATTAATATGGAGGACAAAAACCTTTTCTCAAAATGAAATTATAGAAGAATAACATAGCCACCACACAAGTTGAAAACCAAATGATCTCTATGAATGGAGAAAGCCAACTATGACTATTTTTTGTGGTCTTGTTGAGGTGAAAGGGGCCTTGGATTAGAGTTGTTTCCGGATGTCACATGTGGAATGTTTAAGCAGATTTTTTTCATCACTATTAAATATAAGAAATGCTGTACGATCTCAAGTCTACAATGTAAGCTACTACCTCAAGAATTTAAAGAAGATTTTATTTATTTATTTATTTATTAAAGTAAAAGGAAAAGAAAGAAATATTTGATTCTTGGGATGAGGGTGTGATGCAGTGGTGGAGCACTAACTTAACAAGTGTGAAAGCCCTGAGTTTGATCCCCAGTACAAAATGAAGCAAAAAACAGTTTTTAAAAAGACCAATAAATTATCTATATTGATCTAGAAAAAGAGAAAAGGTATCAATAAAGATTTACTAAAAAAATATTATAAGAATTACTGAAAATACTACTGGTATTCAAGGAAGAAAATAAAATACTAAAAATAGCCATATGATACGGTTTTAGGCACTATATGAAATGTATAGATTTCTTTAAAGGTAGAAATTAACAGGCCTCAAAAAGATACAGATAATAAGTAAAAGAGTCTATTGAAATTTAAAGTTACTGTTAAATGTCTTTAAACAAAGAATATCTCTTGCCTAAATGGCTTTGATAGTGCATTATTCCAAATGTTAAAGAAAAATATCAGTTTTACACAAATTTTCCAAAAATAAATGAATGACCTCCCAACATGTATTATAAAGCCAGAGTTTTTCTAACTTGCAAATGAGATAAAGACATTATAATAAAATATCCCCTAAGAACTTTCACAAAAATACCTTATACAAAATAAAAGTACATTAAACCCAGCAATATACAGAAAGTATTATAAGTTCATCCCAGGGAAATTAAATTAGCTAAATATCTGAAAATGAATTATTAAAATTACACTTTCAATGGATAAATTTTAATCCACATGATCACCTTAATATATGCAGGAAATTCTTTTATATAATTAATAAGTTTATACACAAAGATAGCAAATTTCAGTAGCTAGGATAATTCAAAAAATAATAATTAGTAAATAATTAGTGCAAATCAAGGGGTAGGGGGAAGAATCAGAACTACTATATATAAAGTGTTGGACAGTCAATATCCTGGATTTGTGACTTACATACTGCCTTTAGTGAATTTTATTCTTCTTCTTAAGTTCAGCACAATAAAAAAAAAATCAGCAATTTTTACTTATTAACAAGCTCATTTTAAAGTTCATACACAAAGAGAAAATTTCAATAGCCAGGATAATTCCAAAAATAAGAATAAAGTTCCTGAATTCACACCATGTAATTTCTTTTTTTTTTTTCTCTTCTTTATCTTTATTTTTTTTTTTATTGGTTGTTCAAAACATTACAAAGCTCTTGACATAGCATATTTCTTACATAAGCTTTGAGTGAGTTATGAGCTCCCATTTTTACCCCCAACGCAGATTTCAAAATCATATCAGTTACATATCCCCATTTTTACAAAATGCCATATTAGTAACTGTTGTATTCTGCTACCTTTCCTATCCTATACTATCCCCCCTCCCCTCCCCTCCCCTCCCATCCTCTCTATCTACCCCATCCACTGTAATTTATTTCTCTCCTTATTTATTTTCCCATTCCCCTCACAGCCTCTTATATGTATTTTTGTATAACAATGCGGCTCTCCCTCCATTTCCATGTAATTCCCATTTTCTTTCCCTTTCCCTCCCCCTTCATGTCTCTGTTTATTGCTAGTCTTTTCTTCCTGCTCTTCCTCCCTTCTCTAATCTTAATTGCTCTCATTATAATTTCAAGATTTACCAAAAATTTTTATTAAGTCAATCAAGATCCATTTTATGTGATCTATAAAGAAAAACAAACTCACTTTAGCAGGGTGCAGTGGTACACACCTATAATCCCAGAGGCTCAGGAGGCTGAGGCAAGAGGATCGAGAGTTTACAGCCTCAGCAAAATCGAGGCACTAAACAACTCAGTGAGACCCTATCTCTAAATATAATACAAGATAAGGCTAGGGAACATGGTTCAGTGGCAGAGTGCTTCTGCATTCAATCCCTGGTAGCCCCCACCCCCTAAAAAAACACCTCAATTTAAATATTTTAAATATGAGGAAAAATAATAACATAAAGATATGGAGAAAAATATACCACTCTAATGTCATTCAAAAGAGAGCAGCCATATTAATTTCTGAAAAAGGCAACTTCAGAATAAGAAAAATTGTCAGGGACAACAATATAAATAAAAAGACATAAATTCATCAAGAAGGCATAACAATCCTAAAAATATATATACCTAACAACACTACAGCAAATATATCTGATAAAAACTGATAGAACTTCAAGGAGATGTATAAACGTATTATGAGAGATTTCATAGCCACTAAGAAAAAAATTGATAAAGAACTGAACTACACCATCAATCAAATTGATTTAATTGACATTTATAAAATTACTCATTCAACAAATAGCGTATTTTGTATTCTTTGTAAGCTCATAAGGAACATTCACCAGGATTGACTACATTTTGTCCATAAAGCATCCATTAAGAAATTTATAAAAATAGAAATGATACAATATGTGCCCACAAAGCATGGGAGTTACACAAAAAATAAATAATAGAAAGACAGATTGAAAAGACCCACATATTTGGAGATCAAGCCAAATATTTCTAAGTAATATATGATTACAAACAAAGTTTCAGGAGATATTAAAAATATAAATATTTTGTATTTAAATATTACTATACTATTGAATGCATACTTTACAAAGGGAAAACTAAAATTAAACAAACTTCCAAATTAAGGAAACTAGAAAAATAAGGCCACTATAAGCCCAAACACACAAAAAAATATAATTAATATTAGAGCAAATTAAATAGAGAGCACAAAGAAGGACAGAAAAACAGTGGAAACAAAGCTGATTCTTTGCATATGTCAATAAGATAGATCTAGCTCAGCTGAACCATGAGAAAAAAACGAGAAGATACAGTTTATTAATGTTGGAAAGGAAGGAGAGGTTTTCATTTCTTATCCAATGAATGTTAAAGGATAATGAACATTATAAACTGCTTCACACTCACAAACTTTAAAATTACATGAAACAGAACATCTCTTTGAAATATATAAGCTCTCAAAATTCACACAAGGTAAAAGAAACAATCCAAATAAACCCGATTGTAGTTATTTTAAAAATTGGACAAAAAATAAATAAACTTACAAAACACAAAGCACCAGATCCAAATGATTTCACTGGGAAGTTTGATCAAATATTTAAGAAAGAAATGACACTAATTCACTGTAATCTTTTCCCAAAAAATATAAACAAAAGAATAATTTCTAACTCATTCTATGAGGCCAGTATTACCTAAAATTAAAGCCAGAAAAACGCATTATAACAAAGGAAAATTGATTATTATCTTTTGTGAACACAGATACAAAATTTCTTGACAAAATATTAGCAAATGAAACTTAACACTGTGTAAAAAGAATTAAACATTATAAACCAATGAGATTTTATCCCACAGGTAAGGCTGATTCAATATTTAAAAATATGTCAAAGTAATTCATCACATCAAAAGATTCTAAAGAAAAAAGTTTTATAATCTTATCAATAGGTGCAAAAAATAATAATAAAATCAAGCACCTATTCAAAATAAAAATTCCTACATACTAGGATAGAGGAACATCTTTAACTTAATAAAGAACATCCAAAAAAGAAAAAAAGAAAGAGAAGGAAAATCTACCACTAACCTTTTTCCTAATGGTGAAACAACTGGACACTTTCAATCTATGATTCCGAACAAAGAACTGTTTATTCCTATTTAACATTGTACTGGAAGTCATTGCTAAAGCAATAAGATGTGAAGAAGAAAAAAGAAATATATAGAATGGGAAGGAAGGAAGAAAACTCCTATTCACAGATTTTTGAGGTAGAAAATGAAGAATCAACAATAGCAACCACAACAATACAACTCCAGGAAAGAATATACGATCATATCAAGGTACAGGATAAAAGGTTCACGTCCACAAGGCAATTGCTTCCATATATACCAGTAGTGAATACTTGGAAATTTAAATTAATGCTTAGGTATATATCTAGCAAAACATATAAAACATCCACATGAGAAAAACTACAAAAGTCTGATAAAAGAAATGAATGAACCTCTGAATAACTGGACAGATATTCATGGTCATGAATAGGACAACTCAATATTGCTAAGGTGAAGTTGCTTTCCAGCTTGCACTGTATACTCAGTGCCATTGCAATTGAATTTGCAGATATTGAAAAACTGATTGTAAATTTTATAAGGAAAATCCAAAGACCCGAATAACCAGTGCAACACCAAAGAAGATTCAGATTCAGAAGACTGGTGCTACCCAACTTCAGGAGCTACTATAAAGCTACAGTAATCAAGGCAGTGTGGGATTGGTAAAAGAAACAATAGTAAATCAATGAAACTCAACAGATGCCTAAAACCACAACCCCACAAATACGGTCAACTGACTTTTTACAAAGTAGTAAAGGAAACACAGACTATTCAACAAATGGTCTTATAACAATCAGTCATTTGTATGCTGAAATAAAAATTTCAACACAGAATTTATGCTTTAGAAATTAAACCAAATGGATGTTAGACCTAACATAAAATATGAAATTATAAAATTTCTGGAAAGTAAAATGGGAAAATGTAGGTAATCACTAGTTTAATAAGTTTTTATGTACAACTAAAGCATGACCCATGAAATTTAAAAAAATGTTAAACTTTATTAAAATTTAAAACTTCTGGCAAAAATTACTTTGGTCTCCTAGGTATAGAATCATATCATCAGCCAATAATGCTAATTCGAGTTCTTCTTTACCTATCCATATCTCTTTAGTTTCCTTCAAAAATTTAAAACTTCTTTGCCAGAAAAGTCATTGTTAATAAAATAAAAAGAGAAGCTTAGACTGCAAGAAAATATTTACCTAATACAAAGATACTTAGAACTTAATGATAAGAAAACAAAAACAAACAAAGGCCTCCATCAAAGATTTATAAATCACAAAACGTTCAACATCTTAAGTCATTATATAATTTCAAATTAAGAAAAGATACTACAACACACCTGTTAGAAGGGCTAACATCCAAAACTCTTTTTTTTAAGAGAGAGGGAGAGAGGGAGAGAGGGAGAGAGGGAGAGAGGGAGAGAGGGAGAGAGGGAGAGAGAGAGAGAGAGAGAGAGAGAGAGAGAGAGAGAATTTTTTAATATTTTTTTTTTTTTTTTTTTTTTAGTTCTCGGTGGACACAACATCTTTGTTTGTATGTGGTGCTGAGGATCGAACCACGCATGCATGCCAGGCGAGGCGCCACCACTTGAGCCACATCCCCAGCCCTAACATCCAAAACTCTTGAGAACATCAAATTCTAGTTAGGCTATGGACCAGCAAGAACTTATATTTGTCACTGGCAAGAATAAAAAAAAATCACAACAGAAAAATATAAAGCTAAACCCAGTCTCAGCACATAATTTAGCAATTATGCTCTAAATTTTCAATGTGAGGATGAAAACCATGTCCATAACAAACTTGCATATAAAAGTTTCAATAGCTTTATATATTATTCCAAAAATTTTGAAACAACCAAGATGTGCTCTGATAGATGAGTGGATAAATAATCACTGGTTTACAGTTTGCAATGAAATATTATTCCACAATTAAGAAATAGATCTATTAATTCATGTAGGAAACTGAAATGGAGGAAATTGAAACAAATCTTGCTAAAGAAGCCAGTCTGAACTGTAGATTACAATTATGCGATAAAACCTCTAAGGAAAAGCAGAGTGAAAGAAATAGTAAGTTGAGTGATAGCCAGAAGTTTGAGGGGATGGGGTTAAATAGGTAAAGCACAAGGCATTTTCAAGGCAATGTGTTCTGCATATTACTATAAAGGTAGATAAATGGCAATATGCTTCTGTGAAACCCATGGAGGTGTACAAACCAAAGTGAAACTTAATGTAAACTACAGACTTTCGTTAATAATACCACCAAAATCAGTCTGTCATTCATACTAATGGAAGATGTTGGGTATATGCAAAATCTGTACTAGTTGTTCAGTTTTTCTTTAAACCTTAAAGTTTTAAAAACAAAGGATATACATTTAAAAATGAGTATTTGATTGATGTGAACCCTTTTGAAAAGAAACCAAGCTTAAGAAATAGTAGGAAGATGGCATTTGGCTAGGTACATTAATTTTAGTGATTTACTATGAATCTAGTATATTTGATGAATATCATAATATGAATTATTTCATAATTTTGTGTGGAAATCAGCTACTCTATTTCTTAAAAATATTTTATGATAATTTTGTTCTTTTTAATAATTACAATCTAAACAAGGAACAATGCACATGTTTAGGAGAATTGACTTAATCTGATACCAGGTTCTCCATTTTCATTTAGCAAATACCAGATTTCATACAGTAATCTACTTCAATATTATGAATATATTCACCTATCTTTTAAAAAGTCATTTTAATATAACTGAGCTTCTTTTATTGGTTGAATCTTGTCAAGACTTAAAATTTCATGTTCGGCTAATTAAAAAACACCCTGAGAGATACGTTATCAAATGTGATAAGATCACCCATCTAATTATAGAGGATGACATGGTAGCTTACCTATATTGGTGTTTCAATTACTTCAAGGAAAGAGAAAATCAGGTGTCTAAAGGGTCCATTAGATAAAGAAGTGATTTCTTGTAAATTCAAAATAAATTCAATGCCAAGCATCCCTTTTGATGAAAATAACTTCTCATGTATTTTCTACTCAATTTTAGTGCAACTAGAAAAAGAAAGTGGGTCATTCAAACCTAGTATAAATGACTGATAACATGCAAAGGGTGCCATGGCTTGATCTCAGCTTAAAGTTCTAAACCTCTGCTGTGGGACAGTTTTTAAATGGAAAAAAATCAATCTCTCTTCTCTCTTACCTGCCCCCCCCAACAGCCAATAGAAGTATGCTTTAACATTCTTTCGTCAGACTTCTTAACTTTTACTATAATAAGAATTTCCTTGATAGGTCTTAATTTAATCAGGCATTAAAATAAATCATGTGATAATATTTTGGGGTATCCAAATTCATTTTAGGACATTAAGAAATAGGCAAGGAAACAAGGTTGATTGCTTATATAATTGACTTTTATGATTATGAAACAAACTGCAATGTAAGAATTCAAGTGAAGGCAAATATCAAAGTCTTTTTTTAAAAAAATTTTGTAGTTGTAGATGGACAGCATGCTTCTATTTCATTTGTTTTATTTTTATGTAATGCTAAGTATCAAACACACATGCTAGGCAAGCACTCTGCCATTGAGCCCCATCCCCAAAGTCATTCTTTAAATACTAGATATTCCATCACTTTCGATATTTGTATATCATACATAAGTAGTAATTAAGGCATATTATTAGGTTAAGGAAATGAAATTCAAAAATATTAATCATTTTTTTGAGTTTGCACTGTTTTGAGAATGGAAGATAATGGGTTCAAAGAAAATAGAAGTCAATTCAGAATGAATGAGAGGCTGTTTCTAGGTTATAATCATCTTGGAATGTTTTTTTTTTTTTTCCCTACAGTATCAGGAAAATCTATGATGCCTCTTGGAATTTGGAATCTATCAGTAGTAGCACTACCAGTCAATAGACACAGCAAAATTTCCAAGATGTTTGAATAGATAGATGAACAGCTTCTTTGTATTTCATATGAGTTCTAATAGTAAGAGAAAAAGAAATTAGGAAAACAACAAATAAGATAAAAAATCATACCTTGACTTTACAATTGCTTAGAAAACTCCTCTACTTAAACAGAATAACAACACACACACACACACACACACACACACACACACACACACAAAATCCGTCACAAGACAGATTTTTTTATGAAAGTATATACACATATGCGTGTCTGTTTGTGTATATATGTGTGTCCAGTGTGTGAAAGATACTGCTCTCAGGGATGAATCTTCAAAAAATGATGTCAGCTTTGTTTTCAAGGAACTAATTATTTGTTAAGGAATTTATACAATTAAATTACAACAAAATACCTAAATGCAGTCTTCATGACTATTTTTGAAAGGAAGATGAAGTAAGGAATTCTGCCTAAAGTCCAGAAAAGTTCATTAGAAGGAGAGAGACATGAGGTTGAATATGAACAGGAATTCTTAATAGAGTATATATTTGGAACACAGGTATTATGATAAGAGATTTTTTTTATTTCTGTAGTGTCTGTTGTGATATTACCTTTTTCATCACATATGCTGGTAATTTGAGTTTTCTCTCTCCTCTTTGTTAGCACGGCTAAGGGTTTGTCAATTTTATTTTTTCAAAGAACCAACTTTTTGTTTTGTCCGTTTTTTCATTGTTTCCTTTGTTTTAATTTCATTGATTTCAGCTCTGATTTTAATTATTTCCTGTCTTCTATTGCTTTTGGTGTTGATTTGTTCTTCTTTTTCTAGGACTTTTAGATGTACTGGCAAGTCATTTGTTTGTTGACTTTTTTTTTTTCTTTTAAGGAATGAACTTCAAGCAATGAACTTTCCTCTCAGTACTGCCTTCATACTGTCCTAGAGATTTTGATACATTGTATCTGTGTTCTCATTCACCTCTAACATTTTTTTTAATCCCCTTGTGTCTTTTGCAACCCATTGTTCATTCAGTAGCATATTGTTTAGTTTCCAGGTGTTGAGTAGCTTTTATTTTCTATTTTATCATTGATTTGTAATGTCATGCCATTATGATCTGATACAATGCAGGGTAGAATTTAACTTGTTTCAGATAGGACTTAAATTGAAATTAGGAAGCCATTTCAATTAGATAAATTTGACTGAAAACAACCACTCTTCATCTCACCATTAATATTTGCTATTAAATTCTTCTCAGTCCTCCTCCTCTTCTTCCACCACTACCTCTTCCTCTTCCTCTTTCTCCTCCTCCTCTTCCTTCTAAATACTGGATTTATCCACTGATCATCTCTCTTTGTTTCAATTGACTTTGAATTGTTTCAGGCCATCTTTCAGAAGTTATTTGTCAGGATAGGGTTATTTTCAGTTTAATCTATTTTAACATGAGATTGTTATTATAACAATTGATATTTGAAGGAACCTAAAGGACAGTTAAGTTAGTGTATTAATCTGTTGTCAGCATACTGTATTCACTTTTCTTCTGGAGAAAACTAATTACAAAGCCAATGTAACCCAAAAGGGAGATCTTGGTTCAAACCACTATTCCCCATATTTAAACAAACAAAATGTGTGTGTGTGTGTGTGTGTGTGTGTGTGTGTGTGTGTGTAACAGAGGCTATATTTGTTTGTTCTTTTATACTCTGGACCCCTAGAGAATTGTGATATGCACTACATACTTGATATTTAATATTAGGTATTTATTTTGGTATTTATTGTTTTACCCATTCTCTTTCTGGTGAGTTGAAACCACTCAAAATAAGCTTTAGTCTTAGCATTAAATAATAGATTCTGTATAGATTTTATGTTAGGAAATATCTGGAGATTCTGACAATTCAAAAACTTCTAAGTACAACAAATGAGTTTTATATATACAATATATATACAATAGGTCAAAATCTTTAATAGACCAGGATGGTCTCATGCATAAAGGTATCATCACCTCCCACTCATCAAATCTTTTTTTTATTTTTATCTTTATAATTATACAGTGTTTGTTATCCAGAAGAGCTTCTGAGGCAGCAAAATCTATCCCCTATATTTTCTTTTTTTTTAAAAAAAATTTAATTGTTGATAAACTTTGATTTTATTTATTTATATGTGGTGCTAAGAATCAAACCCAGTGCTTCACACATGCCCAGGCAAGTGCGCTACCACTGAGCCCTAACCCCAGCCCAACCTTCTATATTTTCCTAATGCATAGTGTTATCCCAACAATTCTTAGTCTTTTCTCACCTACAATTTATAAAACATACCATTTCCATTTGCATATCTACCCCTTCTTTTTAGTACACCCATAGTGCCCTATAGGAATTCTTCAGGTAAGTCCTGCAATCAGAAGCTTAGCACCAGAGAAAAGTGAATATTTGGTTTTGTTATAAAATAAGAGGGAACCTTCATTGTCATTTTTCCTTAGAAATTTAAATATGGAGAAAAATCAATAACACAATAAAGCAACTGGAAAATACCCATTTTAATTAGCATAATAAAATAAGGAAATATATATTAAAATTGTATCTTCTTTCTCTTCTCCCAAAGCACATGAATACATAAATGAAGAGATACATACATTGCTTCACTAAAGTCCTAATATATAGCATTTTTCTATTGAAAGTATAAGTATATGCACAAACCTCTAATGTACCATACAAAGTAGGTGGATTCTAAGTATTAAGTCATCAATTACCTTCTCCAATACCTGGACCAATTTATCAGATGTGCTTGGCCATAATTACCATAGGCCATGCTAAAAATTAGAGGACTAGACCAGGTGTCTTACTGTACTTAGAACTTTTTCAGTTGGCTTTATATTCTGCTCACGTTTTTATTTCACTTAAGTTCTAATGTATTTACTAAATGCCTAAGATGATATGTCATATAAAATGAAGTAAAGATCAATATTCCCTCTGTTTCAGTATCTCATATTTTAATAGAAATGGGGTCACACATCTAAGTGGACTATAGTGTGTGTGTGTGTGTGTGTGTGTGTGTGTGTGTATGTGTGTGCGTGTGTATGTGTGTGTGTATCTTGATAAGGATTCTACTAGCAACTAGATGAATTTGTATCAGCCAGTTCTGGGATCTGAGATGAGAGCAGCAGGGTGGTAGAACCAGAGTGGGACACTGAAGAAGTCCTCCATCACTGTAATCCCTGTAGGGGTGTCGCACTGAACTCATTCCTTCTTTGTACAAGCCCATGTGAACTCTAATTAAACTTCAAGTAATAAGCTGTGTGTAATAAATAAGAGTCATAGAGGAGTGAGATAAGACAGGGAGTTTAACATGAAGTGCACAAAGTCACAGATGTTGGAGTTGGTTTACTCTTCCATTTGTGTTGCTTCCTTTCTCTATATTTTCCCACCTGTCCCCTTTCCCTCTTCTACTTGTTTTTAACCTTGATTTATTGATGAAATATCTATCTATGATCAAAGTTTATTCAGACTGTATATCTTAATAAGTTCTGGTTATGGAAAAATGTATTAAACAAGATACAAAAGTAATAACATGGAATAAAAGCTTGGTGAAGATAATTTCATTAAAATTAAAATTTATTTTTATCAAAAGTCATAAGATACCATGAAGTATTTTATTGTAAGATTTGAAAAATAGAAAGGAGGATTTTCTACCTAGAAACTATAAAGGATTTATATCCAGAAGGTATGAATAAATTTTAAGAAAAATGAAAGCACAGCAAAAAGTCCTGTTATTTCACAGAAAAGAAAATGTGAATAACCTATGAAACAATAAAATTTATTGTCCACATAAATTTAGAAAGGTCCACTAAATAGATTTAAGAATTTTTCCAGGGTCAAATTATCTTTAAATTTCCAGAAATTTACACAAAGATATATAACTGGAAGAATGTCCCTCCTTAAGAGAACAATAAAGTCATTATGTATTTGGGAAATAGATGAAATACAAGTTTAAAAATAATTACTTAAAAAATAGGAATTCTTAATTGCCTATAACATTAAGAAGAAGAGCAATTTGATTTTAAAAAACACTAGCTTTCAATTTATCACCTTCTGATGAAATCTCAGGTGGCATTGGCTCATTAAACAATATTCTATTTAACCTGCAGCTATCCATTCACATTCTGTGACAGTCTCAATTCCATCAGCCCAGTTTTTTCTAATTTAACTAGCATTCAATTTAATCCCCTCTGTTTGTTTTCTACTTGCCTACAGATAAAATCCTAGCTTGGAAACTTTTCTTGGAATCTATACTCACAACATTCTGGCAGAAGCCAAAGTCCCTAAGCCCTTCAGCCTTAACAGTTTAGGCTTATTCTCTTAATTCACTCAACTTTTCACCAGTCCTCAAATATGCCAAACTCCCTGACTCCAGTTTGGCCCGAGTTTTTGTTTTGCAAATGAAGATGTACACTTTCACTTTGTCTGACAATCTCTCTTTTTTTTTTTTTTTTTTCCAGTCAGAATGGCATTTATTAAGACTACAAACATAAGTATTGGTGAGGATGTGGGGAAAAGGGCCTGCTCTTACATTGCTGGTGGGACTGCAAATTGGTGCAACCAATCTGGAAAGCAATATGGAGATTCCTTGGAAAACCGGGAATGGAACCACCATTTGACCCAGCTATCCCACACCTCGGTTTATACCCACAGGACTTAAAAACAGTATATTATAGGGACACAGCCACATTAATGTTTATAGCAGCACAGTTTAGATTAGTTAACTTGTGTATCCAACCATTTCTTACTTTTTTACATAATTCTCAAATTACAAAACAAATTTTCTTTCTGCATTGGTGGAGCTTGAACCCTTGTGTATACTAGGCAAGTTTTCCACCACTGAGCCACTTCCCAGCTGTAGCCGCAATGTTTTCTAAAAAATTGTCATCTTCTAAAATATAAAACAGTTGGAAAGCCTTTTGTTTAAATACCAAAGCTTCATATTTGACATGGAGAATGGTAAATATTTACCATATTAAAACATTCAAAATTTAATATGAAAGAAATCATTTAAGAATTTTATGATCCTGCTTCTGAGTTCAATCCCTAGTAACAACAACAACAACAACAACAACAACAAAATTACACTGTACTTACAGTTCATCTATCACTACATAAATATATACTTGACAATCTCTTATTTTGGTATATTATGAGCCCACTGGATCTGTTCTATAAACATCAGCTTATTGAAAAAAAAATATATATATATATAAATCACAATTAAAACTATCTAAGATAAATATAAATTGTTTTAAATTCTGTACTAAAAGTACATGAATGCTAATTGTGATATGCTTTTTTATGTGCATTTGATTTTATTTAATTTAAAATAAAGAAAAATCAATAGTAAAAGTCTATAATAATATCATTCCAAACAATAGTTCTTTTTCCCTTTAAGTATTTTTACAGTATTTTTTCATACATAAGCAAATTAATATTGGTAGTCTGTAATGTTTTTGTTAATGTTATCATTGATCATATTCATAGGATAACTTGTGAAGAAAAAAATGCTTTTAAACTTTTTGTCAAGAAAAATCAACATAAATGAACAGAGTTTATGATAAGAAATGATTTACAACTTAAAGTGAAGAACTCTATTTAAACTGACTAATACAGGTACTTAAAATTATCTATTATATTTTTTAGAGATTTTTAAATACCTTTGAAATGATACATCAAAGGCTTTCTGATCACAATGTTTGGCTGATGAGCACAAATTCATATATTGATCTCTTTCCTTTGACTTCTAAACTAATAAACATTTGTGGGCTTGTCTTTAAATATATTTCCTAATTATATAATTAAAATAATTGTCAAATTAGATGGGACCCTTGGGAATGTCAGCAATTTTTGTTTTGTCTATAATTTTGGATGATTTAGATCATTTTCAAGTCAAGGAAGGAATTATTTAAAATTCAAATTCACCAGAAATTAATTGTAGAAGGATTTAAAATGCACATATTTTTGACCTTTAGAGGAAATGTCTACAAAGGCTTTGGAGAGAAAATGTAAGTATTCCATAAAATCTCATGTGAAAATAAATAGACATCCAAAACCTAACTATAAAAGTATAAAATTTATGCCAGGTAGTTTCAGATTGTAATCCTTCCTACCAGCATGCAATGTTTCCATTTGCACACAATCATAAATAATACAAAGGAAGTATATCTGCATAGAATATAAACATGAATTTTGTTTTTCAGTTTTTTTATTGAATTGTGCTGTCAAACTTGTATATGACAAGTCAAATTCTCTTCTGTTTATTCATTATTATATAAATTCTGACATGAATTGTTTCCATTAAATAGTTCAACAGATTCTCCTTCCAATATAAGTGGTTTTGAAAATTAGAATTATAAAAATAAAAATAAAAACTCACTATTTTCCTGAAAGAATATAGTCTTTGTCAAGATGTTATAAATTATAAAACCAATTATTAATATATTAAAATTTGTAATAGCCTCCTGAAAAAATAATATTAATTCAAAACACAAACTAGAAGTATTAAGTAAAATATTTAAATCCTCTTTTATATTTTTAAAAATTTCTTCAGCATTTTTTCAACTGTGATTTAAAACTCAGCTATTTGTTTTTGCTTGGTGACTTTTCAGTAACTAAAAGTTTTAAGTGGAAATTTTAAATTACCACAAACCTTATATGATCATTCAACAGTGTTCAAATATCCTGATATGTTTCCCTATTAAATGTGCTCTCCATTCTGGTAAACCCCAACTTTCCATCTTTTGTGAAGACCAACCTCATGGTCTTACCTCACAAATCATGGGAACATAGGAGCAGAGGCAAGAAGTACATTTCATTACTGTGTTCACCATCTTCCTTATCTCTAACCCATTTTTTTCCCTCTTGTACGGATAGGCATATTTCTACCCATTACATTATGATAAAAAATGCAGTAGAACAAGTGATTAAAAAAATTAAAAATTGTAATAGAGATGAATGGAGCTGATGGAGAAAATTATTCAGGGCTATTGTCTTGTTTCAGATACAGAGTCACAACAAGTTGGCTAGATCAAAAGTTAGAAAGAGAAGCTGATAATGGTCAAGAGTAAGAACAATTAAAACATGTAGAGACTACTGGGATCTAAGAAGACAAAGTCTAACTCTTGAAGGATTCTCACCACCTCCAACCTCAATACCCTGAGAGACTTTAGCAGAAGCTGATCTTTTAGCACTAGACACCTAGGACTCTAAAGCTGATGGAGGACATGTAGTCAGAACCACCCTAAAAAATGGTTCAACCTACTACCCACTTTCTCTAGAAAAAGAGAAAATGTTAACCTCATATGTAAACATGCAATTCCTCATCAAGTCCGTTCATTAGTATACTTACAATAGAATTAAAAGCTGTTTTTCCTCCAGATGCACATTCACCATTTTATTTCACGTTATTATCATAGTTTAATTTATAAGCAAGTCCTTCATGACCCAACTTGTGAACCCATCTCAACCACAGGGACTCCATGAGGCTGACTTGCCCCAATCAAATTCATCAATGGTTTCTCTTGATAATTAGAATGAAATTCCATGCTCTAAGTCCTTTCTCACCCCTTTATCTAAGAAACTATATTTGCAACCTTACTTCTTTCCACTTTTTTTTTCACTTTACTTCACCCTTGCAACACTGGCTTCTTTTATGCTTTTGAAATATTCTGTGATTTATATCATAAATCTGTTATTTTACCTGTCAGACTGATCCTTCCTCAAGCTCTTTATAAAGAGCTTGCATAATTCTATCCTTCAAGTTTCATTTTGTATGTTGTGTTTTTGAAAATGTATTTTCTAGTTACCATATTTGTAGAAAATAGCTCTTACCTCTCATTCCTTTATACACACATACACAACGCACATTAAGGTGTGCACACGTACATGCACACACACTCACACGGAAAGGCTCTATTCTCTTATATTTTTTCTAGGACTTATAATAATGGAACTTATATTTTCATGGAAAAGTCCTAAAACATAAACATGGAAAAGTCCTAAAATAAGAAAACAGTATTAATTTTTATATGATTTCAAAATAATATAGAGTATATGATGCATCAAGTCAAAATTCCAAGTGAGGTTATCATTTACATTTTTACTATAATAACTATCTTATCACATTATAATATATAAATTAAATAACTATTCATTTTATAACTGTGTTCTCCATTATGCTTTTTTAAGTGCTAACTACAGAGCTCAGATCCTGACAACACCAAAAGATGTTGGTTATATGTGTAAAGAAATTAATAGAAAAACTCAGAAATTCGTGCTGAGGTGGGAATCAATCTCTCTCTCTCTCTCTCTCTCTCTCTCTCTCTCTCTCTCTCTCTCTCTCTCTCAATACCTTTATTTTATTTATTTTTATATGTTGCTAAGGATCAAACCTAGGTCCTTGCTTGTGCTAGGTGAGTGCTCTACCACTGAGCCACAACCCCAGCCCCTAAGATTGGAATATTCCTGAAAATTAAGTGCTTCAGGATCTCCTTGCAAATGTGATTTAATGTTTGCCAAATGGTATTGTTTTCATTTATTTTTTTACTAGAAATGAAATTAATTTTAAATACTCACACAAAGGAAATTTCATGGAACAATTCAAATATATTAAAAACACATTTACAGATAATTCTTATTTACCTAAATTGTTATAGTTTCTTCCATTTGAGCATAAAATACACAGAAGCATGAAATTTACTCGGAAATATATTCTTAAGAACAGGTGATGGAAAAAGAGAAAGCACTAATAATTAACTTTATTCTACATTTTTTTTTAGTCACTGACTTTTTGTACTTTTAAAGAAACTGAGTACAAACCAGTTCAACATATGTTTTTAATAAATTTTCTTTTACCAAAGGTGTGCCTAAAATATTGTAAGTTATTAAACTCTATGGACACGGGTGTTTTGAAATGCACTAGAGGGGAATATATGCAAGCATTGAGTCAATGGGTTAATTTGACAAGTATCTTAGAAACTATTCAAATATGTGGTTCTGAGCTATTTTAGTCAGCTTTTTTGCTGCTATGACTAAAGGACCTAACCAGCACAATTATAGAGGAGGAAGAGTTTATTTGAGGTCTTATTCCAGAGAAGGCCGGCTCTATTCCTCAGGGCTCGAGGTGAAGCCAAATATATGGCAGAGTATGTGGCATAAGGAAGCAGCTCACATCATGGTGATCAAGAAACAGAGGGACAAAGAGAGACTCCAGTTCCAGATACAAAATATATAACCCATAGCCACACCCCCAATTAACCACTTCCCTAGGCCCACCCCATCCGAGCCACCACACAATTAATCCCATCAGGGATTAATTCACTGATTGGTTTAAGACACTCACAATCCAATCATTTCTCCTCTGAACCTTCTTGCATTGTCTCACACATGAGCTTTTGGGGGACACCTCATATCCAAACCATAACTAATAAGCCATTGTACAAAATAGCATTATTTTATTTCACTAAGCTTATTTTCCTCCTACAAAGACAATTTATTTTGTGGATAATTTCAATACTCAGTGATGAAATATGTTTGCTAGTCACTTATCAATCATGTATCTAGAATATTTGGTTCAACTTGTTGTACTAACAAGATAAAATTGCAATCTTGTCAAATTAGTTCTTGCAATGGTCAAATAAAACAAAATCAATAAATAAGGATTTTCAAGAGCCACTTTGTCTACCTTTGTTTCTTTTCAATAAAAGAATGTCATTATAATTTAATTCCATTTAATTATCTTTCAGTTTGATTTTTCTCTTATTTAAGCAACATTCAGCCGATTCACCATTGTGTCCCCAACTTTTTTTTTGAAACCAGTAATAGTTTTAAAAAGTACCAAAAATGAACAAAAGTCCTATGTTACGTATTTTTATTGTATTTTACATTTTAATTCCAAACTATTTTTATTTTATACAGTAGACATTTACGAATTCATTGGAGACTAGAAAGGAGTTTTTTTTTCCTAAGCCTATCTGGCTGAACATAGTATGTATGAATCTTAGAAAAAGTAATTCGTGCCCAAGATTGAACTTGGTATTCTGTCAATTCATGGTTTCAAACAGCTTATCTTGCCTATTGATTTCTTTCTTCCCTGAGCTAGCTAATCAAATCTCTTCATCCCAGCCCTCAAATCCCCTGGCTGATGTTCATCATCCTTCACTCTCTTCTACTGCTTTGTCTCTTTGAAAGTCTGCTTAGTCTCTCATCCTTTACTCTCCAGTGCTACTTCAAAGTTTTGCCCAGTTTTTCCTCTTCAGAAAAAACATCATGCCTATTCAATTATTTGGTAACATAGAGTTAATAGTCAAGTACTTCAAATACTAGAGATCCAGGATGACTAAGCTGGTAAACAGCCACATTGCCTCTGGCTCTGGGAGGAAATGTTCTTTCAGAAATCAGGGTTCTTATGAGAGTAGGCAGCAGAAAGTGCACAAAAATGATTGACTTTGTTTAGAACCAGACAAACCAATTTTCAAATCCCTATTCTATTATTTAAAATGCAGGTTGATTTTAAAAGAAATTTTTCTTACCTTTCTTAAAAAGTGAAATCATGACCATCATTCAGATAAACATGAATGGATCATTAAAATTTTATTCTCATTAATGAAGAAACCAGGAATGTTATCAAAATGAGTTCAAAAGAGAATCCGAGGATGCATATATAGATGGTTTTTATGTATAGTGTGTATGTACACACACACTGTCTATCTATATGTACATGCTACATGCACACACTCACACACATACATAACAAAGCCCAGGTATATTTAAAGGTGTATTTTTGTAATTTGCCATTTTTAAATTAATTTTCTGATTTTTTTTGAGAATGCATTCAGACTCTAAGGTAAATGGGTTTCATTTTTAATAATTGGAATTTGAATATAGAAGGTACGTTTTGAAGTGAAATTCTACTGATTTTGTTTCCACTTTTCCAGCATACCATTTCATCAATATTACAATGTTGTTTTGGCTGATCAGTAGAGGATGCCTTGAAAATTCCCCATTTTTCCTACTCACATTTGACTTGGAGAATAATATGCCAGGTTACAGATTTTTAACTCATTATAGAAGACTACTAAGGTGATGTTCAGCAAGAAAAATAGTCATGCTAATTTAGATATTCTGCTTAATGAATATATCACTGGCAACATTAAATATGAAATGTACTAGTTATAAAAACTCAATGGTCAGCAAGTTACAAATAGGTATCATTAATGGCAAATGAGCATCTCATTATGTATAATTTGTAAATATTTCCCTGAGGAACACCTGTATTGCTTTCAAAAATAGTGCTCTTTAGGTGGTATTGTGGAATTGGTGAATACATTTGACAATGTTGAATTTTATGAGAGCCCTGTGAGCTTGGAAAATCGTCAAAATTAAGAACCTGGCCCCAATTCTCTTGTGCTTTGGAAATGACACACTGCAAAAACAAACAAACAAAAAAAAAAAAACAAAAACAAAAAAACACCCTGCCCCATGCAACTTGGATCAGACTCCTGGGCACCCTATTTGCTTGTTACAAGGCAAGACACAAATCTTTCAAAAATCCATCTTTGTCCCATAAATGATTAGCTGAACTGTTTGCTCCCGTTTGTCCATATGGTAAAAAAAAAAAAAAAAAAAAATGTTGCTAACCAAACTCTGGTTAAGTTTGTCTTTCTACAAGGCCCCTAAACTTCAATTCACCTCAGCCTGAGCAGTGAGGTAGTACCTCCTGAGAACAGGCTGACCTCATAATAAAACATTCTCAGATCAACTGTGTAATCTTGCTACAGGTAAACCCTTTCCATAAACCTGGTTCTGTGTAGCCTTGTTTAATCTTTCCATAAAAGAAACTCACTTATTGTCTAATGCTTGAGACAGTTGTAGACCTTAACATCAGAGTATATTCCCTACTGCAATTGTTCTTTTATAACCCTCCTTGCTACATTTATTTTAAATAAAGCCTATCCTTACCAAGTCCACATTTGTTTGTTTGTTTTTGGTATCTCAAACTCTTACACAAAGTATAAATCTGGGTTGGTTTCTTACATTTCATTCAGTCTTGTGTCCTTCTCACTCCCTTGGTCTTCTGGGGTTCCATTGCACATAACATTTGGTTTTTAAATAACATTTATTTCTCAAGATCCCTGTGCCCTATTCTTTGTATGCTTATCTATCTTTTGGATTACTGTTAAAAAACCATGAATATATATTTATAAAGTTCAATCTGTTTAGTTAGAATAAGCTGGTGCTTTTTCTATGCAATACAAATGATTTTCTATGCAATACAAATGATTCTGAAACTTTCTTCTACAGCTTATTTTGGTACTGGGGATTGAACACAGAGATGCTTAACCACTGAGCCACATTCCCAGCTCTTTTTTATATTCTCTTTAGAGACAGGGTCTTGCTGTATTGCTTAGGGCTTCACTAAGTTACCGAGGCTGGCTTTGAATTTACAATCCTCCTGCCTCAGCCTCCAGAGCCACTAGGATTACAGGCATGCATCACTGTGCCCAGTCTAATTTAGTTTTTAGAGTAAAATTATCAATAAATAAATGTCTGAAGACCTGAATTGTGTCTCAGTTCATCTGTGATGCTTTGGGGCAATTTCCATGATTTCCTTGATCTTATCTATACATGATAATACTAATACAGACAATACTCATCTATCCTAGTAATCTGACATACACTTAATAAGGTCAGTCTATAACTATATTTTAAAATTTACAAACCAGTAGACACATGAATGTATTTTTAGTTCTACCTTAAACCCAATTACTTTCATTAAGACAATTAACTATGTGTAGGACATTTTCTCTCAGTGTTTATATAAGTGTATCAGGAGTTTTTATTTATTAAAGATTATTTACATAGACTATACATTTTTAGTTACCTACTAATGATATGATTTTTTTATGGAACAGTCAGGTCAAAGCATTTGGAAATAGCAAGTCAAAGATTTTCCTGAAAAGGACAAACTCCCCTTGAACCTATTGATCAAAAAAAAAAAAACAACTAAGTTTAATAAGACTCAAGAGAGAAGGTGAGGATGAAGTTGCTAAGGAATCTATGTTGACTGAATGTTCCTTTATCGAGTGGTGAATGCACTAATATTTTGGAGAAGTGAAGTGCCAGTGAGAATAAACCAGAAACTACTATAATCCCCCAGATATTTAAAGTATGGTGATGTCGAGGCAAGGTTACTAATTCGGGCCATTGGATTGGTAAGAAAGCTGTGCTTAAGTCACTCAAAGTCAAAACATTTAAATATGTGGTTCCCCTATCTTAATATTCCCTTTGCATGGTGACCGCTGAGGTTACATGTGCCATATGAAAAACACCTCTGAGTATTGACAGGAACATTTTATAAGTGGTATTTAGTCTTTGTCATTAGACCACTGAGGTATTAGGATGGTTTGATACTCCAGCATATAATAAATAGCTTGAATTATAAAAAGAGGATGAGCTAATATTTGGGCATATTGAATTGAATTGGAGTGGATTTTTATACTCATAGTGGCTCTTTTAAAGCCTGCTATAAAACAGGCTCTGAAGAGAAGCTGAATAAAGAAAATACCCACTAACTGGTAGCTATGGCAATGAAGAAATTGATGTTGATGCTGCTGATGAGGAGGAGGAGGAAGAATGAGGAAGTATTCACTTGAATTTAAATTTGGTGCTCAGAAATCAGGTCTGCATGTGATGTTCAAATGGTAAATCATATTCTACAACATATTAAGAAGACTACATCATGAACAACTTGGTTTTTATTCCAAGGATGCAAGGATAGTTTACCATATACAAATGAGTAAAAGTAAGTCACTGTATGAATAGAATTAAGAACAAAAATCACATAGTCATAATAATAGATGCAAAGAAATCTACAAAACTCTGCACCCATTCATTAAATAAACGAGGAATAGAAGGAACTTACATCAACACCACAGGGCTATTCATGACAATTCCAAAACCAACTCTCAAATGGAGAAAAACTGAATGCAAGTCCTTTAAAATATGAAATAAGACAATAATGTCAACTTTCACTTCTATTTAACATAGTATGAGACATTCTAACCAGAGCAATTGAGCAAAAGAAGAAAATAAAAGGGGTAAAATAGAAAAGGAAGAATTCAAATTATTACTCTTGCAGATACTATGATCCTATACTTAAAGGATCCAAAATGTTTCACCAGAAAGAAGACTAATAAAGCTAATAAATTCAGCAAAGTTGCAGTTTACAAAATCAACATACAAAAATGAATAGCTTTCCTATATACCATTAATAAATTGGCTGAGAAAAAAAACAGGAAAACATTATCATTCATAATAGCCTAAAAACATAAAATAAAATACCTAGGAGTAAATCTAGCCAAGGAGGTGAAAAACTTCTACAATGAAAACTACAAGATGCTGAAGAAAAAAAAAAAGCTGAGGAGAACACAAAAAGATGATTAAATATCTTATGTTCATGGATGGCAGAATTTATATTGGTTAAATGGCCATATTACCAAAATTGACACACAGATTCAATCCAATCCCCATCAAAATACCAATGGCATTCTTCACAGAACTAGAGAAAACAGTTCTGAGATTAATTTGGAAGAATAAAAAACCCAGACAATCAAAGCGATTCTAAGCCAAAAAAGCAATACTGAAGACATCACAATACCTGATGTCAAATTATACTACAGTGATACAGTAATAAAAGCTTCATGGTACTGGTTAAAAACAGACATTTAGATCAGTGGAACACAATAAAAAAAATCCACACAGATACAGCCATCTGATCCTTGTCAAAAGTACCAATTCAAACATACATTGGAAGAAAGATAACCTTTTTAACAAAAGGTGCTGGGGAAACTGTATATCCATATGTAGAAGAATGAAACTATATCACTATCTTTTACCATACACAAAAGCCAATCAAAATGAGTAAAGGACCTAAGAATGAGACCAGAAACTGTGACTCCTGAAAAAAAAAGTGTGTTTAAGAATCCAGCATATAGAAACAGGCAATGACTTCCTCAACACTCAGGAAATCATAGCAAAAATTAATAAATGTGATGTTATTGGTATCAAATTAAAAAGTTTCTGCACAGCAAAAGAAACAATTAAGAATGTGAAGAGAGAAACTAAAGAATGGAAGAAAATCTTTGTTAAGCTTCTCTTCTGACACCAGTTAACAAATGGGCAAAATGAACTAAATAGGCACTTCTCAAAAGAAGAAATAAAAATGACTAACAAATATATTTAAGAAGGACAACATCATTAACAATTAGAGAAATGCAAATCAAAATTACACTGGGATTTCATCTCACTCCTGTTAAAATGGCACACAAATATTTTTAAATGCTGGAGAGAGTGTGGAGGAAAAGGAGTACCTTTATGCTATTAATATGATTGGAAATTAGTGCAACCACTATGGAAATCAACATGAAGTTTCCTCAAAGATGAGGAATGGAACTACCTTACGATCCAGTTATATCACTCCTTGGTATTTATATGTGCATCTCTAATGATATACATATACCAATGTTTATAGCAGCACAATTCACAATAGCCGAATTATGGAACCAGCCTACATGTCCATAAATGGATGAATGGATAAAGAAAATGTGCTATGTGTAAAAAAATTATTTATTCAGCCATAAAGAAGAATGAAATTAAATGGAATTTGCAAACATTATATAAGCAAAATAATCCAAACTCTCAAAGTCAAGGATCATGTGTTTTCTCTCATGTGTGGAAACCAGAGAGGATGAAGGAAAAGAAAGGTGTGGTGGAGGGATCTCTTGTATATCAAAGGGAGACCAGCAGAGTAGAGGAAAGGAACCAGAGTGAGAGAGGAGGGGAGGTAAAGGGAAACACTGGAGAATAAAATTAACAAAATCATACTGTTTGTTGTGTGTACGTATGAATATGTAACACTGAATCAATCCCACTATTACGTATAATTATAATACAGCAATAAAATGGGGAAAAGACTATTTTGGGAAAACAGGGAAGATTTAAATTGCCTCCTGAAACCTTAATTGCATGAGTAAGAGATCAATGACTTTCTGCCCTCCTTCTCATGGTCCAATGTGAATTTTTATCTCTCTCTATATCTACATATGATATTATCAGAAAGACTATGTGATCAGAACTACTTCAAATCATTCCATTCATGAAGTTCAAAATTTATGCTTTATAGTTTACTTTTATGGGTATTTGATCATGTTAACACTATTTTCTTTGGCAACTAATGCTCTCTTTTTGTATATATACACAAAATGTAAATGTGTGTGTTTTTGTGTATGTATATACATTTGATGTATATATAAAAGATAAAATTATCTTTTATCTTCCCCAAAATATGAAAATCTTAAGCTGTTTAGGAAATCCATAGGCTTATTACAAAACTTAAATTTATGAAAACTTGAAAAAAGAGATAAGGTGGAAAGAGAGTTTCTCAACTAAAATACGAGATTTAAGGTAACCTGAAAGAGCTGATAACTCCGAATCATGTGTAAATTATCTTATAAAATATAAAATTATATATAAACAATCAATTCTTGTGTATAATAATTTACAAGCATATCCTTACCGTGTTCAATAAAAGTAAATGTTGAGTTACTGCAAAAGTAAACACAGCATTCAAATATATGTATATTAAAGTCAAAAGCATGTCAACTAGTTGTGGTACTTGAAAAGAAGGATCACATTAACCCATTTCTGGAGTATAAATTTTTAAAAAGCTACAATTTTTCCCCACAGACCACTCAACAATCACAAATGCTACCATCCCATTCCTTATACTGTATTTCACATTTAGAATATCCTTAGAGAATCCACATTAGAAATGAAAGTAGAAGCTGAACTCTAAATGAAAGAAGATGTTAATATTTTTATATTTAACTATAAATTACTGGATTGTATCAGTAGAATTTGAACTTGCTTAATAATTCCTATTATGGCCATACATATTAAATAAAATCTGTTCTGAATCAAATAAACTTGGGACTGTCAAGAAGTTATGTACACTAAAATATGTCAAATCATTTTCATTCACCAAGCTCAAATTTTGTGCTTAACTTTTTACTTTCCTGAGTATCTAATCGTGACCACACTATTTGTTTCAGTGCCTGACGCTTTCTTATACTTTTATGGAGTGAATTTGAAGCATTATGCAGACACAGACTTCTTCTTTCCCTCTTGCTCCCTTCCTCCTTCCTTCCTTCTTTCTTCCTTCCCTTTCCTCTCTCATTCCTCCATCCCTTCTTCCATTTCCTCCTTTCCTTTCACCTCATTTTTCTATTTTTTTCCTCCGTCTTCCTCCTTCTCTTTCTCAGTTTCCTGTCTTCCTCTTCCTGCTTTCTTGTTGACTTGACCAAAGAGTTCAAATATACAAAAATCTGCACATGGAAGATTATAGCAAGTTTATTTAGAATCATCTACCACTTGGAAGCATCCAAGATGTACTTCAGCAGCTTTAGGGATAAATAAATATTCAGGATTAAAAACAAATGGGCTATCAGACCATTGAAAGACATGAAAGAAACTCAATCATATGTTGCTAAGAGAAAAAAAGCCAATCTTGAAAGGTTGTACATACCGTGTAATTCCAACTATATGGCATTCTATAGAAGGCAAATCTATGGAAGCAATGAAAGATGAGTGTTTGAAGAGGATAGGGAGACATGAGTAAGTGGGGCAGGGTAGTGAAACTACTATGTATGACACTACCAGCAGAGGGATAGAGGCCATTATATATTTGTCCAAGCACACAGAATGTATGTCACCAAGAGTAGATACCAATATAAGCAATAGACTTTCAGATGATTATGATATGCTAATATAGATTGATTGGTTTTAACAAATGTATATTTCAGTGTGGAATGTTAATAATGAAGGCAATACATACAGTGGATGAGGATATTTGGGGATATTTCTCTCAATTTTGATGTGAATATAAAACTTCTCTATAAAGCAGTCTTATTAAAAATATTTAGACATCAAAGGACACGTATTGTATGGATTCACTTTTGGAAAATGTCTGCAATAGGAAGATGTATAGAGAAAGAAAGATAATTAAAAGCTACCTGAAGCCAAGAGGAAAGGAGAACGTAGTAATATTGTTTAATGGATACAGAATTTTATTGGATTCAATGAAAGAAAAATTGGAAACAAGTAATGGTAAATGTTGCTCATTATTGTGAAAGTAATTAATGTTGCTGCATTGTACTCTAAAAATGGTTAGAATAGTAAATTTGATGGTTATATATACACACAAAACTTTTTTTTTCTCCCATAATCAATGTAATGATTCTAAGAGCAAGAAAAAAAAAATAATTTAAAACTTGCCCAATTTTTTGCTGAAACATTTCCTGTAAAGAGTTAAAAATGATAAGGCCTATAATCAATACCTGAGCCACATGGATGCCCTTGGAGTCTCAGCTCTCCACCTGCTTTGCTATGCTTTTTGAAAATCCTTACATTGCCATACTTTGGCCATGTTTTGAGTGACATTATAGGCTTCATACTCTTGAAGTAAACATTAATAAAACATTCTGTGTGCTCATCCTCTACCTTAATCACTGATGCTGCGCTAGTTTTGTGTGACCAAAATGCTGAATTGATAGCGTTTGTAAATCCAAGGCTAGATCTCCTTGGTTAGGAAATATCTGTCTGCAAGTCTGCCCCTTGTTTTGAAGGGAGCTTCTCTTGAGTTCTGACAGTGAAACTCTTCTCTATAGATCCTTTTTATCTTCTTAGAAACAAATACCATCTTTGATCCGTTCTTTGTTTTAACACACATTTAGACAGTGTACTGATAATGTGCTTTGAACAGGATCTTTACTTGGAAATTGAGAGAGAAGAATTTTACTAAAGGCTTTGGTGCACTGTAAGTGACCTGGGGCAGGAGGTGGGGGGTCACTTATTTCTCCTGGACTTAATGACCCTTTTTGCTAGATAAGAGTTCATGTGTTTGACAAAATGCGTTAGCACTAGAAATCTTTTTGTACATATATAAACAGTAGCAAATATGTTCTTCTTAACATTTTTTTATTCCCTTGTCTTCATACATGAAGCATCAGTAAAGAGAACTGGATTTAATGGTATTAATTGTTCTACATATTTCTGTGGTAATCCTCTTCAGAACTAATTTTGGATCATATTTTTATATTTAGAATATGTACATATCTTTGAACACCCTTTGGAGATATATTAAGAAAAAAAATACAATGTAGCACTTATTTTATCATTATTTATTTGTTAAGATGAAAGTCACATAAAATTCAATTGGTCCATTTAATGGGAAAAATTTAGTGATATTTTTAACATACCAAAGGTTATGCAACTGCTGTTTAATTCTAAAACATTTCAACATATTATTTTTAAATAGCTGTTTTCTAATCATTAAATAATATTGTAGACAACATTAAAAGATAGATTGTGGTGAAAATTAAAGTTAAATCAACACGAATGCTCTAGCAGAAAGCTAGAATTAAAATTTGGGAGTAGACATGTATGTGTGTACACACGTGCAGGCACGGGCGCGCGCACACACACACACAAATGCACACTTCTCTAATATCCCAGACCACCCATTCTTAGTATGTAAATAACTAGAAGCAAAACTGACATTATAACTTAGTTTGATGTTCAAGTTAAAATACTATTTCAGAGAAAGGAATATTTATAATCTACAGAAATGCCTGTAATTGCCAACAAGCAAGGTCAAGATTTTAAAAAGAGAAGAAAACTCCATTTCCCCCTTAATAGTCATTGGTATAAAATAAGATATAACACAATTAAATTACACAGTTTTATATAGTAGTCCAACATGAATCCCAAAATTTCCATTAATGAAACAATATTAATATAATACCTCAAAAAATACCTTGTGTGGACCTTACCCAAGGATCTCAGGACGTCTCTCATATTTATTGACATGGTGACACAAGCAGGAAAATGTTCAACAGTAATTTTTTTTTGCACAAAATCAGAGAGAACTTTGAGGGAAATACTGGGCATCAACTAAGATGTAACTAAAAGAGGAAGTTAAAAGGTTTTGCTTTTTATATAAATAACAAATCCAAGTCAACATGTTAAAGGACTTCTACCGTGTGCCATGCTTGGGCTTCTTCTGCTGCCTCTGGTCAGGGTGTTCATCCAGAAGCTGTATATTACAATGCTGTTTAGCATTGGCTCCAAAGGTGCAACATTGACATAGAAAAATGCTACGTCTGGGTGACGAGCTCTCAATCAATCTCCTCTTTTCTGTGAACATGAGCAGCAGAAAGCCAGAACAGAGCAACACCCTTGTGAATGAGAAATTCTCCCGGCTTGCTAATGTTCTGTAAATATTTCTTCATGACATCAGTTATTTTTGTATGAAATGATTTTAATGATTAACTTATTTCCTGCCATATTGTTGTCATTATGATTTACTTCAAAATTTTGAAGACTTTAAACAGAAATTTTGTGGAGGAAAAATGTCACTCCTTCTGCTCAGCAGTGGGTTCCAGGCAGGACACTGGAGTGGACAGCAAGTTCCAGGTGAAAGTTGTGACTGACTCCACTTCTCACTCTACTTTCTTATCTTCAAAAGGAGGGCAGAATGTGATGACATTAAAATCTTTGTCACTTCTAAAATCCCATGCTTTTTAAAAAAAGCTACACTCATGTAGATCTTTTTCCTCCAAAAATCACTAGACAGAGTAATTCACAGTATTTATATGAAGAGAGGAAAAATGTATAACTAAGAGTGTTATTCCGTAATATGAAAAATCTTTTATAAAAAAAACCTTGCTAAATAATAATGTGAAATTATTTGGGGACCATGAAAAATATGGTTTTATCTTTGAGTTTTTAAAAATGAAACATTGGACTTACTATTGCTTTTTAAAAAGCAGTTATACTTCAGGTAAAATAAAATGGAGCTCTGTAAACATTATGCTTACTGTATTTTCTTTTTTTTTAATTTTTTTATTTGTTCTTCTCACCCACGTCCCAGTTGACTATGAATTTTGAGTTTTCCTTGTGTGACGTGTGCTGGAGGAGAAATACAGCAAAAAATCACAGCGAGTAATTTTCAAAAAGTGGGGGCAGGAGGGCTCTGCACCCTTAGGGGTCCAGCTTTCACACTGGAAGGAGAGAGAGAGATAAGAGTCCCTGTCTGCTTTATTTATACAAGGGAGCTTCAAAGGATTTTCATGGAATGTTCTTTTGCTAAATAAGGTAGGAGGAGGGCTGTCCAAACCCAATGGGTAACGCCCAAGTCTGGAGCTACAGAACAGCCTCTGTAGCCAAGCGAAGACTGGGGTCACTACATGATTTGAGTAATCCATTAAGTGGAAGAAGACACAAAATGACTTACAATGCTAGACCCAAATCTCCTTGGCTCCAAGGCTGAGTAGAGGCTTTTTAAATAGCTCAGGGATGGCCCCCCACAGTACTAATTAGATATACATGACAGCAAAAAGCATTTCAGTTCATTTTACACAAATAGAGCATAGCATTTCATTTCTCTTGTAATGTACCAGGTAGAGTTGCACCATATGTGCAGTCATACATGTACCTAGGGTAATGATATCTGTCTCATTCCACCATCATTCCTACCCCCCATGTCCCTCCCCTCACCTCACTCCTCTCTGCCCAAGTTCCTCCATTCTGCCCATGATGCCCTCCCTTCCCATTATGTATCAGCATCCACTTATTAGGGAGAATATCTGGCCTTTGGTTTTTTGGGATTGGCTTACTTCGCTTAGCATGATATCCTCCAACTCCATCCATTTACCTGCAAATGCCATAATTTATTCTATTTTAAGGCTCAGTAATACCACAGTTTCTTTATTCATTCATCTATTGAAGGGCATCTAATTTGGTTCCACAGTTCAGTTATTGTGAATTGAGCTGCTATAAACATTGATGTGGCTTCATCACTATAGTATGATGATTTTAAGTCCTTTGATTATAGAGAGAAGAGTGGGATAGCTTGGTCAAATGGTGGTTCCATTCCAAATTTTTTAAGGACTCTCTATACTGCTTTCCAGAATGGTTACACAGCAATGATAAGTGTTGGCAAGGATGTGGGGGAAAAGGTAAACTCATACATTGCTGATGACACTGCAGATTGGTGCGACCACTCTGGAAAGCATACTGCACTTTTTATTAGAAATGTGATGATTTTAAAAATGATTAGACTTTCCCATGTGCATTTCATACATGCACACACCCTAATGATGCATATATTCAAAGAGCGTGTAACTTAAAATGATGGCTGTTTTTTTTTTACTCCTCCTTAGTAAAATATCAGAGAACTTAAACCATTATTATTATGTTGCTGCCTTAATTTATACCTCTGTCTAAATTTTTTGGTCTAATTTCTTTGGAAGTGTCACAGCTGGTAATTTAGACAGACCACTACCTGTTTACCCACTCACACCTAGTTGAGCATTACCTGGGCATGGGGATAATGTAAAGGACAAACTCAGCTGAGACAGGAAGAAGATATGTCATAGATGTCAGTGTGTTTTTGTTCTGCTATGCCATCAATAACAACAAACATACGGTTTGCCCATGGAATGAGATGTGAGAGCACATTCATATTCATATGAATCACTCATTGTATATGATTCAAGCTTGGAAATAAATGTTTAATTACAATATTTTTTTAAATGCCACATTCCTAGACTACATGTGGTGATGGGGGAAAAAAGAAAGAAAGAACTACTTTGGACTGGCTGAAATGCAGGACAGTACACGTATTTGGCTTTCTGGCCAAAGTTTGGGTTCTCTTTAACATCAAGTTCTGCATCAGTAGTTTTCAACTGGAGATAATTTCTCCCACAGTATACTTGGCAAGGTCTGGAGACAATTTTAGTCATCACATCTGAAAGGGAATAGTACTAGAATCTAGAAGGCAGAGGTCAGTGATGTTGCTAAACATCACACCATGCACAGGACAGCATGCCTCCTCCCTCAACAAAGAATTAGCAGGTCAAACATTTAATTATTTTTTTTAGCCAACTGGCTTTTGTTTAATGCTAAACATTTCAATAGTGCTGAAATTGGGAAATGTTTTTCCACAAGAAACAAAAACAAGGGGAAAGGTGAATATTTCAGATTGCTTGCTTAGCACATTGTCTTCTTCATGGACACATTTTAGACTTGAGTTAATCAATCAAAATCACTAAAGCTGACTTGTCCCTGTATCATGTGAGATACTTTTAATTTTCTTAATTCAGGACTGTGCCAGCCCTGGTTCCTTTTCTGCATCTACTCATTTTTTTTTTCCTGAATGAGCTTCCACATATGTGCAGCAATATACTCTCTTTCTCTTTCTCATTGAACCAGAAGCCTCCCCTTCACTTAAATGCAATTCCAAGATGGTCATCCCTCCATATTTATGGTCTTCATATTTGCATATTTAACCAATTGTGGATCAAAACAGTGGCAAAAATATTGGCTTTGTATTGAACACGTAGACTTTTTCTTGTCATTGTCTCTTATTAAACAACATAGTATAGCAATAGTTTACATGAATTTGCATTATGTTTAAGTTATTCTAAGTAGTCTAGAAACAAAGCATACAAGAGGATGTGAATACACTATTTGTAACTACTTCGCCATTTTTCACAAGGGACTTGAGATTTGGGTTATCTCTAGAAGATTATAGAATGAATCCCAACTGATATTTAGAAATCACTGTGTTGAGAATGGCTTATGTACATATGAAAAAATAAATAAATAAACTTTTAATTAATTTTTTTTTAGCCAACTGGCTTTCGTTTAATGCTATTGAGTCTGTTCTTATATTTTATTATTTGGGTGTTTTCTTGCCTCTGAATGCTACCTGGAGTCTGCCTTAAAATCCAGTTCTTCATTAGTGCTTTCAGTTTTCTCCCTTTCATTTACAAATCTGGATCTTGTGCTTACTTACTTCTCCTTCCTAGTGGAAGTCATTGGATTGATTTTACTCCTCTCTACACTGCATTTCTGGCTCTGTGAGCACAATTCCCAAGAAAACACCTGCAAAGCCAGCTTACTTCTATTTTTTGTTTTTCCCCATGAATAACTTCTTGCCTCCCCTGGCCTTTTGTTTCTCTGGCATGTGACTGATATTTATGGGCATGTACCTGACCCAAAATATAGAAAGTTCACCATGTCACACTTTACCCCAGCCTCATCAAGGACATTCACATAAGTCTTCAATGCAGAGACAAAAATGCCACATTGCTTAAAGCATAGTTTTCACATAGATTGTATAACCACTACTAGGTTATTTCTTCCCATGGTCTTAGAGATAAAGAATTAGAATATTGGTTATTAATTAACTAGACCATCTGGATCAACTATGATCCATTTTAAATGAATTTCAAATTTTGTCCAGACTCTAATCCAGCAAATAGACAAATAAGTTATTTTCATGGAAAAATTAAGCTAGCTATGAGGAGAGTAGCAAATTAGAAAGTAGATAACTGGTGGTACCCGTTACTGAGGTGCTGTAGATGGATATTCTCCAGAAACCTGTCAAGTATTTCTACATTTTTGAACGTAATTATTAAAAAGAATCTAGTCATCATACTTCTTTTTTATGAATTTTTCTAAATTGTTGGTCTAATTATTTTAAAAACTGTATATGAGCAACAAAGAAATTTGGGAACTATATGTGTAGCTCAGTGGTAGAGCAATTTGCCTAACATGCAGGGTTCAATACCCTGTATCCTCACAAAGAAAAGAAAAGAAATTTTCTATTTGTTTCCCCGAACACTGATTTCTAGTATGGAACTTGAGCTCAACTTTTCTTGTTTTTTTTGTTGTTGTTGTTGTTGTTGTTGTTTTTTTTTTTTTTTTTTTTTTGCCACGTATGTTATTTTACAGTATAATTTTGCAAGTTTTACCACAAATTAGGCATAATTAATGAATGTTGCTAGATTATGAGCCCAAATCCTTGATCTAATTAAATAACTAATTTGCAAACAAAGGATGTATTTAAATGAAACTCCGTATACCTCAAAGTAAATTATGAAATTACAGTTACTACAAGAGGAGTTTACATGCAAAATCTTCAGGGTATAAGAGATAAAGGCTTTAATCTTCTAAATAATATCTAGCAGTTGTATAATGGTTTCTAATTTATATTTTGTGTCACATTAATGAATTTGATATATAAAATAATCCATCTAAGGAGCTACTATTATCTTTACTTGACAAAGTAAAAAACAGATTCAAAATCCCTGTCAGTGTTATATAAATTATAAGTAATAGTAGTAGAACCAAACTTGGGTGATCTACCTTCATGTTTCAGATTATACTCATTATACATGACTGGATTATTAGAAATATTCATGTTCAAAAACATATGCAAGGTGATGGTCTGACTAAACAAATTGACATAGTGACTTTGAAACCTGATATACTATACCTGATTTGAGTGTCTCTGAAAAAGCATCTAAAGATGAAGAAATCCTGGGTATTATCATATTCTAACACTTCAGTACTGTGGGAAATTAAAAGAAAAAAAAGATATGGAATGACCTGACAATTGGCCTTAACTTTTAATTTTATATTGTTAAAAACCATAATGATACATACATATTCTGCTCTTGCAACTTACAACTTAGTGCTATCCTGAGATCCACAAATAATGATGGACAATTTCTTTACTGTGTGTCTTGTGTGAGTATAATCATATAGTTTCCTTAGGACAGAATGCACATAGGGCATCTTTGCTTAAATACATAGAAAGAATTTACAAGCTATTTTAAAACTTGCTTAAAGAAAATGAAATTAGTTTTGTTCCTCAATTGTTAGTAATTTGATTTTTGTTAAACATACTCCCCTAATAGTCTGACGGAGACTTCTACCTTTCTAAATTCACCCAGGCTTTGCTCATGGATATTAGAGAATTTTCTAGTGCTGTTTGCCTGATGTGATTTCCACTGGCCTTTAGGAATAGCATAAGCTTTTGCCTTGCGTTCTCTCTCCCACACTTGCAGGTAGAATTGACACTGTACTTCATGGTGAAGTTCTGTTCTTGACAAAGAGGTAAAAGTTGTTTCATTCCCATGGTAGGCTTAGTTCTTTCTATTAGATTCTCCAACATTGAAGGCTTAATTTTCTTAATGGATGTATGTTAACAACCTGCCCAGACCCCCTTATTTTAGGAGTAGAAATAAAACCTAAAGCATGCAATCACATATTGAGGTGGGCCCCAGAGGAATGAATGACTCAGTTTCCACTTTAAATAATGAGAAGAAACTACCTTTTAAAAATATCTTTATTTTTCTTACTCTTCCTTAGCCTCACCTTTGTCTCCTTTTAGCAGTCATGTAAGTAAAGTGTGGTTCAAAGAGAGAATGAACAAAATAGGATTCAATACTTAGTCAGAGGGGTCCTCACAAATTTGTATATCCCACTGTATTACAATTTATAGATGAAAGTTTGGAATCAAAAAATATAGTACTACATGGAGTGACTTCACCTGGATTCTTTTTCTGTGGATGCCTCCCTACTTGTGGTATTCTAAAGTTGTAGTTTCAATATACTTTTCCAGGATAAGCATAAAGAGACAGACATGCACAAAATTCTAGGCTTCTAAAAGTAAAATTCTTCAAATCGTTGTTAGAGTTGCTTTCGCTATGGCCAAAAATCCAATACAAAATTATCATTTTGTAAGATATTTTGGAAACCATCTAATTTTAGAAGTGAAGATGTCTGGTTGTACAGTTAAAATGCACTTGTATAAAACTTCAAATTACAATGGTAACCATGATTCTTATATGCAAATTTACTTACTCAGAAAAAAAAAATTGAATTTTGTGTCTACAATAAACAATTTTATAGGCATTGGGAGCCTTTTCTGGAAATGCACTTGCTGCACTGATAGGTAGCATTGTATATGAAGTGTAGTGCTTTATGAATATATCTGAAGCTATTTCAATTTTCATATTTAGTGTTGGAATGAAGAAAGGTGACTTGCTTTTGAAAACAGGTCTTTGAGGCTGATACCATATTCAGATAAATACTGTTGACTCTCTTGACAGGAGTCTTTCCAGCTTCAAAATATTATTATCCTTTAGCCAATACAACAATTCTAAACAAAGTACCTGTTATCAAAAATATTGATTATTTCCCAAAATAATAATTAAATATAGAATTATTTACCAAAATAATTAGAATACCAGTGCTATTAGAGTTTTCTTTTGAGACAATATAGATTAATTTTCCTAGAAACCCCCATCTTTTCTGCTTCTGTGACAATGCACTTCAGCCATAGTTTAAATCAAGAATTTAGATGTTCAAGATCTGGTAATTTTACAATTTTTTCTTCTAATCTTACAGATATGCAAAACCCTGCCCATGGTATATCAGTATTATCAATCACCAGGTATTCTTCACCCCCCATTTTTGAGGAATCTCAATTCTATGCCAGCTCAAAAGAAAGATGTCAGCATAAGTCAGAAAGATTATTTCTTAGTCTAGGAGTCAGATTTCTGAGACACACTGATCAAGGTCAGAGATTATATTTTGCCTACAAAGTTTTATGTTAAGAATGTTCCTTTACCCTTAAACTTTCTACTGTAGCCTGTAGAGAAACTGTTTTCATACAAACTCAGAGGAAAAATTTTAAGGAATATTAGGGAGACAATGTATCTCAAACAGTTTTATATATAGAAATGAGGTGGGAGGTGTTTTTGTTTGTTTGTTTGCTTGTTTTTTGGTACCGGGGACTGAACTCAGGGGCACTCAACAACTGAGCCACACCCCCAACCCTATTTTGTATTTTATTTAGAGACAGGATCTCACTGAGTTGCTTAGTGCCTTGCTTTTGCTGAGGCTGGCTTTGAATTCACAATCCTCCTATCCTTGGCCTCCAGAGCTGCTGGGATTAAAGGTGTGTGCTACCACACCCAACTGGGAATGAGGTTATTTTTAAGCAAGAAGAGTTAAGTGGAGATAACAAGGGAGAGTTTGTTTTGGGTCAATGTGTATTGACCAAAATTGTTAAAGTGCTATTCCAAAATGCCAAATAACTCTGGGTCTTTTTGAAGAAAAGACAAAAGATTTATTCTAGCCAGAGCCAAGGGAGCAGAACGCAGACAGTTCTGCAGCTCAAGATGCAGAGCTTTAGTGGGGCATGGCTTAAAAGCCGAAAGAAAAAAAAAAAAAATGCGAAGGAAAGGGGCTGGAGAAACCACTATAGTTATAGAACATGTTTCACAGGGTAGGAAAAAAAAAAAAAAACTCAAGTTAACTTTTCTCAGAAAGATTCTCAATACATGAAAAGATTCTGAGTACATGATCAGAAAGCAGGCCAACGTCTGCTCTATGAATTGCAGAAGCTGTGGTCTGGGTGAAAGAGAGTGAGGATGTCAGTTTCTATGTGAGTAGGCTCTTACAGAAGCAGGTGGGGGTGGGGAGGATTGGGGGGGAGGGCAATTCCCTACACAGGCAAAGCTCTTTCTATGAGACCACACCTATTTTCAAGACTCTTCCTCTTGTAGTGTTCCTTTGACAGACAGGATGACTTTAGCAATGAAAATGATGAGGTCATTTTTGTGAATAAGTTTTTATAGTTAATGTCACATTAGTAGTTTTTTAGACCAGAATCTCACACAGTGCAAGAGTAAAATCTTCACATTACATGAAGAAGTTTTTTCATCATTGATCTGAACATGCCACATAACAAGACGTAAAATATTTCAAAAGATAGCTATTCTATAAAGCAGGAATCCATTATTCTGGTAACTATCACTCTCTTTACTTTGTCCTGCTCTGTGACACTATTTAGGAAAAAAAAATCAATTTTTTTTCTTATATGTCATCTATAAACATGAAGCAATAGCTAAATCATTTCATCTCCATATTAAACATCTTCAATCATTTAAGTCACTTCTTAGGAGACCCCTTGGAAATCATCTATTTAGACCAGAGAGCATCCCAGTCATTTGACAAATAGCATTCTTTCCTTCAGCTAGAAGATGGGGAGTTTTATAAATTGTCACAAAATTAATCTATCTCAATTAAAACAAGTGAAGGAAGGAAATAGATACAAGTAGTGTTCTGCCAAGCTTTAAACATCTTGATTCTATCTAGTTATAGATACTCTCTATTTTTTAATTACTTATCTTCAATAGAGGAAGACTGCTTTCCTAAATTAGGAAAGATGTACTTGGGAAGCGCTCTCATTCATCTGGGAATAATATATCAGCCAAGTCATCCAATCTTTGGGATGCAAAGAAAGACCAAGTCCATAGATCCTGGCTCAGGTGCATTATTCTGAGCTGAGATGCAGGATAGGAGCTTTACATCCTAAATATTACCAACATAAAAAGAAGCCATGCCTGCAGAAAACACAGGACCTTGTGGAATAGTATCTGATGACTGTGTTGCTGTATTTATTTACAGAAAATAATTAAGACATTTACTAATCATTTTGATTTGAAGTTCTGAATCTCTTTTCACTGGCATATAAAATAAATCAATTATTTACAGTTTAGCCTTGTGTCAAAATAAGCTAAAATAACAACAATAGAATATAATATGTAAATCTTTGTTTTCTAATTACAGATTCTGAAAATTATCTAGTTTGTTATTTGCCAGTTTTTATTTCTAGTTTTGTTAGCAGAAAAAGCCAACTAGTCATTACCTACTACTGAATCTCTCTTTTAGGATGTACCAGAAAGAAAAATAACTTTATTCCTAATGTAACATAGACATATATTGTTTTCACTCTATGGGAATTCTCTCTTCCTCATAGAAATACTGAAGGAGAATCATGATTTTGAGAGAATTTCAAAGTAATGGTAGAATGGAGAATTAATTTTACTCCCAGATTTACCCAAGAGAAAGGGAATGATCAATACTAAATATAGACTGGCTGCTCTGAAAAGCCATCTTTGCATTGTTCCTGGGTCCAGCTCCCCACTCGCCGCAACCACCTCCGCAGCCAGAGTCCCTGAACTCTAGTTTCCTTTTTAACCCACTGCATGGGATCACTGGGTGATCCACCATGTCAGACGCTGGACACTAGCTCTGAAATCACCACCAAGGACTTAAAGGAGAAGAAGGAGGTTGTGGAGGAGGCAGAGAATGGAAGAGACGCCCCTGCTAATGGGAATGCTAATGAGGAAAATGGGGAGCAGGAGGCTGACAATGAGGTAGATGAAGAAGAGGAAGAGGGTGGTGAGGAAGAGGAGGAGGAGGAGGAAGTGATGGTGAGGAAGAGGATGGAGATGAAGATGAGGAGGCTGAGGCAGCTACGGGCAAACGGGCAGCTGAAGATGACGAGGAGGATGATGTTGATAGCAAGAAGCAGAAGACCCAGGAGGATGACTAGACAGCAAAAAAGGAAAAGTTAAACTAAAAATAAAAGGCCACCATGACCTATTCACCCTCCACTTCCCTTCTCAGAATCTAAACGTGGTCACCTTCGAGTAGAGAGGTCCGCCCGCCCGCCCTCCAGGGGCAGTGCCACCCGCAGACGACGTGCGCTCTTCACCACCCAACCAAAACCACAACGTGAATTTGCAACAGGGGAGGAAAAAAGAACCAAAACTTCCAAGGCCCTGCTTTTTTTCTTAAAAGTACATTTAAAAAGGAAAATTTGTTTGTATTTTTTATTTACATTTTATATTTTTGTACATATTGTTAGGGGTCAGCCATTTTTAATGATCTCGGATGACCAAGCCAGCCTTTGGAGCGTTCTCTGTCCTACTTCTGACTTTACTTGTGGTGTGACCATGTTCATTATAATCTCAAAGGAGAAAAAAAAACCTTGTAAAAAAAGCAAAAACAACAACAAAAAAACAATCTTATTCCGAGCATTCCAGTAACTTTTTTTGTGTATGTACTTTAGTTGTACTATAAGTAGTTGGTTTGTATGAGATGGTTAAAAAGGCCAAAGATAAAAAAGGTTTCTTTTTTTTTTTTTTTTCCTTTTTTTGTCTATGAAGTTGCTGTTTATTTTTTTGGCCTGTTTGATGTATGTGTGAAACAATGTTGTCCAACAATAAACCGGAATTTTATTTTGCTGAGTTGTTCTAACAAAAAAAAAAAAAAATACTAAATATAGCTGAGGGTGGAGGTGAGTTAATAAAAATGAGTCAGAGAATAATGTGAGTAGGCCAACAAGAACCAAGAGGAGCTGATAGGATGTTGGAGATCAAAATAGTATTTAGGGTTTGATAGAGACATGAACATAGGCCTCTAATAGTTCAGAGAGGCGGGAAGTTTATCCTGTGCAAAAGTAGATCTAGAATATAGCTGCAGGAATAGATATTCTTTAGGGTGCATTGCTAAGGAAATCTAGACTATTTGGATTCTATATAATTGGGGAACTCAGGCTAAGAATAGGAAAATTCTCATCTGAAATACTTCTTTGAATTTGCTCCTCAAATGAATGGATACAGAAGAGACGACACCTAAAAATGTATATACATGAACATTTTTCTCATACATATACATATATACAGAGAATATATGTGTCATGCAGATCATGTAAAATTATTATGTGAACCCCAATCAGACTCTACTGCCAGTGCAAAAATTGACTACCTTTAAGGATTATCTAGGTGAGTGTATTTCTTAAATCCAATTGGAAGAATTAGAACAATATAAAACCAAAATTATAAGCACTTCTGTCTCATCTGATTGTATTAGTTTCCTCAGGCTGCCACACAATGGACCATGAACTGGATTGCTTAAAACAACAGAAATGTATTGTCTCACGGTTCTGGTGATGGTAGTCTAAAACGAAGCAATCAGTGGGGCTATGCATTCTCTGAAAACTGTCAGAAGAAGTCTTCCTTGCCTCTTTCTAGCTTCTGGGGTTTTTGGCAAGTCTTAGTGTTTTTTGGCTTGCATTTGCAGCAAATCAATCTGTCTGTCATCACATGGTGTTCTTTCAGTGTGTGTCCAAATTTCCATCTTCTTATTAGGACACTAGTCATATTGCATTGGGGGCCATCCAACTTTAGGATGACTTCACCTGCATAAATTATGGCTAATTAATCTTTGATTACTCTATTTCAAAGTAAGGTCACATTGCAGGGGACTAACAGGTTAGAACTCCAACAGATTTTTTTTTCCAGGGATCGCATATCAATTCACATCACTGATATCAAATTATATTAAACTGGATTATACAGCAATTACAAAGTTCAAGATAAATGTGGTTTGCAGTAACAAAGACTAACATCCTGTTCATGCTAAATGGCAATGTTGCTTATCAGAGCTACTCAAGGATCCAGGCTAGTGGAACAGTAATCATCTCAACAATTGCCAGTCACTGTGTCAGAGAGAAAAGGGGATACTACAGGGTCTCACAGGTTGTCACTGAATATTCATGGGTTCAGGGAGCCAGCTAACATAGTCTCACAATTTTTCCAGAAGGCAATAGAATCAGAACACCAAATGCTTTCAGCTATAAGGAACAGAAATCCTGATTAACGTGGTACAAACTTGGAGGTCATTTTTGTTGCTAGCAAGTTATTCAGTTACTACAAGTCATTCATTTGGTTAGCATTAGCTTACCTATGCTAACAAGAACAAGAAGTGAGCCTGATTGTCTCCTTTTCTCTCCATCTCTTCCAAAACCAGTCTGTCCAGATTTGGGTCAAATGTCCGCCATAGATGAACTTCTATCTGCAGGATATATACTGTGTGTGTGTACACACACACACACACACACACACACACACACATATATATATATATAGTTGTTTGTCAAAAAATTATAATGAAGAAATATTCATCTACTTTTATTTTTAAAAATATGGTAACATACATAAGTACTACAAGAAAGAATGAGAATTTTTCTAACTTGAACCAGTGCATTTTTTACTAGTCCTGGTGTGCTTCCTCTTCTTGTTTTGTCCTTTCTTATATTAATGCATACTCTGGAAAGAAAAACTCATGGGACCAATTAAATAGACCATATGGCTAATCTTTAGGGTTCCCTTAAGCCTAAGAGCAAAATACAATTTGAATATAACTGAAATTTCGATGAAATAAACTCTGTCAAATATTTTTTGTGTTTCAAATGTGAAGGTAAGATTAGACACCAAGTAGTAAAAAAAAAAAAAAACAAAAAACACAGCATTTAAAATACATCTAATCTCATAAGATTTAGCTTTTTTTTCCCCATATATATGGAACTTGTGATGTGAATAGGCACTAAGCCGTCATTATAAAGAGCTTCAGCATTTTCTTCAGAAATGCCATGGTTATCGTAGTCACTCAAGGGTGACTGGACACATTTGATTGCTCAGAATTGCAACAAAAGCAACTCTCATTCTGATAGGATTTTATCATGCTGAGGGATCTCAAGGCATTTTGAAAACACATTAAAAATAAAATGTGAGTCCAACTTGAAATATTTGCTATTCATGAAAGGTTGATGAGCAGGTCTGAGCACCAGCATCATGATCAGGGTTGAGTGTTTCCCTGTGGGGACTGTAGCATCACTGCTAGAGACCCAGGATGGTCATGTCATACAAAACAGAGACAGCATGTGTTCCTGCCTGACAGATGCTGATAAAATGGTGACAAGAATAACAAGTAAGTAAAGAGATCATTATGCCAAAATCCTCTGCCTGGGTCTGCACAAAATGTTATAAACATCAGCTGCAGGGGATATATGATGTTCCCTCCAAACCAAGAGTTCTGACCCTGTCATGCCCTGCAGACACAGACGTAGTAGTGTTGAAAGGTGACAATTCCAGAGTCTACCAAAAGAGATATGTAACTGGCAATAGTGTTAATGGTATATGAGTCAATATATAAAAGCAGGATCAAAAAGACTGACTGTTAAAGCTAAAAATGGTGCCTGGAGTTAGGAATAGAAAACCTGGCAGTTGTCTGTCAAGAGGTGAAAGGAAATAGAATAAAAGTAGAGAAATTAATGATATGTCATGAATTCTGCACACCTCTCAAGGTGTATCTTCTTGGATGGCTGGTTCAGTGCCTAACTCCTAATAAGCACTAAATAATTATGTGTTGGCTAATAAAGGTGTGCTTTAAAAAAAACTGTGTAATTATGTAGGAGTCGTTGAATTTATAAATATTTTTCTTTCTTTCATTTCACTGGATTACAGTCTTTCTTTCAGAACAGAGACTATAATTTAGTGGAGGTGTTCTAGGTACAAAGCCAGTGCCTTTCAGTTACAGCAATGCCACAGGGCAGAGGCAGACATTGCTCCTGGACAACAAAGGAGAAGTGAAGGAAAGAGGCGTCCTGAATGGCAAGGGTAATAATGGAGCACACAGGCCCTACCAACTTCTCACACAGAGCCTGGGAGATCTACAGATGCTGACTTACTTCCTTAACTCCAGATGCAGATCAGTGTTCATCTTGTGGCCACACTAGGAATCACGTATAACTTCAGCTGCTAATGCTAATGTCGCTCTCCAAAAGATCTCTTCAAATATGTCCTTACCATTCTGAGTTTTCTCTCTCTGCCTCTTCATGTCTCCTTTTTTCCCCTATAGTATAGGGGATTGAACACAGAGCATCATGCGTACCAGACAATTGCCCTACTGCTGAGCTGTACCCCTATTCCAACTCACTCCTTTTTGTTTTCTCTTTCACTCCATATTAAAAAAAGACTTGTACTGAGTAGGATGAGATGATTATTTTTATCTGTCAAGATTTTCTATGTCCAGAGGCATGGAAGAGGCATCTTAGGCCCCTGACTTTCGAAACTAAAGCTAGTACTCTGTATTTCTGCTCTATCAATTTTACTCCATGACATCTGGTATCTCAGTTTCTAGATACTTTATAAAACAGACAGGGCAAACAAGGGGAATAGAAGCTGGACACTTGGCTTTCCCTTCTCTCACGACTTCTCTTTCTCCTCCATCATATTCCCTCCAGCCATACAGGCCAGAGTTCATTTTCTTCAGTATGTTCATTGCTTAGAGCTCAGCACCTTCACATATGAGAGCTCAGCTGTGCCTTCCTTGCTCCCCCTCCACAAAACTGATACATCTTCATCAAGCCTCAAGTACATTGTCACCTCTTTAAAAAGAGTCTTTTCTGACCCATAAATTAGACCGTGCCTTCCCCAACAATCAATACCCAATATTCATAAACCTTTTTTCATACAGTTTTTTTCCTTTAAAAATATTTATAAATTTTCAATCATATGAGTTTATATACTTTTTAGCTTTTTCTATTTTTTTCCCATTTCCATAAATCCATGATGGTAGTGACAAGGGACAATGTTGGTTTGATTCAACACTTTATAATTAGAGCCTAGGAAAAATGGATACTTAATAAGAATTTGTTGAAAAAATTTGCAACACACACTGATACAATAACAATCCACTCTCCCCTTCTTTCTTGCTAGAAGAACCCCAGATATTTTGGACATCTGGCTATTTGTCATATGTCCAGTTAAAATATTTCCTTCACTGTATTTCTTTATATGAGAATAATAATAGCACACTGATTTGTCCAACCTATAAAAGTCAAATTATACTCAAAAGGGTCAAGCTCAGCATTTTGTACTTTTCTTTTGTGCATTATATATTGCCTGAAATGATCACAATACAGTAAGAAAGAATAGCCATCATAGGAGTGTAAGAAAGCTACAGGCTAAGAATGAAGAACAAACTGCTAGAAGGGTGAGTCTTCAAGAACCACTTTAAGTACTTACCCAAGGCTCTGATTTCTGCTTTCAAGAGATCTTCATATATTAAAATGCAAAAACAAACAAATACAAAATAAAAGTCCTTGTTTTGGTTAAGCCCATATAGTCAGATTTCTGTTAAATGCAATCGCAGGTCAAACTGTGATTTTTTTTTTTCAAACTGTGATTTTTAAAAAGTCATTCCAAATCCTCCTTTATCAACATCCTAATTTAATCATTCTGTATTGGACAAGATGATTTCTAAGATCACCAGTTCCAACATGGGTTTTCATTTAAAATAAAAACATAATTGATCCAAACATCATGATCTCTGAATTTTAATTATTCTTTTCATTTTAAAAATCAATGTGGTATAAGAATTTTTAAATAACTTCTATGTATATGACAATGTGCCAGATGGCTTAATTAACAATATTTCCTTTATAAATGCACATGTTGTAATGTCTCCCATTCTTTTACTCTCCCCTGCATCTTTTAAAATATCAACACTTCATTGATTTAAATGCTTGCAATTAAGAATTCACAGAAAGACTGAAAATGACAGTTTTCAAATTTAATTTTATGCAATCAAATATTATTTTCTCCAGCAAATTACTCTGAAGACCAGATTCTGGTAGAGCAGAGAAGATGTATAATTTGAAGCACAAATTTCAAAATGCTAGTTTACAAATCAGTGCTGAACAAACTATATCAAATGAGTTGTGAAAGGTTTTAGTCAAATCCCAAAACCCCTATATGCAGTAAACAATTTTCTCAAAAATAAATCTGGCATTTGTCCTTGGCTTCTTGTGGGTAATGTCCAAGCCTTTAGGATATTGTACCTTACAGGTGTGTTTCTTTGTATGTGGGCTTTGGGTCAACTGTAATAATGTGATCAAAGTTAGGACTATAAGCCACACTAAATTGTGGTTTAGGGTAATAAATTTGATCCATAAATATCAGCTTGGCCTCCTGACAGAAGTAATTAATGTTGCCTAAAAATATCTGAGGAGAAGATACCAGAAAGCTTCAGGTTTGAAATTTTTATAGGTTGCACTCATGCATCTCTTCTTTAGGCTGATTTTAATTTGTGCCTTTTTCCCTGTAATAAACCATAACTGTGAGTATACGAATTTTGAGTAAGTTCTGTAAATAATTCTAACACACTTTTAAAACTAGGAGTCATTTTGATAGCCTCTTGAACTTGAAATTGGATCAAAAGTGAAGGCATCTTGGGTTGTGTTCCTAACTTTGAAGTTGCATTGCTACTGAACTCTAAATAATCTTCTTCAGTAGGTCCAAGGTACTTACAGACACCCTCATTTGGAAACCACATTAAGAAATAAGTTTTGTTAAACAACTAAGAAAAAGCTTTCTCTGTTTTAATAACCTGACTGAGACATATTAATAAGATTCTGTTTAACTTATGTGTGTATGTCATGCCTTTACTTTTGAGAATTTATGAGTGGTTTAGTGTTTAATCACAATTATTTCTGTAAATAACCAGGCTCAATGGGTATACCTTTTTGGAAAATATTTTGTGGAATAAAGTAAAGTTTTATGATTACATAAAACATTAATTTCCTTAAAGCAATGTTAAGTGGAAAGAAAAGTGCAGTTAAGACAATTAAATTCTACTATATTACAAATAAGTTTTCAAAGATTACCAAGAAAGAGAAGATTCTTAAGGCAATAAAAGAAAAAAATAACATGTAAGACCATCTCAAATTATCTTATACTGGAACGCTCAGCAGAAAGTTCACAGTCCAGGAGAGGATAGCTTGAGATTTTCACAGTACTGATGGGAAAAAAATGCTAATCAAGAATATTGTAACCAGAAAGCTATCTTTTAAAAATGAAGAAGAGATAAAGATATTTTCTAACAAACAAAAGATGAAAGAATAAGTCTTCACTATATGTGTCCTACAAAAAAAAAGTTTTAAAGGAAGTTCTTCAAACTGAAAGAAGGACACATTAATGAATAAGAAGAAAACTTGGGAAGGAATTAAACTTACCAGTTAGCACTGATAAGGATAACTATACAGACATATTCAGAATGCTCTAATGTTGAAAAAATGGTGCACAAAACATAATTAAAGTAGAGATTGAAAGGCAAAATAATTAAAAATAATAACCATATTCGCATACTACAAGAGAAAATATATAATTATTAAATGGGACATCAAAAAATTTAAACATGAGGAATAAATTGACTGTAAGTATAGTTTTTACTGGTATATTTTCTAATATTTTCACATCTCTATTATCAAGTTAAGTTGCTATCGTTTTAAAAATCTTAATCAAAAGTGTCTGCAAGCTTCATGGTGATCAGAGAGAAAAAATTTATAATAGACAAAACAAAAATAATTAGCCTAGAACCAAAATATGTTACTAGAATAAATTTCTTAAGCACAAAGGAAAATCCTATGAGAGGCAAAAAGAAGTAACTGAAATGGAATTTTTTTTAAAGTTACCTATTGATGATTGTCTTAAATATTATTAGATTAAATTTTACTGTTAAAAGAAATGGAGAAACTGATTGGACTATACAGGCCCAAATAGATGTTGCTTAAAAGAAATTCAATTACCCCTAAGGACACGCAGAGACTGAGAGTGAAGGGGTGGAATAAGATATATGCAAATAGAATACAAAAGTAAAGAGATACAGTCATACTTACATGAATAAAATAGATTTTAATTTTTAAAATAGTAAAAAAAAAGGCAAGGAAATTCATTATATAATAATGAATGGATAAATTCAGCAAGAGGAAATAGCAGTTTTAAATACATATGCACCCAATGTTGTAGCATCCAAGTAGAAAATAGACCAAATAGTAGACTCCCAATAATAGTAGGTGATTAACACTCTACTTTCAAAAATGCACAAATCATTCCAATAGAAAATTAACAAGGAGATTGAAAAGGTAAATTGCACCCTAAACTACATGGACGTGTAAGATGTCTTATATAGAATATTACATGTAGCAGATGCAGAATACACATTATTCTCAACAGCAAATGGAACATTTTCCAATGAAGATCATGTTATTCCACAAAACATGTCTAGACAAAATTTTTAAAAATAGAAATAATATTGATTTTCATTTCTGACCACAGTGTAATAAAACTAGAAATCAAATACACAAAAAAAATTTGGAAATTATTCAAATATGTAGAAATTATTTTTCTGAATGCTACTGAGGGAGAAATCAAGAAGAATATTAGGAATTTCTTGAAACAAATAAAATGGAAAAAAAATACCAAAACCAATGGGATACATAAAAAGCAATACTAATACCAGTTCTCAAATTATTCCAAAAAATGAAGATGAGGAACTTCTATACACATTCTGCAAAGCCATCATTATACTAAAACCTGACAAGGACAGACAGACACACACACACACACACACACACACACACACACACACACACAATGCTATAGGTCAATACACTTGATGAAATGCAGATGTAAAAATACTCCACAAAGTACTAGCAAACTAAATTCTACGTAACTTTTAAAAGATTATTCACTATGTGAGGGGAAAGAGTATGGTTCAACATATATAAATCAACCAATGCGATAAAAGACATCAACAGAATGAAGAAGAAAAACCAAGGCCATATCAATAGATGCAAAAAAAAAACTTAAAAAAATTGAACATCTCCTCAGTATAAAAACAGTGAATTAATCTCAACAAAATTATATCTCAACAAAATAAAGGTCATATATACTAAGATAAGGGCTAACATAAAACTGGGGAACCACTGAATGCTATTTTTTCAAGATATCATTTGGATTCTTACAAAGATGCTCAATACCACCACTTTTATTTAATATTGTTGTGAAAGTCCTAGCAAAAGCAATCATGCAAGGAAACTGAACAAAAGGGCGTTCAGAAGGAAGCCACATTGCTTCTGATTGTAGTGATATGATTTATCACAGAGAACCTCAAAAATCGTATTAAGAAAAGTATTTGAACTAATCAAAATTCAGAAAAGTTAAAGGATACAAAACCAACATTTAAAAATTAGAAGCTTTTTTATACACCAGTAAAAAATTATCTAAACTAGAAATTATCTAAACTAGAAATCACAAAAACAATCCATACTGCCCGAAGAGATCTATAGAGTCAATCCAGTTCCCACCCAAATATCAATCACATTTTTCTCAAAACTAAACCAATTCTAAAATTTGAATGGAACCACAAAAAAAAAAGTGAATAGCCAAAGCCATAACAAGGCAAAAAGAATAAAGAGCTAGACATTATTACACTACTTGTCTTCAAAATATACTACGACTTTACAGTCATTACTGGCATAAAAACAGACATAAAGACCAGAGAACCAGGATAGAAAGCCTAGAAGTAAACTTACACATCTATAGCCAAATGCTTTTTGACAAAGATGTTAAGATAACACTTAGGATAAAGGACAATAAATGAATGAGAAATTTGTGTGTCTATATGCTGATGAAGGAAACTATATACCTATAGGTCACTAGTTAATGAACATCAACACAAAATTGGTTAAAGACTTAACTGGAAGACACTACTAGACACTATGGAGCTACTAAAAGGAAGCATAAAAGAAATACTTCAGGATATTGTAATGACAAGGATTATAGGTGGGGGGGGCAAGACCTCAAAAGCACAGGAAAGGAAGCAACAATAGACATACAGAATTGCATAAAATCTGCATAACAAAGAATATAATTAGAAAACCCATGTATTGAATGGGAGAAAATATTTGTAAACTACACATCTGGCAAGGGCTTACTATCAAGATTACATAAGGAACGCAAAAGCAAAATTTATAAATAAATATAATAATCGAATTTAAAAAATGGGCAATAGACCTAGATATACAGTTCTCAGAAAAAGACAAATAAATGAACACTCATATGGAAAAAAAGCTCCATGTCTCCATCTGAGAACTGTTCATCAAAATCACTATGAGATGTCCACAATAAATTATCACATCACTTCAGTAAGAAAGGCTATTATCAAAAGAATAACAGATCATGACTATTGATAACAATGTGGAGGAAGGGGAATCCTTACATACTGAAAATGCAAATTAGTAAAGACTTTATGGAAAATAGTATCAAAGTTCCTCAAAAAATTAAAATTAGATCATATATCTAGCAATAACAGTCCTAGGTATATATCCAAAGCAAATGAAATCAGTCTTTGAGAGACCTGTTTATTGCAACACTATTCACAGTAGACAAGAAATGGAAAAACTTTAAGTCCTCATCAAATGATAATGAATAAAGAAATGTACATTCTAACAGTGGAAAAACTATTTAGTCATAAGGAAGAATAATCCAGACACAGAAAGACAAGTGCTACTTGATCTTACTTATATTTGGATCATGCGAATATTTATCTCCTATAAATCAGGAGTCATTTTCAGAGGTTGGGCAGATGGAAAAAAGTTGAAAGAAGGATACTGACTATAAGTTAGGAGCAGGAAGTTCTAGTGTGCTATTGCACAATAGGATGATTATATATAATGATAATGTTTGATGTACTGTATATTTCAAAAAGGTAGAGGAAAAGAGTTTGAATTTTTTTGTCATTAAAGAATCATAAATGTGGATATAGATATGTTTAGTCAATATGTTTATACAATATGCTTATCTTGAAATATTAAACAATGCCCCATAATTATATGTAATATTTAAGTTTTTAGGGATTGGCAAAACATACATTTAAATTATGGCAATAGGGTACCCCTACAGGTAAACTTAGGGATACACTAGCCACATAGTAACAACAAGCAAAAAAAAAAAAAAAAAAAAACAAGGAAGAAAAGCAGCCAATAATTAAATAATGGGGACTTATCAAACCAGCTACTACAATGGTAGATACATCCTTCAAGGAAACTCTGTTGATCAGTGTATAACATATACCACAGCATCGTCTCAGGTAAGAAACAATAGAGATAATTATATACCAACCCTTGTCACTAATTGGTTGGTGTGATTACTAGGAAACTAATTTTTTAGCCTTCTAGTCAATATGATGATAGATTTCTGGCCTCCAGAAAAAGCCCTCAAGGAAGTAGTAGCTACAGCTACCATGTACTATAATGATAAGGTCCAGGAAGATCTAAAGAAAGTATGAACAGTGTTTACTATAAGTTCTGGTAAGACCCAAGAAGATTCAGAAAAGTTATCAACAGTGTTGACTATATGTCCTGATAAGCGCTGGGTATATAAGGGTGAATGGTTGCAAGAAACAGATACAAAAGGAAGGAGTTATGGGATAAGTTTAGCTAAATCTTAACTTTGAATACAATGGGAAATGGGACTTTGAAAACACATGGCATGAGATGGTATCATAATTAATTAGAAAATCAACATGGTCCCTATTAGAAAATCCCTATTATAAAGTGGTCCCTATTTTAAAGCAAATATTTAGAGAAAGCAAATGACTTATATACTTTATATAGTAGTAATGAAAGCTGCAAGAAGGAAATCCGCAAGGCATGAGTTTGTCATTTCTGAATATACTAGAGAGACAAAAGGAAATAAATGTTCAACTTAGATTTTACCCTCTGGGTTCAAATCATGCACAGAGAGGCTGAACTTTTTACATGGTGGCTCTAACATAATCTTAGTTCTTACAGTAGCAGAACAAACCTAGATGAAAATGAGTTCCAGAGTCAGTTTTGCTGGTTTCAGAATTATAATGGTAGTTGTATTCATACTTTGACATATTTGTAAATAAGGGCATATTTTAGCAAAGGGTAAGATTCAGACATCTGAAACAGGGACATTTGTGTGTATTCAAAGTTAAGAATCCTGAGTCCATAAGTCTCTGTGAGATATAAGCCTTTTGTAGTTTGGGAGTGATGGTAGGAGGTGCCATATTTAAGATTTGCTATTTGACCCTAACAGAATTAATGCGATAGTAACAGGTGATAAATGCCAATTATGAAGCTCCAGATAAAAGGTGTGTTTGATCACTATAATACTCAACAGGAAGTAGGGATATTTTGACTTATAAAGTTCTTTGCAATGCTTACTTAATAATGACATCCCTTTAGTAAAATTGATATGTTACCTACTGTGCAAAAAATAATATTAATTCATCAATTATCTGTTGTTGTTCAAACCTTGCACATTCCAAACTGACCTATTTTAGAGTTAGTTCATGATTGGCTCCTGAGACGTGATCTCTGAACTCTTAAAGTATTTTCTCTGCTAAGAGTGTTTTGGCATGACTGAGGCATTGGATTTCACACCAATTTAATCTTAGTTTATACTAGCAATGTGATTCATAGTGAATGCCCGTTTTTTTTTTTTCCCTGAATATGAGGGTCAAGTTTCAGTAAATAAAGTCAGTGATGCAGCTGCTACTTCCTTATGTGATAAATACTCAATCAGAAACTGGGGCATCGAGGCTTAGATGAGCTCCCTTGGATGTCAGCACTTCCTATGTATAGTCATGCATTGTGGCTGGGAGAACTAGGCACATCCCTATGAGATCTCATGAGAAAGGCCACCTGGAATCTAGCTCTTGGTTTTCTCCTGGACTTTATAATTATCCCTTGCTGATTTTATCTTTGTCTTTTTTTTTCTATTATAAAGCATAATCATAAATATAACACTTTTTTGAATTCTGTGAATCCTTTTAGTGAATCATTAAGCCTGAGAGTGGTTTTCAGGACCACTGGCACAGTATCTAAATATAGCTTCATCTGTATAATAGGAAAATATCCAGGTTGGCTCTCTAGATGACATAACATCAGAAAGGAGAGTCCTCGATTCTCCCCCAGTTTTCTGATATAAGTCAGTATGTTGACTGGCAAACCCTGATTTTAAAAAGGACAAGAGAGGAAATAAAAGAATGAGAATGTGTATGTGGGAACTATTTTTCCAGGATTCCTTCAAAGGGTCATATGACCATTTTTTCCCCCATAGTAAACGGGTGAATCTGCAGACTGTTCAGGGATTACTAAATTTGGTACTGACATGATGCAAATTTCTAGAAATCTAAAATGCCATTGTGATCCATCAAAATAAGAGTTTAAGATCGAGAGAGGAATTCCAAAACAAAAGACCCCACACATTTTAGAAAAGATTGTTTTGTAGTTGATGTATACCCACACAGATCTCCATGTTTGATTCACTATAATTTATGTCTATGTGAAATGAGAAATTTATTCATTTTAATTGAATAATTAATAGTATGTCCAGCTTCACAACAAACTTGGCATATCAGAATCTTCTACTGAAGTTACAACAGTCATAAGTTGTATTTATAAATCACTAAGACTATATTGGTTTAACAAGCATACCAAAACTTCTAAGAATAACTATACGTTTCTTACCTTCTCAGGTACTTGTTCTAAGAACAATTCATTGATTTAAAAGAATCAATAATCTCACTAAATTTGTGGACAATCTTCTATTGAATTACTTTTGCTGATTTTCTCAGAGGAACTGCATTTATGTTCACTTTTGCTATTTTTATTTCAAAGATGATTTGATTTTCAAGGAAGGATAAAAAGTTATTTATGTAAAAATATAGGAAACAAGCAGACATTAACTGAGAAACAATAATTTATGATGAATAACAATCAAAAAGGTGCATTGCAAGTCAAAGGTATATAAGAATGTGGGCATGCAAATGAAACCAATCACTCATAAATCTGGAAGACAAGATTGATGTCTGTTCACTAAGATTTCTTTCTCATCCTGAGTTTTTTCTGATCAAACTCATATGCTGCAATTATGTAAACACAGTGTTGCAAATGTCAGACAGTTAAATTATTATTTTCTTCACCTTTTATTTCAACATATATTCTCAGGTCTTTTAGGACCAGGGTAGTTTTCCTCAGAAGGTTATGATGTTTTGTTACTGAGTCATTCTGGAAATATCATATTTTATGGCCAGTTGCTGCTTTTTTGTTTTTTACAAGTATTGTTTTCTTCAAATTCTATCAAAAAATCAGAATGAATCTCAAACTACTAATGCTTATTTTCATCACTTAAAATAAATAGCATGACTTGATTTTTCTTCACATTGAAGTTTATTTTTAAAAATATTTCTTTGATATTTCTTCTTCAAATATCATACTCACATTAAACTGTTCATTTGAATGAACTAGACCTTAGAACATTTTATTATTTTATCAAGTATTGTAGGAAACTATCCAGTTTTGTCATGCACCACAATAGATAACTTCTCTCTCTTTATATATAATTTTAGTCTATTTGTATACATAGTATCTTGATATTTCTATGTTATTGTCTCACTGATTAATCTGTGGACAAATTTACTTAAATTCACATGAAAATTTTCCCTTGAAGTTTGCTCTATATTTGTTGTTACCCAAACTACCCACATCCATACCCACATCTGTTCAGGAGGAAAAATTAAAACCAAACACATATCAGTTCACCTCAAAAGCTCCCCCTGATGTTGAATTTAAGTTTGAAGATTCTCTATTAAAAACACTTCCAAAATAACAATATCACCCCCAAAATCTTGTATTATTCCACAAGCAACTGACTTTATATAATACATAAAATTAAAAATATTCTCCTCAGATGAAGGAAAGGTTCACTTCTGGTCTTCTGAAATAGCCAATCAAAACAATAAAATATTGTTCTTTATGTATCATAGAGACTCTGATCTCAATTTTAGAGACAATTAAATGTGATACCAAAGAATTAACCTCATGCTATATACGATCTTTATTCAACATAACTTGTTTTCATACTCTGTAGTTCTCTCTTTACTTAGTATATCTTCCACTCTGAATTCCAAGGGACAAGTAATTCCATTTTGTTTTCTGTTGAAATACCTTGTCGATGCAGTTTTTCAACTAACAGAATAATAAGGAGAAGGCAAACAAATAATGGTACAAACTTGTGATGGACTTGCCAGCGTAACTACTTCATATTGCTTCATATTGTTAACCATCCCTAAGGACCAAAGAGAAAATATTCTTCTGTTTCCACTTCCCTACAAGTCAACCTTCAAGACTCTGTTCCAGTGACAGGACACAAACCATCTGTGAACCATCAACTTGCCTCTCAGCTCTGTTCTTGCTCATTTCTCTGCTTTCTCTGATGATGCATAACTTGTAACTATGAACTTCATTTTCTACTTAACAAAGTCAGAAAAGGATCAGATTGGAATGACCATAAATTTGTCTTCCAAATGTATACTACCAGGTTCTAAGTCCATCCATATCTTCCTCCCCACTTCTACATTAGATGGATATTCCTTGTCCTATATGGTATGAACTCTTCATATGTGCTCTCGATCTCCCCCCTCCCACACACAATTTCTCAAGAATGAGTCTGTCATTCTCGGTTTTAATTTGATTTTCTCTAATCCTTTATTTTAACAGGAAAATCTTCCTGGAATCATTCATATATTCATATCCTAATCATCTGTTCTACATAGGATGCTTTTAGTGGTGCATCACAGAATTCCAGCCTAGAAGTATAAGTGATTTTAGCCATAAAGGTATTATAGCTCACATAACAAACATAGCAATGCTAATTCAAGTCTTTGGCAATGTTTTCAAGGGCTCAGGCACTTTTCTACCTGATACATACATATATATTTGTGTGTGTGTATATATATATATATATATATATATATATATATATATATATATATATTTGTTACAATATATATGTTTGTTAGATATTTGTTACAATATATGGTTGTTAACATAATTTGTTATACAACACACACACACACACACACACACACACACACACACCGCATTACAATGTAACTAGTGTCCTCAGGAAGAGATAGCAGAAATGGATGCCTATATTAGCAAACATGTGAAGTGGCGTTACCTATAAGACAATGAGAGGGACCTCCAAGATTCCAATCTGATGGCACCTTGATCTTGGATTCCTCACTTCTAAAATGGTAATAAAAATTAAAGATCTGTTTTTTCTAAGCCAGCCAGTTTGTGGAAGCCCTAGAAAACTAATACATCAGTTATGTTGTAGAAAATGAGGACACATACAATATAGGAGAGAACAAGGGTTCTTTTTAGGATGAATGTATCAGGTCCCTGATTTTTGCATCTAACACCACCTTTTTATTCATCATTTTTGGTCAAACTTCTAAACCCTTCTGATTAATAATCAGACATTTGGTGTGAGTACTTACTTATTGGAAGATAATAATAATATTTACCCCAATAGAAGGATGAGATGATAATGAAATGAAACAATTTTATAATTTCTTCACACAGTATCTGCTTATAAAACATTTCCCATAAAAGTTATATCATTATTTTGCTATAATTTTCAACATAATAGACTCAATTATCTCTTAAAAGATTTTGGTTTTTGAAGCAGTGATTAAACTTTCTGAAATAGTACAAAATTACATACATGCCATACTTCTATCTTAGAACTTTTTAATCTCCTGTCATTTTTTTTCTTTTGTCCAGGAAAGAGTTGTTAGATATTTTTCTTATTTCAAATAAATATTAATTTGATTTTATAGGCATTTTATAGACATCCATAATAGAAAAATGCCCTTCTTGTCACCTTCAATTTTTTTAAATTACTTTCTCATACAAATAAGGAAATAAAAACAAGCTTTCAAGAATTTAAAAAACAGCAGGAGTTACATGTCATTTTCCAGAAAAAAAAAATAGCAACCTGTGACAGATTTGCAATCTGAACTTGAGGTTAGTGCTTAACAACAGTTGTCAGAATTGGAAATACCAGCTGCTTCCATTTCTGAAGTCACTTGAGAGAGAGAGCAAATATAAAGGAGGGTACCATACAGAGTTGGGGGCATTGGAGTGGCAAACAAACCAACTGCAGAAAACAAATGAAAAATAGTGATACTGTGGACCCAGGGAGGATACAGATCATCCATCATATAACCAGCCCAAATTGCTATTTGTTCTTTTCTAACTTGTGGAAAGATGAGACACACTTCTTTATCTCACAAGAAGAAACAAACTAGATCTAAAACCCCAAAATATACAAAATACTTGAAACACTTTAAGGAAGCCAAAAAGAAAGAAAACAATGATTAGAACTGAAAACTGATTAAAATAATTTATCGGATTTATCTAGCAGCCATATTTGATGGTTTGATGTTTGCAACTTTTTTTTAAACTATTTTTTAGGTGTAGATGGACACAACACAGTGCCTTTATTTTTATGTGGTGCTGAGGTTCGAACCCGCTCCACCTGTGCTAGGTGAACACTCTACCGCTGAGCCCAAATCCCAGCCCCCTCCCCCCCCTTTTTGGCATATTAAGTACTTACTAATTTTACATCTGATTAGTTTAGTTATCCAAGGTTTCTTTTCTTTTAACAAACAGCAGAGTTTTAAAAGAACTTTAATTATGTGAAGTATGTATTTGTTAAATTTGTTATGAGTCACTTCTTTTATGTTGTTTTGAATCTTCTTATCCCCACTTCCACCCCCATCAGGTGTTTCATTAGTTGCTGCTGTGAGTACAAGCTCTGCTGGTACTAAATCTGACCATTGCCAGATTTTCTGTCAGCAAACCAACATGACAACCTCACTACTGCATCATGCCTCCCAGAGGGAGACTACTCTGTTGACCATTCAATAGTCTTCACTGCAGTCTTTGAAAAGATTGAAATTTTATTGTGCTCTGGAATGAATCTGGGACTACAGTTACTTTGAAGTGATTCTTCTCCCTTTCTACCTCCCCTAAAAGATGATTATGAGTAGCTTATTTGTAGATGCTCCAGAAAATCTAGACAATGTAGCAATTAAATTTAGCAAGTTGACAGTCATGGTAGCATATCCTCAGATGTTTCTAAGTCCTTCCTTATCTCAATTTTAGTCTTGTCCTGCTCCTTAACTGCATTTACATTCAGCATTAATTCTGCTTTCAGGTGAAGTTGGGCTACAATGTTTTTTTGTATATTGATGATCTCAAAGCATAAGAACAGCACATCCCTTCCTTCGGTTCATTGCATCTGGACAAATTCTTTCTGTGGGCAAGTTCATGGTGAGTGCATTGTACATCTATTTGAAAATATGGGGTTACACCTGAAGTGTTTTGGGAATGTCACTCTGTCCCCATAAATATTCTCCCATCACTATGCATCTAAAATAAATATGCGATGATAATTAAAATATTATTGATCCATTACTATGTGATGGTCTTGCTAAGCTGTTAAATATTTTGGTGTTTCCTCCTCCTATTTAGTATATGAAATGGATATAGCTGGTGACACAAAAAGCTTTATTATTATCTATTACATGAATTACATTCCTTTTTAAAAAATGCTTTCTCTTTTAAAATGCAGTTCTTCTCTAAACCAAGGGAATCCAAACTTTTTTTTGACAAGATTGGATAATATATTTTTTAGTCTTTGTGAGCCAAACATAAAACAATCTAGGTTTCTGTGGATAAATATGTAATACTTAAAGTGTCATACAATCTCACATCACTTAATGACAGGAATAAATTCTAAGAAATACATTATTTGACAAATTTTTCATTGTGCAAACACCACAGAATATGCATACACAAACACAGGTGGTTAGCCTACAACACACCCAGGCTATATGGGAAGTATGTGTATATCTTCAAAACCTCTCTCTCTCTCTCTCTCTCTCTCTCTCTATATATATATATATATATATATATATATATATATATATATGAAATTATATATGTATATATCCATATATATGCGTATATACATATATACATACACATATACATATACATGTATATATGTATATACATATATACACATATATACACATATATACACATATACATTTTTATATATGTATAACTACACACACATACATACACACACAATAAAGCCTATTGCTCCTACAGCCATGATAACACAAGATTAAATCCAGCACAAAGAAAATTGATGTACTCAAGAGACACAGTAAAAATAGAGTATATGAGTCTTCTTCTGTTTAATCACAGTACAGTTTTGTAGTAAATTTTTAAGTAGATGAAGTATATTCTGAAATAATTTTAAAAATTATTGTATAATACAGAAACCAATAACAATGTGTATTATCATTATTAAGTATAATGTATTATACATATTGTATTGCTATACACTTCTCTATGACTGACAGCAGAGTAGTTCTGCTTACATCACCATCGCCACAAACATAAGTAATGGGTTACACTATAATTTCACATACATGTCATTAGGTGATAAGAAATTTTCAGCTCCATTCAAATTTTTCAGCTCCATCAAATATGAGGCTTGTTGTTGAACAAAATGCCATTGTTGTGATTTTAAAAAATGGAACAAAAAAATTCTTATCTATGACCCATATAGATACAGGAGGTGAGTCAGATTTAGCTTTATAGTTTGTGAATCTGTTCTAACCCTATAAAATATAGATTTATTTCTATGTGTACTATACGTTAATAAAAGCATTTAAAATGCTTTCATTCTGAAAGGATAACACAATAATAGTTAATTAAAGAATTCCAAACTATTTTTTGGAGGAAACTAGAATTTAGCATCTAGGATGATACTCAGCTGGAACAGAGTAAAATGGTTTCATCCATTCTGATTGATTGGCCCTTCCAGATCATGGTTATTAAATATTTTAATGTTGCTGGTGATAACTCTTGCTGTACAATTCAACACATTTAAAATGTACTATTTGATGATTTGGGTATATTGCATTATTTATGCTTTGACTTGTGGTAATATATGTATTTATATTAACTATTTTTAACAAAATTTGCCGTTTTAACCATCTTTGTGCTCAATTCAGTTTCATTAACTACATTCACATTGTGTCCTTTAGCTCTATTTAAGCAACTTTTTCATGTATCCAAGCAGAAACTCTGTTAACCATTAAGAAATAATTGTCATCCCCTCATAAACTGTAACCTATTTTTGTCTCTATGAATTTACCTATTCTAGATATATGATATTCATGTTTTCATGTCTGTCTGAATTCACTCAGCATAATTTTTTCAATTATATTAGCAAATTTTTTTTCAATTTTTTCATGTTGTAGCGTGTATCAGAAATTCAGTCATTTTCACAACTGGATAAATATTCCATTATATGTATATACTATATTTGTTTATCCATTCATCTGTGGATGAAGGTTTGGGTTGCTTCCACCTGTTTTTCTCTACTGTGAATAATGTTGCCATTAACATTCTTGTGCAAGTATTTATTCAAGTTCCTTTTTGTATGTTTAATTAGAGCCATCCTGATTGTTATGAAGTGGGATCTCATTGTAATTTCAATCATTACAACAACACAAACACATTTGTTGAGTGCTTTCCGTGTGCTTAGCAAGGTGTTAGGCTCTTTGCATATATTATTCCAATCCTGAAAGACATTCAATAAAGTCAATGTTATAATGTCCAATTTACAAATAGCTGACTTCTCAAGTTAAATAACTTTCAAAAGGCCATACGTAGTGGCATAAATGTGTTTCAAATTCATCAGTTCTGTGTGCCTTCTATAATGGCAAAGACACAGAAGAACCACTCTCTGTAGAGAAAGAAAATCTATTCAAGTTATCCCTTAGTTAATTTAATTTATATATTTACACATATGTACATTTAACTAATTTACATTTATTCACATGGTATTTTACTTGGTATTATTATAACTCTACTTGTTAAACAATTTTTCCATAAAGATATTAAATAAACAGGAAAGTGTGTGTCCTCACCTTTTGTCCTACATTAAAAGATGAAAATATTTAATCATTTCTTGTATTAGATTTATTTTGATTGTTAATAATATAATTACAAATGTTATACTATTACTTGCTTCTATTGATTCCACAGAAGCTTACCACAGACCATTTTATTTATCCATTTTTTATTGAGTACATTACTGCCAAAGGTAATATATTTAAATGTCTATGAATCAGTGTTCAGCTAAGATTAGAGATTTGGGTCCCTGTACTACCCATCATCTCAACTTTTTAAAACTGTTAAGTTCACACTGTTTTTGTGCCACCAAGTCACATAATTTCAACTCCTCATTTCTTGTCTATAGTTTAATACCAAAACAGTAGCAACAGGACCATATTAATAATTTTATAGCTATTATTTATAATCAAATAAGGTTTTTGGAATTACATAATAATAATGCAATCCAATCTCCAAATCTATGACATTTTAAGAATATTTACTCATCAAGTCAAATATTTTCCTACAATGCTCATTTCAAAAACCCAACTTAAATATTAGGCCACAGTCAATTCTGATATATATTTTATCATTAATTTCATAGGCACCTTTCAGATTAAAAGCTTATGTACAAAGATTGAGATTATCTATATTCTATATTTGCAACAGAAAAAGAAAAATACCTTTAATATTACCAATATTATTAACCAGTTTTTTTTAATTAAACTGCTTATTGAGTAGTAAAATGTAACGTGCTTTTCTATCATTCCAGGCTTTCTTTCATTGCATCTTTGTCTTAATATGATTGTTTCAAAAATTCTATTTTCCTCTTTGAGTTTTCTCTTTGTTTTGATTCAGTAATTCCCAAGGCATTCCTGAGACTGCAGAAGAATGGAAATACATTTATCTTGTTTTCACATGTTGAGAATAATTTGATTTGGCAGAGAAGTCTTTAAAATCAGTCTCGCACAGACCTTTGAAGATGATGTTTCATTGCTTTTTAGAATTCAGTGTTGCTGATGAGAAATATCTGCATTTGGTTATAAAAATGAAAGGTTTTAACTTGACATTTTCTTGAAATTTTCTAATAAATTTATTTTTTACTTGACATTTTCTAAAAACTTTATTTTCTCTTTTAATTCTCTATCCTAACATTTCTTGGACGTGCTTTTGAGGGCTTTTAAATTTTTTTTTTTAAACCTTTCTTGTTTGACAACTTCTGTTTTCTTTCTTTCTTTTCTTTTTTTTTAATAAAAGTACATATCTTACCTCAACTTTGAGAAATTTGTTTAAATTTGTTTAACATGTCTTAGCCATTGGACAAAAGGATTGAAAAACAAGCTTGGATTCCTGGGAGCACTTGAAATTCTTGAAAATACACAGAGGGAAACCAGCACCTAATAAATCGTATTCATAGGGTCAATACAGGAGTTGCAGAAAACTGAACCAGTTACAAAACTAGAAATAGAAATCTAACTAGGGAAGACTGCATTATCTGAAGGTGCATTATCTAGTCCTGGGCTGTGGTTATAGCTTAGTGGTAGAGTGCTTGCCTTGCATGTGTGAAGCCCTGGGTTTGATCCTCAGCACCACATAAAAATAAATAAAAATATAAATATTGTGTTCATCAACAACTAAAAAAAAAATATTAAAAAACTAAACAACAACAACAAAAATTCCAGTCCTGAAACACAGCCACAATTGTGTAAGAGTTTACAAGGCAGGTTCTGGGGACAACGGTCACCCTAAAACATGTCTTAGCCATTGGACAAAGGGATTCAAAAACAAGCTTGGATTCTTGGGAGCACTTTAAATGACTGTAGAACCTCTTGTTCTTGTCCAGTGTTATAGTTAATGTTCAAATGCCCAAAGGTGGTCCTTAGTTTGACTTATACAATTTTTACCTATGATAGAATCATGTTTATTCTGAGTTTACTATTTAGTTAAAGCATGGAGAATTTTAAAAAGGTATTGATAAATCTTCAGATGTATCTTTTCATCATACTATTCTTTTTATTCCCATAATGTAAACAATAGATATTTTTCCAGTGGCAAATAATTCCATTAATAATCACATTTGAGATAGACAACCTCTGCTATAGGCAGAAGAATCTCTTTTTTGTTCTTTCAAACTTAGCTGGGTTTCCTGAAGTCTGCCCCACACAGGGGATCACTAGATCACTAGATTGCTGGACAGTGTCTGTGTCTCTCTTTCCAACTGTCATGTCACTCTTAAACTCCCTTCTCATTTCTCAAGCAATAAGAATGGCCGTTTTTTTGTTTGTTTGTTTTTCCAGTGGTTGTAAGCCAGCCTAAGAGCAATACCTGGGACCTATTCCAACATGAAAAACTCATAAAACTGGGAAGTTTACTCCATATCCTCAGACAAAAAGCCGTAAACCCCAGAAACTCTAAGCATTGCCCCTCTTCTGGATTTGGCCTGCATTTTACCATTCTCCAGTGTCTTCAGATACTTAAAAGGTATTTTGTTTAGTGTTTTTAATTGTGTTTGGCAAGAAAGTGGATCTAATATGAGATATTGTACCTTTATATCTCAGATTTATTTCTAATGCAACACTTCTAAAGTTTTTATTCAATTGATTGCATTTTTGGAGAATATAACCAATACACACAAATCATCACTCCAAAGTATTTAGATATAGTAATAAAGAAACAAAATATTTAGATTGCTCCATATAAAACTTAATGAGATCACATGCATCCTTAACAGTAACCACATGACAGCTGTTTTCTAGCAAGTGAGAATTCTCCACTGACCTTCCATACTTGTCCTGCTTTAACAGAATTTCTCAGTGTGGGAATAAGGGCTGAAAGATACTGATTGATCATAGTCATGTAAAGGTATGGGAGGTAGCACGATCTTATAAATAATTTTGTTCAAAAATGTTCTCATTTCTGAAAGGAAAACTAATCATTACTATACATGGAAATAGGGTAAGAATATTTATCTTATCAATAGAATGTTTTTCTTTGATATAGGGGGATGAGATTTTCTTATCTAATAAAAGATTTTTTTCTTAAAGGTCAAGCAAATGATGTCTCAGTGCTCACTTCTTAAAAAGGCAACCATGCATTAAACACTAAAATTTCTAGAGGTACACCTCAGAGGTTTGAAAATCAAGTCCTCTGGGGTTATAAACAACTAAAAGATTGATGAGGCTTTAATTTGACTGAGTCAGGTGATATTTGACTGGGTCTTGAATTTATTCTTCTTCCTGCTTTGCTTCTTCCTTGGATCCTGTTTCAATTTTGCATACTTTCTTTTGGTTTTAGAATTCTCCCATTTATTATAAGAAGAGCAAGTTCTTTACTATGACCTGAACTACTTATGTAGATAATGACTTGTTTATCTCCCAGTCTTATGGGTAAGTCTTTTAACCCCAAATAGAACTCTATAAAATTTCAGATATGGTCTCCTTCAATACTCATTATTGCCTGCTACCAACAAAATTGCAAAAGAAAACACTCCATTTAACACAAGCTTTGTAGGTATGGCCCAGAAATTTAAAAAAAATGCCAGGAAGTCACAAAAGCTATAACATGAACAGTTTTCAAAATTAGGAAATATATATATATATATATATATATATATATATATATATATATATATGATAAATTAGGAATATCATACATATATATAAACAGTTTTAAAAACTGTTTATGTTTATATATGTATGTATATATATACATATATATAATTTATACATATATATTCATATTCCTAATTTTGAAAACTGTTCATGTTATAGAAATACAACACAGTTTGCAAATAATTTAAGCCTATACTGTTATCTTTCAGGCAAATGTAAATATAAGGTATTTTAATGTTATAAAATGAAAACATTACTAGAACATTAATTAACCAACTTATTTGTTTAGATACAGTTAATTTTTTTAACATTTCTGAAATACATGATAAACAAACTGGAAAACACCCAGAAAATTGTGTTTGGTTATAAAGTTCAAATCACATGAATGGTTATAATTAAGCGTAACTACCAATAGTTCAAACATAAAAAAATAAAGAATATTCTAGACAAATTTGAGGAAATATTTTATCATAATAGTAGCACAGGAAATTATGAACTGATAAAATTTGAAGCCTCTGACTTATCAGACTTTAAAAAAAAAATCACCAAGATTAGAAAACAAGAGGTTCAAATATCATATCCCTAGGTGAAGCCATTGAGTTGGGAAATTCCTTAGGACTGTTGCTGAAAACTTGCCTTGTATTTAGATGGACTTACATATAAATAACTTTATGTCACCATGTTTCTAAGATCAGTCTGAGAGGTCTCGTCTGTTATGACAGTTATACCCAAAATCCAATTTGTTGTTTTGTATCAGATGAGTCCAAATGCCTTGAGAACACTATCACACTGGGTGATATTAAAAATACAAGAAAATAAATATGGGAAAAACCTCTAAGCTGTTAATCTAACAATTTTGACCTGGTAAATGGGTTTCTATTTTTAGATCCCAAAAGCTTACCTTAAATAAAGGAAAATTGATTTGAAAGGAAAAATAATGTTTATTGAAAGTTATACCTTTTCTCTGTCTGTACCCAGATGTGCTAGGGCATTCTTCCACCACATGGCACTCAAAAAGTTAAGTACACTTCAGGTATGTCTGGTCTTTCCTTTTCTACTATGTTACTCTGTACAGGGCACAGACATTTTGGACAGAGAAATAAAAGGTGTCTGTTAACGTTATTCATGAAAAAAAAAAGTCCCACTGAGAGTTTGAGCCTTTAAGCAAACAATTAAAGCAAGAAAGTAGCAATAAAAGTGGGACATTAGAGTTGACAAGGAGTAAATATTTTCTGTTGATGAAAATATCTAAATATGTATGAGCTAAAGGGCAGAGAAAAATTCAATAGACAAGTTATTTATTGACTATGTCTAAAATGTTGAAGTCAGTGAAAATGATGACATCATATGTGATGAAAAATAAATCTATATCAGATGGAAAAGTCTCTGGTGAATGAAGAGGAAGGAAGTGGGATGGAGTCAACACTGTGGATATGAGAAGATAGGATTCGTGGATCAGGCTTAGAATATTCTTAGTTTTCTGGTCTTTCTCATGCCATCTCCTCTACTTGCAATGTCCTCTTTATAATTCATCATAAAGATTCCTTCTGTGTCCTCATACAATATTTAGGTGGCTTACTTCTCTATATTTCTAAAGTATATTATATATTTATTTAATATAATCTATCACAAAAGGTTTTATGATCTTTTAATCTTCATTTATTTTCTAAGTATAAATGTTACGTACTTAAAATCAACATCATTGGTAGGCATATTATTTCAAATATGTGTGTATGTGTGTGTAAATATATATATATATATATATATATACATATATATATAATTTCAAATATATAAATATATTTGGATTGAAACTTTTCAGTTTTATTTTTTAGTCAACATGTGTTTTTTCAATTATATGAACCATAATAAAAAAGTTAAAACTGAAAATTTAGTACACAAAATGTGAAAACCTAAAATAAATCTATAGAATTTGAAATTATGACACTTTTGATTGTTTTATGTTTTTATTATTTATACTTTAGACGTTATGAAATTTCAGAAATGCTTCAAGACTTTTAGAACACCAGACTGCAATTTATTATAATTATTTGCTTGTATGTTTCACACAATAAATTATAAGTATCTTGAAGATAGGTTCCATATTGTAATATCTTCCTTACTGCCAAGACCATAATTGGACCCAGAATATATTATAATAAATAATTGTATTCATTGATTCATGAATGAATATGGGCTAGGAAAATAGATATTTTATATTATATGTCCTAGATATGTGTGTGAATAGAGAGAGAAAAAAACAGAGAGAGAGAAATGGATACTCAGACATACAAATATGTATTGAGTTGTCCTAGGTTTATCTGAACAAAGATAAACCTGCCTTTTTATATCAGTGTTCTGAATCACAAATGTTTATTAGTCAATACATAAGAGACAAGGCAGTAATAAGAAAAGAGTACTGCAACTCATGGCACTTATGACACACCCTACATTGGCAACTCTCTGCATGTCCAGGATAAAAGAAGTCATTCCTGATAGTAAGAAACCAAAGCTATTTCCCTTCCTATAGCCTCTTTTTCCTTTATGGCAGACTTAGGAAGCAGCAGGCTCCAAGGCTGAACTGTGATCTGGTTGTTTATTGGAAGTACTTTCTCACATCTCTAGTTCTTGGTTCATAAATCAATATTTCCTCTTTCCAGCCTTACAATATGTGCATTTCTGAGCCTAAATAAACAATATAGCATGGCTCATCAAGTTCATGATTAAAGTGACACCAACACATTTACATTCATGATGAGAATATTCTGTTTATAAACAAGATTTTCACTCTAGCTAGAGACAAACACATTCCCTCTGGGTGTAAGTGATATAGTGAAAACCAGTGGTGGATATGACTGATATCTAATTTTATTGAGCATGAACTAAATGGTGTACTAAGAGGTACCTGATCAGAGGTATAATGGTATTATGAAAATATATATGCTTTACAATATTTGAAATATAGTTTTGAATAATGCTATATCACTTAGAGTTTCTGGGATTGAATCAAGGTACACAGACTATATGAACACATTTTTTTAATAATGAAAGTAAATATGACATAATGTTAATTTGAAATGCTATTGAATATGATCACATAAGGACGCAATAAAAATCTAGGCATATACAGATCTCTATAAATAAATAATACTAATTTTAATATGTTTACATGGTGCATTCCTTCTCCAAACATATGTGCAAATCAGAGACCACCTATTCCTTAATAACTTAACCAACAAAGGCCTGTTTTTTTTTTAAATTTTTAGTTTTAATTGACCCCTAATAATTGTACATACTAATGGGACACAGTGTGACATTTCAGTACATGTACATGATGTACAGATTGGGGTAACTGGCATATCATGATCTCGAACATTCATAATTTCTTGGTGTTGGAAATATTAAAAATCTTTTCTACTAGTTATTTTGAAATATGTGGTTAATTTTTGTAAACCATACTTAACTCATGGACCATTAGGAGTTATTTCTTCTAACTGCACCCATATAACCATTAACCATCTTCTGTCCATCCACCACATCCCCTCCCCTTAACCATTGTTCTATAATTTATTACTATGAGATCAACTTCTTTAGGTTCTGCTTACAGGTGAGACTATGCAGCTTTTGAAGGTCCTGATTTAGATGTCAGATTTTCTTACACCCCCCCACTCATCTTTTTGATTCTGGTATATTTTGAAGTAAGTTTTCCTTTTAAAGTATTTATGAAGCTGTGATGGAGATGCAGTTTGATTTTATGAAATTCTTTTATGTGAAACTGAAGAATAACAACTCAAAAATTCATGGAAATATAACCAGAAACAAGATACTTTTCTCATCCATAGCCTTCCATGGAAAGCTATAATTTACAAAGAAATTTCTAAGCCAGAGTAGGTTGTAGTTACACATGTCCAAATAATCATGTTGATTCTTAGGGATATTCACAAAACTTTGACAATGCTTATTACTAAAAAGAACAATTCAAGCTAAAAATGAATATCTGTTCTTACTTCTAAATCTAGCTAGATGAGAAATACTTTGCAAATCAATTAGTATTTATACAACTGTACTTTCAGTAACTATCCTTGACTTACCAGGATATGGTACCAAAAGTCACAATAACAGTGTTGTCAAGAGTTGTTATTATTTTTATAAGAAATATAGAACATAGCATGTAATTTAATATTAATCTAAAATTAATCTTAATTCAGTTTAAGGCATTAAATTTTATCTTATATAAGGATATAATATTGATTTTTTTAAAAAATTGATATTTTATGAAAAATATAATTGCACAAAACCATGGGATCATGTAAAATGGGATAGTTTTTAGTATCAGAGCTATCATTGTAACATTTTGATAAAATATTTCAAGAACGGAACCACCATTTGACCCAGCTGTTCCTCGCCTTGGTTGATACCCAAAGGACTTAAAAACAGCCTACTACAGGGACATAGCCACATCAGTGTTTATAGCAATTCACAATACCTAAACTGTGGAACCAACCTAGATGCCCTTCAATAGATGAATGGATTAAAAAATGTGACATATATACACAATGAATATTACTCAGCAATAAAAGAGAATAAAATCATGGCATTTGCAAGTAAATGGATGGAGTTAGAGAAGATAATGCTATGTGAAGATAGCCAATCACAAAAAACCAAATGCCAAACATTTTCTTTGATATAAGGAGGCTGACTCATAGTGGGATAAGGAGAAGGAGCATGGGAAGAATAAATGAACTCTAATTAGGGCAGAGGGGTTGAAGGGGAAGGTAGGGGACAGGGGATAATTAATGATGGTGGAATGTGATGATCATTACTACCCAAAGTACATGTATGAAGACACAAATTGGTGTGAATACACTATGTATACAACCAGAGATATGAAAAATTGTGCCTATATATGTAATAAGAATTATAATGTATTCTGCTGTCATATATAAATGTTAAAAAATTACATGAAAGAAAGTTCAAAATGATACTAATAACACTGAATCTAGCATCTTTATTTCATCAATAAGAACACAGTCTAGGGGAAGATTAACTCAAAAACAACAGAAACTTGATTCCTAATATAGTTTACAGGTAGTATAGAAGTATAACATTCTGATTCGTTTACATTATTGGAGAAATAACAAGTCATAAGATAAAAGTAGGTATGAACATAGTCTCAATTAGAGTATAAATAAGAACAAATATTTAATGGAGCAATTCACAAGTGTCAATATCTTATGGGGCAAGGAATGCTGGAAATGTTGCCTTAGCCAGAGTGTTCATATTCAAATAGCTGAGATAATAAATTGTCCTCATTCTACACATAAAATGTTTCAATGATGCTCATTGCTTACAGGCAAATATTTTATTCCAATATAGAAGATAAAAGGGTGAAATAATTTTTCCATAACTTTTGCAGTTAGAATATAGTCATGTGTCTCTGAATTAATTTGATGTGGTACCTTACCATCCAAAAACCTGTAGGGGTAATGGGAATAGAATGCAGTTCAAGTGGCCCGGTAACATTGATTCAGTCTGCTGCATGTGACATTGAAAGTAAGAGTTCTGTGACATGCCAGGGATTCTGCTGCTTTTTTCACACTTCTATGATTATCCCATAGCTTTTCAATAATTTATACATACATACACATGTACATGCACATGCACACGCGCGCACACACACACACACACACACACACACACCAGCCACATTCTATTTTTGTAGCATCAATATAAAAATCATCAATATAAAAATCACTTTCAATTTTATGAAAAATATAAATCCACAGAGCCAATAAGGCCAAAGAAACTTAAGCATCACATTATAATCAAATTGCTGTAAACCAATAGTAAATAGAAAATCTTAAAAGCAGTCTAACAAATTATGGGACAACTGAAAATTTAGATAGCAATTAAAAAGTTAAAAATGAACAATATGATATTTCTTAAATAATGCCGACTTGCTATATTGTGAGTACTTTGGATTTTACAAGGTAACATATTTTTAGATATATGTGCTGAAGAATTAAGGGTTAAGTATCATGATATCTACAATTTACTTTCAAATGTTTTAACAAAATAATATGGATAACTATGTGATGGATGTATAGTTGATAGATAATAGAAGGATGGATATGTGATCAATAGATGGATAATTGATAGACAACTGATAGGAGAAATTGATAGATGATAGATGGACAGATAAGTGCATAAGTATAAGATGATTGATAGGCAGATCAATATATTATATATAAATGGATAGTTGGCAGATGATAGATATTAGGTAGATAATTGATAGTTGAAAAAGGTGCATAGACAGATCATACATGTATACATGTAAACATATATACATGCATAGAAAAATACTGACAAGGTTTCATGGCTGTTCATTGTACTACACTTTCAACTTTTCTATATACTGAAGTTTTTATTTGAAATGCCATATTCAACCTTCAAGACCTCAACAGAAATATTTTGTGAGATATAAAAAATGAAACTGTCAGAATCATTTCCCTGGAGCATATAGGAGAAAGAAAATATTGGGGGAATAAAACAGAGAAGGTGGTGGAAGACCCCAGACATTTGTTGAAGTGATTTCTCTCTGAAATATTAATAAACTCATAAAATATGTGAGCTTATGATCAGTCTCTTATTCATGAAAATTAATGATGGTATGCACTATACATTAATAGACAAAGGTAGCATGTATGTTTGGAGGAGTGTAGCTCCAGCACAGTTCTGATAACAATATAAAATAAAATAGTTACATAGAATGGCCTTATTCATAAGAGTTACCTTAATAATGAAATTTCTAGAAATCTGGTGTTACTAAGGCTTTATTCTCCACAACCTTTCAATATATTCATATATAAAACCTGAACATTACCCATTTATCATATTCTATCTCCATTAGTGGTCCATACCTCTCATAGTAACACTCCTGATTTAACTTATTAGCTACTTTATTTTCTTGTTGCCTCATGAGGGAAACAAATTTGTTCATGCATGGTTTATTCTCAATGTCTGCAAGATGCTTCTGGTTCCTATTAAAAGCTAAGTAATTATTTGCAATAAAGGATCTACAATATGATTTTGCAATAAAATTATAAATAAAGGGTCTACAGGAAAGTTTAGTGAAAGGGGGGTGGTAAAGGAATGATAATTGTTTCACAGCCATCAGGTAGGGGGAGAACTCAAACTTCCATTTGCTTTCCTAAGTAAATGGAAAGACTTATGGTTAAACTTAAGTCTAAGTGGATGTAGATATTCAATAATAAAATAGAAATGCCTCTTATATGAAATGAAGAAGAAAACACAAAGAAACTAAAAAGAAAACAATACATAAAATTACAATTGGGCCAAATAAAAAGGTCTATAACTAAACATGTAAAGAACCTATTCAAATATAGAATAAATCTTGGAATCCCAATAGTTAAATGTGAAAGGGATATAAAATAGCAACTCATGTGGGAAATGAAAAAAAAATGTAAGCTACTAAATACCAAATTAAAGTAATATTGAGGCATCATTTGACATTTATAAAATTAGCCAAAATTTAGACAAAAACCCAAAGTTAATATGGTTGAGATAAAATAGGAGGACTCATTATGCTCATATCTTTATGGGTTGTTAGAAGCATTCTGAAGATTAATTTACAAATGGAAATTAAGATAAATTTTTGAATTTGTACTCCTAAGAGCTTAACAAATGGAAACAGAAAGAAAACAGTGTATGATGTTTGTAGCAGTTCCCATTTCTAAAGATGAAATATAGAAAAAGAGTAGAAATGTTCAACACTGGGATAATAAAAATATAAAGTATGTTCCATCAACCTGATGGAATATTGCATAGCATTATACATCACTATTAAATATATATGAACATGTGGAAAATATAAACAGCATCCCTGAGGAGAGGGTAAAATTCAGCTAACTTCAACTGGAAAATCTGTCTGCAAGGTGTAGAATTCCCTAGGAAAAGGGGGAATGAGCAATGACTATGAGTCAGTGGCTACAGTGCTCTCAGTCACTGAGAATGGAATCTGGGAGATAAAACAGGTACAGCACAGTCCTTCGTGAGGACAACTGCTGAATTACCTTACCATAGGCCTTTTACTCCCCTGGTGCAGAAAAATGAGAGTCTCATCACTTCTATTTGTTTGTACCCTTGCCACCACTGACTCCTTTCCCTGTGAAACTGAGCTGCTTGGTTTTTCTCTTGCAATAGCTGCATTTGTACTTCACTGAGTTCTGACTGTACCATTTTACATACAGACATCCTGGTCTACCATTTCTTCCTAGTAGTGTCACTTTCGTGAAGTTCACCAAAATGACACAGAGAAAGGGCCTTGGTGCACATATGCCAGCTTCTTCCCCATAAAACACAGAAGGGGATCTCTGAGCCTGCAGAGTAGACAATGTGAGCAAAGCTCACCCTCCCGAGCTGAAAAAATTATGAACAAGAAGTTATCATTGAAATTAAATGGTAGCAGACATGTCCAAGGAATATTGAGGGGATTTGATCCCTTCATGAACCTTGCAATAGATGAATGTGTGGAGATGGCAACTAGTGGACAACAAAACAATATTGGAATGGTGGTAATAGGAGGAAACAGTATCATCGTGTTAGAAGCCTTAGAACAGTGTAAATAATGGCTGTTCAACAGAGAAATCCATGTCCTCCTTCCAGAAGCCCTGTTTTTAACTATGACTTGAAAATTGGGTCTTGTAAATTTTCATATTGAACTTTTTGTTAAATAAACTTCAATAGCAAAAACAAAAACAAAAAACACAGAAGGGGACAGAATCCACACCATGAGCTCCCAGTTTAGAGAGGCAGGTGTTTTTTTCCCACAGTGTCAGCTCCAGCATCATCCAGCTAAAAGCCTTTGTTTCATGATGCCTCTCATTGTGCATTTCTATAGCTCTGCTGGAGTGTGGTTCCTGCAACTGATTCCCAAATTGTAGCTTTTCCTCTGGATGACAAACAACTGTGTAGTTTTACATTTGCATAAAAAGGAATTTCAGTTAATTAATAATATAGTTGTTAATTTTGGAAAATTAAAACATAATAGGAAATATCTGAAGCTTATGAAATTTTTGAGAAAATATACCAGAATTGATACTTACTGTAGTTTTCCGAAGGTTCTGCATGTTTCATGAGAGAAAACATAGACAAGAGAATAAAAGATGCCAATGATTCCCGAAATAATGGTCTTTAAGTATTGAAATTTCTGAGCATAATGTTCTAGATTGCCACAAACACATTTTCATTTTTTAGGTGATAATGATGATTTTCTTGTACTATTCTTTTCACACATTGTTTTAACATCTGCATCAAATTATATGTAATTATTATAATATTTCATAGCTCTATCTACTTTTATTTTATTTTCATTTATGCCCTTTTTGCTTATATCCTTTGTAGGCAACAAACATTTTCAGATAAATATTGATTTGTATTTTATGTTAGCATCAAAGAATAAATTTTAAAGCAGAATTAACAGATCAAACATAATGAATAATTTAATTCTAATTATTATCTTATATAATTATTTTCCTAGAACACTGTTCTTGTTCCTGGCATCTACATTGAAGTACTTCCAGGAAATATGAAGGATGTGATAACAAGTTTACAATAGCAACTATTGAAATTGGTCTGTCATGCAAGCAAATACTTCAGGATGACACTCTATTTAAGCTTTTCTACACACAGGAGAAATTTACCTCACTTGCAAATTTATGTGCATATAGCATAAGAGAAAAACCTTATTTTTCTGCTGAAAACATAATCCTTTAGTATTTTATTTTATTGAGCCCACATAGAAGGAATCAAATAAACATATAAAGCATCCTTCTGCATGTCACATAAAAAATGAGCAAAATGAGTGATTATTATCTTGCATGGAGCCTGCAGATGTATTTTCTTTGCCCTTATTTTTAATTTAAATGGTTTAATATAGCTTGTTTGTTATTGTTTCAACCATTCATCCAATACTTCGGTTACTACCAGAGTGATCACACACTGATGTAGAAACATGAGCTTCTGGATGCTGAGGAAGCACACTCACTGCTAATCATTTTGCCATATGCTCAAATGCTTTATTCAGAAAGCATAGTTATTGCAAACAGGGGGTTCTGTGAGGCATGTCTGTTATACTTTGACTCTACTTTCTGAAGTCTCTCAACTTTGGGATGTGAGCAAATGCAGGCATGCAGGTATACAAAGTGTAGCAAGTCTGTTTTTGAGCTTTCTCTTAGCATGTGAGCATATATTCTCATAGGCTCACTGGGTAGTGTCACTTTTCTTTCATTTTTTTCCAAGGTACCCTGATTTCTTTTTCTTTCTTTCTTTGTTTTTGTTTTTAACAATAAATGCATTTATTAGATAAACAGAAGAAGGAAAAGCATTGATTTGGTCTCTGTGCTCTTCTTTCCTAATCCTAGATTCTCTTGTTTTTGGCTTAGCTGAGATTATTTTTCGCATTACAATCCTTATTACACATATAGAGCACAATTTTTCATATCTCTGTATATAAAGTGTGTTCACGCCAATTTATGCTATTATACATGTGCTCTTTTTTTGCATTACAATTCTTAATACACATATATACCACAATTTTTCATATCTCTGTTTGTATGTTAGGTATGTGTAGTGTTGCTTTACTTAGGATGGTCTGGGCTTCATTTGCAAAAACGTGAAGTTATGAATCATCTTTGTAAAGTTGTACTAGGAAAAGGATATTGAAACATAAAAATATAAAGATGTATGTTAGAGGGAGATATGAACTTAAAGAAGGCATTTATATTTTCAGTTTTAAAAATAATGTTTCTTCCAATTTTATCTACAACATATAAAGAGTTTAAAAGGTATTGCATCCATCCATCTTTACCACAAAGAAAAAAACATGTTGAACAAACGGGAAAACTAATGAGCCAGGCTTGGTGGTACACACATGTAATCCTAGAGGCTCCAGAGGCTGAGGCAGGAGTTCAAAGCCAGTCTCAGTAAAAGTGAGATGCTGAGCAACTCAGTGAGACCCTATCTCTGAATAAAATACAAAATAGGGCTGGGGATGTGGCTCAGGGGTCAAATGCCCTTGAATTCAATCCCTAGTCCGAAAGAAAGAAAGAAAGAAAGAAAGAAAGAAAGAAAGAAAGAAAGAAAATTAATGACGTGACTAATGACTAAGAGAATGGAAAATTGCCACCCCCAAATCTTGAAGAACAAATAGAGAACCATAGCTGAGATTAAGCTAGTTTTGTTTTAGTGTGGAGAGTCTCAACATGACCCATAAACCACTAGAACATTAAACTGGAAAAAACTCCTAAGTGATAATTTTGATAAAAATTCTGGAGACCCAGGATGGAATAGACACTTCTAGAGGCACATAGTCTCAGGTGAGCTTCCATCTTTCATGGGTTTTACCTGTAGTAAACTTACTTGGCTGTCATGGTGAAGAGCCAAGTGACAATTAAAAAAAAAAAAAAAAAAAACAGAGTATTTTCTATACCCAAGGCCTGCTCTTCAAGGGAAAAGACTTTACCCAAGTCTTATATCATGATAGAGATGTCTATGGGGCATTTACCCTGTCTAGGGGCATTTACCCACAATCAAACCCAAGTAACTTTTATGTCACAACTAAAATTGTAGAAAATTAAAGACCACTTGTGAAGGTCACAGCTTAAGAACATAGGCTCATTAAACACTGAGGTATAGTTATAAGGTCATAGAAAGCTTTTCTGCCATGCATCTAATCAACACTCCAATAAGGATCAAATACAAAGGCAATGGATAATAGATAATAGAAATGTAAGTTGCAGATTCTTTTTAAGAAAAAGCTCTTAAGAAAGACCCAAAGACAAGAGGAAGACTAAAACAAGAACATTAGAGGAATTATTTGTCAATGGCACATAGACCTATAGGAAAAATATCACAGACCAACTTCTAACCAGATGATCATAAAGCTTCCAATTCAGACTTATCTACTCCAGATTCTGTTACTTGATACATCACATCTGACTCTTAACAAAAAGTTACAAAGCATGCTAAAAGGTAAGAAAATTATGATCAGAATACAAAAAAAAAAAAAAAACCATTAGGGACTGAGTGATATGACAAAGATTTTGAAATTATCAGACAAAATATTTAAAATAACTACTATCCATACTTCAAAGATCTAAAATGAAAAAGTACAATAATAATCAAGGACAGACTGATAATACAGTCATAAAATTGGAAGCCAAGAAAGAATCAAAAGAAAATGTTGGAAATAAAAAAAAATACTGCAATAGAAATAAAGAAGCCCTTGTTTGGGCTTATCAATAGAGTGGACATAGTGAAAGAATAATAAGTGGCCTCGAAAATATGTCACCAGAGATTTTTCAAACTGAAATGTGAAGAAAAAAAAAGGAATGGCCAAAAAACCCATAGTACCTTTGAAATATGGTATGTTTTCAAAAGGTAACGTAAGTGTAATTGGAATGCCAGAAAGAGAAAAGAGAAGGAAGCAAAAGAAATATTTGAAGTGATAATACCTTGTCACAGGCAAATGGTGAGTTGAAGCCATAAGCCTCAGTTCTTGTATCCCATCCAAGGAAAGTTTAGAGTCGGGTGATAAAAGCCAATCAAGAGAATTTTATTATGAGTGAAAGTAAGGCTCAAACAAAGAGCACTCAAAAGAGAAAGGGAGTGGGTAGTCTCTGAGCAGAAAATAACAAAGGAAACTACATGCTACTTCCAAATTTATTACTGTTTTATATGTTTGCTATTAGAACTGGGATCCACTCTCCCATGTTTAACTCTTCCTTCACATTGGCTCAGGGAGCTTTTGACCCTAGTTGATCCTTTCCAGAACTATCATGATGAGCATCCCATTCGGAGGGTGAGTCCATGTACAAGTCAATTCTATGTTAAAGCAGGTGCTGGAGTCAATGACTGGGCAAACTTTATCTTCGTGCACTTGTGCTATTAATACATTTTCCCTTCTGAAATACATTTAGAAACCTACGGCCATAAATCCTAACTTTATCACGATCCCAATAGACCCTGTCACAAGTTAGCTTATGAATCTTTCCTTCTTGGTGTATTTCTTATTTGGACCCCTTTGTTTCTACCTGTTTATTCTCATGATTTTAATTCACCTACAAGTTACTTGATTATTCCTTAAAGGCAATTTAAAGAAACCCCTATGTTACTGGTTGGCATTGCACTGTTCCTTACCAAATAACACCTAACAATAAGAATTTTTCCAAAAGTAATGACAGACACGATTTTAATTGGATTTTCCACCCCTTTGACTAAAAGATCTGGTAAATATAACTTTTGAGGAGAAAAAGTTTGTTTGGCACTCGTAATTTCCAAGGTTTCAGTCCCTAATCTGACGAGTGCATTGCTCTGGGCCCAAGGTGAAGCTGAACACTTGAGGCAGAGGGTTTGGCAGAGGAAAGCAGCAGAGGAAATGGCAGTAAGGAAACAGAGAGAGAAAGGAGCTCCACTTACCAAGGAAAAATATAGATCCCATAGGCACAGCATTGTGATCCACCTCCTCCAGCCACACCCTGCTTACAGTTACCACCCCGTTTATTCATTCAAGTGGACCAAGGCACGGATTAGGTTAAGACTATCATAATCTAATCACTTTCACTCTATAAACTTTCTTGCATTGTCTCACACAAAAGCCTTTGAGGAACATTTCATATTTAAACCGTACCAGACACAAAACTATTTATTAATGAAATTTAGAAAACACACATAATGATAAAAACAGTATAATCTATATCTTGTCACATTCAAACTGCAAAAGACTAAACCCAACGTGAATACTTAAAATCAAGAATTGATCAAACAAGCCTAAACTGAGTAGATATCTTTGATGTAAGCAAAGCTATAAATTAATTTGATCTAATTGATGTTTGAAGTTTACTCTATTCAACAAAATTTGGATACATATTCTTATCAAAGTCGCATAAAAGTTCACCAAAATAGACCATAGTCAAGTCTATGAAACACATCTTAACTATTTCTTAAAAATTTAAATCACATAAAATATCTTCAGAGGATAATGAAATTGAACTAGAAATCAGTCACAGAAAGACAGATGGAAAAGACCAAACATTTGGTGAAAAAACAAGATATTTAATATAACACAGGGATTAAGGAAGAAATAAATTTTTAAAAAATAATTTAACTGAGGGGATGGGGTTGTGGCTTAAGGGTAGAGTGCTCACCTAGCATGCATGAGGTGCTGGGTTCAATTCTCAGCACCACATAAATAAAATATATTATGTTCACCTAAAACCAAAAAAATAAATATTTAAAAAATATTTAACTGAATAAAAATAAATATAAAGCCCATACAAATGTACAGGATATAGTAAAGCAATATTTAGAATTTTATAGAATTAAATGTATATATTAGGGAAAAAAGAAAAAAATACAATCAATACTCTAAGCCTTCACTTTAGGGATCTAGAGGGAAAAAGTAATATATGACTAAAACCAGAAGGAAAATATACTAAAAACTTGAGCACAAATAAATAAAATTGAAAATAGGAAATAAAAGATAAAATCAATGAAACAAAAAAAAATCTTTCTTTGAAGAGATTAATACAGTTGACAAGCCTCTAGGTGGACTAATCAACAAAAGTAAGAGAAGACAAAAGTCACTAACATCAGACATACATTTTTATCAATAACCAACCTCATTGGCTACTTCCCCTGATCAGAGAATAAAACAAATAAGGCATATCACTCTTGAGAATTACCCACAGATTCATGAAAGAATCATGAGAATGTTTTTGTTCAAAGAACCATGGGGATTTGTTTTTATTATAACAATACTTTACATAAAAATGAGAGGTTTTTCAAGTTCCTGTTTCACACTCTAGGAATACTCCTTTGTATTTTTGAAGTTCTTTTTTGTTTTGTTGGATCTAATTCCCATAGTGTGCATGCTACCTTGAGAGAAAGGAAATACTTTCTAAGCTCCATTCCCTCCCTCCTTTCTCCAGAGGTATTTTGAAATCACAGCACACCACAGAATTCCCCAGTGGCCTGCTATAGGAACATAGTTCCCACAGTGCATAATGACTCCCAAGTGGCAGCTTAAACAGTAGGAAGTTAGAATGAATTATGGAGTATAAAAATACCCCTGGATCCTTTGTTTCTTTTTATTTTATTTTATTTTGGTGGTGGGGTGGGGGAGTGCAGAGCTGGCTCTTTAATGGTAATGAACATGATCCATACAACATTAGCATCAGACATATTCCCTACAGTTTCCCAGCATGGAAACAGTTCCCAGAGAAGACTGAATAAGCCAAAGCAATTTTATTGGTTCACATTCTTTGTGCTTGATTTGCAGATATCATTATTCTGGCAATGCCTTTGTCATAAACCGAAGTCACAGAAGTGCTTTTAAAATGAAAAACACTTTTGAAATGTCTCCAAAGTTTCAGTGTTTTAAAGGCCCAAATTTTCTTACTTAGCAAACAATGAAATCATCTATATATTATATTGGCATGGTTTTGTTTCTAAAACTACAGTCAAAATCACTCTGGCAATAAGAGCCATGTCAGGAAACTAGTATTTAGAAATGCTAAATAGATGCACAGCTATGAGATCCCTCAAGTGTAGACACTGGGAATTCATCAATGTTCCCAGCAGTGTTGTCAAATAATGTCAATAGTTGTTATATCAAATCCTGATGTATAACTTAGAAAAAAAAAGCGTTCTGGAAATGATTAATAAAATGTCACTGTGGGCAAGGTAAATAATGGTTGGGTTTAAGAGGTGAGAATAGAGTTTGCATGATGAGACCACAGTATTTTCTAGCACAGAGTACTGCAATAATCCACCGTTTCTCTTTGGCCATTCCCAGGCTCATTGTACCCCCTATCATACCTCTCAACACTCACCTGGCTTCAAAATATATACTGTTTCTTGACTGCAGGTATCTACCCATTTCTAGTGTTTTAATATAAACCAAACATCCAACAACATACTAACTGTTCATCACCCCTGACCCTTGTATCTTTCTTTTCTGTCTGCTCTCTTCTATTGTGCTGGGTTTTTTTTAGTCATTTTGGCCTGCACATTTCTTGTTAATGCATTACTTTCTCTGCTTTGATAGTCTATAAAATTTGGGGGGGAGCCTGCACGCGCAGCCCTTTGCTGACAGCTGCCGGGAGACACCTGGGTTGCGAGGCCAGCGCGCGAGTGAGCAGGGCAGAGTCGACAGGGACTTGCCTGGAGAAGGGAGGCTCGCATCGCCCTGCACCGAGGAAGGTTGGAGACTCCAATGTTGCTGCCACTCACCAAATTGACAACCAGGTGGAGAGAGAATAGACTGCATCTGAGTCAGACTGGTCCAGAGAGGACGCATGCTAGGAATGCTCTGAAGGCCCTAGCAAGAAACACCACATCCTCCTGAAAGCCTCTTCGTGAGGTCATCCTATGGACCACTGTTGCCTCATGGAAAGGGGCATTTAGGATTCTGCTGTCAACCCCCCAAAAACTTTTGCTGAGTGAAAACAAGACTTTTGCCACAGGACTAAGCAAGATATTATTTCATTTAATTTTTGAACCTTTTGATCTTTCTGATTCGAATCCTGACTGTTGAGCCTTGAGAATTTTAAGATACATTTATTGCTACTATTTTTATGCTCCCTTCTCAAAATGATTGATTTAAGCTTCCTGACAGAGGAGGAACAAGAGGCCATTATGAAGGTTCTGCAGCGGGATGCTGCCCTGAAGAGGACCGAAGAGGAGAGAGTCAGGCATTTGCCTGAAAAAATTAAGGATGACCAGCAGCTGAAGAATATGAGTGGCCAATGGTTTTATGAAGCCAAGGCAAAAAGGCACAGAGATAAAATCCATGGTGCCGATATTATCAGAGCATCCATGAGAAAGAAGAGGCTCCAAGTGGCAACGGAGCAGAGTAAGGACAGAGCAACTGAAGCAAAGGAAAGCTGGGTGAATAATGTCAACAAAGATGCTGTCCTTCCCCCAGAGCTAGCTGGTGCTGTAGAAGAGCCAAAAGAAGATGCAGCACCACCAAGCCCAAGTCCCAGTGTGGTGAATCCAGCTTCTACTGTAATTAATATGACCCAGGAGAACACAAAGAAATCAACTGGATCTCCAGCTAAGCAAAGGAAGAATCCGTTTAATAGCTCTAAGTTGCCAGAAGATCACTTATTACCACAAACTCAAAATGAGCAGTCAAAAAATGGAAGAGCTGGTTTATTTCAGATTTCAAAAGAGGGTGAATTGTCAGAGTCAAAAGAAAAGTCATCTATCCCTGATATTTCAAGCCAAAAATTAGATAAATCAAAGCAGACTGTGCTAGCCGGGCCTGTGAATGGGTCCCAAATCAAGGCTCCAGTCCCCAAAGCCAGAAAATTTATCTACAAATCAGATGGTTTAAAACAAGATGATAAACAGTCTTTTCCTAGACAAAGGTCAGACTCTATGAGTGCAAGAGGGGCTCCAAGAGGGATCCTCAAGCGTAACTCCAGTTCCAGTAGTACAGACTCGGAAACTCTTCGTTTAACTTACAACTTTGAACCCAAAAGCAAAATCGTGTCATCTGGCCTAACCATCCATGAGAGAATTTCTGAGAAGGAGCATTCTTTAGAAGATGACTCTTTCTCAAACTCATTGGAGCCATTAAAGCATGTGAGATTCTCTGCAGTGAAAGATGAACTTCCTCAGAGTCCTGGGCTAATTCATGGCCGGGAAGTGGGAGAATTTAGTGTTTTAGAATCTGACAGGTCAAAGAATGGAACAGAAGATGCAGGAGACTCAGAATTTCAGGATGACCCGAAGCCCTCCCAGTACAGAAAGCCTTTTCTTTCTCATCAGTCCGCCTCAAGCCCAAGTGGATCAAAAAATGAAGCATATCAGCCAATGATTTCTGGTTCTGTTCCAAATAATGGGCTCCATTCACCCTTGGAAGTTCTAACTGCAAGACCACAGACCATTGAGAACTTGCCCACCACCAATAAACACCAAGCTAAAGCGTTAGAATTAACAAGGCTTGAATCAGAATTTTCCCCAAATCCTGCTGATGAACTGTCTCATTGTGTTGAACCTGAACCATCTCAGGTGCCAGATTGCAGTTCTAGAGACCATCAGCAAGGTTCAGAAGAAGAACCCAGTCCTGTTTTGAAAGCTTTGGAAAGGAGTGCTGCTAGGAAAATGTCTTCCAAAAGTCTAGAAGACATTTCATCAGATTTATCAAATCAAGGAAAAGTAGATAATCTACCAGAAGAACTAGTACGTAGTGCTGAAGATGATCAAAAAGCAGATAAGGAACAAGATACAAATGAATGCATACCAGGAATTTCCACAGTGCCTTCACAACCAGATAATCTGTTTTCCCACCCTGACAAATTCAAAAGGATGAGCAAGTCTGTTCCAGCATTTCTCCAAGATGAGAGTGATGACAGAGAAACAGATACAGCATCAGAAAGCAGTTACCAGCTCAGCAGACACAAGAAGAGCCCGAGCTCTTTAACCAATCTTAGCAGCTCCTCTGGCATGACGTCCTTGTCTTCTGTGAGTGGCAGTGTGATGAGTGTTTACAGTGGAGACTTTGGCAATCTGGAAGTGAAAGGAAACATTCAGTTTGCAATTGACTATGTGGATTCACTGAAAGAGCTGCATGTTTTTGTGGCCCAGTGTAAGGACTTAGCAGCAGCAGATGTAAAAAAACAACGTTCAGACCCATATGTAAAGACTTATTTGTTACCAGACAAAGGCAAAATGGGCAAGAAGAAAACAGTGGTGGTGAAGAAAACCTTGAATCCCCGTGTACAACGAGATACTGCGGTATAAAGTTGAAAAGCAAATCTTAAAGACACAGAAGCTGAACCTGTCCGTTTGGCATCGGGATACCTTTAAGCGCAATAGTTTCCTGGGAGAGGTGGAACTTGATTTGGAAGCATGGGACTGGGACAACAAACAGAACAAGCAATTGCGGTGGTACCCGCTGAAGCGGAAGACAGCACCAGTTGCCCTTGAAGCAGAAAACAGAGGTGAAATGAAGCTAGCTCTCCAGTATGTTCTAGAGCCAACCCCTGGTAAAAAGCTTCCTACAACTGGCGAAGTGCACATCTGGGTGAAGGAATGCCTTGATCTGCCACCACTAAGGGGAAGTCATCTAAATTCTTTTGTTAAATGTACCATCCTTCCAGACACAAGTAGAAAAAGTCGCCAGAAGACAAGAGCTGTAGGGAAAACCACCAATCCCATCTTCAACCATACCATGGTATACGATGGGTTCAGGCCTGAAGATCTGATGGAAGCCTGTGTAGAGCTCACTGTCTGGGACCATTACAAATTAACCAACCAGTTTTTGGGAGGTCTTCGGATTGGCTTTGGAACAGGTAAAAGCTATGGGACTGAAGTGGATTGGATGGATTCTACTTCAGAGGAGGTTGCTCTCTGGGAGAAGATGGTGAATTCCCCCAACACTTGGATTGAAGCAACACTGCCCCTCAGAATGCTTTTTTTTTCTTTTTTTTTTTATTGGATGTTCACAACATTACAAAGCTCCTGACAAATCATATTTCATACATTAGAATCAAGTGGGTTATGAATTCCCATTTTTACCCCAAATACAGATTGCAGAATCACATCGGTTACACATCACATTTTTACATACTGCCATATTAGTGACTGTTGTATTCTGCTACCTTTCCTATCCTCTACTATCCCCCATCCCCTCCCCTCCCATCTTCTCTCTCTACCCCATCTACTGTAATTCATTTCCCTCCATGTTTGTTATCCCATTCCCCTCATAACCTCTTATATGTAATTTTGTATAACAATGAGGGTCTCCCTCCATTTCCATGTGATTTCCCTTTTTTTCTCCCTTTCCCTCCCGCCTCATGTCTCTGTTTAATGTTAATCTTTTCTTCCTGCTCTTCCTCCCTGTTCTGTTCTTAGTTGTTCTCATTATATCAAAGAAGACATTTGGTATTTGTTTTTTAGGGATTGGCTAACTTCACTAAGCATAATCTGCTCTAGTGCCATCCATTTCCCTGCAAATTCCGTGATTTTGTCATTTTTTAGTGCTGCGTAATACTCCATGGTGTATAAATGCCACATTTTTTTATCCATTCATCTATTGAAGGGCATCTGGGTTGATTCCACAGTCTAGCAATTGTGAATTGTGCTGCTATGAACATCGATGTGGCAGTATCCCTGTAGTGTGCTCTTTTAAGGTCTTCAGGAAATTGCCAAGATTTCCAAATAAGCCCAGAGCCTACTGCTGCTCCACTGAAAACAGAGGTCAAATTGGATCTTGAAAATCTGACTACATGGACAAAGATTCTCACTTCCTTCTGTTGCCACCAATAAAGACTACATAGCATGTTGAAGTCATCTGCATGTGTTTCTTGGATTACAAGGGCCCAAGGGACTTAAATACTGACAAGATATGTGACTTACTTGTAACTCCAACATTAAAGGAGATACCTGAGCAAGTTAGAAAAATTGAACTGTTGCTGCTGCTTCAAAGATTTTTCTGCCAAAAATTATTTCATTAGGAGTATTTTTAACCAACAGAGTGTTCTGGTTTCACACCACATTTGTGTTATGTTTAAACCTGCCACTTGATTATCCCAAACCCCTGCAAGTACTGGTACTTGTAAATAGGTAGATTGTAGAAAAAAGTAACAAAAATACTCCTGGGGTAGCCTTGGAGAGGAGCACCATCGGTGATGACAAAGAATTACACAATAAGATAACTATTTACCTTGTAATCTCTAATAATCTGGAATTCCATGTTAGGGCAATAAGAGGAACATGACTGAGCACATTTCTACCTTGAGAAACTGCTTTTTCTTTCCCCCAGTCTCAAGTGTACTTTGGTGCCACCCACTGGCCATAAGTGGAATTCAGCTCTTGGTTTATTTTGGCTTAATTTGAAAGTAGGTCTCAAGTCTGTATTTTTAATAGAACATGTTTTAAAAAACTTTGCCTATATATGATTGTTTTTCCCATAACTTTATTATATTAAAGCAGTATAATGGTAGCCACATATGTGCTTTGCAACAAAGTTTTAATTAGAATATAAATTGTTAAATTTTACTGTATTTCCTATATATGTATAATTTTCATAAAATATTTTGTAAAAACCCTTAGAATAAATTATCATATGATTTTAAAAAAATAAAATAAAATAAAATTTTATTGTGTATTAAACATTCTTATTTTTTAGCATTTAAAATATTTTATTACAATTTTGAAATAAATAATTGCTAGGGTTTACATATTCCTACCAAAACTCATGTTGTGATTTGATTTACTGTTATTTTTGATTTGTATGTGAACAAATGCAAATCTAATTTCTTTTTCTACCTTTTACATTATTCATGCTATTTTTCATCTTGTTCTTTTTTTCACTTAATATATTTTGGAGATTTTGCATTTCAATAAATAATGAATTTCTTCATTCTACTTTAAATTTTATAATATTCCACGGAACAGACTGGCCATCATTTATTTACACAGCATCTTATGGATGAACTTCTAGCTTGGTTTAAATATCACACTTATAAGCAATGCAATAACAAGAAGCCTAATCTACATCAATTTGCATGTGTGCACATTTGTGCAAGAAATGTTTTATTAGTCTTCTATTGCCATATAAAAATGGTCAAAAGTTTAGAAGCTTAAAAAAATCATTTATTTATTATCTCATAGTTTCTGTGAATCAGGAATCCAGCATGGAAGAGTCTGGCCCTCTATTCAGGTGCACACAAAGACTTAATCCATCTAGCTGTTTTGCATCTTGAGCCTGGAGTCCTTTTATAAGCTTGGTTGTTAGCAGAATTGTAGTAGTAAAATTCATGGTTGCTTACTTAAGCATAGTAAAGGAGAGTCTCTGACCCCTTCTCTGTCTTACTTCCTCTAGATCCTCTTTTAAAGAGTTTGCTTGACTAGATCAGTTCCTCCCAGGACAACTTCACATTAGATTAGTTTAAAATTAGCTTCACCTTAGATTAACTTAATATTGACTAATTCCAAGCTGTAATTACATCTGTATATTCCTTTACCACTGAATTCCAACTGAATATAATCACAGAAGATATATCTCATAATTTTTATCATATTTTTATTAGTTAAAGAGCTGGGTATGATGGTGCACACCTGTAATCCCAGAGGCTCCTGAGGATGAGGCAGGAGGATTGTGAGTTCAAAGGTAGCCTCAGCAATTTAGCAAGGCCCAAAGCAACTTAGTGAGACTCTATCTCAAAATAAAATATAAAAAGGGCTGGATATGTGGCTCAGTGGTTGAGTGACCCAAAGTTCAATCCTCTGTAGAAAGAAAGAAAGAAAGAAAGAAAGAAAGAAAGAAAGAAAGAAAGAAAGAAGGAAGGAAGGAAGGAAGGAAGGAAGGAAGGAAGGAAGGAAGGAAAGAAAGAAAGAAAGAAAGAAAGAAAGAAAGAAAGAAAGAAAGAAAGAAAGAAAGAAAGAAAGAAATTATATATTCTATCTGTACCCAAGAATCCTGGATTATAGAAAGACATGAGCCGTTGGAGATCTTCTTAGAGTCTTATCTACCACAAATATATTCCCTGAGGAAAAAGAGTGGAGTCAATTACAATTTTGAAATAAATTGTCCAAAGACTCTTCCTAGGAAATTACATATTCAAAAGCAACATATTCCTTTTTCTCCATAGAACTCACCAGCACTACATGCCAATAAATTTTCAAATGAAACCAGTCTTACAGGTCAACTGGGGATTCTCAATATAGTTTTAATGTTCTTTCTTATTATATATAAAATTAAATAGCTTTCCATATGTAAAAGCAATATTTTCACTGATACTTTTTAAATTTCTTCTCTCATATTCTTTCATTGGTTATTAATCTTATGATTTTAGAGGATCAGAAATGTAAGACTTCTGCCCCTGACAGGAGTTGCAAACATATTTCATAATGCTGCCATTATTTGCATTTATCTTTCATTATCCTTAAAAACTATAAAAAAATTTATTTTTGTTATCAGACTCATGGAGATTTTTAAATATCATTTGAGTAGTAATTGACATTGAAAAGGAGCGCTCATCATTTTCCTGTAGTAATATATAACTATATAATTTTATATTTACACAGTCCATATTCTGTAAATTTCCTGGCATATTATTGTTAAACATGGATATATATTTCCCAATAAGCTCTCCAAACCATTTATGGCATAATTTGTCTTTTTCCATTTGATTTGAAATAATCTCTTGTAGAAGACTGCAATTTCCAAAATTAGCTGCACAAGAGGAGATGTTGATACTATTTTTTTGAGAACAAGGGTCTATGTTCTCTCCCCTGCACCAAGGCAGACCAGCAATACTTATCTCAACCAATAGAATAAGAGGGATGTGCTGCTCTGTAACTTAGGAAATGAAAGGCAACATGGTTTCCTCCTGGCTTCCTATCTCAGGAAATGTGCATTTGGGGCTTTGAGCAACCAAGTAAGAAGTCTGACTACTCTGACACTGCAATGGTCAGGGAACCAACTGAAGAGATAGAAGATCATGTGAAGTTCTGACTTGTCCTTTGACAAAGCTGTCAACTCAGGTACCAGCATATGCATGAAGACACCTTTGAGATGATCCTAGGACTAGCCAGAGGCAGAACTATACAGCTAAGATGCTCCCAAATTTCTATCCCACAGAAATTGTCAGTGATGATAATTATAATTTTTAAGTTGTTAATTTGGGGGATGTAAAAAAAAAAGAAAAAAATTGGGGAGATATTTTGCTATACAGTAATAGTAATCAGATTATCCCTCCAGCATGTACCAAATTTACACCTGAATTTGTGTGTGTGTGTGTGTGTGTGTGTGTGTGTGTGTGTGTATATATATATATATATATATATATATATATATATATATATATTTCATTACATTTAACATTTTGCTCCATTGTCTGAGCTGACAATTCATGCATCACTACTGCAAAGTTTTAAATCCTGGAAATTTGAAATATTGGATGTCATTACCAAATTGTATTAGTCCTCCTCAGTAATTTCTAGCTTGAGAGTATTTCTATACATTTCTTGATTTTTCTTAGGAACTTTATTTCCATATTTGTTCAAATTTTCCTCAATAACTTTCAATATGAAGAAAATCTGAAATTTTTATTAATATATTTCTTGAAATTTTTTGTGTGATGCTATGGTTTGAATATGTTCTCTCTAAAATTTAGATACTCCAATGTAATAATATTAAGAGGTAGGCCCTTTGAGAGTTGACGAGGGCAAGAGGACCCCTTCTGATGAATGGGATGAAGACTCTTATTGAAGAGGCTTCACTTGGCTTTTGACAAATTTGCTCTGTTGTCCTTTTTCCTTATCCATGTGAGAATGCGGAAAGAATACCCTTAACAGACACCAAACATTGGTATCTTGACCTTGAACTTCCTAGCCTCCAGAATCATGAGAAAATACTTTCCTTTTCTTTATAAATTACTGACTCAGACACTCTGTTATAACAACACAAAATGAACTGATATTTTAGTGTTGTGCTTGCTACTTCTAAAAATGGAATATTTTCTTCTGTTATTGTCTAATTCAAGTAAGTTGCATATATAAATACTATTTAATTGTGTTCACTATTTGTACAATCAACTAGTATATGAATAAATAAGAATATTTTTGTGGTTTGTGGGGTTTTAAAAACTAATATTCCTAGCACCACTACTATTCAAAATTTCCAACTTCTATTTATTCAAACTTCTGTTTATCTCCTTACACTGCATAATAGCAACAAAGTAAACAATGATGATAGAAGGCATCTTTTGGCCATGTCTCTAGCAGAAAACTCTTTTCAGGGTTTCCCTATTAATTGTGATGTCAAAGGGCCTATGTGTTTCAATATATTAACTGTGTTTTAATGATATAATGATTTTAATATCATTAAACTATATTTTAATGATGTCTCCTTTAAAAAAACATTAAAATATATTTTAATGATGTCTCATTTAAAAAAATATGACTGTCCCCAAATCTCTGGCAATTTTCATTTTAAATGATCAGGACATCTAGTCCACTGACCAAATCCAGAGGCAAGGACTATATTCAGATTTTCTTGCTTGATGGTTATAGCATTTGACTCCATTCAATGTTATAGAACACTGGATTATTTATGTACTTTCATTTAATACTGTTTTCTATTCAAATGTTACCACATGTGCAAAAGAAGTCCTTATGTGTAATAAATACATACATCTTTAAGATGTGCCTTTAAGGGAGACTTAAAGCCTACAGCTAGCTGGTGGCTCTCAAAGTATACTGTTCGATATGCAAACATTATATGTAAATGTAGAGGAGACCATAGCTCTTTTCCTCTCTTCCAGAACTTAAAATGTATTTTTTGAGAAATGCTGTATTTGTTTAAAGTATTAAATGAGTGGCATATCGAAAATATTTAAAATTCATGAGTTCTCTACATCAGGAACAATATTTTTATATTTCAATATATTTTATGTTCCAATCTACAAAAGCAAAAAGACTATTTATGAAAGTTAGCATTGCATATCATGGTATTACTTTGGAGAATTATCTCTTTCATCCAAATTTTAACATTTTATAAATAGAGATGTCAAAGAAGATAAAAGGAAGGTTTAGATGCAAAGAGCTACATGTATTTAATGAGGACATTAGGCCCAATGTTAAGTGCCATGAGAACCAACCTGCCCTCACATAAGACTATTATAATTCTATACAAGCAATAATTTCCACATTGTTTTCTTAAAATGTTTATAGAAACAAGGTTTCATAATTCTTTTAGGAATAGATCCAAATTATGCACAGTTTTTGCTTTCATCCGTTAAAAAAGCAAAATGTAGTCTTTTCATTACAGAATATTTTAAACTAATAAATGTCAGTATCATCTTTCTGCAATAATTTTTCCATCTATTACATGATAGTAATTGTCTCCATTTTTTTTTTCCTAAACACAACTTTATTTTTCTATGTAAATGTTTCCCTTAGGTCACTTCATTAAATAATCAGATAAAGCTCAATAAATATCTGCATACTTGTAGGCAGACTCAAAATGGCTACAGATAGGCTCCATCACTGAGGCTTCTGGCTGGCTATGATTTAATGTGTCGTCAAGGTCATAAACACTGTGATTCAGCATGCGTACTCAAGGTCATAAACACTGTGATTCAGCATGCGTACTCAAGGTCATAAACACTGTGATTCAGCATGCGTACTCAAGGTCATAAACACTGTGATTCAGCATGCGTACTCAAGGTCATAAACACTGTGATTCAGCATGCGTACTCAAGGTCATAAACACTGTGATTCAGCATGCGTACTCAAGGTCATAAACACTGTGATTCAGCATGCGTACTCAAGGTCATAAACACTGTGATTCAGCATGCGTACTCAAGGTCATAAACACTGTGATTCAGCATGCGTACTCAAGGTCATAAACACTGTGATTCAGCATGCGTACTCAAGGTCATAAACACTGTGATTCAGCATGCGTACTCAAGGTCATAAACACTGTGATTCAGCATGCGTACTCAAGGTCATAAACACTGTGATTCAGCATGCGTACTCAAGGTCATAAACACTGTGATTCAGCATGCGTACTCAAGGTCATAAACACTGTGATTCAGCATGCGTACTCAAGGTCATAAACACTGTGATTCAGCATGCGTACTCAAGGTCATAAACACTGTGATTCAGCATGCGTACTCAAGGTCATAAACACTGTGATTCAGCATGCGTACTCAAGGTCATAAACACTGTGATTCAGCATGCGTACTCAAGGTCATAAACACTGTGATTCAGCATGCGTACTCAAGGTCATAAACACTGTGATTCAGCATGCGTACTCAAGGTCATAAACACTGTGATTCAGCATGCGTACTCAAGGTCATAAACACTGTGATTCAGCATGCGTACTCAAGGTCATAAACACTGTGATTCAGCATGCGTACTCAAGGTCATAAACACTGTGATTCAGCATGCGTACTCAAGGTCATAAACACTGTGATTCAGCATGCGTACTCAAGGTCATAAACACTGTGATTCAGCATGCGTACTCAAGGTCATAAACACTGTGATTCAGCATGCGTACTCAAGGTCATAAACACTGTGATTCAGCATGCGTACTCAAGGTCATAAACACTGTGATTCAGCATGCGTACTCAAGGTCATAAACACTGTGATTCAGCATGCGTACTCAAGGTCATAAACACTGTGATTCAGCATGCGTACTCAAGGTCATAAACACTGTGATTCAGCATGCGTACTCAAGGTCATAAACACTGTGATTCAGCATGCGTACTCAAGGTCATAAACACTGTGATTCAGCATGCGTACTCAAGGTCATAAACACTGTGATTCAGCATGCGTACTCAAGGTCATAAACACTGTGATTCAGCATGCGTACTCAAGGTCATAAACACTGTGATTCAGCATGCGTACTCAAGGTCATAAACACTGTGATTCAGCATGCGTACTCAAGGTCATAAACACTGTGATTCAGCATGCGTACTCAAGGTCATAAACACTGTGATTCAGCATGCGTACTCAAGGTCATAAACACTGTGATTCAGCATGCGTACTCAAGGTCATAAACACTGTGATTCAGCATGCGTACTCAAGGTCATAAACACTGTGATTCAGCATGCGTACTCAAGGTCATAAACACTGTGATTCAGCATGCGTACTCAAGGTCATAAACACTGTGATTCAGCATGCGTACTCAAGGTCATAAACACTGTGATTCAGCATGCGTACTCAAGGTCATAAACACTGTGATTCAGCATGCGTACTCAAGGTCATAAACACTGTGATTCAGCATGCGTACTCAAGGTCATAAACACTGTGATTCAGCATGCGTACTCAAGGTCATAAACACTGTGATTCAGCATGCGTACTCAAGGTCATAAACACTGTGATTCAGCATGCGTACTCAAGGTCATAAACACTGTGATTCAGCATGCGTACTCAAGGTCATAAACACTGTGATTCAGCATGCGTACTCAAGGTCATAAACACTGTGATTCAGCATGCGTACTCAAGGTCATAAACACTGTGATTCAGCATGCGTACTCAAGGTCATAAACACTGTGATTCAGCATGCGTACTCAAGGTCATAAACACTGTGATTCAGCATGCGTACTCAAGGTCATAAACACTGTGATTCAGCATGCGTACTCAAGGTCATAAACACTGTGATTCAGCATGCGTACTCAAGGTCATAAACACTGTGATTCAGCATGCGTACTCAAGGTCATAAACACTGTGATTCAGCATGCGTACTCAAGGTCATAAACACTGTGATTCAGCATGCGTACTCAAGGTCATAAACACTGTGATTCAGCATGCGTACTCAAGGTCATAAACACTGTGATTCAGCATGCGTACTCAAGGTCATAAACACTGTGATTCAGCATGCGTACTCAAGGTCATAAACACTGTGATTCAGCATGCGTACTCAAGGTCATAAACACTGTGATTCAGCATGCGTACTCAAGGTCATAAACACTGTGATTCAGCATGCGTACTCAAGGTCATAAACACTGTGATTCAGCATGCGTACTCAAGGTCATAAACACTGTGATTCAGCATGCGTACTCAAGGTCATAAACACTGTGATTCAGCATGCGTACTCAAGGTCATAAACACTGTGATTCAGCATGCGTACTCAAGGTCATAAACACTGTGATTCAGCATGCGTACTCAAGGTCATAAACACTGTGATTCAGCATGCGTACTCAAGGTCATAAACACTGTGATTCAGCATGCGTACTCAAGGTCATAAACACTGTGATTCAGCATGCGTACTCAAGGTCATAAACACTGTGATTCAGCATGCGTACTCAAGGTCATAAACACTGTGATTCAGCATGCGTACTCAAGGTCATAAACACTGTGATTCAGCATGCGTACTCAAGGTCATAAACACTGTGATTCAGCATGCGTACTCAAGGTCATAAACACTGTGATTCAGCATGCGTACTCAAGGTCATAAACACTGTGATTCAGCATGCGTACTCAAGGTCATAAACACTGTGATTCAGCATGCGTACTCAAGGTCATAAACACTGTGATTCAGCATGCGTACTCAAGGTCATAAACACTGTGATTCAGCATGCGTACTCAAGGTCATAAACACTGTGATTCAGCATGCGTACTCAAGGTCATAAACACTGTGATTCAGCATGCGTACTCAAGGTCATAAACACTGTGATTCAGCATGCGTACTCAAGGTCATAAACACTGTGATTCAGCATGCGTACTCAAGGTCATAAACACTGTGATTCAGCATGCGTACTCAAGGTCATAAACACTGTGATTCAGCATGCGTACTCAAGGTCATAAACACTGTGATTCAGCATGCGTACTCAAGGTCATAAACACTGTGATTCAGCATGCGTACTCAAGGTCATAAACACTGTGATTCAGCATGCGTACTCAAGGTCATAAACACTGTGATTCAGCATGCGTACTCAAGGTCATAAACACTGTGATTCAGCATGCGTACTCAAGGTCATAAACACTGTGATTCAGCATGCGTACTCAAGGTCATAAACACTGTGATTCAGCATGCGTACTCAAGGTCATAAACACTGTGATTCAGCATGTGTACTCAAGGTCATAAACACTGTGATTCAGCATGCGTACTCAAGGTCATAAACACTGTGATTCAGCATGCGTACTCAAGGTCATAAACATTTTCTTGTGAACATGTGCGCACAGTTATAACCTGTTTGTAGTGGAACTTCTTTGTCTGGCCTGTATATAAGAAAGGCCTATAGAAATGGTTCAGGGAGCAAAATAGAACTGGCTGGGGGCCAAGTTGAAGCTGGAGACTGGCTAGGGGCTATTGTCACCTCCAAATAAATCATTTCTACTATCCCAACCATGTCTTGCATCTTATTCGACATGCCAGAATCATAAATCTATTTCCTGGGTCTGAACCCAGGCTGACAATATCTATTAAATACCAGGAGCTGTTTATCTTTGCCATATGGTAATTATTGATTTAGGGAAGATCCCCAAATCTCACAACATTTGTGGATTAAAGAAAGGAGTAAATGGATGTATGGGTGTTATTATTGTTCTGTTGAAGTCAAGGATCATTTCTTTCTAACAATTTCACCTTTGTTTCCTAAGTTTGCCTCTGGTGTTTAATGTATATAAATTTGATCAATGAGTATAAAATTTGATCCACGAGTATATGATAAAATACGATCCAAAAAGAAATGTTTGATAATCAGAAACTGTATACATTTCGTAACTGTTTTATCCAGGTAATGAAATGGAAAAGAAGGTAGCAGAAGTTTTGTTAGTGGTGTAAGAAAGAGAGAGGTGGCAAAGAAAATGAGAAAGAAAACAAGAACATCACAGTAGCCTCACGTGAATAGAAAGCTGAACAGAGTGGAGAAATGGAGATAAAGAGGAGGGAACAAAAGAAAGTGAGAGTCAATAATGGGAAACTTATAATCTTTCAGGGAAGTAGAGAAAATTGTGTGACATCAATGAAATAAACGTTGGTGAAGAGAGCTGGAGAAGTAATCTTCACAATTTCCAGGATGTAGCAGGTTACATTGAGAGCTCTGATTTTTAATAGTTAATCTGTACAAGATTTGTCCTCCCCACAAGTCAGAAACACCTTTCAGAAGGACAGAGACCACATTTTGATTTTCCTCAAAAGCTGTACATTTGCTAATGCACACAATAGACAGACAGGATTTGCTTTTGAAGACATGCTGACTTAGCTCCATCGTGAGTCACATCACTTCATTTTCTTCTACAGCAACTGACTTTTCTCATTTCATAAATTTATATATATATATATATATATATACACATACATACACACACACACACACACACACCACATATAAAATTTCCGGGATAATTGTATGTACTAAATATTCTGTTCAGCTTTTCTATTTCATATTTATATATTTTTCACCTTTCATCATCTTAATCCTTTTGAAAATTAACAATCAGATGGCTTCTTCTCATTATCTAAAGTTAGAACCACATAAAACAGGCAAGAAAGTAGAAAATTAGTTGGCATCTCCAACATATATACAATAGGTTAAAATATATTTTTAGTAGTTTAACAATGACTATTTAATAATGTGTCAAAGTTTATCTACTAAAATGGCATCCTGTAATGTCCTTGCTTTTGAATAAATGTTTAAATGTTTTAGGAAGCAGGAATGTGCATCATAGATACCCAGGCAATCCTGCATTCTGCCACCCAATCTGGGCATTGAGAATCAAGACCTGCTTCTGGTTCTATACCATTATTAAATTGGTCTCCACTGTAATATTAAAATTTTCCTTTGTTCCTGAAAATTTTCTTCTAGCTACTTTGATTTGAAAACAAATTGAGATATGTATCAAACAAGAAATTACTGATAATCTTTGTGAATGTATTTTAGCAGAATCTTTTAGGCAAAATCTAGAATATTAAAATGAGTTATAAAGCTAAACTAATACAAAATCATGAGATTAGCTAAAAAAAATAGTAAACACAAAGATCTGAGTAAAATCCTTAAAGGGAGAATATCTATATAAATTTAGCTCATCATGTGTTGACACTTAATGTAAGTTAAAAAATTATGGATTATTAAATATCCAATTTCAATACCAATATCAATTATATACATATATATATATATATATGTGTGTGTGTGTGTGTGTGTGTGTGTGTGTGTGTATCTATACCAATCACAGGTGTATGTATATATATGTGTGTATATATATATATATATATACACACACACACACACACACATATATATATTCAGGTGTGTGTGTATTTGTTTATGTTTGTCTGTGTTTGGGTATGTTTAAATTGACTCAGATATTTATTTGACACTTTGGGTTATAATCCAATACTATCTAGAATTGTATATGATTATATATACAAAATCTTTCTACTTCACATAAAACACAATTTTAAAAAATAAATAATGAATATATTTAAAACAATTAGCTAAAACAAAGCCATACCTTCAGGATGGCAGCATATAAAGTGAGTAAAGGAGACAACTAAAGGAGTCCCCATGGTCAAATCTAAAGCAATTTGACCAGCAGAATAAAGCAAAAATAGCATTGGATTATAACCCAAAGTATAAAATGAATACCTATCAGACAAGACACACACACACACACACACACACAGAGACAACTCACCATGTAGAAGAATCATAATTTATGTACATACTTTACCTTCCAGAAGCATAACTCTTCACTCCCTAGGTAAGAGGCTTGTTTAGTGATTTACTTCTCAATAGTATGAAAAGGACAAAAAAAAAAAAAAGTAATTTCACAATAGGGTAACTTGACAAATGTCACCTTAGTGGAAGATCAAGGTTAATACCAACCCTGATAGATCATATTCATAGACAGTACCATTGATATGATATGATGAAAATGGTTCTTACCTCCCCAAAACACTTTATTGCAAAGTAATCATGAGGACAATAACACAAAAATAAAAATTAGGAGACATTCTTACAAAATATTGACCATCATCATCAAAACTACCATTGTCATCAAAAGAGAAAGAGAGAGAGAGAGAATAACAATTAAATAAATGTCATGTCTTGGATGGAATCTTGCAAGAGAAACAGCAAGTAGATTTAAAAAAATAAGAAAAAGTGAATGAAATATGAACTTTAGTTAATAATCATTCATCAACATTGGTTCATTGATTGTGATATATGACTAATAATATGGGATATATGTAAAAGCTATTTTAAAAATGAAATTTCCATAAAAAACCTCTGGGATGTACGATGTGCAGTCATAATTTGTATCAGTTTCTGACTAGAATGAAGACACTGACAATAATGTGTACTTGGATTTTACTGCAATGAATAATCAGTTAATATGCTGGTATCCAACAGAGGGCTGACTTCCCAGGGTAAACAACCAACCAAAAATTTAACCAATTTAATGATAGGTTTCCAATGAGATTCAGAACCCTTGGCTACTTGTTTCTGTCCAAGTACACCTGGAAACTGGTAAGAAGAACTCAGCTAAAATAATTGTTTTAGCCAGCTTTTTTGCTGCTGTGACTAAAGGAACTGTAAGGGAAGAAAAGTTTATTCCAAGACTCACAGTTTCAGAGGTCTTAGTCCAGAGAAGGCCGGCTCCATTCCTCAGGGCTGGAGGTGAGGCTGAACATCATGGTGGGAGAGGGTGGCAGAAGAAAGCGGCTCACATCATGATGATCAAGAAGCAGAGAGAGATCCAGCTCTAGATTTAAAAAGTATATACCATAGCCACGCCCCCAATTAACCACTTTCTTTAGCCGCACCCCACCTGCCTCTAGTTACCACTCAGTTAATCCCTTCAGGGATTAATTTACAGATTGGTTTCAGACTCTCACAGTCCAGTCATTTCTCCTCTGAAACTTCTTGCATTGTCTCACATGTGAGTATTTGGGGGACACCGCATATCCAAACCATGACAATAATGAATTACTACAAAGTGCATGTAGGTTTCCAAGAGAGCATGGAACACATAGAGTCTACAGATGTAATCTGTACCTACTGATGGGCTATTCTTCACAAACATCAATGGTGTAAGAAAGATAGACACGCCCCCAATGACCACTTCCTCCAGCCACACCCCACCTGCCTCCAGTTACCACTTGGTTAATTCCATGAGGGATTAATTCATAGATTAGGTTAAGGTCAATCAATTCTCCTCCAAACCTTCTTACATTGTCTTACACATGAACTTTTGGGGGACACCACATCCAAATCATAACATCGAGAAACATGCAACAGAATCTACTGTTGAGGGGGGACAGGAGTTGGGTGTATTGTTAAAGTGTATTACCATGTGTATGCAGCTGCTCAATTTGGCAGATCAGATCCAATAGATAACAAAGACACTCTCTTTATACAAGATACTATTTATTTTATGGAAGGCAGAGGGAAAGCAAAAGTAATAGGCAAGAGAAAAAGAAAATATATTAGCAAATCAGGGAAATACCAACACTTGAAGCCATGTAGCTGGGGAATCCAGGGTAGCTTTTCAGGGTCCTGACTGGGAAGTACTGGACACAGGTGGGATTCCAAAATCTGATTCCCAGGGGAGTCCCTAATTACAACTTAGAACAAAGACAGCTCTATTCTAACAACTGGCTTGATCTATCTATCCCTCAAGGACACTTCATCCCCCAAGGACTGGCCGGACCCCAGAGGGAGGAAGCGATATCCCCGAAATGAGAGAATGAGTCTGAGTTCTTCTGAGACAAACCCAACAAGAAGTTAGCATTCTTTAGATATTCCATCCATGATGAGCCAAGTCACGGCAGGCACATGATCAGGGAAGAAGTTTAATGTTTTCCTTAGCCCTTTACATAGCAAGAGGGTTTCTAAGCTCAAAGTACCAAGAGAAACACTGAAATTGAGAGTAAAGCAAACAACTGACAAGCTAGTTGTTAACTTACACAGAATTTACACTAGAGGACTTCCACACTTCTGTTAGATTGAAGGTGACAATAGTGAAGACAAAGCCTAAGCTCAGTACAACACCTTTTTTTTTATTTTTTAATTGGTTGTTCAAAACATTACAAAGCTCATGACATATCATCTTTCATACATTTGACTCAATTGGGTTATGAACTCCCATTTTTACCCCAAATACAAATTGCAGAATCACATCGGTTACACACTCACATTTTTACATAATGGCATATTAGTGACTGTTGTATTCTGCTACCTTTCCTATCCCCTACTATCTCTCCTCCCCTCCCCTCCCATCGTCCCTCTCTACCTCATCTGCTGTTGTTCAATTCTCTCCCTTGTTTCCCCCCCATTCCCCTCACATCCTCTTCTATGTAATTTTGTGTAACATTGAGGGTCTCCTACCATTTCCATATGCTTTCCCTTCTCTCTCCCTTTCTCTCCCCCCACTCGTCTTTGTTTAATGTTAATCTTTTCCTCATGCTCTTCCTCCCTGTTCTGTTCTTAGTTGCTCTCTTTATATCAAAGAAGACATTTGGCATTTGTTTTTTAAGGATTGGCTAGCTTCGATTAGCATAATCTGCTCTAATGCCATCCATTTCCCTGCAAATTCTATAATTTTGTCATTTTTTAGTGCTGCGTAGTACTCCATTGTGTATAGATGCCACATTTTTTTTTATCCATTCATCTATTGAAGGGCATCTAGGTTGGTTACACAGTCTAGCTATTGTGAATTCTGCCGCTATAGTCATTGATGTGGCAGTATCCCTATAGTATGCTCTTTTAAGATCCTCAAGGAATAGTCCAAGGAGGGCGATAGCTGGGTCAAATGGTGGATCCATTCCCAGCTTTCCCAGGTATCACCATACTGCTTTCCAAATTGGCCTTACCAATTTGCAGTCCCACCAGCAGTGTACAAGTGTACCCTTTTCCCCACATCCTCGCCAACACTTATTGTTGTTTGACTTCATAATGGCTGCCAATCTTACTGGAGTGAGATGTATCTTAGGGTGGTTTTTATTTGCATTTCTCTAACTGCTAGAGATGGTGAGCATTTTTTCATGTACTTGTTGATTGATTGTATGTCCTCCTCTGTGAAGTGTCTGTTCAGGTCCTTGGCCCATTTATTGATTGGGTTACTTGTTATCTTATTGTTTAATTTTTTGAGTTCTTTGTATATTCTGGATATTAGGGCTCTATCTGAAGTGTGAGGGGTAAAAATTTGTTCCCAGGATGTAGGCTCTCTATTTACCTCTCTTATTGTTTCTCTTGCTGAGAAAAAACTTTTTAGTTTAAGTAAGTCCCATTTATTTATTCTTGTTATTAACTCTTGGGCTATGGGCATCCGATTAAGGAATTTGGAGCCCAACCCCACAGTATGTAGATCGTAGCCAACTTTTACTTGTATCAGACACAGCGTCTCTGATTTGATATCTAGCTCCTTGATCCATTTTGAGTTAACTTTTGTGCATGGCCAGAGAAAGGGATTCAGTTTCATTTTGTTGCATATGGATTTCCAATTTTCCCAGCACCATTTGTTGAAGATGCTATCCTTCCTCCATTGCATGCTTTTAGCCCCTTTTTCAAATATAAGAAAGTTGTACTTTTGTGGATTGGTTTCTGTGTCCTCTATTCTGTGCCATTGGTCCACCTGCTTGTTTTGGTACCAGTATCATGCTTTTTTTGTTACTATTGCTTTGTAGTACAGTTTGAACTCTGGTATTGCTATACCTCCAGATTCACACTTCCTGCTTAGAATTGCTTTTGCTATTCTGGGTCTTTTGTTTTTCCATATGAATTTCATGATTGCTTTTTCTGTTTCTACAAGAAATGCCGTTGGGATTTTAATTGTCATCGCATTAAACCTGTAGAGAACTTTGGGTAATATAGCCATTTTGATGATGTTAGTTCTACCTATCCATGAACAGGGTACATTTTTCCATCTTCTAAGGTCTTCTTCTATCTCTCTCTTTAGGATTCTGTAGTTTTATTTTTTTTTTCTTTGAGGGGTTTTATCCTCTCTACTCCTGGTGCTCAGTGGAGAGGGCAGTTCTGTTAGAAGCCCTGGGCAGAGACTCCTGCCTCATCTATCCAGAGTCTTTGCAGGGGGAGTCTCTGTCAGCTGCTCTCCTCTCCTTTGGGTCTGTATTTTAGGTAATTTATTTTAAAAAAATAGGAGGTTCATTTTATTCCATTTTATTCTATCCTGGTGTGGATGATTGACAGGGGTATAGGGCTGGCACTTTACCAGGAGCCCAGGCCTTGCTGGAGGTTGAGGTGCATATAAAAGAAGTTTAGGAGCTCCAAGCTTTTTTATGGAGGCAAGATTAATGTACAAGCAGCAAGGTTCTGAAAAACCCTCAAAGGACACTGCCTGGCACCCTGTCCCAAGGCTGCTGTCACACTTGGTTAGTTGTCATCAATCAATCTCTTGTGAGTTTATTTGCTGTTGGGTGGGCACCGTGCCAGCCCTGGTGGCCCTGGAAGGAGGAAGACAGAGTGGGAAGCTCATAGCCTTACAGTGGAGATGAGATCCATCTTGGAACTTTCTCGGGTTCCGCTTCCTACATACTCAGAATCTCTGTCCCATCTCCACGGCCTTTGTTCCTTTCTCTGCGATGACTCAGAAACTTCCTAACGCACCTTCCTGCTTGCAATCCAGCCTCCAAATTCCCATGGATGGCTTTGTCCAAAATCTAGACACCTAATTCCTTGCTCTACCCCAGTCTAGTCTACACAAGGCCACCCAAGAAATGACCGTCACCTCTGCTTTCAAGCCATCTCTCTTGACACAACCTGCCTCACAGTCTCCAGAGTGTCTGTGTTATATAACTCTGTGTCCTCTGTCAACGTCCTCTTCTAGGAACGCTCTCCTTACTTGTTCTCCTAGAAGGCTCTTGTTAGCACTTCAAGACTCAACTCATGTACCAAATCATCTGGCATGACTTCTCTGGCCTCCTTCCCTCCATCCAATCATTCAGTCATTCTTTCATCCATCAGCTCTTAAGTGATGTCTACTATGTGCCAGTCTGGTGCCAGTAAATGAAATAAAGTAAAACCAATATGGTTCTGGGTCTCATCGAGCTTCAGCACCACACTTTCAGAGAGGGATACTCTATTTTAAACTAAGTTTCAAATAGATGTATAAATGGTAATAAGCTGAATGAAGAAGAATGCAGGGTGCTTTCAGAGAGGCTGGCCATTGCTCCTCTCCAGAGTAGTAATCCTTACTGGGTGCCAGTCTCTCAGCCTAAGAACATGGACTGACCAGGGGCATGATTGGGATCATTTGACCTCACCCTGGCTCTGTGCATTAGGCCAGTTCAGTTGCCACCTTTACAAAAGGATTGTAAAAGATCTACAGCCCGTTACTAGATACCTTCTGGGGAATTGTGCCTAGCACACGGACACCTTCCTGAATTGCCTTCCTCATGACCCTTATGGTCACGTCTGTACCATGTGACCCTCAACTTGGCCATGCTTCAGTATGTCAACATGGATGCCCGAGTGCAACTTGATGATTCAGATTCCTTTTCTGCCGAATTTGAGACCCAAAGATTCTAGTGCTGGCTGGGACAGACTCTATGGGAACTTATGGGCAAGATGTGGCCATTTTTTTTTCCTGCCTTGTGAACTGAAAAGAAAAAGTGTTGAGAATAAGAGAAAAGAGTCTTTGTGTGAGTTCTTTTTTGAGGTCTGGTGCTGTTTGTGCCCTGGAGTTCCTGGAAACACAGCCCTATATCCTTTTAATGAATCCCCCCATACTGCAGCAGCTTAGCTTATGTGGGTTTCTATTTCTTTTTTTTTTAATTTTTTTTATTTGTTGTTCACAACATTACAAAGCTCTTGACATATCATATTTCATACATTAGATTGAAGTGGGTTATGAACCCCCAATTTTACCCCAAATGCAGATTGCAGAATCACATCGGTTACACATCCACAATTTTACATAATGCCCTATTAGTAATTGTTGTATTCTGCTACCTTTCCTATCCCCTACTATCCCCCCTCCCCTCCCCTCCCATCTTCTCTCTCTACCCCATCTACTGTAATTCATTTCTCTCCTTGTTTATTTTCCCATTCCCCTCACAACCTCTTATATGTAATTTTGTATAGCAATGAGGGTCTCCCTTCATTTCCATGCAATTTCCCTTTTCTCTCCCTTTCCCTCCCATCTCATGTCTCTGTTTAATGTTACTCTTTTCTTCCTACTCTTCCTCCCTGCTCTGTTCATAGTTGCTCTCATTATATCAAAGAAGACATTTGGTATTTGTTTTTTAGGGATTGGCTAGCTTCACTAAGCATAATCTGCTCTAGAGCCATCCATTTCCCTGAAAATTCTATGATTTTGTCATTTTTTATTGCTGCATAGTACTCCATTGTTTATAGATGCCACATTTTTTTTATCCATTCATCTATTGAAGGGCATCTGGGTTGGTTCCACAGTCTAGCTATTGTGAATTGTGCTGCTATGAACATCGATGTGGCAGTATCCCTGTAGCATGCTCTTTTAAGGTCTTCAGGGAATAGTCCGAGAACGGCAATAGCAGGGTCAAATGGTGGTTCCATTCCCATCTTTCCCAGGAATCTCCAAACTGCTTTCCAAATTGGCCGCACCAATTTGCAGTCCCACCAGCAATGTACAAGTGTACCCTTTTCTCCACATCCTCGCCAGCACTTGTTGTTGTTTGACTTCATAGTGGCTGCCAATCTTACTGGAGTGAGATGGTATCTTAGGGTGGTTTTGATTTGCATTTCTCTGTAGTTTTCATTGTATAAATCTTTCACCTCTTTTGTTAGGTTGATTCGCAAGTATTTTATATTCTTTGAGGATATTGTGAATGGAGTGGTTTCCTCATTTCCATTTCAGAAGTTTTGTTGCTGATATACAGGAATGCCTTTGATTTATGCGTGTTGATTTTATATCCTGTCACTTTGCTGAATTCATTTATTAACTCTAGCAGTTTCTTTGTAGTCCCTTTTGGGTCTGTTAAATATATTATCATGTCATCCACAAATAGCGATAATTTAAGTTCTTCTTTTCCTATTTTTATGCCTTTAATTTCTTTTGTCTGTCTAATTGCTCTGGCTAGTATTTCAAGAACTAAATTGAATAGAAGTGGTGATAGAGGGCATCCCTGTCTTGTTCCAGATTTTAGAGGGAATGCCTTCAGTTTTTCTCCATTTAGGATGATGCTAGCCTGAGGTTTAGCATATATAGCTTTTACCATGTTGAGGTAAGTTCCTGTTATCCCTAGTTTTTCTAGTGTTTTGAACATAAAGAGATGCTGTACTTTGTCAAATGCTTTTTCTGCATCTATCGAGATGATCATATGGTTCCTGTCTTTAAGTCTATTGATGTGGTGAATAGTATTTATTGATTTCTGTATATTGAACCAGCCTTGCATCCCAGGGATGAATCCTACTTGATCATGGTGCACAATTTTTTTGATATGCTTTTGTATTCGATTTGCCAGGATTTTATTGAGAATTTTTGCATCCAAGTTCATTAGAGATATTGGTCTGTAGTTTTCTTTCTTTAAAGTGTCTTTGTCTGGTTTCAGGATCAGGGTGATGTTGGCCTCATAGAATGAATTTGGAAGAGCTCCTTCTTTTTCTATTTCTCGAAATAGCTTGAAAAGTATTGGCATTAATTCTTCTTTGAAGGTTTTGTAAAACTCTGCTGTATACCCATCCGGTCCAGGGCTTTTTTTGGTTGGTAGTCTTTTGATGGCTTCTTCTATTTCTTCCTTTGTTATTGGTCTGTTTAAATTGTGTGTGGCTTCCTGACTCAATCTGGGCAGATCATATGACTTAAGAAATTTATCAATATCTTCACTATCTTCTAGTTTATTGGAATATGGGGTTTCAAAATACTTTCTAATTATCTTCTGTATTTCTGTAGTGTCTGTTGTGAGATTGCCTTTTTCATCCCATATGTTAGTAATTTGAGTTCTCTCTCTTCTTCTCTTCGTTAGCATGGCTAAGGGTCTGTTGATTTTGTTTACTTTTTCAAAGAACCAACTTTTAGTTTTTTCAATTCTTTCAATGGTTTTTTTGTTTCAATTTCATTGATTTCTGCTCTAATTTTAATTATTTCTTGTCTTCTACTACATTTGCTGTTGTTTTGCTCTTCCTTTTCTAGGTTTTTGAGGTGTAGTGTGAGTTCATTTATTTGTTGGTTTTTTTCTTTTTTTGAGGAAAGAACTCCAAGAAATGAATTTCCCTCTTATAACTGCTTTCATTGTGTCCCATAGATTCCGGTATGTTGTGTCTGTATTGTCATTTGTCTCTATGAATTTTTTATCCTCCCTTATGTCTTCTGTAACCCATTGATCATTCAGTAATATATTGTTCATTTTCCATGTGATGTAGGATTTTTCCTTCCTTCTTTTATCATTGATTTCCAGTTTCATTCCATTATGATCAGATATGGTGCATGGTATTATCTCCATGCCTTTATATTTACTAAGAGTTGCCCTATGGCATAATATATGGTCTATCTTTGAGTAGGATCCATGTGCTGTTGAGAAGAATGTGTATCCACTTGATGATGGTTGATATATTCTATATATGTCGGTTAAGTCTAGGTTATTGATTGTGCTGTTGAGTTCTATAGTTTCTTTATTCAGTTTTTGTCTAGAGGATCTGTCTAATGGCGAGAGTGGTGTGTTGAAGTCACCCATAATTATTGTGTTGTGGTCTATTTGACTCTTGAACTTGAGGAGAGTTTGTTTTATGAACGTTGCAGCTCCATTGTTTGGTGCATACAAATTGATAATTGTTATGTCTTGTTGGTGGATGGTTCCTTTTAATAGTATATAGTGTCCTTCTTTATCCCTTTTGATTAACTTAGGTTTGAAGTTGATTTTATTCGTTATGAGTATGGCCACTCCTGCTTGCTTCCGAGGGCCATGTGAGTGATATGATTTTTCTCAATCTTTTACCTTCAGCCTGTGTATGTCTTTCCTATCATATGAGTCTCCTGAAGGCAGCATATTGTTGGATTTGTTTTTTTTTTTTTTTTTTGATCCAGGTTACTAGCCTATGTCTCTTGATTGGTGAGTTTAGGCCATTAACATTTAAGGTTACAATTGAAATATGATTTGTACTTCCAGTCATGTTTATTTATTTATTTATTTTAGTTTGGCTAGTTTTTTCTTTTTGGTTATTTTCCACCCCCTTTACTGAGATACCTCCTGCTGTTAGTTTTGGGCACTATTTTTCAATTCCTCTTCTTGTAGTATTTTGCTCAAAATGCTTTGCAATGCTGGTTTTCTGGCTGCGAATTCTTTTAGGTTTTGTTTATCGTGGAAGATTTTAATTTCATTGTCAAATCTGAAGCTTAATTTTCCTGGATACAGTATTCTTGGTTGGAATCCATTATTTTTCAGCATTTGAAATACATTGTTCCAGGATCTTCTTGCTTTCAAAGTCTGTGATGAAAAATCAGTCATTAACCTAATTGGTTTACCCCTGAATGTAATCTGCCTCCTTTCTCTCGTAGCTTTTAGTATTCTCTCCTTGTTCTGTACGTTGGCTATCTTCATAATTATATGTCTTGGAGTTGGTCTATTACGGTTTTGAATGTTTGGGGTCCTGTAGGCTTCCAGGATTTGGCAATCCATTCCATCTTTCATCTCTGGGAAGTTTTCTAGAATTATATCATTTAATAGGTTGTCCATTCCTTTGGTTTGATTCTCTGTGCCTTCTTCTATCCCGATGACTCTCAGATTTGGTTTTTTTATGACATCCCATATCTCTTGAATAGATTGCTCATGGGATTTAAGCATCTTTTCTGTGTTGACTATATTCTTTTCAAGTTGATAAACTTTGTATTCATTATCTGATGTTCTGACTTCTACTTGATCTAGTCTACTTGTAATATTCTCATTTGAGTTTTTAATGTGGTTTATAGTTTCCTGAATTTCTAGGATTGCTGTTTGATTTTTTTTTAAGATCTCTATCTCCTGGTAAAGCTCGTTCTTTGCCATTTGAATTTGTTTGTTTAATTCATTTTCAAAATATACTTTTATTGCTTGGACTTGCTGTGTCATGTCTTCTCTAATATTCCTTTCCATCTAAGTTAGGTATGCCTTGAGTTCTTTCCCTATCCCTGTTTCTGATGCTTCCAGGTCCTCCTGTAGATTTCAGTTGTCCTGTATTGTTTGTACTCCTTTTTTCCCTTGTTTTTTCATGATGTTCACGCTACTTTACAGTTCTATTTGATTGCTGTGTTTCTGCTCTCTTCTATAAATTTGTTTTGTTTTTTTATACCTCTGTTATCTCTCTTTTGTGTTGGTAGACTATGCTTGGTAAAGTGGATTCCGCTGAGAAGGAATTCCGATGGCCGAGCTCCAGTGACGTCACCTCTCTGCTATGGCGGGCCCCAGGCTCCTTACTGGGGTGTCCGAATGGAGGGGTGGCACTGGACTGTCTCTGGTTGGTTTCAGGTCCCGGACGCCGGCGGCCAAGCGGTCTCCAGCCGCCCAGTTGCTCTGGCAGCCGGCGGACGATTGGTCGCCGGTGGGCGTGCAGTTTCAAGCTGCTCAGTTGCAGAGGAAATGGGCCGGCTGTCGCAGGCGGGCGTGCGGTCTCCAGCCACCCAGTCACAGGGGCAATGGGCCAGCTGTTGCTGATGGGTGGGCAATCTCTAGCTGCCCAGTCTCAAGGTCGGTCGCCGTCGGGGGGGTGGACTCCAGACACCCAGTCGCACACACAGCGGGTGGAGTTTCGCCGGCGGGCGTGCATTCTCCAGCCACCCAGTCGAGAGGGCCTGGCCTCTAGTCCCCTGGTTTCTCCTGCTAGTCCTGGTTTCTCCTGCTAGACCAGATTTCCCCTGAGTGATGCCTCTTGGCAGTTCAAACTGTAGTATGGGCCTGCCATTTGTTGGGTGTGGAAGGTGGCTATTGAGAACCCCAGGCAGTCTATTGTTTTGATTTTTTCCACTTGCCCCTCCCCCTGCACTGACAAGCCCCTCCCCCCACGCTGGCAATACAGGTTTCGTTTTCCCCGTTGATGGGAGGGGGAGTTGAAGGTCGGGTGTCTCTAGTTTTCCCCATGTCTTTATGCAGGTTTGCTCTGATAATCCCTTCCCTGGAGAGCCTACGAGAGATTTTATGCGAATTCCCCGCTGTATGGGAGATGAGCTGAGTAACACGCACCTGTTTTATTGTTGCTATCTGTCTGAGAGTGGCGGTGGTTACTTCAGCTCTCCAAGATGGTGGCCGCTGGTTTCCTTGGTGAAGTTTCCCTTGTGGGGGATAGAACTGTCCCGCTTCCTTCCCCGTCTGAAATCCCGAACTCAGCCCGGGGCTCCGTGAGTGCTCAGGCGGCAGGATTCCACAGAATCTGCAGGAATCTCCCTGCTTCCTGGTCGCTTCTCGGCGGCTCCCCGCCATCTGTAGCCGCGGGGCGGGCCTCGCGGATCAGTCAGCCCGGATCTCTGGTCGCACAGTTGGCTCATGTATGAGACTCAATTACCGGACCTCGGTGCTGGAAATCCTTTGTCTAGGTTTCGGTGCATCCCCATTTTGCTGTAAGTTCCTAACAAGATAGTTTTTTGTTCTAACTTGTTATTCACCCGTGCAGTGGCGCGGTACACGGGGTGTGATGCACTCTATTCACGGCCATCTTGGGAACCCACAACACCTTTTTTGATTGATTTAAACCTGCCCCCTAAAATAAGTCTACAAAAAAACAGAAGTGTCCCATTTTAGAAAGAATATTATTTATCTCAGTCTCTGCTGGCCTCACACAAGATGTTTGGTTTTTAATCCACTTTTGAACTTTTGAGGGACACCACATCTAAACCATAACATTGTTCATGAAAACATGAACAAGGAAACAAGAAACAAAAGAACACAGAGAAAGAAAACAATCCCCCAAACCAGTTGGGGATGTGGTCCAGATGTTGGAACATCTGTATAGAAACTTAAGAGAACCACGATTAATTTGTTAAAGATTCCCTTGGAAAATTAAACATCATGCATGAACAAATTGTATAAGGAAAAGAGGGGGAGAACAGGTCAAAACATTTATATTTTAAGAGCGATGACTGAAAAAAAAGGGGTGCTGGATAAATTTTTTTTTAATTCAATGGAATTCAATGCCTTACCTATTTAAGCCATAAGAAAAATACCATAAACTGGTTAGTTTTTAAGCACCAGAAATTCATTTTGTATAGTTCTAGAGCCTGGGAATTCTAAGATAAAATTGCCCACAGCCTCAGTGTCTGGTGAGGGCCCGTTTCCTGGTCCACAGACAGTGCCATCTTGCTGTTTCCTCAATGGTGGAAAGATAGAAGGCATGACTCAGTTCCCTTGGGACTCCTATAAGGATACTAATGCCATTCGTGAGATTTCTGCCTTCAATACCTCATTTCCTTTCCCAAACCCCATCTTCTAACACCATCATCACCTTGGGCATCAGGATTTCTGCATATGATCTTGGAGGAGGTGGGGACACAGTCATCCAAACCACAGCAGACAACAAATCACAGAACCAAGAAGCTGAGGAAATACCAAAGGGAATAAATACCAAAAATGTATGTAGATAAATATCAAATAAATAAACAGAAGAAAATCCCCAAGATATATTCAATTCAAACTACTGAAAATAAAATGTAAAGGCAAAATTTTAAGTCAGACAGCAAATAAAAGACACATTACATACAGAACATCGATGAACATCAAAGTTTTCATCAGAACTTATTCAAGCTAAAGACAATGGTGCAATACCTTTAAGTACTGAAATAAGAGAAGTTGACCTGGAATTCTCTATCCATTGTAAATCCCTTTCAAAAAAAAATGCGAAGCAAGATTTTTTTTCAAGCGACTAATAGTGAGAGAATTCTTTGACAGCACATTTGCACTATAAATGGTATTTTTAAAAATTTAAATAAATGACATTATAATAACATCACAAAAAGAGAAGGAAGAATTGGTAGCATAGCTCTGTGAGATGCTAACACAAAACTTAAAGTTATGTAATATTAATTTAAAGTAGACCATAGTTAATTAAATATGTAAAAACTATACCCTAGACAAACATTCAGCAAAGGATACTTAGAGTAAGATATATCTCTCATCAGCCTCTCTCTGCTGTGTGTGCAGAAAGAGAAACTGTTATTCAAATGGAAAACATCAAGAAGCTTAAAAAGGGGATTGCTATAAGCATGTGGAAAATTGGCCTGTAGCCCAGCAGAGAAAAGTAAGGAGAACTCAACACTGAGTTTACCACAGTCATTAAATATGAAAACTGACACAGGTATAAAGGACACTTAAGGAAATCCCATGTGTCATGGAGCACAAAAGATGTTTTCATAACTGCTAAGCATCTGTGATTCACTGACTAGAAAACAGAGAGGGAACACATCGGAGCATCCTGGCTGTGCTGGCCTGGAAATATGAACTAATTCAGCAGGTTTTCTTTCCTTCTAAAGGCACCTTGGTCTCTGGTCTTCAGCTTCCTTTACTATGAAAAAAGTAATAAAATGCATCTGACATCTTTAAATGCATCTGACATCTCCTCCTTGCTAAATAGATCCAAACACTCCTCTGCTGGCCATGTCAGTTACCTGCTTCAAATCCATATCTACAGCCACACGGGAGAGGAAGTATGAATGGCCTCTCTGTTTACTAACCACAAATCTGCTGACATGAGAAGGTAATTTGAGAATAATGAACACTCCTTCAAGGTACACTCTGAATCTACTGTAAATTCTCCCCTGTAAGTTTACTCATCTATCAAATATAACAGGAGGGCTTCACCTTATCTTCTGGAAATTGCTGCCAAGTGGATATATTGATTTAGCTAGCCATTTAATGGGGTAGGTGTCTATTATATTTTACCACATTGGTAAATGGGGTTTATTTAATCCCATTCTCAGTTTAAAAGGTTTCAGCATTGATAAAATCTGCAAAGACAGATGTGCAATAAATTGTGCTCTTTTAATGGAATTACGGAGAATGAAATGCCACAGAAAGATGCTCACCCCAAAGTGTAAATCGCCTAAGGATTTCTCTACTTCAAATATATTTTGGAGGAAGTGTTTGTTGACAAGTTGAATTATTTAACCATTGTAAATACAGCTTCTATTCTAAACAATTATTTTCCTCATGTTAAAATAATTTGCTCACAAGTACAGAAAAGAGGAAGAATGGCAAACTAAACTCTGTTTGATTAATTCAGGAAATTGGCATAATGCAAGGACAAATATTTTATTTTACTGCTTGCCTTTGGGGTGACAGCCAACATCTCATTGGGGAGCCCTTCTTCCTGCCAAGGAGGGTGCAACCCACCTGAGAAATTAAAGTCTAGAATAATTAGTGAAGAACAAAAGGCAAAGAGTCAGAAATATATCTGATATTTAGTCTACCTGGGTGCTGGAACTAGACAAAAGAAGATGTCTGCAGTAGTTTATTAAAGGGAGCACATCAAAGACAGGATAAGGTTTCAAGGGCGGAGTCTTGCTTTATGATGTCTTGCATTCAGCAGGTTGATTGGCATCTTGGCAGGTCACACCCATCTTAGGTGCTGTGCAGCTACAGCAGGTCACCCCATCTCTGGTGCTATGTGGGACTTTGGCAGAACAGAATAGGAATTCACAATGTGTCAGGGCAATCAACCATAGGAAATGTCCACTGGTCATTCCCAGACACCAGATGTTCCTATTCACTAGACTTCGATGTGCAGTGGCCCACATGCAGTCCATGGATGGCTCGGTGACACTTGCCTTCCCTCTGTAAGCAAGCTATGTACCTTAAGATTAAAATATCACACTATTATGCTAAAGCATTACATACCAATACAATTTTTTATATAAGCACATATATATGTATGTATATAAAATATGTGTGTGTATATATAAATATAGATATAGAAAACAAAACAGAATCCCCTTCACAAATAATGATAACCAATGTACTATATGTATTTCTGGAATGCTAAATTGCTGTTTGGTATATAATTGGTTCATTTATGTATTCTTCATCATATCTGTTATCCTGTAAGCTTCTTAAGAAGGATTAAATTCTGTTCCACATTTGGCCTTCACAGAGATTGCATCCCAAATTATAGTTACTAAAAATAGCTGAACAATCTATCTTCAAAATTCTACTAATTCATCTTCATAATGATCTCAGAGAAAATAATACATAAGCATTCAGAAAATTGAAATTGTAAATATATATATATAAATCAGTCAAAATTAGTTATTGTTTTCATTTGGTAAATTTCTATGAGAGTGGACATTGTACACAATTTTATCTTTTGCTTTGACTCAGCATTATGTTATGAGCATTTCCTTCAGTCATGAAGATTCTTTTATACATCATGTTTTGTATTTACATAAACGAATGTTGAAAGACAAATCATGTATCGGATATCTGCTTTTATTTCTGAATTTCTATTTTCATAAAAAAATAACACGAGATAACCTAAATCTGAGATTTCTCCTTTTTAAGCTCTAGATGTTGGTGAACAGTTTCCAGAAGTAAAGCCCATCCAATCTTATCTTGCATTCTAAAATCCAAATTACCCTGATATTAAAACACTTTTCGTAACTCACTGGTGAGAAGCATGACTTACCTGAACTTATTGAGTGTCCAAAGCTGACCTCTGACAGATGTGATGTGAGATGTCAATGTCTTCCAGCTATATCGGCTGAACATGCCCCCCAGTAGAAAAAGTTGAGTTTACTTCTCCGTATGGCAAGGAAGTGCCCACACCAGGAGCAATTGAGGGGTACCTCAGTGAGATAGAATTAGAGAGAACCTACTATAATATTTTGTCTTTGCTTGAATTATTTGAAGAATGTCTAAAAAACTGGGGTTAGCATTAGATTGGAAGGAAAGTTTCCAATTGGTTATCTCAATCAATCTTTGGAAAGAGCAGACAAGAGCGAGAATAAAACTGCTGGGTAAAGACCCAACAGTTGCTCAGTTTAGGAAAGGGTGAATGTTCAGACTTGCTTTTGTTTGTGCTTAGATAAAAATCCTCTGACCTTGTTTGGTGCTTTGTGAATTTGTGCAGGTTGATAACAGAAGAGCATGACTCAGCTGGAAGCACCAGAGCAGTTTCTGATTGGGGAGTAGTTGCTTTTCTTTTCCTTTATCAGAGGCTCATTATAAATTGTATTTGCTATAGTTTTTTAAATACCCAGATATTTTGCTACAGAAATAATAAGTTGAATAATGAAGTATCCCTAATATGGTGTTACCTCAGAGACCACTAATAGATGCATAATGTCTTGACTTTCTAACACCTGAAAAAAGAATTGAGTTCCCATATGCATTTATTTCCAGGCTTTTAAGGTACAAATGCTGAACTTGTGTACCATTTTATAATGGTATAGACAAGAGAATTGGAAAGGCCATTTTATTATAGCATGCTTATCAGCACTGAGTACCTTCACTTGTAGAAAACTTACTTTACTGCCCAAGTGGATGGGTACACATACTGACACCCAGTGTGTGAAGTTCTAATATTTGAATCAATATGATGAAAGTTATAGTCCATGGGCACTACTGCCCTGGATCTCCTCCATTCATAGGTTCTGTCTTTGGTCACTCTCTACTGTAGCCCTAACATTACTCACAGATGCCTTATTCTGCTCCTCAATTCTGTCCTATATAGATACAGAAGAAGTATCAAGAGGCAAAAATGTGCTAACCAAGAGACAGGAATCTAGCTGCCTCTTCCCCAAGAGAGAGTCAAACTTTCTGTGAAGAAGATCTTAGAAGATGGAAAAATTACCCTGTTCATGGATAGGCAGAACTAACATCATCAAAATGGCGATATTACCAAAAGTTCTCTATAGGTTTAATGCAATGCCAATCAAAATCCCAATGGCATTTCTTGTAGAAATAGAGAAAGCAATCATGAAATTCATATGGAAAAATAAAAGACCTAGAATAGCAAAAACAATGCTAAGCAGGAAGTGTGAATCAGGTGGTATAGTGATACCAGACTTCAAACTATACTACAGAGCAATAGTAACAAAAACAGCATGGTATCGGTACCAAAACAGGCGGGTGGAGCAATGGTACAGAATAGAGGACACAGAAACCAACCCACAAAACTACAACTTTCTTATATTTGATAAAGGGGCTAAAAGCATGCAATGGAGGAAGGACAGCATCTTCAACAAATGGTGCTGGGAAAACTGGAAATCCATATGCAACAAAATGAAACTGAATCCCTTTCTCTCGCCATGCACAAAAGTTAACTCAAAATGGATCAAGGAGCTTGATATCAAACCAGAGACAAGGCATCTGATAGAAGAAAAAGTTGGCTACGACCTACACACTGTGGGGTCGGGCTCCAAATTCCTCAATAGGACACCCATAGCACAAGAGTTAACATCTAGAATCAACAAATGGGACTTACTCAACCTAAAAATTTTTTCTCAGCAAGAGAAACAATAAGAGAGGTAAATAGGGAGCCTACATCCTGGGAACAAATCTTTACTCCTCACACTTCAGATAGAGCCCTAATATCCAGAGTATATAAAGAACTCAAAAAATTAGACAATAAGATAACAAATAACCCAATCAACAAATGGGCCAAGGACCTGAACAGACACTTCTAAGAGGAGGACATACAATCAATCAACAATTACATGGAAAAATGCTCACCATCGCTAGCAGTCAGAGAAATGCAAATCAAAACCACCCTAAGATATCATCTCACTCCAGTAAGATTGGCAGCCATTATGAAGTCAAACAACAACAAGTGCTGGCGAGGATGTGGGGAAAAGGGTACACTTGTACATTGTTGGTGGGACTGCAAATTGGTGCAGCCAATTTGGAAAGCAGTATGGAGATTTCTTGGAAAGCTGGGAATGGAACCACCATTTGACCCAGCTATTCCCCTTCTCGGTCTATTCCCTAAAGACCTAAAAAGAGCATGCTACAGGGACACTGCTACATCGATGTTCATAGCAGCACAATTCACAATAGCTAGACTGTGTAACCAACCTAGATGCCCTTCAGTAGACGAATGGATAAAAAAAATGTGGCATTTATACACAATGGAGTATTACTCTGCACTAAAAAATGACAAAATCATAGAATTTGGAGGGAAATGGATGGCATTAGAGCAGATTATGCTAAGTGAAGCTAGCCAAGCCCTAAAAAACAAATGCCAAATGTCTTCTTTGATATAAGGAGAGTAACTAAGAACAGACTTGGGAAGAAGAACATGAGAAGAAGACCAACATTAAACAAGGATGAGAGGTGGGAGGGAAAGGGAGAGAGAAGGGAAATTGCATGGAAATGGAAGGAGACCCTCAGGGTTATACAAAATTACATACAAGAGGAAGTGAGGGGAAAGGGAAAAATAATACAAGGGGGAGAAATGAATTACAGTAGAGGGGGTAGAGAGAAAAGAGGGGAGGGGAGGGGAGGGGAGGGGGGATAGTAGAGGATAGGAAAGGCAGCTGAATACAACAGACATGAGTATGTCAATATGTAAATCAATGTAAGTGTAACTGATGTGACTCTGCAATCTGTATACGGGGTAAAAATGGGAGTTCATAACCCACTTGAATCAAAGTGTGAAATATGATATATCAAGAACTATGTAATGTTTTGAACAACCAATAAAAATAAAATAAGAAAAAAAAAAAGAATTGCCCTGAAAGAAATTCAGGGGAGAGAGTGAGGAACAGATGAAGTATCTTCTTGTTAAAGCCCCTGTCACCAAGCTGACTTTATGTCAGAGGGTAATAACACTATGGAGAAGATTGAGTGTATTGCTGAAAATATTGAACAAATGTCAAAACCTTTATTATTAAAAATATTGCATATAAATTGTTTAAAAGAACTCAAGAAACCATTTCATTTTGTGGACTATATATCTACCAGTGGTCTATAAATTTTATACTGCACTGAAGTATCCTGGAGTGAGTCTTCTCAGCATCACCCTGAGATTCAGATCAAGGAGACCTGTCTTAATGTTAACATTTGGACATGGAATGTAGAATTATTTTTTTCTTCTTGATCTTAAAAATGTGGTCATCTGTGGAAAAGCTTCAGAAAGAGCATTTCTATTAAGATGGATTTTCTAAGTGTATCTTCAGAACAAGTAATATTTAGATATCTGAAGTTGCTGAAATGACACTTTTTTCAACCCTCTCCTCAGACAGTTTGAACAATAATCTGAATTAAGAAAGGAGTTTAAAACTACAAGATCTTGTTTCTGACTCCTCCAAATAGAATACTAATGACCTATTTTAATTCTATGCAGAGAGGATAACATATAGAACTACTTTTGGTGTTTCTTAATTGGAAAACCAGAAAGAATCAGTGGAAGTATGGGAAGAGAAAAGAAAAAGGGGAAGAGATGATTCAACATGATTGTACTAGCATATGAAGCAGAGGAAGAGCATAAGCAAAATGAGAGGTACACAAAACAGGAAATTGAGTAGGAATCCAGAAAGGGTCTACTAAAACACTCTCAAATCGAGGCATACCAGGACATTCAGGAAACAGATAAATCACTTGTGTGACCTCCACAGGTCTTTCCTCCTGAGATTAACACATGTTCAATATTCCGTGACTTTACTTTAAAAGAAATATCCAGGACTCCTTGTCTTGAACCTATACCAATCAACTATTCCTGAAATTACGCCTTTACTGCTACTGAAGGAGCAAGTTAATGGTGCCCACTTCTGCCTTCTCTTCTATTCATTACAGTATTTTAAGTCCTAGCTAGAAAAATTAGCAAAAGAATGAGAAACAGTAGAGGAAAAAGAAAGAAAAGATCCTAAATTTCAAAAGGAAGAAGAAAATTTACAAATGAGGTAATGTTAAGGATAAAAAAATCTCAACAAATCTGGACAGACACACATTCACACACACTCACACACATACAACAGAGCTAAAAATAACAAATAAAAATTTGGCAAAATTGTAAGTAACACACAAAAATACCAGTTCTCTTTCTATATACCAGCAATGACAATTTCATTTATAATCACATCAAGAATAACATAATATTTAGGATTTCATTCATTCTTTTTTAAAATAATTTTAATGTTCCAAACTCTTATAATTTTATTAATATCTATGCAGGTAACTTCCAAACTGAATATTCCTTAATTTATATTTCTTTTATATTTTTTTCTTATTTAAATTTTTTTTATTTTTTTATTTTTTAGTTACACATGACAGTAGAATATTTTTTGACATATTATACATACATGGGTTTTTTTTTGACATATTATACATACATGGTTTTTTTTCCTAGTTTTTTGATTGTACATAATGTGGAGTTATCCTTCTATTCTGTATCATTGGTCCTCATGTATGTTTTGGTGGCAAATAAGAACATAGGAAAGTTATGTCTGATTCATTCTACTGTCTTTCTTATTCCCATCCCTCATCCCTTCCCTCCATTCCCCTTTGTCTAATCCAGTAAATTTCTATTCTTACCTCCCCCACTTAATATGGGTTAGCATCTACATATCAGAGAGAACTTTCTCTCTTTGGTTATTTGAGATTGGCTTATTTCACTTATCATGATAGTCTCCAGTTCCATTCATTTACTGGCAAATGTCATAATTCCATTCTTCTTTATGCCTGAATAATATACTATTATTTACATGTACAATATTTTCTTTATGCATTCATCTGTTGAAGGGCACCTAGGTTGGTTCCATAATTTATCTATTGTCAATTGAGCTGCTATAAATATTGGTGTGGTAGTATCACTGGAGTATGATGATTTTTACTGCTTTGAATATATACTGAAGAGTGGTATAACTGGCAAAAATGGTGGTTCCATACTTAGTTTTTTGAGTAATCTCCATACAGATTTCCAGAGTAGTTGCACCAATTTACAGTCCCACCAGCAATGTATGAGTGTACATTTTCTCCCCACATCATTGCCAACATTTATTGTTGCATTTTTATCCAGATTATTGCCATTCTGACTGAAGTGAGATGAAATCTCAAGGGTATTTTTTTTTTTTTTTTTGGTACTGGGGATTAAACTCAGGAGCATTTGCCACTGAACCCCATCCCCAACCCTATTTTGTATTTTATTTAGAGACAGGATCTGAGTTGCTTAGTGCCTCACTTTTGCTGTGGCTATCTTTGAACTTACAATCCTCCTGTAATAAGCCTCCATCTCAATGTATTTTTAATTTGTATTTCTCTAATTGCTAGAGATAGTGAAAACTTTTTTTATATATATCTGTTGACTATTTGTATCTCTTCTGTAAATTTCCTGTTCAGTTTCTTTGCCCATTTATTTATTGTGGGGACAAGTGCATGGAACCACTTGAACCACTTTGAGTTGAGTTTTATGCAGGGTAAGAGATAGGGGTCTAATTTCACTTTGCTATGTATGGATTTCCAGTTTTCCCAGCACTACTTGTTGAAGAGGCTATCTTTTCTCCAATGTATGTTTTATAGCGCCTTTGTTTAGTATGAGATAACTGTATTTATGTGGGTTTGTCTCCATGTCTTCTGTTCTGTACCATTGGCCCTCATGTCTGTTTTGGTGCCAATAGCATGCCATTTTTGTTGCTATAGTTCTGTAATATAATTTAATGTCTAGTATTGTGATACCTCTTGTTTCACATTTCTCATGAAGTTTTGTTCTCTTATTCTTCCAAATAAATTTCATGACTGTTTCTTCTAATTCTATGAAGGATGTCACTGGAATTTTAATAGAAATTGCACTAAATCTGTACAGTGCTTTTGATAGTATAGACATTTTAACCATATTAATGCTGTCTACCAAGAACATGCGCAGTCTTTCCATATTCTAAGGTCTTTTTCAGTTTCTTTGTTTAATGTTTTGTAGTTTTCATTATAGATGACTTTCACCTCTTCTGTTAGAGTGATTCTCAGCTATTTTTTTTTTTTGAGGCTATTGTGAAAGAGATAGTTTTCGTAATTTCTCCTTCAGTTGACACATCATACTTTGCTGAATTCATTTATGAGTTATAGAAGTTTTCTGGTGGAGTATTTTGGGTCTTCTAAATATAGAATCATGTCACCAGCAAATAGGGATAGTTTGTGCTCTTCTTCCCTATTTGTATTTCTTTAATTTCTTTTATCTGTCTAATTGTTCTGGCTAGAATTTAAAGAGCTATGTTGTATAGAAGTGGAAAAATAGGACATCCCTCTCTTATTCTAGTTTTTAGAGAGAATGCTTTCATTTTTCCTCCATTTAGAATGATGTTGGACTGGGGTTTTGTACACATATCTTTTACAACATTGAGGTATATTCCTACTATCCCCAGTTTTTCTAGTGTGTTGAACATGAATTGATGCTATATTTTGTCAAATACTTTTTCTTTGTCTGTTGAGATGATTATGTGATTCTTGTCTTTAATACTATTGATGTGGTGAATTATATTTATTGATTTCTTTATGTTGAATCAACTTTGTATCCCTGGAATAAACCCCACTTGATCATGGTGAACTATCTTTTTAATATGTTTTTGTATGTGATTTGCCAGAATTTTATTGAGAATTTTTGCATCTATATTCATCAGAGATATTGGTCTGACATTTTCTTTCTTTGATATGTCTTTCTCTGGTATAAGTATCAGGGTGATATTAGCCTCATAGAATGAGTTTGGAAGGGTTTCCTCCTTTTCTATTTTATGAAATACCTTGAGGAGTATTGGTGTTAATTCTTCTTTGAAGGTCTTATAGAACTCAGTTGAGAATCTGTCTTGTCCTGGGCTTCTTTTAATTGGTAAGCTTTTGATGGTGTTTTCTATTTCATTACTTGTGATTGATCTCTTTAAATTGTGAAAGTCCTCCTGATTTAGTTTAAGTAGGTACTATGTCTCTAGAAATTTCTTGTTATCTTCAAGATTTTCAATTTTATCAGAGTATAAATTTTTAAAATAGTTTCTGATTATTGCTTGTGTTTCAGTACTGTCCTCTGGGATATTTTCTTTTTCATCACAAATTTTAGTAATTTGGGTTCTCTCTCTCTCTCTCTCTCTCTCTCTCTCTCTCTCTCTCTCTCTCTCTCTCTCTTCATTAGCTGTTTTAAGCATTTATCAATTTATTTTTTCAAACAATCAACTTTTTATTTTGTTGATTTTTTTGAATTTTTTTTGTTTCAATTTCATCAATTTCAGTTTGACTTAATTATTTCCTATCTTTTGCTTTTAGTGTCAATTTTCTTCTCTTTCTGGGGCTATGAGATGTAATGTTAAATTATTTACTTGTTGACTTTCTATTCTTTTAATAAAAGAGCTAAATGCACTGAACTTTTTTCTTAGTAGTGCCTTCATAGTGTCCCAGTGATTTTGATATGTTTTACTGCTGTTCTCATTTACCTCTAAGTACTATTTTATTTCACCCCTGATTTATTCTGCTATCCGTTTGTCATTTCATAACTTATTATTTAGTCTCCAGTTGTTTAAGTAGCTTATATTTTTCATTTTATCATTGATTTCTAATTTTCTTCCATTATGATCTGATAAGAATGCAAGGAATTGTCTCTATTTTTTTTAATTTGCCAAGAGTTGCTTTTTGGCCTAACATATGGTCTATTTTAGATAAGAATCCATGTGCTGCTAAAAAGAAAATATATTCAGTCTTTGAAGGATGAAATATTCTCTATATAGCTATTGAGTCTAAATTATTTATTGTATTTTTAATTCTATAGATTCTTTGTTTAGTTTTTGTTTGAAAGATCTATCCAGTGTCAATGTATTATTGTGTTGTGGTCTATTTGATTCTTGAAGTTTGAAGGGTTTGTTTATTGTATATAGATGCTCCAATGTTTAGGGCATAAATATTTATGATATTAAATATTTAATCATAATTATGACTTGTTAATGTATAATTTCCATAAGAAATATGAAATTAATTACCTTCTTAATGTCCCTTCTAATTAACTTTGGCTTGAAGTTCATTTTATCTGATATGAGGATAGTGACCCTTGCTTGTTTACAAAAGCCATGTAAGTGATAGGATACTTCAGACCATCAGTCTGTGGATGTCTTTGCCTATGAGGTGAGTCTCTTGGAGACAGCATATTGTTGGGTCTTTTTATTTAATCCAATCTGTCAATTCATGTCTTTTGACTGATAAATTCAGGCCATTTACATTCAATGTTATTATTGAGATATGATTTTTGTTTCCTGTCATTTTGACTTATTTCTTGTTTTTAATTTAAATTAGTTTCTCCTTTGGTTGTCTATTCTTCACTGTAGTTCCTTCCTTTCCTGGTTTTTACTTTTATGTTTCATTTCTTCATGAAATATCTTACTCATTATATTTTGTATTAAAGGTTTCCTAATTGTGAATTCTTTTAATGTTTGTTTATTGTGAAACATTTCATTTTATTATCAATTCTGAAGCTTAAGTTTGCTAGGTATATTATTCTTGGCTGTTATCCATTTTCTTTCAGAGCTTGGTATATATTATTTTAAGATCTCCTAACTTTGAGGAGAAATCAGTTGAGATGCAGATTGGTTTCCCACCAAATGTTACCTGTAATTTTTCTCTGGAAGTTTTAAAAATTCTATCCTTATTCTGTATGTTAGACATTTTCATAAAAATGTGCCTTGGTTTAAGTCTGTTGTAATGTTTTTTATTTGGAGTTCTGTAAGCCTTCTGTACTTGATTGTCAATTTCATTCTTTAGGTTTGGGAAATTTTCAGATATTATTGTATTGAAAATACTGTGACTTCTTTTGGTTTGTATCTTCAAGTCTTCATCTATCCAGATAAATCTTAAATTTGGTCCTTTCAAATTGTCTCATATTTCTTGGAAGATCTGTTCATAGTCTCTTAATATCTTTTTGCCACAGTCAACTTTATGTTCAAGATTATATATTTTGTCTACATTGTCTGAAACTCTTTCTTCCAAGAAATGTAGTCTGTTGTTATGCTTTCAATTGAATTTTGATATGGTTTGTTGTTTCCTTCATTTTGAGGACTTCTTCCTGATTTCTTTTTCAGAATCTTTATTTCTTTTTTTGAAGTGAACTTTCACTTCCTGTATTTCTTTCTAATTTCACTCCTTATAGCTTATATCATTATATCATTCTTTACCTTATAGACCAGTTTAACTATGTGTGTTCTAAACTCCTTTTATTTATTCTATTTTCTTTGGGATGGATTCTGTTATTGGAGTAGTAATTTGGGTTCTCTCTCTCTCTCTCTCTCTCTCTCTCTCTCTCTCTCTCTTTCATTAGCTGTTTTAAGCATTTATCAATTTATTTTTTCAAACAATCAACTTTTTATTTTATTGATTTTTTTGAATTTTTTTTGTTTCAATTTCATCAATTTCAGTTTGACTTAATTATTTCCTATCTTTTGCTTTTAGTGTCAATTGTTCTTCTCTTTCTGGGGCTATGAGATGTAATGTTAGATTACTTACTTGTTGACTATATTATTCTTTACCTTATAGACCAGTTTAACTATGTGTGTTCTAAACTCCTTTTATTTATTCTACTTTCTTTGGGATGGATTCTGTTATTGGAGTATCTTGGTTGCTTGGGGCAATTTGTTTTCTTTTTCATGTTTTTTCTTTTGTATGTCTACTATCTAACAATATGGGTTTGAGGAAGTAGAATTTCTATCCTGGGAATTTATAGTGTCTCTGAAGGTTTCCAGTACCTCACCATTTAGTGGGGGAAGTGGGACAAATGATAAGAACAACCAACGCAAAATATATAGCATTAAATCAAATAGCTTATGCTTTCATGTTAATTGTCACAATTTAAAAAAATCACTCATTGCCTATAATAAAAACAGTAATTTTGCAAAAGGATTTAAAATTTTAAATGGTGAACAGGGTGAGAACAGAAATAATATACAATGTGATTATAATGAGGGAGGAGATGAGGAGCAAGAAGCAAAAAAAATTAAAGAAAAGTGAAAGAAAGAACAATAGAGATTGTCAGCATAAGAAAAAAGAGAGAATCAAGGGAAACAAGTGAGAGAAAAAATATATATATGTGTGTAGTAATTTTTTTAAATTAAAAGGAAAATAAAAATAAAATAATACAAAACTAAAATATACTACTAAAACTTCATAGTCGTCAAAAAACTGATCTATGAAAAAAAATGGTTTCAAAAATTCTAGAAATAAGAAAATATGAATATGTGTAAATATCCAGGAATCATTAATGTCACAACTATGCAGAAAAAAGAAAGAAGTGGGGCGAAAAAAGTTCTTAAGGAAAAGTTAAAGAATTGTTTCCATTGGAGTTCTAAAATTCTCAGATTCCCTTCTCAGCAATTGCATGGGGTTGTCTGAAGTATAAGCCTCACTCCACCCTCAGAGTGTGATTTCTAGGGTGAGAGAAGTAATCCTGTAGGCAGAACTTCTAGAGATGGAGTTTGGGCTTTGGTAGGCTCCAGGCTCTTTGCTGTATGCCAATTAACTGGAGAGTATAAAACAGTGCACCTCCAGGGCCCACCAATTGTCAGTCCATACTGGAAGAATGAACCCCACAATCTCCCCTAGGTTCCATTAGTGTGGTAGAGGAGCCCACATTTCCTAGTCTCAGGTTTAGTCTCCAAACTCAGTCTCTTGTGCCTCTCCCTTTCAAATTTCCCACTAGGTGAATCTCTCCCAACTGGTCCTACAGGCCACCAGATTGGAGGGGATGAGGGAGAACCAGATGGGTTTCCATAATCAGCATTCCCCTGTGTAAACCCATATATATATATATATATATATATATATATATATATATATATACCCAAATATACATATACATACGTATATATATATACATATATGTACATACACATATACATATATTCCCAAATATATATCTAAATACAGAAAAATATATTTTGGATATTTAAACAAGGAAGTGAACAAATAACTTACTAAAAACAACAAATAATTTTTGCAAGTAATTAAATCATACCTATAAAATAAAAATGTTCACAAATTGAACAACTTGATATTGTGAAAATAGCACTACTACTCAAATTGACTTTTTGATTCAATACAAGCTATACTATGATCCCAGTGATCCTAAACTGATTTTAAAATTCACACATAATTGAAAAAAGATTCCAACAACAAAATACATTCTTGAAAAATATCAAAGTTGAGGAGTTCACAGCTGTCACTATCAGAGCTACTACCAAGCTATAATAATTGAAAGAGGGACCTGGGATATAGCTCAACTGTAGAGGATTATCTTAGCATGTGTGAAGCCCTGGAATCATTCCCAGTATTGAAGAAAAAAAAATCAAAAACAGTGGTACTGACATAGGGATAGACTCCAATCCATGGAATAGAGACCAGAAATAAACACATACATGGATCTTCAGTAGATTTTCAATAAGAGTGCCAAAACCATTGTATGGAGAGTGAATAGTCTCTTTAAATATGTAAATACAAATAGCCATAGTCAAAAGACCAAGATGATACACTCCTAAATTGACCCGAAAAAATGAAATATAAGGACTATAAAAGCATAAAACACTAAGAGGAAAATTTAGGAGTAAATTTTCATAACCTTGGATTTTTGTAATGAATTCTTAGAAAGCACAAGCTACACGAAGGATACATTAGAATTCTTCAAAATTCAGATTATTTTCCCAAACCAAAGATATGGTCAGTAAAATAAAAACCCTGTAGAATGGGTCAAAATATTTTCAGATCAGTAAATCTGTTAAGAATACACACACGTACACATAGCAGTTACACACCCAAAAGGAGAAAAGAGAAAGCCACCCAAATTGAAACTGAACAAATAATTTAAAGAGATTTTTATGCAAAGAAGATATATAAATGACAAACATAAAAAAATGTTAAATACTACTCATCATGGAAACATGAGCGAAAACCAGAATGAGATAGAACTTCACCCCCATTAATACAGCTTTAGTATATAAACAAAGGAAAAATATCAAGTACTGGAAAGGATGTAAAGAAATAAGCCCTCATACATGGTCAGTAGGAATTTCAAATGGTAGTTATGGTAAGATACAACTTAGCAGTTCCTCCAAACTTTAATCACCGTATGTTATGGTTTGGACCTAGAATATTCCCCCAAAGGCTCATGTGTTGAAGTCTTAGTGCAGCAATGCAGCAATGTACAATGTGCAGAGGAGGAGTTTTGGGGATGCAATTGGGTCCTGAGATTCTAACTTCATCAAGTGATTAATCCATTGATGAATTCATAGGTGAATGCATTTCCGAGAGATGGTGGAAACTGCAGAAGATAGAATCTAGCTGAAAAGAGTGAGTCTTTGGGGCAAGGCTCTTACACCTCTGCCCTGTTCCTTCTTGGAACTTCATAACAATGAAGTGAACAAGTTTGCTCCATCATGCTCCTCTATCATAATGTTCTGCCTTGTCTTAGCTTTAAATTAAAACAATGGAGCTGGCTTGACCATGGATGGAAACCTCTCCAATTGTGAGCCTAAATAAATATTTGGTCCTTGTAAATTGCTTAATCTCAGGCATTTTGTCACTGTGATGAAAAGCAGACTAACACACCATATTGCGCAGTAACCCTGCTTGTAGGTATATTCTCAAAGGAATGGGAATCTGGCATTCAAGCAAAAATTTGTGCATGAACATTCATAGCAGCACTCTTCACAAAAACAATTAAATGTCCATCACCAGATGGATGGATAAATGAAATAAGTTATATACATGCAAAAAAATATTATTCATCCATAAAATGAAATCAACTCTACCAATACAATCTACAATGTAGATGAGCCTTGAATACATTATGCTAAGTGAAGAAGCCAGACACAAAGGCCACATGCTGTATAATTCAGCATTGAATTATATACCAAGTATTGAATATGATATATCAAGACTAATAACTATAAAAACACATTAGACAGGTTAGTGTTTTCAAAAGGCAGTGGGAGGGAAGGGAAGGAAAAGAATTAGCTGCTTAACATTAACAGGATTCTTTTTGGTTATGATAAAAATATTTTAGAATGAGATAGCGGAGGATGGTGGCATAACATCATGAATATACTCAAAGTCACAGAATTGTTTATTTAAAAACAGTTAAACTGAAAATTATGCTAAATGTATTCACCATAACACAAATATTTGCATTGAATGGCCCTAAAATAATGACTTATAATGGGAAGTCTTTTTAGATGTCAAAATGTATTAATTAAATTTTGGTTATTGCTATTAAAGATATTTAAGTTCATCATGTATCAAGTTACATTTTTTTTCTATTGTGTTGCTGCCTCTTAAGCCCAGCCAGGTATGATGTTGTTATATTACAACATCATAAAAATATTAGAACACCCCATCTTAAGAAAAAGACAAGTAATCTTATAGAATTTTCTCCCTACCTGTTGGTGTAGTAAGCAATAACATTTGGTCTTGTGATGGACGTTTTTAAACTCTTAGCAATGGAAAATTGAATTGAAAATAACAACTCAATAGGCAATTTTGACCTCTATTTCCATGGTTCAGCTCCTTCTTCCCTTTATGATGGTTTATTCGTACTAAATAGACAACACTTCAATCACTTTGTTTAGGACAAGAAATAAAAGCCTCTTTAAATTTTCTGTGTGTTTAGGCTTCAGGAGTAACCCTACTCATACCTTCCCACATGACATTTTCTAGGTGTGTGATGTCCACTTAACAAATCCCTCTACAGTATTTTCTGCTTCAGGTTCAGTGTCCTAAGGTGCTAGTAAAGTCCTGGGTATAACATTTCCTAGATCTGTATTGGCTCTTGCCTCTGGATCCTTCCATTTGTCAGTGTCATCTATAAAATGCAGAAGTATCAATCTCAGTGATTGTAACTGTGTCTATTCTTGTGAATTGCCAGAAAAAGTTCTGCTTCAGTAAGTTAAGGAGGGTTTCACACAATGTAATTTTAAAAAGAGTTTGAGTACCACTGAGGTAGCCATTATAATCAGCCTGATACTCAGTACCCCTAGCACAAATCCTCTTTCCCTTAGGCTAATCTGCTTGCTATTCCTTGAGCATCATTTCCTCCTACCCATCACCTACCATCTGGCTCTTTAAAAAGAAACAGATTCTCTTTGAAAACACCTTTATAAGTTTTCTCTAAAACCGATATGCATTATTCACTGAAAGCTAACCCTTTATTGGAATGATTCTCTGAACCCCACTTGTGATAGCTGTCTGTTCCTTTCACATTTTCTCAGCACTTCTGAAGAATAAATTAAACCTTGCTTGTTCCAATGGTCCCAAAGTTATATTTCCCTACACAAGTGAATACATTGCTTAAAGCAATCACTACTTCAGTAACTGTTATTTGTTAATTAAATGGCATAATGTAGCACAGGGCATGAATCAAAGAAAGGTCTTCTTAAATATAATTCCCTTCACATCTCAGTTTCCCCTCCACCCCTCAACCCAATCACAAATAACATATATTTTAAATCTCCTTAAGAACTGATATTTAACATTTTCTCAAGGTTGCTCTTTTGTGTCTACATTTTAATGAATTTTAATGCGACCTCCAGCAGATCTCTTCTGCTCCTCTAAATCTGCAGAGAATGGTCTTTTGCCCTCTCATCACCTTATCCAGGTCTTTCTTTCTCATCATCATGGATTCCAAGCACTGGGTTTTACCATAACAATGCATGGAATAGACATACAAACAAAACAGCATGTGCCAGAGGACACGGAGGGAGGTAATAATAACCAGAAATTTTACTTATTCTCCGGATACCGGGTATAACTGCATAGCCAACACTCAGGGTATGTGAACAGAGAATCTGGTATATATGCTGCCATGGATATATGCCTCCTGGCAAGGGCAAGGAGGATCTGAAACTACCTTTGTCCTTGCCATTCATTCCTTAGAGGATGACAATGAAGTTACAGAAAAACAGCAGCGAATTTCAATTACTTATTATTTGATGAAGACCTTTACAGATACAATTGGTAAAGGTGAGTGAACTCATGAAGAATGTGATAAAGGTGGATGGATACTCTCCTTTACCTTCAACCTAAGTCAAGATATTGAGCTTTGATTCCCTCTGTGTAACTCAAGTAATAAGAACATTAAAAAGTGAGGAAGGTATGTTCATGTGAATAACAGCAATTCAAAGCAAGAGAAATCAAACAAATAAATAAATAGCAGCAACAACAAAATGGAGGATATATGGAAATACCTAGATTCTGAGGAATCTCTATCAGAGGGGTGTTCCTGTTTCTTAAAGAAAAATAGATTCTCTTTTGCCACCTCCCTAATACACAAATCAATAAATGTAGCCTGCCTGAGCTCCTAAAATCTATAAATTTCAGTAAAAAAAATAATTTTTTGCTAATAAAATTTATTTTTCTGAAATGTGTGTAGGGAATGGAAGGAGGAAAGCTTTCCACATTCTAAATATTAATGCATACATAATTCTCATTCTTCACATTTCTGTGTTATTCTCACATTCTTCAGTCTGTATTTGCTTTTCTTAAAAAAATGTTATTTTATTTTATACATTATTTGTCAATTAATTATATCAACTTTTATATTATTGTCTGTTTCCTGTATTCCTCTTTCTAGTTGGGTTATGATTTTTTTTCCCTAGGGTTGGGAAGATGATTCCTACTACTTTTATTGTTGCTGGGTTCAATAAAATTGAGATTTATTTGTGTTTCTGCCAGGTGAAAGGTTACTTATACGGAATTAAGATGGAACAAATTCAAATCAACACACTCAGATTAGCTGAGTCCACTATAGTGGCCCCTGATGGATGCTTCTCTTTTACTATTTAGTTAATTCTATTTGATCTTAACTTTATGTTGGTGAACTAAACATTACACAAACCATTGCAAGTTGTTTGATATTTGAAAGTGATTTCTTTTGTTTCTTTATGCCTATCCTATGAAAATCATAAACCAGATCATTATTTAATATTTTTGTTACATTCTTGATGAAAGGATAATTAATTTGTGAAATATTTGGGATATCAAAATTCTTCATGGGAATCACATGAGAAGAATATGACCAATATTTACCACACTGTATAACATGCAACTGTTACACAGAGCTTCTGGTATCAGAGCAGGGGTTTAAGGCAGAGCTGATGTTCATCCCTTTTTCAAACAATGCAGTCACATGCTCTGCTCTCCAAAACTAAACTTCTGAAGAAATTGCTAGGTTTGCTCCATCACTGGACTCTAAGGACAAATCACCATCTAGAGAATGTTATGTAAGGTTATCCCATTCGGAGAACAATAAAGATTTTAAAAAAATAGAGAAATAGAGAGCCAGTATAATTGTTTAAAAAGAAAAAGATAAAAAGTACCCAATGAGGGCTGGGATGTGTAGCTTAGAGGTAGAACATATTCCAAGCACATGCAAGGCCCTGATTTTGATTTCTATCACCTCAAAAAGGAGAGGGGAAGAAAAGAAAAGGATCCAAATTTATATCAATTGGGGAAATGGTTAAGTACATTTTAATATATTCATGGTACAGAATACTAAGTAGGTGAAATCCAAATTTTACATTTTAAATAATTAAATTTTAAAAATATATGTCTTTATCTGTCTACATATCTATCTATAGACCTATAATATCCTATAAAGACATTTATTATATAATTATATAATATTAGTATGGAAGAGAGCTTGATTTTCATTAACATAATATTTGTTTTGATAGCCAATATATTCATGTGGTAACATTACAGTAAAAAATTGTCAATTGTGTTTTATAAATATTTTTTTTCTGAATATTGAAATTATGTCAGTTATGGGTACTTCTTCAATCCCCAAATATTTGCAGGAAGAACTGGAGGTATAAACATTATTATCATTATGTAACCCTGATTATCATTAATTGCTTAGATTAACAACATTCCTCTTCCTTATTCAGTCCTATAATTCTTAAAATTCCCCAAACACTATCCAACAGAGTTAGCAACTGAGGAACCTGAAGAATGAGGCTACTCTTTGCAGGAAGGCCTGATGTGCTTCTTGTCCCATCCAAATCTTCCTGATTAATTGAAAGGTTGATTTCAAGCAGACTTATTGCTCTCCCTGCTCACTTGCTTCCTGATGCTCTTATTCATAGTACACTATTAAGTGATGGGGACCAGAGATGTGCACAACATGACTCTAACATTTTTCCTTCCTTACTTACTTACCTTTTCCTGAGAAACAGGTAGAACAACCCATACAATGATGGAGAGTTAATTCCCTCAGACTAGTGCCAGATGCACAAGTTGAAAAGAACTCTCCATCCTTGCTTTAAACTTGCAGTCCATTTACCACATTATCCTGTGGTCCAAATGCTTAGTTACTTCTGGGGTGAGACAATTCATTGCTTCATAAAATAACCTTGCACATTTTCACTGCACTTATTAATTTGTCATTTTTGTTCACAGCCTCTGGACATGGATTTGACATAAATCATGAAAGTCTGGAATGAAGGTAAGTAAAAAGGAAAGCTAGATGACTTGAAAATTGCTTTAATTTCTTCACTTGGAGTATTTTGCTACAATACACTTATAAGACTAAAACACTTTAAAAGGAAATTTCTAGGGACCCATTATCTAGTGTTGTGGAAGCAAAATGAACTGGAAATCAGTACAATTGACACTTACACTGTTTTTGTTGTTGTTGTTTGTTTGTTTTTTCTGGATAAAGAAGACAGATTGGGGAGGGGAAAATCAGGCAATGATGAATGAACTGAGAAATAAAATGTAAACAAGATGAAAAAAAATTTGCTGTAGAATCACTGGCTTTTGCCTTGTTTTTATTTGGGTTATAAGAGGCAAACTGTGCTCTCTTTTTTTCTTACTGTGATATCTTACTATCTCCTGATGACACTGTGAACTGCCTTTTATCTGTGCTTCCTTCATACCTAGCACACTGCTGGCTACAGATATTCTTAACAATAATCACATTTAGCTTTCAAATGTGCATGAGTGAATGGGCCTGGTGTGAGGTTGGTGACAATGCCAAGGCTATTGTAGTTCAGGTATATGAAACATCCCTCTCTTTCAGCACCATCCTGACTCACATCTCCTCATTCAGGGAAAAACGTCCCTCCCTCTAACCTGGCTTGCCTGGCACATGACATTTTCTTACAGTGTTTTCTGTATGTCCTTATCTCCATATTGTAGTACAAAATCATATTTAAATGATTTATATTTTCACTCTACTAACATTATTAAAAAAATCAGAGGTTGAGGGTTAATGCTGTGCCTCTACAATTTCAATATCTTCCCTCATGCTCTCTACATAGAATTCCTAGGTGTCATAATACTGTCTAATACCATTTATCAAAATACCCAGGAACTAACATATTGTATAGATCTGAGGGAAACTTCCCTCTGTATTTGGGGGGTTATGTATAAAATCCAAATTTTGATTTGAAATGAAAAAAATTGAATGTGAGTTGCATTGCAAAAGAAATGAGATAGGAAAGGTCCATTAAATTATGCAAAGTCTTTAACAGTGTGTAGAAGTGTCTCTTGAATAATACTGTTTTTTTATTAACTCATTATACATATACATGAAATTGAGATTCATTTTGACATATTTATAGAAGCATAGAAATAATTTGCTGCACTTCAATCCCCAGTACTTCTCCTCTCTCCATTCCTCAGTTCCCTTCCTCTGCTCTACTAATCTTTCTTCTATTTGTACTTTTTTTTTATTAATGCATGTGTTTAGACATGAAGTCGAAATTCACTGTGATAAATTCATATATATATATGTACATAGGAATGTTTGATCAGATTTATTCTTCCATTCTTCTCTTTTCCTGTTCCTTCTTCCTCTCCCCTCAATCCCTTTCCTCTAATGAACTGATCTCTCTTCTATTTCTATGGGATTTCCCCCACATACACATCACACACTTTTTTTTTCTTTTTCTTTTTTCCTTTCTGATTTTGAGCTGGCTTACACATATGAGAGAAAACAGTTGACCCTTGATTTTCTGGGTTTACCTTATTTCACTTGAATCGATGGAACTGTACTCCAGTTCCATCCATTTACTGGCAAACACCATAATTTCATTCTTCTTTACAGCTAAGTAAGACTCCATTGTGTATATATACCACATTTTCTTCATTTATTCGTGTATTGATGGATACCTACACTGGTTACATAGCTTAGATACTGAGAATTCTACTGCTATAAACATTGATGTGGCTGCATCATTAGAGTATGCAGATTTTAGTTCTTTTGGCTAAATATCAAGAAATGGGATACCTGGTTCAGAAGGTGATTCTATTCCTCGTTTTAGGGGGAATCTCTATACCACTTTCCAGAGTGGTTATACTAATTTGCTCTCCCACCAATAATGTGAGAATATACCTTTTTTCCCTCCACATCTTCAACAAAATTTATTATTATTTATTTTCTTGATAATTATTATTCTGATTGAATTGAGATGAAGTCTCAATGTAATTTTGATTTGCATTTCTGATGGCTAGATACATTGGATAATTTTTCATGTTTTTATTAGCCATTTGTAAGTCTTCTTTTGTGAAGTGTCTGTTTAGTTCTTTTGGCCATTTATTTTTCAGGTTATTTGGTTTTTATCTAATTTTGTTTTGTTTTATGTTGTTCTTTGTATATTTGGATATTAATGTCATAACTGTGGAACAGGTGGCAAAGATTTTCTCCCATTCTGTAAGCTCTCTCTTCATGGTCTTAATTGTTTCCTTTGGTGGGCAGAGGTTTTTAATTTTATGGTGTCCCACTGATTGATTCTTGATTTTAGTTCTTACACTTTGAGTCTTGTTAAGGAAGTCAGTTTCTGTGCCAATAGGTTAGAATGTTGAGCCTTCATTTTCTTCTAGCAGTTGTAGAATTTCTGCTCTAATTCCTAGGTCTTTGATCCACTTTGAGTTGACTTTTTGTAGAATGTGAGATAGAAATAAAGTTTCATTCTTCTACATGTGGATATCTAGTTTTCCCAGCACCATTTGTTAAAAAAAGGTGTCTTTTCTCTGATGTATGGACACCTTTGTCATGTATCAGATGACTATATCTATGTGGGTCTATTTCTGGGTCTTCTATTCCATTGGTTTTCATGTCTATTTTGATACAAACCATGCTGTTTTGGTCACTATAGTTCTGTACTATAATTTTAGGTCCCAGATTATAATGCCTACAGCATCGCTCTTCTTGTTCAAGATTGCTTTGGCTATTCTGAGTCTTTTCTTTTCAAAGATATTTTAGAATTGTTTTTCTGGTAATGTGAAGAATGTCAATGGAATTTTGATGGGGATTTAACTTAATTAGTATAGTTCTTTTGGTAATATGGCCATTTTGACAATGTACAAGAAAATGACAGTTCTTTCTATTTTTAATTCTTTAATATCCATCTTTAGTTTTCCGCAATTTTCCTTGTAGAGATCTTTCACTTCCTTGCTTAGATTTATTCCTAAGCAGTTTGGGAAGGTTATTGTGAATGGAGTAGTTTTTCTAACTTATTTTCAACAGATTCATTATTGGAGTATAGGGATTTTTTTTCCTTGTGGGAGTGTTAGTACATTTCATAATGTGTACCTTCCAAATGAAAGTAGTTTAGGTGCTAAAACTGGGCTTACTGAATACTTAAACTATTTTCCTTTCAATATATCATTGGAGTAAAAGCTGTAGATTTGGTCATGTTTGTACATCCAGCCTGAATCAGAAGAAATGGCAAATATCTTTCTAACTCCTAGATAAAAATTAATATATAGGGGCTGGGGTTGTAGCTCTAGTAGAGTGCTTGCCTAGCATGTGTGAGGCTCTGGTTTATCTCAGCACCACATAAAGATAAATAAATAAAATAAAGGTATTGTATCCATCTAAACTACAAAAAAATTTTTAAATGTAATATATATACACATATATATTATATATACATATATAATATATATAATATACATATATAATATATATATATATTCCTATAAGAATATATATATGTATTCCTGTTACAATGCATTATATTTCTATTAGAATATATATATTTCATATTAGAACCATGAAAACACACAAATAAAAATAATATTTGCAAAAATGGTCATCAACAGTTGTAAAAAAAAAAAAAATTTTTTTCTTCTCACCCCTGCTCCCATCTTAGCACTGCATGGTCTCATTTGCTTTTTAATAGGTATAATAATATCCCCAATGAGCATAGAAATGGATTTCTGTTTCTGTCACTACAGAGTTACTATTAATAATATCCCTTTTCATTCAGAGAAATGTCCCAGTTTTTATGATACATTTACCATTGAATCTCATATCTCCTGATGTATAATCTTATATTCTATGTGTTTCTGTTCTCAAATATTTGCTTTCATGTATAGTATGGCTACCAGAAGACAACTATTAAATTTTATTCATTATCTCTTTTATTCTTTACTCTCTAGGTACAACCACGATATGGCTTTCTCCCATTTCTTCTAGTCTTCTTATCTGATCCTCACCTAAGCATTTTTTACAGAATAAAAAGGAGTAGAATATTGGACTTGCATAATTGGGTCCCCAATAGTGCATCTTTGATCCTGTCCCTTGTTATGCTCTGGCTGTCAAATGTTGGATTCCAAAAAGACAATACCTCAAATTTAAAACAGAGAACCTGTGTGTGTCAAGAATCCTGTATTACTCATTATCTAGCTATAGTTGAGGTTGTAGGATATTTATATTCTATTGCATCTATTTCATTAATTTTAACAAACTATTTTTAAACACAGGGAGAGAGTAGTCAATGTATTCATTTCAGCAATTAAAAAGATAACTTGTTCTACATACCTGAGAAAGCAACAAATTACCTAGAAACTACAAAAGGAGCTTCCTTTGAGTGAATTTGAATCCGTAGACTAGATTTGAGAGTATGTGTTAAAAATGCAATTCTCACCCCTTTATGTTTGCAAATTAAAAGGAACTGAAGTAAGAGAAGCGCCACTGAGTAGCAATCCTCTAGAGTCCAGCTATAATGAATAATTAGGTTACACTTATTTCGCATCTTTCATATTTTCAACCTGTTAGTGCCACTTGGAAGAAAAAAAATTTTATTAAGCCATTGCCAAGTATTGCTTTTAAACTTACCTTTAAACTTCAAGCAAATCCACTTCCAGATATAATATTCTGTCATTTTGTAATTCACTAATTTAATAAGTTACTAACTCTTAATTCTTTAGACTATCTATATTATTTTTATATATGATTTAATCCCATTTCTTTCAACTAATAAGAGCAATTTTGGGAGTTTCCCAAATGTTACAGTAGCTTTACTAACAGTAGCCAAAACTAGAAATGACCTACATGTTTATAAACAGAAAAATAAATAAATAAATGGTGATATATACACACAGTGGAACATCATTCTTCAATTAAAATGAACTACTAAGACATGCAACAACATAGACTAAACCCAAGATCCCCATATTAGGTGAAAGAACCCAAACATGAAAGGCTATGTATATGTAATTGCATTTATACATAGTTCTCTAACAGGCAAAAACCAGTGCATGGTGATGTACATCAGACTAGTGATTGCCTATGGCAGGGAGAAGAGCAACCAGTTTCCCCCTATCCTCATTCTTTTGATAAATGAGAACAGTAAAATTCACTCTTCCCAGGTCATTAATTCATTTATCCAGTGCTATTTTCGACTCAGATCTAGGTTTAAAATCTCTATTGTAAATCCTACTTAGTACATAGTGGTACAAACCACCATATAGGCCTTTATGGGGATGTGAGTTTTCCTATCAGTAGAATGAGTACACTCAGAATGATTACTGTGGATCCTGCCATCCAGACAAATAAAACACTGCAAAGGAGAAACACACTCTAAAACTGACTGTGCAAAGAGGATAGATGGTATATTTATGGTTCAAAATCTTCTGTAGTAACTGTACAACCGTTTAATAGAACCAGAACTTTGTTTTCATTCTTAAACACACTGCTGCTACATCAAGCCAACAACACTGCACTACTTAAGTTAGTGATACTGATGGGGCTCCATAGTGTGCTCATATAACAAAGATTTACTACACATTTTATATTTCCCAACATAGTGAAAGTCTCAGTTGAAAATGAAAGCAGAGATGCGGGGCATAGTGGCACACACTTGTAATCCCAGAGACTAGAGGCTGAGGCAGGAGTATTGTGAGTTCAAAGCCTGCCTCAGCAACTTAGCAAGGCCCTAAGGAGCTCAGTGAGACCATGTCTCAAAATAAAAAAAGCTGGGGATGTGGCTCAGTGGTTAAGCACCCTGGGTTCAATTCTTGGTACCAAAAAAAAAAAAAAAAAAAAAAAGGCAGAGAAACTGTTCTAAACTCTGAAAAATCTCTGAAGAAGAACAACTGGATAGATGTCAATATATCATCTAACTGATGGGGTAATTTGAGCCAAAGAACTTACAATCATTTCTCATTTATTTTAGCTTTGGTTTCCATTTCCATTTCTAAAGCACACTTTTAGAATAAAACGTCTTATGTGTTCGAAGTACCAATCTCAGAACAGGAAAACTAGCTCTCCTACATTCAATCATGTGCAATGTACCAATGGCACATCATCTACATGACCATGGTTCTGTGAGATTATATCATCTAGTGACATCATCATAATCATATTAGTTTGTGTACGTATACTCTGTAATGCTCTCATAATGGCAAAATTGTTCAACAAGCATTTTCAAAACATATTCACTTCTATAAGTGATGCATGCCCATATTATGAGTGTATTCTCGCAGTGTTCCTCTGGAATAATTATTATCATCAGTGGTCTGTTCATTGACATCAAACTGCCTTTGTCTCATTTATTATTCAAAGCTGGAAATAATAAAATCTTTCTTCCAATTTAGTTTATTCCTTATTCCCTTTAATCCAATAAATATTTGTGGTTTCAGGACATTCCCATTCTCCATTGGTTTCTTTTTCATTCATTTATTCCTTCTTTTTTTCCCCTTTTCTATTTTCTTTCTAACTACTCTCCTTGTTCTCTTACTATTTTCACTTTTTCTTCCTATTCTTCCAGTATCATATCACCTGTTTTAAAGGTAATTGAAGCTTATAAGCATACATATACAAAACTCTGTGCATAAAATTTTTTTCAAATCTGTATATTTGGGCAGAGAGAATAGTAATTATCAACTTGGGGTTGGAGTAAAGTAGAAATCTGAAACTAGATCAAAAACAATGAAGATCTGAAATAATAAACCAAAGAACGGATCTGAATTGGGCTTGTGGGGAAGCATCTGTACCAGAGGAAGGAGATTCTTTAAAGACAAGAAGGCAAATTTGGGCAGAACCCAGATGATTGCTGTTACAAAGAAGTTCAACCTCTTCACGCGTTTTCTGGTTTTACCCAAATATATGTTGGGAAGAGCCTTTGAATTATCAGGTAAAGATAGTGTTTCTCTAAACATCATATCTCCAATACATAAATAGATAAAATGGTTTTACCAATTCCAGATCAATTTCCAGTAAAATCATTTAGATTACCTTTCTTCATCTTTTCTAAAGGAGGTTATAGAATGCTGACCAAAGGCATTGCTGAAATCAGTTTTCTCAACACTGAAAAGACTTTTTGCTCATAATAAATATAAGTGAATAAACTATTATTCAATAAGAAATCGAGGGACAATTTCAGTAATGTCGTTTAATTGTTGTTCCCAATTTAATTCATTCTGTTGCCATTTTTAATTCTATTACAAACTTAATTTGATATGTATTTCCATGTAGGCTTAATAAAGAGTATAAATATGTTCAGTGAAAACTATAGGTGCTCAGAGATGTAATACAATACATTGTACATAGATTATCTCATTGTCCTACCGTACACAGATTTGACTGTTATTTTTCTTCTGTTTAATTGAATCCCTTTTTAATTGCAAAACACTCTTGTTAATAGTCAAGTCTCTCATAAGAATACTATTCATTTCATAATATCTTGTAGACTGTAATGACTTGTAAAATAAATAGCCAAGTTTTCATTTTTGTCTCTACCTTTAAAATTTCTCTCAACAAAGGGTGTTGTGAACATGTATTCACTGAATGACTAATATACAATTCTGATACAGGAAAGATGCAAGAATAAAGTATCTTAATAAAATAATTTAAACTGTATCTAAGAACTGTTTAGATTATTATTCTTATTATTCTTTATTCTTATTCGTTTAAGAATAATTTAAACTATACCTGTCCAAATCAATATTTTTATTTGTGAAGATATCTATGTGTACCTATCATCTATCATTTATCAACTTAAAGATTTAAGATTCAAACCATCTGAGCATTATTACACTTGAATATCCATATAGACATATATCCATATATGTATAGGTTTATGCTGTTTTTTTCTTTGATGTTCTAGAAATTGTAATATATAAACTCACAATTTCAACCTCTAACTCTACTCAACATCTTTTATTTTTACCTAGTCAAAAGAAAAAACTAAACTCAGGTTTTAAAAAAATGTTTTATCGGGCTGGGGATGTGGCTCAAGCGGTAGCGCGCTCGCCTGGCATGCGTGCGGCCCGGGTTCGATCCTCAGCACCGCATACCAACAAAGATGTTGTGTCCGCCGAAAACTAAAAAAAAATAAATATTAAAAATTCTCTCTCACTCTCTCTTTAAAAAAAAAAAATGTTTTATCTTTTAATTAGAAAAGTAACAATGAATAATTAATCTGAAAGAGAAAATAGATGACAATTATTTGAAATTACTTATGCTTATGATGATGAGAGGCTGGCTGTGAGGTTTTCCAGTTATTCTTATTAATATGGAAGCCATTATTATGAGGATCATTATTGTGTTTACAATCGCTCTGCATCTGTTCATTCTAAAACTTTTATTTAAGTTTTGAAAATCACAGATTTTCATTGCTACCTGCCTTATTTACTAAACATTTTAATCTGCTACTTTGTTACACATTTTTTCAAATGCCATTATTTAGGAAAATATTGCGTTGCATAACAAAAACAAAGCAGTATTATCTACAAGATCTTTTCTTGTATGTAATAACAATCTTTCATGTATTAAAAGAACCCAAAGTAAGGAATTACTATATAGATTGTACCTGCCCACCCCCCAAAAAAGTTAATAAAATAACACGATGATGTACCATTTAATAGCCTCCCCTCATCCTCCGGAGTAGGAGTAGGTTTCTTTCCCTCTGGCTCTTTTTTCTGCCCAAGCCTCATCTTCTTGTCTACCTCCCTCTGCTGTGATTACCAGATGCCAGATGGATAACAGTTATTGGCCACCCAGACTGAAAAATTAATAATGGGAAATATCATTCAGTAATTTTAATGATGACAATTTCTGTCAAAATAAAGCCAAACTATTTCACTTAAAAAGAATTCTTGGTGGTTTGTAAGTGCCATTAATATTTTTCTGATTGTCAGTATGAATCACAGCTACAATAAAAAGAAATCATGAGGAAGTTTCCTTCATCTATCCTCACATCAAACTTGCAGCAGCCCTAAGAGGCAGGTGGATATTGTAACTGGGCCACATCCCTGTTTGAATATTTCTATCTCATGTCAACTAATAATGATTAATTTGTTCTTTTACTAATACTTTCTATGCCTTTAATGATTTATAACATTCACACTGAAACATAGTTGGATAGTGAAAAAAATAGTGGAGACCATCCCCTACCCCCAGCATCCCATGTCTCTATTTTAAGACAACATATTCATGGTGAAGCCAGAATTAAAAATAGTTAGTCAGTATAGATTGCTAAATCAAGCCAGGTTGAGAAAAACAAACCAAACTGGTTTTTGGGCAAAAAAGTTTGAAGACTCTGTTATGGGAGATTGCAATGTTAATGTCCCCAAAATCCAGGCCCTTCCTAAAGAATTTTTAATGAAGCAGCTGCTGAGCAGACATGGAACTGCTAATTAATTCACCCAGTGCCCCCTTTCTTGCCTGGACCACTACTCCTAAACTCCTTAAACCCACCTGTTACCTACCTTTTGGCTTTTCCACCAGCATCTCCCAGTCACATGTATGGGATGAGGGGAAATGAACATGGGGGAAGAACGTAAAAGAACAAAGAAAACTTCAGATGTATAAAAAGGATGGGGCTTCCTAATCCCACAGATTAAGTCTTTTGGGTCTCCTTCTTCCTCCTGGGAGAAGTCTGTTCTACTGTCCTTTAATAAAGCTTCTTACTCTCTACACTTGCCTCGCTTGCTTCTCTGGTGTTACACTTCAGCATTCAGGGAAGCAGGACTTGCCAAGGTATCAGTGATGGACATTTCTCTTTCTTAATGCTGTATATCTGTTACTCCAATGTGCTATTGAAGCCAGCATTAGACAGACAGTCAGTATAGATAGGTAAATGGAGTCAAGTCAGGTCAAGGAGGCCAAATTGAGTGAGTCCAGGAAGTTGGAGACTGCCTCCTAAAGGATTGAAATGCCTTCAGAGCTCTCCCTCCACCCTATCAAGATAACCTGCTCCTTCTCCAACCTGTTGCTAAGGTAACTTGTCTGAGGAATTGCCCCTCCCTACAGGGAGTTATAAAGTTGTTAATTAATGTGTCCTGGGCTGCTCAATCCTGCCTTTCCCCCTTCCCAGGCCTAGTCAGGTATGCTGGAAGAAGAAAGATAAGGGGAAGAGGGGAGGAGAACAAAAGAAACCTAAGACATAAAAAAGCAGAACACCTCACTTCTTGGGATACAAGGATACCATCTATGGCCCCCTTCTCCTGGGAGAAGTCTAAGATAATCTCGAGTTTGGGACCCCCAAAAGACCACCAGAGACTAAAATCAATGTAAGCAGCAAAGAGGCGTTTATTGCGAGCTAACTTGGTCCTCTGCGCACATAGCAACTGGTGACACTGAGAGGCCCTGAGCCCAGGATTTGCAACAGTTTTATACACTCTTTGGGGAAGGCAGGGACTCCACATACATCATAGCATCTCTTAGCAAATCATGACACACCCCGGGAAAAATCACAAAACAACTCTAAAACATGATTAGCGTATCAAATGGCGGGAAAGAATCTGGAAAGGATTATTGGTTAGTTCAAGGGGTTGACACACTTTAAAATGATTGGTTTCAACTGTGAGGCTGTCACAAGGCGGATACGTGCCAAGCTGCAGGGCTTCTGGTTTAGATATTGGTCACTGCACCTAGGTGGGGGCCATCTGAAATTTCAAATATTTCAATATCTTGGCCTATCTTAGGCAATCACCATCTGTGACTTTTCCGAGAACTGTTTGTTCAGAACTTTCTGTGGTATTTCCTGACTTTAGGACTGCACTAGGTCAGGGGTTAAGTTTCAGAGCAAAATGAGGTCTCAAGTAAAATGAGTTTGCTTAGGTCTTTCACTATGTTATTCCTTTTTAAATAAACCCTGCTTTATATACTTGCCTCCGTATGCTTCTCTGATCTCAGACTTCAACATGTGAGCAAGGAGAACTCACCCATAGCCCGAGGTATCACTATTTTATTTTGTAACTTGTTTTCCATTCTTTTGCTTCCTCACCATTAAAGGGATTAAATAGTTACCACATTTTTATTCTGCTAAACCAATCATTTCTTCTTCCCTCTTTGTACATTCTTTATAGAGTACTCTTATTCTATAGAGAAAAAAAATCAACACTACTCTATCAAGAAGTTCTACATTAGCAGATTTAAACACTATGGATTGAACAAACTGTGGGGCAATAATATTTGGGGCAAAAAATTATATATGTATCAGTATTCAATGTGTACAGATTTTGCTTTTCTTGTCATTATTCACTAAACCATATAGTATAATTACTATTTACATTGTATTAGGTATTACAGGTAATTTAGAATTGATTGAATATACATAGGAGGATATGCATAGGTTTCATGAAAATACTGCGCTCACCATTTTATATAAAGAATTTGAGTATCTGAGAATTTGGTTTCTAGTTGGTTCATGGACCCAATGTTCCCTGAGTAAACAAGGGATGACTGTATATGTTGTATTGCCTAAGACTCTCCTGCATAACATTCACAGCAGCACCAACTTGTTTCTGATCTCTTCCATATAATTTCATGCCCAACTACTATATCTAATTTTACTAACTGCTTGAACAGTTGCTTCTTTCTGGAAAATAGATATCTAAAACAAAAATAAGTATCTTCAGGTGGTTACAAGTATGCAATAAGTACAATGTCTCTAACACAGCCCTTGGACACATTTTTGATGTTTTCTTTGAGTATTTTTTTATAAAGATTTTAGAAACCCATTGAAGTTTTAGAATTTTATTACCAACTAATATGTAAAGAGAAAGATTTGCTCCATTCTTTGAGCCTTATCCCTATATTATTCCTCCCTTTTTTTGAAACATGAAGACTGACAAACAGGTGAGATAAGGGGCATAATGGAATTTTTTTCAGATGCAGTAGGAGTCAGAATTTAAGCAAATAAAAATAATTGACTACCATCCATTTTCATTGGTGTAAGTTATTTTGAATAATTATTCAGCTACATACAAATTATAAAGTCAAAACAGTTGGATAGATTAAGTAGCCACAATATGGGCTATTTCACACTGAGTGAAGTTCAACTCCAACATTTCAATATTTTGAAAATAACTTTGTCCCAAAACAATAGACAAAATGAATCTGTGCTTTTTTATTTTTGTGTTTATAAATACATAATTTTTGTAAACATGGAAGACAAATGCCTGTATCTTATTAATGTTCATTTAGGCTTTACCTATACCAGTGATTTTGCTCGGTAGAAATGTGGAGCTGAAGTTAATTTCCATGCTTGTGGAAAGTTTTGGGATACACTTTAGGATGGACTGAGTACTGTTTAAACTTCTAGGTGTGGTGCAACTTGTTCCTATTCTTGGTCAAAATTTGCTGTAGTGGTTGGTGCCTACTCAGAGGAAACTGGAGGGTGACACTGAGGCCAGCTGTCTAAGCACATAAGTCATCTAGAATGTCCCTTCACTTCAGAGAAACAGCTAGCTCAGTGGATAGTTATATGGCACCTCTGATTAGGTATCTGGCTCACAACTACACAGGACCAACAAAAATTGTGGGTGGTTATCTGAGATCTGGGCTCCTTGCTTTGTTTCTACTTATCCCCAAGTGGTCTAGCCATACCATATTCCCCTGTGCTCCCTTTGAGGTGAGATGGAAGTCGACTTGCTGCAAAGCACCTCAGAATACTAGTGAAGTGGGAAGGGGGGTGGGAGACAAAAAGACAGTCAATATAGATAATAAATAATTGGGTCCAATTGGGAAGGTGAGAGCTGATTGAAAAGAAAATCAAATGCTGCCCTGCCTCACTTTCAACCAAAGTGTTCCCCCGGCTCCTGCTCTAATGTGTTGGCAGGGTAACCTGCCCCAGTAATTGTTTTTGTTTCCCACTTTTGGGCGCATCCTCCCAGACTTGTCACTTGCACTAGATGGAGGGAAATAAGGGGGAAGTGGGCAGGAGTACAAAGAGAATATAAAATTTATAAAAGGGGCAGAATACTTCCACTTCTTTGGATACCAGTCTTGGCCCCCTTTTTCCTCCCAAAAGGAGTCTGTTATTATTCTTTAAATAAAACTTGCTTTCTACGCTTGCCTCGGTGCTTCTCTGCTGTTCAAACTTCAACATCAGGGAAAGCAGAACTTGTCATTGGTAACTAGCGGTATCACTAGTCCATCACTGGTACCTTTGTCCCTCAATGAAAACCCTGAGCCCTGGGGATCCTATGAGTGGCATCATGCTGAGTTCAGAAAAGGGAAGGGCACACTGACAACGTTAGAGCACTTCTCTTGCTCTTTCTGTAACCAAAAGCTTGGTCCTTGTTCCCCATGCCAATTAATGCCAATTTAATACTGAGGACACGGTTTTGAGAATAAAAGAAAGTGTGCAAAGGAGAAACACAGGAGACTCAAGGCCCCAGAGGCTGTGATTCTCCCCATCAGAGGAACAGGGGGATATTTAAAGGAGCTATTCAAAGGCTACATTCCAGATGTGCTCTGGTAGGGGGTCCTGGGGCACCCCATGGTGTGTTAATGTGGGAGATATTCACTTCCTAGATCCTCTAGCAGACATCTCCTTCCTGTGGAGCAGATAACTCATGGTAATCTTGTTCCTCACCCCCAGGTTAAGGAGGGGGAAAGAGAAGAAGAGAAAAAGAAAAACAAGTCCCTTTTAAACATAAGCCTCAGAGCTTATATTCAAAAGGTGAAGTGAACTACTGTTCCTTTCCATGAAGTTCTAATTCATTTAGGAGACCACAAGGATGACTCAGGTTTATTCTTCATTTGGAGGGATTTCACCAAGATGTTCTTGTTTATGAACAGTTGACAGTTGAACTTTTCTGTAATGGATAGTGGAGCCTGGACTCTCCTGCCATCTAGCACATCAGTTTTTTTTGTTTGTTTGTTTGTTTGTTTGTTTGTTTGTTTTTCTTAGAAGAGTTGGAGAGAAAGAGTTATATATTACCAATTATTTTGTATATCCTAATAACAGTGATTAAAAGTAATTGCAACACACACACACACACACACACACACACACACACACAGCTTGAGACCTCCTTTGCACAATTTAAAAAGAAATATTTTACCAAGAATAATACAATGCTTTCTCAGTTCTAAACCTTGTAATTTTTTGACCTATAACTTCTAAAAACATTTTTTTCTACTTATTTATACTATCACATCTACTCTGAATCAAGTAACATTAGATTTTTTTCTCTTCAAAATTTCAGGAATTCTGTCAGGGTCAGTGTTGCATACCTGTAATCCCAGAGTCTGGGAGGCTGAGGTAGGAGGATCATGAGTTCAAAGCCAGCCTCAGCCAAATCAAGGTGCTAAGCAACTCAGTGAGACCTTGTGTCTCCAGGGGACAAAATTGCAATATATGCAGACGAGGGGAGAAATAAAGAATATCCTCATGCTTCTGCTCCTTTCAATGCTTTATTCACTCAAATTACTCAATACAATTTTACTCTATGGGTTTTTAATCAAGAAAATGACAATCCTCTAATGCTAGGCACTGCAACAGACATAATCAATTCGCAGCAAACAATTCTAGATTAATTCTAAGCACTGCAAACACACTTGATCATGACAGGCTAATGGCAGACATTCCCTCTGTGTGCTAAGTTCAAAAGTCTTAATCCTTAGGCTTTATGTCCAGCAGATACACACTCACTCAGACCGTGGTGATCAGGTCCTGAACCAAGGCAGTCTTTTCCTTTCGTGGAGTGGTTGAGGAGAGGGTCATTGGGAGAAGTTGCCACTTTCATCAAGGTCCAGATGAGGCGGTAGAGTTTGAGAGCAGTGAGGATCATGCAAAGGATCAGGAAATGATGACAAATGACAGGGTGTCAGTCCAGGTCCTCATCAGGCTCTCTAGCTCAAGTGCATCCTTGTTTCTGCTGGCTGAATCCCTGTTCATCAGCTCTATTATTTATACTAAATTTGGGGGCTTTTTTAACCCCTCTTTCAATCCTTATCAGCTACCACTGAATTTCTCCATTATTTACCCTGAGGTCAGAAACATTTGGTCTGGTGGTCTCCACCCCTGATCTTCTCGCCTTTCCCTCTTATCAGGCAAGGACAACCTGCCAGGAGCTTCACTCTCTTTAACAGGGTGAGGGGAAGTAACTTGCTTGAGGCCATACTGGAGGGCCTCTGTCTTGTGTCTGGTGAGTTTTTAAAATGGAGTTGCTTAGGCTCAAGCCTAAGGCCATCCTCACACCCTATTTCTAAATAAAATACAAAATAGTGCTGGGGATAGGGATGTGGTTCAGTGGTTGAGTGCCCCTGAGTTTAATTCCCTGGTTTCCCCCACCTTCCCCTTCCCCCCAAAAAATCCAGAAATTCTGCCCTTTGATTTTTCTTTTTTTTTTCTCTCCCCCATGCTTTCCACTTCTCCATTTCCAAGCTGGCTTTTCACAATTTTTTTTTTTTGATTCTTCTATTTATAGGACTTCTTGGCCACATTTGCTAGATTACTTTGTGTTTAAACTATTTCTAAAATACCTTCACTTGAATTTTCAATTGTATCATAGCTTTTTTTTTCCTTCTAACCTACCAATCCTTACAAATTGCCATCTGGATTAAATCAAAATCTGTTCTCTTTTCTCCATTTTAATTTGTGTTAGATGACATAATGGACATGAAGGGCACCCATAAAAAAAATAAATCCTCCTGTAATCCTCTTGTTGTCAGCTTTTCCCCATGAAGGCTAGCCCAGATATTAATTCTCTCAATCCCTAAAGTTCAGCCAAGAGGGGCCAAAGGGGATATGAAAATTCAATGTAGGGACACTAGGAATTTAAAACTCAAAGTGTCTGTAATACAGAAATAATAACCTGGTTATCTAAAAAACTTATCTAAAGTTCTACTACACTCCAAATCAGGAACAGAGAGCCTGACTTTCCTCTTTCTGGTTGAAGTAAATATTTATACACTGCTGAGGGCCATTACCAAGTAGAAATGACGCATCGAAATTGCCTTGCCAGCGTACCCCATGTTAATTTCGCTGTTGACCTTGCATGTGTGTTTGAGAAATGTGACCCTGCTCAACGACCAGGGTGGATCCAGGATTAGGGTGTATCCTGCAGTTTGAGGAAGTATAGTATCCCGGTCCTTGGGTTTAGGGCGTTCCCAGTTTAAGACCTTGGGTTTTAGGGAAGTTCGATGTTGAGGATTATTGCTGCTGGAAATAGGGCGTTCCTGCTACCTGAGCTCCCTTGGAGTTCTCGTGAGATTCAGAGAGCACTTTGGGAAGAAAGCCTCGTGGAGTAGGTGAATTGGGTGGCAGCAGAACTGGGATTGCCCCAGAACGTGTGTGGAGGCCGGTGTGAGTTCGGGAATAAAGATTGCTGTTTGAATCTACAAAGCTGTGTGGTGGCTCGTGATTCTGTGCCCAGCCAAGACTGCGGCAATACACTTTAAAGTTCACTTCATGGCATTACTTTGATGAACATTAAATGTTCATTGCCTATGTGAAAATAATACACAATACAGAGAAAAAGAACTTACAAAAATAAATAAAGGTTAGCTATAAGTGACCAAATATATTTAAATTTTGGTGGTAGTGAATAGATAATTTATCACTAGAGAAGTGAAAAGAAGATAAAGTTTTATGTCTTTAAAAGATGTATAAATATATTAAATAATAACACAAAGAGCATATTAAGACAGATGGTGATCTAAAATTAACAATAATTCCTAAATAAAAAATTAACAGAATGGGAAAAAAGCCATACAATTTTTAAAAATTAAGTTCTTTGTTTTGAGATATCTGTAGAATGATAGGAACTTGTAAGATATAATAAAAAGAAATGTTATTTTACTGTGGTAGCATATTGCAAAAAAAATATATATAGTGCAATTACATAATCATGAATTTGACATTAAAATATATATCTTTTTAATTCAGACTTTATGCATTTTACTAGCACTCATTTGTGTATATGAGAGAGTGTGTGTGTATGAGATATATTTAGAGAGAGAGAGAGCGTGCACTTAATTTTATACATTTTTTTCATGCCTGCAGGTTCATGTAGCACCATAGTTATGATATAGAACAATACCCTAATCCCTAATCAAAAAGATTCCTCTTGTTGCCCCTTTTTGTTAGTCAGCTTTTCATTAATCTGACCAAAAGATCTCACAAGAATGATGTAGAGGAGGAAAAGTTTATTTTTGGCTCATGGTTTCAGAGATTTCAGCCCATAGACAGATGATTCTGTAGCTCTGGGACTGGGGTAAGGGAGAATATCACAGCTGAGGGGTGTGGTGGAGGAAAGCAGCTCAAGACAGACAGAAAGCAGAGAGAGAGAGAGAGAGCTCAGCTCATCAGATGTCCCAAAGGAACATTTTCAGTGATCTACTTCCTTTAGTCACACCCTACCTGTCTACAGTTACCACCCAGTTAACCCATATCAGTGGATTAATCTACTGATTAAATCATGCCTTTCCTAATATAAGAATTTCACTTCTGAAAATTTTTACATTTTCTCACACATGAGGGACATTTCATATCTAAACCATATAGCTTTATAACCACACTTACTTCCCTCTGCATTCTGACCTCCCTACCACCACAAGAATAAGCACTATCAAAAACCAATTTGTATGTGAATGTGTAACTGATGTGATTCTGCAATTTGTATTTGGGGTAAAAATGGGAGTTCATAACCTACTTGAGTCAAATGTATGAAAGATGATATATCATGAGCTTTGTAATGTTTTGAACAACCAATAAAAAAAAATGTTCAAAAACGAATTTCCATATTTTGTCTTTAAAACATGTTACACAATAAAAAAATATATTATGTAAACACTATGAACTAGAGTGTTTTTGTTTGTTTATTTGTTTTGGTTTTGTTTTTTCAAGCCAGTATAATTTCCTGGAAAATCACAGCTTTGTAAATAAATAATTCACTTATTTCTATTGCTGAGTGGTAACCCAAGATATAGATTTACGACAGTTTATTTACCTACTAGAAGCCATATTAGATTTTTCTAGTTTATACTGACAATAAATAGATCAGCTATAAACATTCATGTTGTCTTTGTGGTTTTTTTTTCCATATTTTTATTGGTGTATCATAATTATGATGGGATTCATTGTAGATGAACACAATGTAGCAATATAATCTGCCCAATACCATTCCCTGGTATTTCCCCTTTCCCCCTCTTCCTGATTCACTCTTGTTTCTTTCCTCTGTTCTACTTGAAAGGAAAGTGACCACAACACTCGGAGTGACCAAAAGATCTTTATTGCAGCAGTGCAACAAAGAGAAAAGAAGGAAGGAAAGAGAGAGAGAGAGAGAGAGAAGAGAAGAGATGAACAGGGAGAGAGCAAGAGCAAGAGAGAGACCGAGAGCGCGCGCAAGAAAGATAAAGAGCAAGAGAGAGAGAGCAAGAGAGAGAGCAAGAGAGAGAGAGGGGCCTGGCAGGAGGGAGTTTTTATAGCCCAAATCTAATGGGGCCTCTGCAAGCTGCCTTGTTAGCCCAAGGGGGAGTGCTCAGCCTTGAGCGGGACTTGACACAAACAGGTGATAAAGGACCAGATAGAGGGGGGTTTGAGTGTGTGGGCTATCTTGCAGCCAACATCTGTTCAGCCTGCCCTGCAGACAACACAGTTCAGCCTGCTCTGCACCCAACACTACTGATCTCACTTCAATTTTTATGAGATCCACACCAACAACTTTTTGTACATTTCTCTCTTTAGTTTGCACATTTGAGAGACTATATACAACTCTTGACTTTCTAAGTTCGGCTTATTTCTCGTAACATAATGTTCTATAGTTCCATCCATATCACTGAAAATAAAAGAATCTTATTCTTCTTTATGGGTAAATAAAATTTTACTGTGTATCTATGCCACATTTTCTTTATCCATTTATTAAATTGGTGGACACTTTGGTTCCATAATTTGGCTATTGTGAATCGTGCTGCTATACCATGGGTACATATAGTATGCTAAATTTAATTCTTTAGGATAAATACTGAAAAGTGGTAGAACTGGGTCATATAGTGGTTCCATTTCTAGTCTTTTGAGGAAACTCCATAATGATTTTCCTAGTAGTTAATAATTTACAATCCCACCAAAAGTATAAAGTGTTTCTTTTCCTCCACATTCTCTTGAGCATTTATTACTGTTTGTATTCTTGATAGCTGCCATTATAACTGGAGTGAAGTGAAATCTCAATGTAGTTTTGCTTTGCATTTTCCTTATTGCTAACAATTTTGAACACTTTTTAAAATAAACTTCTTGGCCATTTGTATTTCTTCTTTTTAAGAAGTGTCCTGTGTATTTCAATTTTCCATTTATTAATTAGATGATTTATTTGTTTGGTTTAAAGTTTTTGGAGTTCTTTATGTATTCTAGATGTTAATCCTCTGTCAAAAGAGTAGCTAGCAGATTTTCTCCCATTTTCTGTATTTTCCCTCTTCACATTCCTGTTTCCTTTGCTGTTCAGAAGATTTTTTTTTATTGATTATTTAAAGCATTACATAGCTCATGATATATCATCTTTCATACATTTGACTCAAATTGTGTTTTGAACTCCCATTTTCACCCCAAATACAGATTGCAGAATCACATCTGTTACATATTCACATTTTTACATAATGCCATATTAGTGACTGTTGTATTCTGCTACCTTTCCTATCCCCTACTATCCCCCCTCCCCTCCCCTCCCCTCCCATCTTCCCTCTCTACCTCCCCTGCTGTTGTTCAATTCTCTCCCTTTTTTTTCCCTCCCCCTTGCCCCTCATAACCTCTTATAATTTTATGTATCATTGAAGGTCTCCTACTATTTACATGTGCTTTCCCTTGTTCAGAAGATTTTTATCATTTAATTCCATCCCATTATTTAATTCTTGATATTATTTCCTGAGCTTTAATAATCATCTATTGAAGGATGTTGCCTGCGCTTAAAAGTTAGAGTGTTGGTTCTATGTTTTTAAGGATTTGCATAGTTTATGGTCTAGTTATTAGGATTTGATCCATTTTGAGATTATTTTTCTGCTGGCAGGGAGATAAGAGTCTAGTCTCATTCTCCTATATATGGATAACCAGTTTTCCCAGCACCAATTATTAAAAAGGCTATCTTTTCTCCAATGTGTGTTTTTGACACATTTCTCAAGGATCAGATGACTCTATCTGGTGGGTTTTTCTCCATGTCTTCTATTCTGTTTCATCTATGTAACTGTTTTATGCAAGTTACACATATTTTTTATTACTATTGCTTGGCAGTATCACTGAATTCAGGTATTGTGATACATTTAGCATTACGCTATTGGTTTAGAAATGCTTTGGCATTTCTGGGTCTTTTATTCTTCCAAATGAGTTTTAGGACCCCTTTTTTCTAGTTCTGTGAAGGGCATCATTGATATTTTGATAGGGATTGCATTGAACCAGTGTATTGCTTTTTGGTAATATAGCCATTTTAATAATATTAATTGAGCCTATTGAAGAACATAGGAGGTCTTTCCATCTTCTTGTGTCTTGTATTTCTTTCTTCAGGGTTTGCAGCACTTTTAATCACTCTTTGGGGAAGGCAGGGACTCCACATACATCATAGCATCTCTTAGCAAATCATCACACACTGCGGGAAAATCATAAAACAACTCTAAAACATGATTAGCACATTCACTGGAGGGAACAAGTTGGGTAGGGGTGATTGGTTAGTACAAGACGGGGATTCCTTTGAACTGATTGGTTTAAGCCAAGAGGGGAGTACATGCTGAACTACATGGTTTCCCAACATTTTATCAACCACCATAAACTATGGGGAGGGTCATCTAGCATCCCAGGTATTTTCCCGGTCTCTTGCTGATTGATGGCTGCTATGGGGTTGCTATGGGTCCCCACCTAGCCTGACAGAGTCAGGGACACCTGGCACACCAAATCTCTCCGGTTATTTGTAGATAAACAACTCAGCAGGGTGGGTAAGTGCCTAGGAGTGCTCTGTGGGTCTTTCCAAGGACAAGGGTCACGCCCCCTTCCTTGGACAGGCTTTGCTCTGAGGTAGAGGCTGGCTTTTCAGGTACACCCTAAGCCACACAATATGCTCTTGCTGGGACAGTATGACAATGTTGTCTATAATCTTCCAGGTTCCCGCATATGTCTCCCTGCCTCAGCTTTTCACTTTCCAGTTGACAAACACAGAGCACTTTTTTGGGGGGGAGGGGGGACTGGGTACCAGGGATTAAACTCAGGGGTGCTTGACCACTGAACCACATCTCCAGCCCTATTTTGTATTTTATTTAGAAACAGGGTCTCAGTGAGTTGCTAAACACCTCGCCCTTACTGAGGCTGGCTTTGGACTCCAAAACTCCTTCTTCAGCCTCCTGAACAACTGGGATTACAGTCATGCACCACCCTACTGGGCTCAAACACCAAGTTGCTGTGCAGGCTTGGTTTTCAGCTAAATTTAGACTATTGTTCTGTTCTACCAGTTTTTCCATGCCAAAGTTAAGGATGATAAAATTATTTAACATTTTTTAGCAGACTGTGTAAGATTTATTGGGAGTAGGTGAACTCCCTGTAATTTCTTCTAGGTCCTCCCTCCAGTGTGTCCCCTAGCTCCCTCTCCTAGTTTATATCACATAGTTTATGACACATCTATGTTTGTGTTATTCCTTTGCTCTATGGTAAACTGGCACAGCTGCCACTGGTGCCACAACCAGCTTGATTCCAATGTGCTCTTGTTCTTGGATGCACCAGAATTTCTGAGTCTCTAAGCACCTCTGACTGTCCAGTGTCAAACTTCAATGAATTCCCTCTTTCACCCATGTTGCTGTGAAGCAGTATTTCCACTGCTTGAATCCCAAGCCACAGGGCAACCGGAAAGTCAGCCTTCCTCTAATGCACTCTCTTGAATCTGCCTTGTATAGCTGTCTTTGTGGGAGAATAAGTTTTCATTTTTCTAGAATAAATGTGAGACAGTGCAAATACTGAATGACATGTCAATGACAGGCTTAATATAAGAAACTGCCAAAATGTTTTCCAGACTGAGTGTACCATGTTCATACTAAAAGCAACGTGTGAGTGAGCTAATTTCCCACATCCTCACCAATATTTGTCCTTGCAGTTTTAATTTGAAGATCTCAAAGATTACTTACTTACAAACTCTCTTTGATAAAATGTCTAATTATTTTGCAATTAGATTTTATTCTTTTTCCCTTCTTTGTTTTCAGAGCTATGTTTTCTACATGTTATTGTATTGTTTATAATGTGGTTTTCAAATATTTGATTTGCAGTCTGTAGTTGGATTTTTCATCTTCTTTGTGGAGTCCTTTCCAAAGTAATTTTTTTTTTACATCAGGTTGAATTTATCAATATTTATTTTTATAGATGGTGAACTTAGTGTCAAGCCTGAGAACCAACTTATTCAGGACCTTGAAGTAAGACTAATGAGTTTAGACTTGGAAATATGAAGTAGATAAAAGAAGAATAGGAGTTTGTTTTCTTTACTTTAGAGCTTTTGAAATTTATTTTGTATCACACACACACAAACTTTTTTGAACTGAAAATTAACATGAGACTGCACTATAATAAACAGATAAAAGTAAGATGCTAATTAAAGTAGAAACAAGGCTCAAGCTCCTGTGTTTTTGAGCTTTTTCTTGTTTCTCTGCTACACCTGATGCTGGAATTTCTCCAGAGAAACATCTTCTTAAGATGCAAAAATATCCTACTTCACATCATAAGCCACTTCAGAATCTGGGTTCCTAATCCAGAGTATTCAATTACTATTTTGTTTTCTAGGTTTTTACTTTTATAAGAAATATTTAAAAGATACATCAGTAAACTGATATCAGAAAAAAGTTAAGGAAAATATAATTATTTTTTTTTTTTATTTAGCAGATTATGTAAGATTTATTGGGAGTAGGTTGGGAAACACCATTAACTCCCTGTAATTCTTCTAGTCCCTCCCTCCCATGGGTCTCCTAGCTCGCTCTCCTGGTTTATATCACATCATTTTGACACATCTATGTAGTTATAAAAGATCTATGTGCCACCCCTTCAAATTCTATGCTTTGGGGGAGAAAAAAACTAATCCTTTTAATTTATCTAGCACTGGAGCTGGTGATTGAAATGGATAGATATTTAATACATAAATAACATTAGTAAAATATGTACTTTAAGATCTGGGGTTTTCAGTGAATTAGTAAATTTCTTTAAAGTCTCTGATACCTAAAAGGTACTTTACTCTTTGCTAAAAGTATTCTTTGCCTGAATATACATCATAAGCTACGAGGTTATTTTACAATGCTTTTGGAATAGGACTTGTGACACCTTGGACAAGACCAATAAAGCTGGAAGGCAGCAAAAGAGTTTTCAGCAAAATCCTTCAGAGCTCTCTGCATCTCTCAGTTTGTATCTGATACCTAGAGAATTACTATCTTTGCTTGGCCCTTGCCCTTTTTTTTTCATAAGTTGGGTTCCTCTTTGCAATGATTTTCAGGAATTCCCCATGAGACTGACCACAAATGACTACTTCGGCAACCAAGAGCTGCTCTCTGGGTGACAGTTTAAAGTCAGCTGCTGAGGTCCAGCCCTCAAGGGGTAGGGGAGTGAGGGTCCACGGGGTCCTAAAAGAGGAGTGGCATAAGAAGAGTTGGGATGACAGGCTGCAAGTTAGAAACCTCCAGAAGACATCTCTCTGCCCCTAGAGGGACCTTTATTTTTATACCTTTTTTACAGGTGTTTTTTCAGGTAGCTAATGGATTGCTTCAAAGCCCGAAACTTTTTTTGATTTACATAATTTTCAAGAATTACAAATGCCAAATGTCTTCTTTGATATAAGGAGAGTAACTAAGAACAGAGTAGGGACTAAGAGCTTGAGAAGAAGATTAACATTAAACAGGGATGAGAGGTGGGAGGGAAAGCGAGAGGGAAGGGAAATTGCATGGAAATGGAAGGAGACCCTCATGGTTATACAAAATTACATACAAGAGGAAGTGAGGGGAAAGGGAAAAATAATACAAGGGGGAGAAATGAATTACAGTAGAGGGGGTAGAGAGAGAAGAGGGGAGGGGAGGGGAGGGGAGGGGGGATAGTAGAGGATAGGAAAGGCAGCAGAATACAACAGACACTAGTATGGCAATATGTAAATCAATGGAAGTGTAACTGATGTGATTCTGCAATCTGTATACTGGGTAAAAATGGGAGTTCATAACCCACTTGAATCAAAATGTGAAATATGATATGTCAAGAACTATGTAATGTTTTGAGCAACCAACAATAAAAAAAAGAATTACAATCTTTTCTGACATACATTGATTACCTAAGATATTGAGTATATTGTTCAAAATATTTTTCTGTAACCTTAGACAATCATGATTAAGCTTTTACATTTTTGTGTAAATCACTAGGTGCTAAGTGATGCAACTAGATTACTTGACTACTGACCTATTATTATTCACTTCTAACTTTAAAGCATACCTATAATTATTTTATTAACCTTTAACTTTAAAGCATACTTATGATTATTGGTAAGCTTTCTTACTTCTAAACTAAAATCCCAGTAAAACACACTTAAAGTAGTGAAAGTCTATTATTTAAAAGCCTACTATTCTGAAATGCCTCTAAAATATATCTATGTTAGTTTTACATTATCCTATTTTTAATTTCCAAAGTAATTTCCTTTTTTCATATTTAACTGCTTTCTTAAAGAACTACTTTGATCCTTGGTCAAAGCACACCAATTCTTATATCTTTGTAATCTTTAACTAAAGCATGGGCTTTACACCTCAACTCATTTGTCATTTATATTAACTACGTGTTTTCCATTTTCATCAGAAGTTTCTGCATAAAGCAAAGGAGGGTCTATTGGTTGGGGAAGTATTTTTAATAGTCTCTTGTCCTTGAGGGGATACTATAAGCTACATATGGTGGTCCTTGTACCGTTGGCACAGCAATTGTTTCTCTGTAGCTGGGCTATTGTATTGTAAATTGTGGCTTTAGGAAGGGATTGGGTGGGTTAGTGTAAATTGTTAACCATGGGATAAATATTTCTTGTTGTTTAAGCTTGAGGAATAACACCATTGTTTGTATCCTGAGAGACACTGAAACACACCTCAAGACATGTCTCAATTGCATCCTTAGTCTCATTCTGGGAATTTTCCTACAATCTCAGACAATACAAACTTTTATTATTGATTGACATGTGCCCTGTTATCCATATCATGAGTATCATAAACAAGACACTTAACATTCCTAATGGTTCCTGTTTCCAGATGGTATGGCCTTGCTGCAGCATCCCCCATGCTGTGACCCTGTCAGACATCAGGTGCCGGAACACTTTCACCAGTCAGCTCTCACATTACCCGGATTGATTTAACTCTTGTAGATTTTAAGCCAACTTGGAAGGCAGGGCAGCTAAATGGTTGCTTAAAACTTCAACTTATGGATACTTAGTCATATCTGGAAATAACACATGATGGGTAAAGTCTTATCTTTAATATGCCCTCCTCTTAAAGGCATTCAGTTTTTAAAAGTAACACAAAAGTAATCTGGGTTAATAGATGTTTTGATAAATAAGCATTGAACAGATAATTAATAAGGTCTGTTTAAAAATGTGTGAAATTATGAGCCTATCTTTGTCTAACGTGAATTAATAATATTTTGACCAAAGTATGTTACAATTTTAGAAAACAAGAAGAAGGTGTTGTATAGTTGTAAATATAGCAAATATTCATTTCATATCTGTTAGCTAAGCACTAATTCAGCCCCTACTAATGTCTGTAATGAAGATTCTATGTTCATGTTTTTTTACATTCTAGATGAGCAGGATAGAAAATAAACCATAAAAAAATTGAAGATGAAAATGTCAGATACAAAGAAAAATCAACATGTTATATATTAGCTGTTCAAACAGATAATAATTAAGACAGCAATTCAGTATAGGGAGATACCACTTTGGCCAAACTTAGCATCATTTGGAAAGAAAATATTAGAAAAGTGAAGCATGTTATCTGGGATTTTGAAAATGGAAAGTGAAACCTAACATAGCAGAGTTCTTCAGGTTGAGAGGTGCCTGAGTACTAGGTTCACATCACCATTCCTCCATATAAAAAATAGCCTAGTGTTTAAACTGGTTGGAGTTGGGTTAATAGCAAGGGTGGTAAGGAAATGGAATCCTCTAAGAATTTTATAAAAATGAGACACATAATCTTCAGAAACAAAAAAAGTCATACAGCTTCAGAAATTCATAAGCCAGTTTAGGAAATGATAAGACCATGGGTTAGGAATTGGGAAGATGCCTGTTGAGAGAAATAAGTAGCAAATACTTAAGAACTGAAGAATTGATAGTATCTGTCCAACTCTAAATCCTAGACACCAGTAAAAATTACTTGATATTACATTTTTGTAGTAGGAAATAAAAACTTGATTATAAGATTATCAAAATTTTTCAAAATGCCAAGATAATTTTGTAAGTCTTTAAAAAGTGTAGAATAAAATGTAATAATTACCTAGCTCTTTCAAAGTATATGTGAGAAAGGTTTCTACAATATTCTTCAAATTTTTGCTAATGTTTATCTCCTATAATCCCAATACATAAGAAAGTACAGGGCTCACACAGAAGTCAAAATGGATATATTTTGCCCAGTGTACGATATTTATTAGTGCAAAGAGGACATAAAATGTACTTTTTGTATATTTCTAATTTCTCAGCATGCCCTGAAATTCACTCACAAATGATACTAGCATTTTATTTTTTGAAGAATCTATTTAGTTTTACTTGGCAAATTAAGTTCTTTTAAGTCATTACATGATATTGAAATATTTTTACTCAATATTGAAATATTTCTATTCAATATTAGAATTAATTAAGTGCATTCTAAAATCAGATTTTAGCTTTAATTTCTATGTGATTTTAATTACTTATAATTTTACAAAATATCATTTGACTTAATATTACTGTCATACTACATAGTATGAATAAAAATCCATAATCTTAGTCAGAAATTTTATCTTTTATAAAGACAATTCTAGTCTCATTTCTTTTTCCTTCTTACTTGCCAAGGGTTAGATTTTCATTTGATAAAATAAGGTACTCCAAAAGGTACTGAAGCAATGTAAAAATTATTCAGACTTTATGAGCTTAACAAAACCCATGTTTTCTCAACCTGCTCTTAAATGTTAATATTTCACTGTTTTATATTATTTTTTAATTATCAAATAAAATTCAGTGAAAAGTTTCTTACACTTTTTATTGAGTAGCATCTTAATAAATAATCTTAGGGTTCAAGTCAATAAACTAAAGGAATTCACACCAGGGTTTCAGGCTCTTTTTTCTTCATTACACTTCTGTAATTTTCAATGTAATATAAATTGTCTGGGGTTATTATTCAAATTGTGGATTCATTTACACATACTACTTTCAGATATCCTTAATTAATGTTAAACCAGGAAACTCCATTGAACCAACTCCTCAAGTGATCCTGAAGCCAAGACCATTTTGATAAACACCTTGTCAAGACTTCCTCTCTATAATCTGACATTAGGAGAAATTTCACTTGCTTTTTTGGCCCTGTGCAGTTTAATTTACTGTAAATCAACATTGGCCAATTCTATAATTATTTCAAAATTTAAATCCAGAATATTCTTCAGGAAAACAAAACAGTTTTAAATAAAATAGGCTTAAAATTATTTCCCATGACTATAATAAATATATTCCTACTGATTTCAAAGCAAATAACATGAGGCTTAGTAATAACCAGTCAGGGTGCCTTTTGTACAACGTTAAGCCAATATATAGCACAGATATTTACCACATTGTTAATAAATCATTTTGGCCACATTTCAACCTTGAAAAACCATCACTCATCTCTGAATCATGCTGTGACTTCTTGTCTAATTAAACCAATTTAAAATATGAAAGTGGTTTTTACGGATGTTAGATTTGTGAGAAATGTAGCTTTTTGTGAGAAATATACATAATCTTCTATAGTTTAATATATATGATTTCTAATCTTCCAAATAAAATATCATGTGAAAAAGCAAACTTACCTCTGAAAGACATGGCAATAGACAGAATTCATATATTTTTAAGAATGCTCTCAAATCCTGGATATCTAGCTTTAGGTAGTATGCCTTGTATTTTTTGCATGGCTTATTTTTAGTAACTCCTGCCCTACTTACCATTTTGAATGAATACACAGATGCTTCTGGCTCCTGTTTAGGGTACTGGTGTCAGGTTGGAACCCAGGCACACTTCTCAGTAGTGGAACACCCATTTTTGCTCTGCTAGCCCTGTTCTAGGACACCCTATTCTTCACACCACTCAGATGCTATGAGAAGTTTGATTCCTGGTAATGATTTTCTGTAATCATGATAATACTTCTTCAGCTCAGTTTTGTTATCTCCCAGGATACTAAGCATGGTGCATAGTCTCTCATAATATGATTTTCAGAAGTCCTAGATGACAGAGAGAATAGAATTATATGTTGTAATGGGTTCATAGAGTAAAGAGGTTCTCATTAAGCATCAATTCATATGGTTTAAAATTCTGCCAAGCTGGGAATTCTGCCATGTCTTTTTGTGTGGTTGAGGAACTCACAGATATATTTATACCAAATTTGGCAGTCAGTCTGACCATTACATTGCCTGTACTTACAGCAGGATCTGGCAGAGGCAGACACTTCATAAATATGTAAAAAGTAATTTAAATATTCATTGATTTCAAGAATCTATTATTATAGACTCTGGAAGAAAAGCAATAGAATTAGAACGTACAGAAGAGTTGAAAATCTACCAACAGGCTAAATCTAGATCTAGTGCTTCAACAAATATTTGTGACACTTGAGATTTGATTACTAAATTTTTGAAGTACAAAGTGAGTATTATTTGGGCTCAAAAAGATAAACTGGTATATTAAATTGACAGATTTCCTTGATGGCACGCCAGAAAAATAAACAACTCACTCTGCCTATTTTCCCTAGGAATTTAAAAACTCCTTGGTGGTAAATAAAATATAACAATTTTCTTGGTAATCCACATAGGTTTTTCTGCATAAAATTACAAATGTATGTTCTGATAGATATCAGAAGAGATGGAGTCTGTGTTGGAAAATGATGATTCTAAAAGATGTACTGAAGGCCTCTTAAGTGAAAGCTTAAAATTTAACTTGTGAAGCATTCAGGGCCAGAGAATGCAAAGCTCATTAATAGTCCGAAAACCCAGGTTACTTCACATGTCCCTAAGTGCAGGTGTATGATGTCATACACACACACACACACACACACACACACACACAGACACATGGTGGATTTGTGGTATCAAAACTAAGAAAATAACACCATAAGTAAGAAAATAAGATTGTATTCCTTCTTCATCCCTTTGTTACTTCTTGCAACAGAAAGGAAATAGAAAATGTTAGAGAATAAAAAGGTTACACAAGTGCCTAATGTTTACCTAATTGGCAAAGAACAACACAGCATTGGAGAGAAGAAGCCTCTGCAGTCAAATGTTACACAACCAGAGAACTCTGGGAAATGTTTTTTTGTGAGATGAATATATACATACTCATACCCTACCTTCTCACAAACACAAAAATACACCCTGCAAAGAGCCAACATATCAGACCGATGTGAAACCAAGATTTATTGTCAGTTAAAAAAGGATTCAAGAAAAGATCAGAGCAACATCCACTGAAAGAATATCTTTTAGGTTCCGACTTAATCAGACACTGAATCCACAGTTCCCCTTTTGTGCTTGAAATGTGTTGGATTTAAATCATAAGCATTTAACCCATATTTTAAAAATTAATTTTCTGGATACTGTAATAATTAGAGGAGCTAATAGAGTGAGAATTTTTATTTCATTCTTTTTTTTTCTTTCCTCCATTTTATTTATTCATTATTTAGAACCCAGAGGCCTTTGCTTTACCACTGAGCTACATCCTCAGCCCACTTTATTTTTTATTTTAAAAAGGGTCTCACTAAGTTGCCTTCGAGCCTTCTTATTTTGCTGAGGGTGACCTCAAACTTGTGATCTTCCTGATTCTGAGCCACTGAGATTAGAGGCATGGGCTACTACACCCAGCTGAGAATTTTTGTGAACATCAAACTCTAACATGGGAAGAAGAAGATGAAGGAAAGAACCTGAAAGGGGGAGGAATATACCAAGCACATTTTGCTTTATTCTCCTGTTGACAAAGAAACATTTCTCATTGACTGGCGGTCTGTAAGATCTGTGCAAACAGTAGACTATCTTAGAAATATTGATTAGTGGACAATTATTTTAAAGCCCATACAGTAAGCAAAACACTGAAGTATTTAAAATAACAATATTTAAAATAACAATATTTAAAATAACAATATTACTGATGATGATGATGATGATGATGATAATTAAAAATTTGAAAAGGAGAAATTTTCAGTAGGTTTTGACTATACAAATAAACAAAGACAAAAAAAAATCTCAGTTCTAGGTTGTGTTCCATAAAACCCAACTAGGTCAAATTTAAATACTGGCTTTTTTAAAGAAAATTTAAACATATTACAATGGCATGAAAATTTTTTGTACAAATAGCTATTGTGAGAGGAGTACCTAAGCAAAAATTTTATTTTTAAGTTCAGTCAAAACTAAGGTATAGGGATGGATATATTCCATAATCCAGGAGATGTCATAAAGCTTTATTTTATATTTATAAGGATTTAATTTTCTATCAGTAAGTAACAACAGGTTCTTAGGAAAAATATGATTCCAAGGTGAAAAAGAAATTCACTCCATTTTCTTACAATTCTAAAGTCATTTTTTTTTCTTATTGTGTCTCCTCTTATGGAAAACAAGTCATTATCATCTACTTAGTTTCTTATGTCTGAATTTAATTGTGTGGCGAAATGTACACATATTAAGTTGGAAGACATTTTAGAATTATTCTGTCCCAATGATTCCTCAAACCATTTAAAGTCTTTCAGATCAGAGAACAGGAGAAACACAATAAGGCTCAGACTTTCATACCAAAATTCTCAGTGAGTACAGAGTACAAAGGTCTTCTCCATTATTGCCTACAGTGCTTCTACAGTAATGCTGTACCTCTATTATCCAATTTCAGAATCATCTAAGCAACTACTTACAAAGATACTTAACAAGTTCTTTCCAGTTGCTAATAATGCTTTTCATGGAACTGCTTCTTTCCGCCATCATAAAGTTCCCATACTTGCCACTCCATTCTAGTTCACTTTAAAGTAATTTATCACTTTCCTATACTTAATGTTCCTTCAATCTATTTGGTAGTTCCACTGCAGAGTAATCGAAAATATTTTTCAATACATTTATTTTATTTACTTATTTTTATGTGGTGCTGAGGATCAAACCCAGGGCCTTGCATTTGCTAGGCAAGCGCTCTACTGCTAAGCCACAACCCCAGCCCAGTAATCTAAAATACTATAGAAATATAATGTGTTGGGGATAGGTGTTCAATGTTTCAGTCAATTTTAGGGTGACTTGATTCTTTGAATATTTATGTCTATTTATATATCTTTTACATATTACATATCTATCTCAATCTTTAATCTATATTTAATAAAAATTTGAATATTTTTGCCAGATTATATTAGACTTCAAAAAAATTTTCAAAGAATTCATACAAACCTCAACAATTCATCAGGGGTGCACAATGTTTAGGTAGTCTAATATCTAGGAGAAAATAAAATAATAAAATATTGTTTTTACTTATCTATAAAAACAAAAACTATAGTTTATTTAAGAAAGACATCAGCATGATCCATGTAAATAAAATACAAATTTTCACTGAGTACTGTTTGTTAATTCTTAGTGATAGTGATGTTCTAAACACTCATCAAAGATTCAGTATTGAACAAAGGAAACCATTGGACCAACATTGGCATAGAGGGAAAATTCAAAAATAAATAGAAAATGTAGCTTCTGGCAGTGGTAACTACTATGAGGGAAAAAAAATGAAACAATGGACAAAGGTAAACATGAAAATTCTGGGACAGAAGGAGGTTAAGAAAATTCCTCTTAGATCAAGATATTGATTTTAGCAGGGGACCTGCCAGTAAATACAACCAGGGCTCCTAGGGGGAAAACATTACTAAAAGGAAGATAGCCAGTTTGATAAGCCCTGAAACCCGTGTTGGAACAGTAACAAATTAGATAAAATAAATGAAGAGCTATGAAGTATTCCACCAAGTATTGTAAAACAATGGTGTTTATAAAATCAAAGCACATGCTTTTCACAGTGAAATTCATAAGTATCTTTTACTGCCCTTTTTCCTTGGCCACTCAAAAATGAAATCTTGCCAAAGGAATATAAATTGAGAGAAACAAAAACATTGGTAAAATGGGGAAGATAATTTTCAGAATTCTTGAGCTATTATGGTCAATGTTATTACAAAAATACTATAAGCAAAGCAATGATGTTGACAATGGAATAGACCTGAATGAAAAGAATTAAAATGGTAACAACTGCATATAATTCAATTTAGGTGGCGTCACATATTAGTGTGGAATAACAACATTTTTTTTCTGAGAAAATTGGATCATTATTTAAGAAAAATGGATGAATTGGTACCGCTTTTCACACATTGAAACAAAATTAATTCCATCAGAATTAGAAAGTTAAGTGTTAAAAATAAAACCATAAAATAATTGTAGAAATAATGATGAGAGCTCAATTAATAACTTTTAGTAGTGAATAATATCCTAAAATATCTACAAGTGATATATGGAGATTAAAATACATACGAATGTAAAACTAAGAAGAATATTTATACTTTTGACAGAGTGGGTAACAAAAGCCTTAGTAAACCTTGGTATGTAGGGGTGTCTTACAATTCACTATCAAAAGATGCAAAAGAAAAACAAGATGTCTTCACTGAAAAAAATGCAAAGTGTAATCCTAGTCCCAAACAGAATTTTATTTACCAAAATTCATCTGGAAGAAATATTAAATTAATTAGGATACAAATTACATTTTTTTAGAAACTTTTAAAGTCTTTCTCTATATGTGTATATATGTTATTGTTATAAATGTTATATATAGATTGTTATTGTTGTCTGTTATTTGTAAGTGAATGGTGAATTCCATAAACTGATATTGATAATATTAGTTGGTGTAAATTCTCTATAGATCAATTTAGCTCTCTATGTATAATGGATGCTTTGAACATTCCTCTTCTGCCTCAAAAAAACTTCTGGGAATTTACCTTAAGAAGATTACAAGGAATATTTAGATGTATAAAAATGTGAGGTCACTGATGAATTATTTAAAACATAAATGTCAATATGAAAGTATTGTGTAAATTATAGTTTAAATATGAAGGGCTATTGTGAAAACAATAAAATGATATTTTTGTTAAATAACAGGATGGAAATTTACTGTATATTAAAATGTGTATTTACAGTTTCAATTAATTTTTAGAAGAGAATGTTCTTTATTTCCATGTTCTTAATGAAAAAGATAGGTAAATATTTTTTCACAAATCACCTAGGCAAAAGATTATGAAGTCTTGATTGCACTGTAACTTAAGTACACATTCATAAACACACTTCTATTTTTCATAAGAGCATTTTATTAAAAAATAAAACTTAGAACACAGTAATGGAAAATGAAATTATGTTATTTGCTGGTAAATGAATAGAACTGCAAAACATCATGATAAGTATAATAAGCCAGACTCATTAAGTTAAGGGTCAGATGTTATCTCTCTTATATAGACACTAGAGAAGAAAATGGAACTTAAAAAGTGGATATCATGAAAATAGAAGGGAGATAAATAGAGTAGAGGTAGGGGAACAAGGGGGAGGGAAAAGGGAGAACTGGGGAATAAAATCAACCAGATTATGCTATATGAATGTATGAATATATAAATTAAATCCCACTTTCATGTATAACTATAATGCATCAATGAAAAGATACATGAATAGAAGAAGGATGACCCGAAGAGTAGAGAAAGAGAATCAGGGTCAGGGGGAGGAAGGCAGGAAAAAGACAGGTACTGGGGAAATAAATGGAGAAAATTATGTGCATATATGAATAAATCACAATGAACCTCACTATCATATATAATTTTATAGCATAATTAAAACATAAAAAACACTAGTTTATATAGAGTAAAATGTGTTATGGATCCATGACCTTACTATATGCCATATTTATGTGTTTAGTATGTGCATCTCATACATAATCACACTCAAAACATTATTACACCTTTTTTTATGTGTACATCTGTGTATTATATATTGAAGGAATAGTAATTAAAATAAGGGTATAATGATTGTATATAGGTGATTTTCTTCTTCTTTTAAAAGCAGCTCAACTTAAAATTGTAAAATTTTCAAGATATTATAAAAAATGCAAAGCATTAATTGCTTACCTACATAAATATATATTTTACCAGTCTTCATTATTCACTCTAAATCTTTCCAAACTACTGAGTTAGAATAAATACCCCATTACTATATTATTTTTGTAAACATACATTTATTCTATAACTATGTTATATTTTAAAATGTACTCAAATATGAATTCCCCATGTAATTTTGACTGCTTTTAGGATAATTTCCATAATATTCTTATATATATATATATGTGTGTGTGTGTGTGTGTGTGTGTGTGTGTGTGTGTATCCATCCATCCATGTTGGAATATAAGTGGGATTTAATAACTATTAAAAGAAAAATTAACTTTCTTTTTTATAGATTTTTTTAAAAAAATATTTATTCTAATTTGTTGTATATTACAGCAGAATATAATTCAATTCATATTACAAATATAGAGCACAATTTTTCATGTCTCTGGTTGTACACAAAGTAGAGTCACACCATTTATGTCTTCATATATGTACTTAAGGTAATAATGTCCATATCATTCCACCATCTTTCCTACCCCCCTTCCCCCTTCCTTTCCTCCCTATCTAAAGTTCATCTATTTCTCCTATGATTCCCCCCATTCCCATTATGAATCAGCATTCTTATGTCAGAGAAAACATTTGGTATTTGTTTTTTTGGGATTGTCTTACTTCACTTAGCATGATATCCTGCAACTCCATTCATTTACCTGCGAATGCCATTATTTTATTCTTTTTTAATGCTTGAGTAGTATTCCATTGTGTATATATTCTTCATCTACTAAAGGGCATCTAGGTATGTTACACAATTTTGCTATTGTGAATTGTCCTGCTATAAACATTGATATGGCTGCATCTCTGAAGTATGTTGTTTTTAAGTCCTTTGGGTATAACCAAGGAGTGAGATAGCTGGGTCAAATGGTGGTTCCATTCTCAGTTTTCAAAGGAAATTTCTTACTGCTTTTCATTTTGGCTGCACCAATTTGTAGTCCCACCAGCAATGTATGAGTGTGCCTTTTTCCCCACGTCCTCACCAACACTTATTTTTGTTTGTATTCTTAATAGCTGCCATTCTGACTGGAGTGAGATGAAATCTTAGAGTAGTAGTTTCAAATCTTAGATTTGCATTTCTCTAATTGCTAGAGATGTTGAACATTTTTTCATATATTTGTTGATTAATTGTATATCATCTTCTAAGAAGCGTTTGTTCAGTTCCTTGGTCTATTTATTGATTGAGTTATTTGGTTTTTTTGTTTTGTTTTGTTTTGGGTTTTTTTTTTTTTTTGGTGTTAAAGATATAATTTTAAAATTATAAAGTAAAGTAAATTATAAAGTAAAAATTTGCTCTCATTCTGTAGGCTCTCTGTTCACATCACAGATTCTTTTGCTGAGAAGAAGCTTTTTAGTATGAATCCATCCCATTTACTCATTCTTGATTTTAATTCTTTCATGATAGGAGTCTTATTAAGGAAGTCAGGCCTAATCCAACACAATGGAGATTTGGGCCTAATTTTCTTTTATTAGGCACAGGGTCTCTGGTTTAATTTCTATGTCTTTGATCCACTTTGAATTGAGTTTTGTGCATCATGAGAGATAGGGGCTTAATTTCATTGTATTGCATATGGATTTCCAGTCTTCTGAGCACCATTTGTTGAGGAGGCTATCTTTTCTCCAATATATGTTTTTGGCGACTTTGTCTCATATAACTAACTTTGTGGGTTTGTCTTTGTGTCCTCTATTCTGTACCATAGGTCTACAAGACTATTTTGGTGCCAATACCATGACGTTTGCCTCCATCTTGCATAAATATTTAGGTTGAAACATAGATATTAAAAATATTTAAGAATTTTTTATCTGCAAATGTTATTTTCACATGCCCTGATTAAAATATTATGTTAATTAAGAAATATATTCACTTGTGGTCATTTTCTATATTAACCAGGCTTGTAAATAATAAATAGTGTAATTTTATTTTAAAAATAAGTAATTGAAGGATCATTTGGCAGCATATGTATAAAATTGAAATGATACTGGGAAGATTACAATGGATCTTGCCCAGGGACAACAACCAAATTTATGTTAACAAATTAAAAGTAAATAAGCAAGTAAACAAAGAACCTATTGGCTCCTTAAAATATCTTTACTCATGGTAGAATAAAACCATGAATTTGGGTTACCTGTACCTGAAACTCCAAGTTGGTATTAAATGACTACATTAGTAAAAATCTGAAGAAAGTTGAAGCAAGGCCCTCTGTGGAGTTTCATCAATGTAACAGAATGATTTCATTTCGATAGTAGTAGCATTAATTTTTTAAAATCATGCAATGCATTTTTCTTTAAAAATGAAGGGAATGTAAAGGAAATTTAGGAATAGCATGTAGAATTACTTAAGAATTTAAACATGTGATTAGGTATTATGATACAATATATAGTACAAGCTGATGTAAAGTAATGGAACATATTGCTTAAAATAGTTGTATGCAGGCACATACACATGTAAATGATGTCCACCTATTTTATGCTTGTTGAAATCAAGAAAATTAGAGCTTTGAAAGCAATTGTGTCACATTTAGTACACAAGAAATCTATTAGTTCTTATAAAAGCAAAAATTTTACATCTAGATATATATGACCATTTTTTAATTTTAGAAGATACATTTTTGAAATGTATGACATGTTATATCATAAAAAGTTAGTATTCTCTGTAGACAAAAATAATCTAGCAGAAAATGGAATGCATGCAAATTTTTCTCAAATATCTTACTATTCTGTAAGTTTAAAATTACCATTAAGAATCCTGCATCATGGGGAAATTTTTTTTTCTAAATTTATGCACCAAAGTTTTATCCTCCCACCAACGATTGCTCAGGAAGTGGGAATGAATTAGGAGAGAGTATATATTTTATAAGATAGAGGTGGAAGGGAAAGGGAGGTAGAAGGGGAATTGCACGGAAGATGGAAGGAGACCCTCATTATTATACAGAATACATGCATGACGATTTAAGGGAAAAATAAAAAGAAATGTGTCACAGTACATTGGGTAGAGAGAAGTGATGGGAGGGGAGGGGAGGGGAAGGGGGGATAGGAAGGGCAGCAGAATAAAATAGACATTATTATTGCTGGATGTATATACGTGACTGTATGACCAATGTGATTCTGCAACCTGTACACTCAGAAAAATGAGAAATTATACCCCATCTGATTCAAATTTATGATATGTCAAGATCATTGTACTGTCATGTGTAACTAATTAAAACAAATGAAAATAAAAACCACCCTAAGATACCATCTCACTCCAGTAAGATTGGCAGCCATTATGAAGTCAAACAACAACAAGTGCTGGCGAGGATGTGGGGAAAAGGGTACTTTTGCGCATTGCTGGTGGGGCTGCAAACTGGTGCGGCCAATTTGGAAAGCAGTATGGAGATTCCTGGGAAAGCTGGGAATGGAACCACCATTTGACCCGGCTATTGCCCTTCTCGGACTATTCCCTGAAGACCTTAAAAGAGCATACTACAGGGATACTGCCACATCAATGTTCATAGCAGCACAATTCACAATTGCTAGACTGTGGAACTAACCCAGATGCCCTTCAATAGATGAATGGATAAAAAAATGTGGCATTTATACACCATGGAATATTACGCAGCACTAAAAAATGACAAAATCATGGAATTTGCAGGGAAATGGATGGCACTAGAGCAGATTATGCTTAGTGAAGCTAGCCAATCCCTAAAAAACAAATACCAAATGTCTTCTTTGATATAATGAGAACAACTAAGAACAGAGCAGGGAGGAAGAGCAGGAAGAAAAGATCAACATTAAACAGAGACATTAGGTGGGAGGGAAAGGGAGAGAAAAGGAAAATTGCATGGTAATGGAGGGAGACCCTCATTGTTATACAAAATTACACATAAGAGGTTGTGAGGGGAATGGGAAAATAAGCAAGGAGAGGAATGAATTACAGTAGATGGGGTAGAGAGAGAAGATGGGAGGGGAGGGGAGGGGGGATAGTAGAGGATAGGAAAGGTAGCAGAATACAACAGTTACTAATAGGGCATTATGTAAAAATGTGGATGTGTAACCGATGTGATTCTGCAATCTGTATTTGGGGTAAAATTGGGAGTTCATAACCAACTTAAATCTAATGTATGAAATATGATATGTCAAGAGCTTTGTAATGTTGCGAACAACCAATAAAAAAATTAAAAAATTAAAAAAAAATAAAAAAAAATAAAAGATCATCTTCAGTTGTTGACTATGCTGCTCAATCCCTGGTTAAATTTATTAATGGAATTGGATATAGAAATTGCAGTAGGTCTTAGGGTGTGTGTCTCTGCTTCTGTCTGTCTTGTTTTTGTACAGTTCATTTTTTTTATTTAAAAAATGCTGCAACTATCAGCACCATCAAGCAGAATATTTCCAGTTACTCTCCATTTTCCCTCTGAATACTAAAGTTAGGCATCCACTAATCATACTACTAAAACAAAATATAGTTTTACAATTCTTACTTTTTCTAATTTATGTCTTTAAACAAAGGAAATGATGTTATAAGTATATATTTATTGACATTGACACGAGGACTTTTTAATTCATTATACCTGGCTGTCTTTATTTATCCATGTGTATTCTGGGACTATCTGGTGTCATTTGCTTACTTTTTATAAATTTGATTCCACCTATCTCTTTTGTGCTACCAATTTTAAATATATGTATTTTTTCCCTTCTTTTTTGGAGTTTGGTACGAGGGATTGAACTCAGGGGCATTTGAGCACTGGGCCACATAACCAGTCCCATTTTGTATTTTATTTAAATACAGGGTCTCACCAAGTTGCTTAGTATCTCACTTTTGCTGAGGCTGGATTTGAACGCGTAATCCTCCTGTCTCAGCCTCCCAAACTGCTGGAATTACAGCCTGCACCACTGCGCACAGCAATATATGACATTTTTTTAATGCTATAAATATTATTTTCTATAATTGCAGTTAAGAAACAGAAGAAGTGCTTAAGCATATACTCTGTTTTATTAACACATAAATGTTTTATCAGTTATTTCTGCCTATTTGTATAAATCCTGACTATAGACTATGACCACTCTTCTCTAGCAAAGAGCTTTCCTTACTATTTCTTTCAATTTATGTTTTTTTTTTCTTCTGGGAACATATTTAAGTTTTCTTATTTCTTAAAGACAGTTTGGTTAGGCTGGATGCATTTGTATACACCTGTAATTCCAGGATCTTGACAGTCTGAAGCAAAGAAGATTGTAAACTTGAGGCCAGTCTCAGCAACTAAGGAACTTTAGTGAGACCATCTCAAAAATAAATAAATAAATAAATAAATAAATAAATAAATAAATAAATAAGTGAGTGAGTGAAAACAAAGGGCTGGGGATGTAGCTCAATGCTCAGTGGTAAAGCATCCCTGAGTTCAATCCCCACGACGTCCTCCCCCTGCCACCACACACATTTTCAGATATAAGATCCCTGGTTATCATTATATCCCAACTACTTTGAAAATGGCATTTCACTGCAGTCTGTTGTTCATTGTGGTGAGAAGGCTGCTGTTAATTTTCACTTAAATGTAATAACTTATATGAGTTATTTTTGTCTTCCAGCTTTTAAAATATTCTCTTCATCTTTGTCCCTCAACATTGGTACTATAAGGTGTCTCAGTGTGGATATCTCTGTGGTTTTCCTCCTTGGAGTTCATTAAATACTTGTGTATATGAATTGATTTGGGGGAGGGGCATTGTACCAAGTATTGAACTCAGGGACACTCAACCACTAAGCCACATCCCCAACCCTACTTTGTATTTTATTTAGAGACAGGGTCTCATTGAATTGCTTAGCACCTCGCTTTTACTGAGTCTGGCTTTGAAGGCATAATCCTCCTGCCTCATCTTTCTAAGCTGCTGGGATTTCAGGCGTGTACCACCATGCCAGGCTATAAATTGATATTTTTAATCAAAGCTGGCAATTCTTCCTCCATTGGTTCTTCAAAATTTTCAATGTTCATGTTTCTCTCTCTTCTCATTCTAGTGCTCCTACTATGTATATATTCATGCATTTAATATAACACCATATTTGTCTGAGACTCTATCATTGTATGCTCTTTTCTTTTTGCTGTTGAGTTGCATAATCTTCATTATCTTTGAAGTCTTTTTAGATTCTTTGAAATTTTCATTTGCTTGTTTAAATTTGACATATGGGATTTCTTACAGATTTGTTTCTTTTTTTGACCCTCTGTCTATGAATTATCATTATTACTTTCTTGTGTCTCATAATTCCACTTATTGGCAAAATGTCAAAATTTTAGACAGTATATATTGACAACTGTAAATTGATGCTTCTGGGGCTATTTTTGATGCTGTTTTCTTTTTAGTACATATGTATCCAAAGAATGAATATACACACACACACAAACACAAATATATATATATATATATATATATATATATATGTATATCTACACACACATATATAAACACCTCCTACTTATATACACATACATATAAATTATACATACACATATGTGTAATATGTGAGTTTTCTACATTATTTTAGTGTTCACATATTGAAGTAGATATTATGTACATGGTTCTGTATAACTATGCTTGTACATATGACCTATTTGTGAATGTATCCTTTCCTCAGGTTCTGGCAGCCTTGCAATGAGCCATGCTGTACTTCTTTACACAGTTCAGGGTCTTGCAAGAACATTCAGTTTGTCAGCAAAATTCAGTTCCTTATAGTTTAGGAATTGAGACCTTCAGTTTCTGCATGTTTCCTGTAATTTCCCAAATTTGTGTGTTTGACCCTTTCCATAGGCAGTTCCTAACATGACTTTTTCTTCCTCAAGGCCAGTAGGAAGCTTTAGGAAAGTCTGACTCTATCTCCCCCCCAATCTCCCCCACACACACTCCATCTGTTTCTGTTTGTTTCTATTTTTCTGGATGATCATAACTGACACAGCAGTAGAACAAATGCATTACATATGCTGCTTGAATTACAATGAGTTTATGTCCTGATAAACCATCATAAGTTGAAAATATCTTAAATTGAAAGCACATTTCATACATCTGATTTGCCAAACATTATAGTTTACCCTACCCCATGCATGCTCAGAACACTTACGTTAGTCAGAAATTAGGTATCAAAAGACTATCATACAGCATATCACTAGCCTATGAAAAGGAAACATCATTTTTCTGAGAGCATATAGCCTCACATTTTAAGTCATGACTTTCTGTGTTTTTTATTCATGAATGGGTTTATGGTGTCAAAGGAGAATTGTGCACTTTTAGAAATCCAGGTAGAGAATGGCTGTAATAAGCAAAATACTCAAATTTCAGCTGTGGATTAGTGAATCGTTCCCGTGTTCATCTTATCATTACTGTCTTCCATTCTTCGATTCTAAGTAGATGGAAAACTGAAGTTTAGCATTTTTTCATACCATCTTCTCAACAGAACATTTGAGACATTCAGGGGATTTTTGTAGGCTCTTTATGTGAAAACTTAAGAGAAACTCATTGAACTGTTTCATTTTCCCACTTAACCTTGAGAATTCATTTTCTGCTTTTAAGCAAAAACAGAAAAGATAAAACTACTCATAAAACTTGGTCTCTTTCTAGCTGTTAAGAAGCACAACTTTGACTTGATTTAGAGAAAGGACTCGGTTCTTTCTGCAGACAACACCCTCAATATTAATGGAGTAATAATTAGTGGGTAGTAGCAGAGTGTTCCTAATTATTAAATCCTTGCCATATAACAAGTGATGGCTGGGCATAATCTGGCTGCCAGCATTAGTATACAGTTAGCTAGAAGAGGTGAAATGAGGTTTGTGAAGAGAGACAAATTTGTAGGTTGCATGGACAAAGTCTAATTTAGTTGGAATGTTTATTTTCTCCAGAGATACAAAACAAGTAGGAGATTAAGAGGAAAGATAGATAGATAGGGAGATAGATGGATAGATGATAGATAGATAGGTAGACCGACAGATAGATAATTATGATAGGAATTGGTGCACATAATTATGAAGTTAAGAAGTCCCAGGCCAAGTTTTCTGCTTGGTGGAGACCCTGGATTCTGGTAGCATGGCTCAGTCCAAGTATGAAAGATTCAGAGTCAAGGAAACAAATGCTGTAACTCTCACTCCAAGGTTGAAGGTCTGAGAATCTGGGGAGCTGCTTATCTAAATTGTGAAATCCAGCAGATGGAGAGCCTGGAATTCTGAAGACCAGGGGCAAAAGAATGTGTCCCACCTCTAAGAGAGAGAGAGAGAGAGAGAGAGAGAGAGAGAGAGAGAGAGAGAGAATGAATTAGCTTTTCTTTTGCCTTTGTTCTGTCTAGATCTCCAGGTGATTGTTGACTGCCCACATTGAGGGTAAAACTTTCCCACTCAACCCACTGATTTACACCCCCACCTGCTCTGGAAACACCTTACAGATACACCAGTTTTCTGGTATTCTTTAAGCCAGTCTAGTTGACTCCTCAAACTAACCATTCACAGACTATTATATCCAAATAAGAAGTAAGGGTACAGTGAAGTACTTCCTTGCAAGTGTGGCTTGTTAGAACAAGAGGGTAGAGGTCACAAATTTGAAATTTATTATAAATTATTCTTGCTTGCAAGACAAAAAACTCTTTAACAGGCAAAACGTCCATTTTATTAACACACGTTAGGCTACACAGAAGGTAGCATACCATAGTGACAGGTATGCAGAAGAGCTTTACAAACTTTTGGGAGAAATTGCTGCATGGATGTATAAATTTACATGCTAGTGAATAAATGTGTGAATTTATTCATGCATGAATGAATCAATAAATGAAAGTAATTACAAGCTCAGGCCAAGAGTCTGTCAACATAATGAAATTTGATCCACATTCCTAAAGGGAGTCTGGTGAGAATAAGGCAAAGCATTTCTGTGTCTGAGAAGCAATGGAGACTTTTACAACTTACTAACACAAAGGTTTTGTTCACAAAAACATGATGAAAATTTAAAAAATACAACAGGAGCATTAATAATGACTCAATTGCCAATATAAGAGTATGTAATTGGAGCTTAGTAAAAATCTTCTGCCCAAGGAGGAAATAGGTCCCTGACCGTGGAGAGAGACTTAGCTTATAAATAAGAGTTAAATGACTGTAGTTGTAGAGCTTATATACTTTCTGGCAGGTTCTCCTTTTTTTCATTTTTTAAGTCATATAATGCACAGCTAGTATCTCAGTGCTGAGCTATATTTCTTTTGAATGATTTTTCAAGGGTTGGAGGAAAAGTAAAAATTATAATTAATAGTAGTAACTAGATGTTATGAAGGATATTGCTAAATAAATAATAATGCATTTTAGCAATGGAATAACATTTAAAATATGAATAATTGGCAGTAATTGCATTAACACTAAAGTTAAATTTTATGAGTTTATGAGATTATGACTGCACTAACCATCTAAACCATACCTCAAAATTTTTGCATGACTTATGTCAAAAATTAATGAATTTTAAGTATGCTTGTTTGACTGTGAATCTAAAGATGATTTATTTTGTTCCTACTAGTTTTTCAGTATTATCAAATTATCTATAATGAGCTTATATAAACATTAGAGTAAAAAACCCTATATTTATTTATTTGTATTTAAAAACATAGTGTTTTTATAGGTCTATTTGATTAATGGTAAATTAATGCTGATCTGATAAGCCCCATGGATGAATTTATCAGAAATTCTTTTAAAGTGTGTGTGTGTGTGTGTGTATGTGTGTGTGTATGTGGAGAGAGAGAGAGAAAGAGAGAGAGAAAGAGATTGTGATTGTACATTTGGTTAATTTGTGACATCATGATGCACTAATTGATATTAATAAACTTTCTGTGTCAAAAATAGAATGGCATTCTTAGGAAAAGAATTAAATAGAAGAAGCTTAACTGATATTTATTAAGTGAATTAATGAGGTGAAAAGTTGAAAAAATTTCACTTTTTCAGAAAACATTTTGACAGACAATTCCTGAATTATTTACTTTTATCAAGGTTATAATTATTGTACAAAAATATCTTTCTCACTAATGAATGCATTTTATTAGAATTTTAGGGTATACAAAGAAAAGAGGCAAGGTACACAAGGAGAAAGCAGTCTGTAAACTACTCACTAAATCAATATGTGACCTTTGGCAATTCATTTCTACTCTCTGGACCTCAGTGTTCCTGTTAAATATGATATTGGCAGCTTACCAAAGAACCTGTAAATTCTCTGCCACTTTTGAGCCATGTGTTTTATGAATTTCTCTTCTTTGGAATATTTATAAATACCAAAATTTTCAAACAAAATATCAGTACAGGTATTTTAAAGAACAAAGTTTTGGGGCTGGGGATATAGCTCAGTTGGGAGAGTATTTGCCTTTTATGCACAAGGCCCTGGGTTCAATCCCCAGCACCATAAATAAATAAATAAACAAACAAACAAAGTTTCCTTGATATATTTAATATGGTTATATTAAACAAATTAGCTTTTTAAGAATAAAAACATCTTGTGACAAAATGTCTGGATCAGAATTATGATCACTATCTTATGGTTTTTAGTGTATTAGTTTAGAATTTTTTTTATTAGTTGCTCAAAACATTACATAGTTCTTGACATATCATATTCCATACATTTGATTCAAGTGGGTTATGGACTCCCATTTTTAGCCCGTATACAGATTGCAGAATCACATTGGTTATACATCCACGTTTTTACATACTGCCATACTAGTGTCTGTTGTAGTTTAGAAATTTTGAAGCAAGAAGAAAATCAAAATCCTATGCCCTGGGTTCTGTGTCATCTTTATATATTCTGATGAAACACACACACACACACACACACACACACATATGTATATACTGATTACTATACAATGAATTTCATAAAAATTGACTACCTACCAGAGCTACATTTGGAATATACCACTCTTTAATTCTTAGACATGAATTTTTCTCCTGTGAGATTCTCACAACATTACAAACAAGCATTACATTTCATTTACCTTTATACTCTTCCCCCTTGATCCCAACGTCAAAGTAACAACATATTTAGTGATTTGCATGAATGAAACAAAAGAGAATGCAGTGGAAGATATAGTATTGACTGAGAACGAGTTAGCTTGGTTTAGAGGAATTATTTAAAATAGAAAGGAGTGGAAAAAGTTAAAAAAAAAGATTGCACTGAGTATGAGAAAATATTTTATTTCCTTCCTTCCCTCTCCTGCATCTAAAATGGATCCCTGTGAGGACCTGCTAACGTATATAATGATCATTAGACACCCTTTCCTCTGACCTACTACAGCAGCTAAAGTGGACAACATTGAAGTACACTGAAGTATTTATTCTTTTTATTATTGGCAATATTCATCAATTTCTTTATCTCTTAGTTTTGACCCTCATATATTACTGTTTACTTAGTGGACCACCAACCTGCTTTTGTCAGTGAAAGTACATGTTGAACCCTCCAAATGATGTTCAGGGTTTCCAAATTCCAAAGTGAAAGCCACTGCATCTTCTGCTTGAGACAATCACTGGGGAGTCACCAGAAAGCACTGGATATAATTTAAAATTTAGAACACAGATGATCCTCTTATGATTTTGCTCCACATTCTGTAAACTGCAGATGATAGTAGCACCCACACCATAACTTATTCAAAAGATAAACTCCATTATGTAGAAAGTGTTCAGAGCATTGCCTTTCCTCAATTAGAAGTCAATAAATGAGTTTATTATTAATCAGATTTCTTTCTGCCCTTACCTTTCTTCCCTTAATCCAATTCCACATATCAAAGAAGAATCACTAATGAAAAATTATTATCCACTTTTTGCTTTGTTTTCAGGGGTACAAAGGTGAACAAATGAAGCAGATGCATACTCCCATTGGGCCTATATTCATGATGTGTGTATACAAATGTGTACCTCAATATCGGTATGTTGTGACTGCAACAGCAGGCAATAAAAAAATAAGAAATTAGGGGATGATATATTTCCATATGTGTAAAGGATTTCATGAAGGTGACTTCAATCTGGGAGGATATTTGTGGGTTACAATTCTAATTGCAGGGAGGAAAGGAAGCCTAAATTTTGGATGTAATCGCTGAGCTGAGATGCAATGGGTGGATAAGAAGGAACCAATCATCCAAAAGAATAAGAACAACCCAAAAAGAGAATAGAAAATTAAAGTGGGAAATATCTTGAAGTATTCAAGGAACAGAAGAATAATGAGTGAAGCTGAAACATTGTGAATCAGATGATGTCTTTGTGAAAAATGTGAGGACAGCAGGGTTTGAGACAACTTTGGAGAATGAAGTAAAGATAATAATGTATGTATAATCTTGTTGACAGTGAAAGGAGTTTGGATTTCACTCTAAGATAAAGGGAAAGGTTTTAAAATTTTTATGCTATGATCTGATTTGTGAAAGGATATCTATGAATGTTAGGTGTAAAATGGATTGCAAGGATGCTTGAGGAAAGAAGAAAATAAACAAAGGGTAACATAATAATTCTAGTGATATACAATAGAGCTTTGATTAGGATGTGATGAAAGAGAAAACAGGGGGCCTGCTAGATGGTGTGCATGGACCAAGAGGAATGAACTAAAGTTTTGTTTATGCTTTAAAAATAGGATATATCTAGAAAATTTAATATGCTGATAGAAATAAGCAGAGAAGAAAATTGATGATGCAGAAGAGAGAGGGTTGACCCAAGCGAATCAATCCTTCTGATTAATTTCTTCTATGACCACAACACACCTAGCACTTTCCTAGGACTTCAGGTGTGGTTAGTAAAATGTTTATCAAAACACAACCCATCTTTTGCCTCAGAATAAGAACCAGAGATACTCAAAGAGGAAGAAATGTCTATAGTGTTAAAGCATACCAGAAGAACAGAAAGTAAAGTACAATAGTGCCAAAAAGATAACAGGTTTATAACCTCTTTGCATATTCTCCTTTGAAATTATTGCCATAGAATCAGCCTGCTCTAACTGAGCCAGATTAATAAAATGACTTTGTTTTAAATTGTATCATGAAAGAAAATTCAGTCAATTTGCCCATTAGGAAAAAAAAAAAAAACTGCTGATCATCTTCTTAAACTGTAATCATCAGTCAAGATCTGTCTAACGTGTCCTAAGATGTCTTCCTCCCTCCCTCACTGAGAGTAAGCAACTGAGAACTGACCAGTGGGCAGAATAAACTCCTGAAGATGCAATTCAGAAATTAAACTTCTCAATATGTTATTTGTGTGGTAATTACAAGATGAATTTAGAATCAGCCCTAAACCAAAACTCCTTTCGATGCAAGTAATAGCAAATTGAAATATGGCTGATGCTTCAGTGACAGGAATAGCTCTGGTTGACCCTGCTGATATAGACCACCACTGAGGCAAAAAGATAGTAGATCACACAGAACTGAATAAAAGAAACTTCCAACTTCAACTTGATCTATGATCAATGGATTGATCCAAATTAATCTTTGGTCATTTAGCACAAAAATCTGCTTTTCAAGGAGCAGAGACTGGGCCCTGCTGCATAAGGTATTCCTTTCAAGTCACATATTCATAATACATTATTTTAAGTGTATGACTTTCTAGAGTGAAGCAAAGAAAAGTTACCTACAGTGGTTTCAGAACACTCATATATTGCTTTGGCTGTTCCCAAATTCACATTATTTTATGTGTCAGGTGCATCACACATGAGTGATTACTACAACTAGTGATTTGCCCTCTAGTGTCCTCCGATTATAAACTGTTTTATGTACCTAATTCAGTAAAACTGTCATCAGCTCCCTGATGAATGATTACATTGTAAAACAGATTCTTCTTACATATTTGCCAAACTAGCATTTTATATGGGCATCCATGACTGCATTATGGACACTAATGTATCATGGAAATAATTCAGAACACAGAAAGAGCTAAAAGTGATACAATGCATTTCCTAAGAGGCAAGTACTTTTCCCTTCCCCCCTACACTGTACTGTGTTTTCCTGATGTTCCAAGGGGCTAAAAGGATGATTTGAAGTCATCATCTGACAAACATCAAAAAGCAAAGCAACAGATATAGCAATGATTTAACTTCCCAATAGTAATCCTCCAGCCTCTTGCTCTATCCTTTCCCCCACAGTCACAGAGGTCCAGTGAACCCAATAACGGTCAATGAGACATAAAAAGATGCTTGCTGTGGATTTTCTGGAAAGGTTTTGGATTCTTACTAAAAGAGAAAACTCTTAGCCAAGTTCTCTATCACGTACTAAATGGTTCAACAATTTGAAATATTTTATTGACAACTTATTTCCTTGTACTCTACATCAAATCATTCAGCAAGATAAATAAGACCCATTTGCAACCAGATCACCAAACCATCACTTTTTATTATCTCTACTATTATAAACCTGGCCCAAGAAATCACTAAATGTAACCCTATCGATTCCTATCTGGTCTCCTTTGTCTACTCCAATTCTTCAATCTATTCTTCTAAGAAGAATGATATTTAAAAATAAATAATAAATAAATCTGATGATATTACACTATGGATTAAAATCTGTAGGAAGTGACCACACAATGATAGTGTAATCCAAACTCCATTTTTGAGGCTTCTGTTTTTAGCTTTAAATTAATAACAAAGATTTACCTTTCCACCTCCTACAACCACAACAACAGACAAAATGTATGAAATATATGAAACAATACATTTCAGCCATTGGGAAAACAATAGTCAAACGATAATTCATAAGAGAAAGGAAAAGAAAGTTATGAGCCTTAGAGTTGTACTGGCTCTGCGCCTAGAGAGAATTTCTAGGCCAAAGCACAGGGAGTGAGAGTTGAACTAAAGTTTGTCATCTCCCTCATTTGTAGAAAAGGAGTTCAGAGTCTGGGAGGTCAAGGAAATCACAATTCAAAAACAAAAGAAAACTAGGCAAGAACTCCAGAATTCTGTGAGATTTCTCTTGAGTCTGGGTTCCTATCTGCTCATATATGTGAGGAAATTACTGAGGTGCAGAAAGAACTACTTGAAAGGATGAGGTAGAATAATCTTTGGAGCTTATACAAAGCTGGGTTTAGTTCATATTTCTAGTCAGAATGAAAAGCCTCATAATTCACGTCAGAGAGTGTACCCAGAATGTCTATTAGTAGGGCCAAATTAACCGTAGTCAGACTACAGGTTGTTCAGGTCTCACCTAACAAAGTTTTAAAATAGACTTTGACAGCATCAAATTAATCCAAAGTAATACATTTTAAGGCACAAAAATATTTAAAGGAATGCAAAAAGAAAACAATCCACCACCCAACAAAGTCAAATGCAAACATTCTGGCATTATTTTACATTGGATTATCTGCTTAAAAGATATGTTGAAGTCCTGATATCTGTGATATGATTACATTTGGAAACAGAGTCTTTGCAGATGTGATCAAGTTAAAAATGAGGTCATTAGGATGAACCCTTAATCTAATGACTGGCATTCTCATAAGAAAAGACAAATTTAGGACAGATATATACAGAGGGAAGACAGCCATTTGAAGACAAAAGCAGAAATTGGAGTTATGTTATCATAAGCCAAAGAATAGCTGTGCTACCAGAAGGTGGAAAAAACATGAAAAGAGGCTCCTTAGAGACTTTTAAAGGAGCACATTCCTGCTGTTTTAGGCAACTTTTTCACTGCTATGACCAAAAGCCTGGGCAATAATTATTTGAGAGGAGGAAATAAGTCTACCATTGCGTTCATGGTTTTAGAGGTCTCTGTCCATAGACAGCCAATTCCATTTTTCAGGGCTTGAGGTGAGGCAGAATATCATTGAATATCAAGGAGGGTGTGATAGAGGAAACCAGCTTCCTACATCACCAGGAAGCAGGGAGAGAGACTCCCCTCATGAAGGACAAAATACATATCCTAAGGACAAGTCCCTCACCTCCTCCAGTTACATCCTACCTGCCCAAAGTTACCACCCAGTCTATCCCTCGTATTAAGCACTGATTAATGTATGGCTTGTATAACCCAATCATCTTACCTCTGAACTTGCTTGCATTGTTTCACACCTGAGGCTTTTGGAAAACATTTAACATCTAAATCATAACTCCTGCCAACACTTTGCAAAATTCTAGCCTCCAAAACTCTTCAGGGGAATACCTTTCTGTTGTTTTAAGCCACCCAATTTGTCAAAATTTTTTGTAGTTACATTTGGAAACTCGTACAAGTAACCAATCAAAATTTACCAGGCATGCAAAAATGTAGGAAAATTTGATAAATATGAAAGAATAAAATTAATCAATGGAAAAAAAGACCTAATAAAATTAGGAGACAATGAAAACTTGTTAACTATAAATACACTTCATCTTGTTCAAGAACTTAGAGGAAAGACTGTGCATAATGAGAGATAGGAAACAGAAAAAAGGTGCAACATCAAACTTCTATGAATACAAATTAGAATAATGAAAAATATACTAGTTGTGATTACTGGTAGGTTGCACATTTAAAAAAAAAAAGATTAGTGAGCCTGAATATGTAACAAAAGAAACTATCCAAAATGAAAAGGAGAAGAAGAGTAAAGAAAAAAGATTAACAAAGCATCAGTGATCTATAGAACAAAATATCATGGGTGTGTTGGTAATTAGAGTTCTATAAAAGGGGAGGGAAAGAAAGACAAATAAAAATAAAGATAATGGCCATATCTTCCCAATTTGATGTGAAGTATAAACCTTCTCATCCAAGAAGCTCAATGAAATCAAAGTAAAAAACCTGAAAAATTTGCACAAAGGCACATCATAATCAAATTGCTTAAAATTGTGATAAAAACAAACTCATTAAAACCACCAGGAAAAAATGACACACACTGAGGTTTAAAAATAAAAATGGTGGCAGAAGTCTCGCTGAAAACAATTCAAGCCAGAAAGCCATGCAATAATATCTTTAAAGTGTTCACAAAATAAACAATAATCATACACACACACACACACACACACACACACACACACACACACACACAGGCAAAAGACTGTCAACCTAGAATTCTTCACCCACCCACCAAAAATAATTTTCAAACTTCATTTTTCAAATACAAAGCTTTTAATTTTAGTTTTTGTCTCTGTTCACTCTGCCTCCATTCATTTATATTCTAGTAAAAACAGCTCATTTCCAGTATCCTCAATGTATGTAAATTCATTCTCAACTAAGAAAAGTGCTCTTGTTGTTTCTTTGCCTGGAATTGTACTTTCCTTAGACTTTTGCATCCTGAATTCTATCACCATTTAGGTCTAAGCTTGGTCCTTCTTTTCTCACTCTAGCTATGGAGGCTGCATGATTCAAAGTAATCAAAATCGACTTTGCAGTAAGTTTCTAGACCTTTTTATGAGGTGTATTTGAACATTTTTTTCAATATACAAGGAAAGGTTTAAGCTTTGACTGTCCTCAAAAAATCCTGGATTTATAAATTTTTCAAAGTATGTTACCTAGTAATAATAAAATGATTTACTTTGCTGATGAATTGGCAATCAAACATGAATTGGCCATCAACCACGGGAAGGACATGTAAAAGATAGTCACATATTTACTTCTCAAGAGACACTAGACCCAGATGATTTTATTGATCATTTTCAAACAATCCTCAAGAAAATGAGAATTTCTGTGTTCATTAAATTTTCTTAAAACATAGAATATCATAAAACACTTCAATTTTCCTGATCTGTGGATATATTTCCAAACAAAATTCAACAAAAAGTAACAGTACATCACTTATAAGTGTAGAGAATATTAATATATACTAGAAAACTGATTACAAGAGTACATTTCCAAATAATGCACTCTAACCATTTTTTTCATAAATATAAAGCTGGCTTAAAATTGAGAGTTCTGTTAGTGTAACTTACTTTATTACTATATTACAAAATAAAATTATTTAAATACTTAGTGGGGAAAATAATATTTTAGAGGTAAGAAAACTGAAATGTATAGTGGTTAAAAAAACACTTTCAGAATAGAAGAGATCATATGTCACATTTCTGAGATTTAATTGCATGTCTTTCTGTCTTTGAAAACCCTTGCTTTGGATTGGGGTAATATTTGATTGTTGCTGAATCTTGGACAGCCCTGAGTAAATGACATGTTGTCTTAATAAAATATTTCAAATTGTTGAATCATTTAGTATGTGACAGGAAACCTGATTAAGAGTTTCTCTCTTTTAGTAAGAAGCCAAAATCTTTCCAGAAAATATTACATGATGGTGCCATTCATTGAGTTGGAGAGGGCAGAAGTAGGTATGGGACTTTGGGAAGAATGGGATTTTATGTTTTACAAATTTGGTTTCCCAACTGGGAAATTTAACTTATACACTTTTAATTTGATCAACTTTTGTTTGTTTGTTTTGTGTGTGTGTGTGTGTGTGTGTGTGTGTGTGTGTGTGTGTGTGTGTTTCAGTACTGGGCATTGAATTCAGAGCCTATAGATCATGCAAGCAAATGCTCTGACTTTGAGCTATATCCCCAGCCCTCATTTTAATATTTAATTTTATGTCCATTTATTTTTTCATACTCACTGCTTTTGCTTATATGTTTTGCTTCCTCTATTGCCATTTGCTGCATGTGCCTTTTTACTTCTTCCCAATACTTTTGAAATTTTTCTTTCATCTATATTCCACTAGAATTTATTCCTTAAGATTGTATTCTCCTATCAGCATCAAAAATTAATCAATATGGGCTGGGGATGTGGCTCAAGCGGTAGCGCGCTCGCCTGGCATGCGTGCGGCCCGGGTTCGATCCTCAGCACCACATACCAACAAAGATGTTGTGTCCGCCGAGAACTAAAAAATAAATATTAAAAATTCTCTCTCTCTCTCTCTCTCTCTCTCTCCTCTCTCACTCTCTCTTTAAAAAAAAATCAATATGCATAGCTGGCAGAGAGGTTTTTAAAACACACATCTGACCATGGTAGACTTGACACAGAATTCTTCCATAGCTTCTAGTGCCTTAGGATAAAATTCATTACTACAATTTATCTTATGTCAGAGTTATGCTTTTTACAAATCTTACTCACAATGCTTCTACAACAACACCACCTTTAAATTTCTTTTATAAAGTTTCACAAGTAGAATCATGTATTTTCTCTATTCTTTTGACATGTTCTTGCTGTAGCAAAGCTTTACTCTTGATTAATTTCCACCTCACAGCCAGTGAGGGAAAGAAACTCAGTTGACAGCAAATCAAGAACCTGGGCATTTCGTGATACCTATTTAATTGAAATGGAAGAATGACAAGTATTTTAAAGATTTTGAAAATCTTTAAAGATCTTAAAGGGTTTATCTTTTAATCTTTAAAATCTTTTAAAGAGTTACAAAATGGTTCTGGAGTAAATTCACTACAATTAAGGTGTTAAATGGCCAGAGTGTACCACACAATGGAGTGAAGAGAGAAGTCCCTGCAAAGAAGACTATTTTCTTGAACAAAATACCAATATGTTAGTCTTCATACTCCAGACTTGAAGCCTGAAAACATGCTATGTCTGTAAGTATAGACTCCATCTTTTAAGGACAAAATCAAAAGTCAGGAGTTAAATTCAGTGGAGAAAAAAGAATGGGAGGATCTGGGGTCAGTTTTAGGGTCATACTCATAGGGCTCCCTGGGGAGTATGAGTATGCATTACTGGAGGTCATAGATTATTTTTTCTGGTGTCCAGGTGAATGATTAGTGTCTTTCATGTTGCTGTCAATAAATACCATTTTGTAGGAATGTGCTAATAAAAACTTCCCTTACTTCTTTGGCTTAGGTCCACTTCAGTGGGCTGCCACAGAGCCCTAAGCTCCTGTTTATTGCATTCTGCTTTCTTGTCTAAGTCTCACTCCAGGATTCAGACTCTTCGAAGCTCTTTAGCCAGAATCCATTTGATTTCTAGTACTGATTCTCAGGTATGTCATCCCTTATGAGATTTTTAGAAGACTTTCCGTCTTATGGTGTTGTGGGAATTGAACACTCCCATTTATGCCTAAAGTATTTATGGGGCTTCACAGAGAGAAGTACATAAATCCTAGCTAGAATGTTTCCCTCTCAGCAAGTCTACATGGGAATCTAAATAATCAGTGATCTAGGTAACCATGAAAATTAAGCATGATTTAAATTTGAGGGTTTCTCACCTATGTTAGAAGTCCTGTGGCTACAGAAATCAGAATCTTTTCCTTTATTTCATGTGGATACTGACAAAGTTTATTCCTCTCAGTCTTGTAGTTCTAAATTTTCTTTGTTGAGCAAAGTCCTAATGTTTTCTGAAACTTTCTCTAATTGTATAATATGGTTGAATTTTGGTGTATTCAAGTACAGTCATATTTTTGTCCAGCTTCTCAGAACTGGCTCCAAATTAACATCAATGGTATTGCAGGTATTTTCAAACTCTTTGCACATAAATTTATGACACATCTGTTTGATCCCAAATATAATAAATATATGCACTGTGTACTAGTTTTATTGTTTTCAGGCATAAATTTTGTCTATGTTTTTTAAAATTGGAATGCATTCTATAGTTGATGCTGAAAGACAATTTTAATGTCAGTCCTTCACCAACCAACTTGTCCTCCAAGCTTCAATATTGTATTCTAAAACATAACCTGTCTTACAGTTGAATAATTACTAAAGGCTAATCTTTTTTTTAAAATCCAATCTTTATGGCCAACCTATGATAGTATTCTTGAGACAATCACATATTGCCTTTGCATGCTGTTAAAAAAAATGTGCCATGTGTAAAGATAAACATATGTAATTTTCCTATGTTCCATACCTAAAAAGTTTGGGAAACATGAAAGTAGGACCTTCACCAAGTTTTCTGTTACATTCCTTTATATCAAAGAAATAGAATAGTGGTCCTTTTGTTGCCTCTGAAGTAAAATTGTATTGAGCAGCATAAGGCAAAAAAAAAAAAAAACACGTAACTGACCACTTTTTCTCTCTATAATAAGTCATAGATTCTGTAGCTCCCCTGTTGTGCCTTGGGATGGTTCTCACATATGTACACAATTACTCAAAGGATCTTGGCAACAGAAGCTTCAGTTGTAGGTTCAATCCAGAAATTTAATGATTTCAGGGCTTAGATTTCTAAATTCTCTTGACCTTCTCATTTTTGAAGGCAGGATGGATGACAGCTGACAATTAGCTCTCATTATGATGAGGGAAGCATGGGGGACCTTCTGTTTACATCTTATTAGTGAGAATTACATCATAAATTGCAAAGAGTCTGAGAGGAAAAACGTAGCTATCCTCTGTATCCGTAAAAAAGAAGGAACTTGGAAATGCATGTTGAACAAATCAACCTAAAATATTTGTAACTTTTTGTATAGAGATTTCATTTTAGATCTAATTTTAGGATTGTTTTTCCTTAGGATTGTTTTTCCCATCATTTTTAGTAGCTACCAACCTACAAGGAGGAAGTTGGCTGAAAAGTATACTCAGCTGAAGACATAGACCATTTTGTTTTTGATAGAAAAGGTTGATGATTCTGATAATAGTTCCAAAACCTAAATTGTAGAACAACACACACACACACACACACACACACACACACAAAAAAAAAAATCACTAGCAGGGAGAAGTTCTGGATCCTCACACAGAAACAGGGGACAAGTACCCAGTTGGATTTTAGTGTGGCTACAGATTAATAATGCTATAAATGATGTTATGTTCTGTACTTTTTGGACCAGAAAGTCCACTGTGGTTATCTATTCTTATCTTAATATCATATGCCAATGTATGAGGGGTAGATAACTCTCCCTTTAGTTCAAAGACATTCAAATTAAGTTACCATACTAGAAAAAGTGGTATCCTCAAGAAACTGTACCTGTGGAGCTTTACACATACTAACATTTGGTTCAGATGTGCTGCAATTTGATTTCTACAATGGGTGAATATTGCGTATGAAAGAAAACTATATCACTGTGAGTGAAGTGTGTAATATGAGGGGCTGGTTTTCCAAAGATGACTATATCACTGCCCCTGATTCCTTAAAATGTTTTGAATATAACTTACCAAAGCATTAAAAAAGCTGAGTATGTGCTCTAGCTCTTCAAGAATGGGCAGACCCTGAGATTTCTTTGATCAATAGAATACAGAAGCTATTCTACTGTGTCAGTAGAGACATAGTCCTATTATGGGTTGAATTGGGTCCTCAAGACATGATATATGCTCAAGTCCTAATCTCCAGGAAATCAGAATGTGACTTTGTTAGGATATAAGGCTTTTATAGATATAAGGAGATCCTAGGAAGGCCCTAATCCAATATGAACAGTGTCCCTATTAAAAAAGAAAGTAAAGACATAGAGACAGGTACATTCATCATTTACCATTGATAAGAAATGAGGGATGCTGGTGGCTCTTAGAAATGGGAAAGAGGCATCAACACTTTCAGAGGGAGTGTGGCCTAACAACTTGGTTTTGTACTTTTGTTCTCAGAACTGGAAGACCAAAAACAAAACAAAACATACAAACTATCTAGATAGATAGAGAGAGAGATAGATAGATAGATAGATAGATAGATAGATAGATATCTGTTGCTTTAAGCCACAGAATGTGTTTATCACAAAGTGTGTGACACTTTGGTACTGGAAACTAATACAAGCCCTTTGTTGACTTGTCAGCCTCTTGGTATGCTCATTTTCAGGATCTTGTTTCTCAGAATCACTTGCTTTGAGAATTTCAGGTCATTTGGAGAGACCACTTGGAGGCAATGTTTAGAAATGATTTTTTAAAACCCAGAGACATGTTCCCTTCTGACAGCAAATGGGTTTCCAGCCACAAGTAGGAGCACTCTCAGATATCCACATCAGCTGAGCCTTCAAATAAATATAGTCATCTCACCTCACTCCCACTGCATCAGAGATTCCAAAAGAGAACTGCCCAACTATGCCGGGTCAATCCACAAACCCTGAGATAAAATAGAAACTGTTACTGAAGTCATTAACTCTCGGGCTGTTTTATTATAAAACAACAGATAATGAGAATCATAAGCTCAATGTTAACACTTCTAAAATTTCCCTAACTCTTAACTTTCAATAAAAAGCTGAATTTTTAATCTGGATACTATTGTTTCTCAGCCAGGATTTTCAACTATTTGAACTTGAGTCATTTTTTTTTTCAATACTGCATTTTGAAGGGAGTCTAGTTCAAATAGATTAAATAATTGCAAAACAAAACAGTAATAATTACAACTCAATAATTCCTCTAGTATAAAAATGTGTTACAATGTTCATAAAAAGCATCTAGCATTATTACATTATCACTAGGCTGCCTTTCAGCATGTCACTAACTAAAACAAACACAGCTACTGCTACTGCTATGACCAGACCTATAACATACATTTTTCTTGTTTGTCTAGTAAACAGGACTTTTGTCCATGTTACAAGATTCTTGTGAAGCTATGCCAGTTAATTGCAGCATGTATCACCCTGCCCTGCAAGGTTAGCTCAGTTAAATCTTCCTTTGGACTGTAATTACCATCACATCATTTACACTGAATCAATATTTACTCACATACCTCTGATGAGTTCTTGGTCTACCTAAGTAAGGTATCAGGCAAGTCACTGTTTTCTGCCTTTATGGGAAAATGAATTAAGCATTACATTCTAGTTTTCAAAAGTACAAATCAGAAAGGCTCATGAGAAATTTAACTTATTCTGAATCAAGAGATAATCTCAATCTATACTGTAATCTTATTTCCCATTACCATTTTTTCATACCTTTTCCATTTCAGGCACACTGCAGGAACTGTTCTACCTACCTTATGTACTGATTTTTCAAATTACTACTAAAAGCTTTACAATCCTTGAATTTTACATAGCCATTGAACATATCTTACAAAAATTGTAGAATTTTATGCATATAATTTTGTACATTTAATAACAGAATGTTCTACATAGATGCTTTTATTTATATTAATTTTTCTGAATTAAATATTTCCTCTTCTCTCCAATGTTTGATTATTCAGATCATACCCATCTCACCACCAAATTTCTGGACTACAATTTCAAGGAAGGCTCTTTTTCTTCACCAAAATGAATCATGTCATGCCTTTGAACACCTACTGGTATTTACCTCCTATTTTGTGCCTTTAGGAGTTTACCACAAATTTTAGTTATTCATTCACAGCACTAAACTCACATCATAAAAGTTCTACATATTCAGGGTCATAAGGAACTAATTGACATCAGCATTTCTAGAGTCATATATATACACTCAATATACTTCCTAAGTAAGTAGCTGACTAACAGTCAAACAGGTTGTGAGGAATTGCTTTCTTTATGATGCTCATTAAGCCAATAATTTAGTAATAGCAAAAACTTTGACAAAGTCAGCGCTTGTACTTTTTTAGAATGTATGCATACTATGCAGATAAAAGGAGCAAAGCAGTCACTAACTAATAGAATTAAGAACATGATCTAACCTAACAGGATAAACATTGGAATAAACAGCAAATGGGAAAATAAAGAACTATTGTGGTATAGTCAAACAATAGAATACTATAATTTTTTAAAAATGGACCTCTGATGAGTAAAATCACTTGGGTGAATCTCAAAAATACTTTTAGCAAATAATTCAGGTACAATAAAATGCAAATTACATTATTACATTTTTTGAAGTTTAAAAACTGGAAAAAAATGTGTTGGTAGAAATATATTATTTCCAGTACTGAGGCAATTCAATGGAGCAAAAGTAAAACAATTTAAGTATAAATTAGCATATCCACAATTGCATGGAAGAAATTCATTTAAGGAGAAAAAACAATGATTATCTATAGAATATTTGTAAAATAAAGAGCAAGTATGATTTAATTGATCTATAATGAATGTCCAAATCCACAGACATTATTCTTTTGATGCTTAAGGAACATTTGCAAAAACTGACCCTATAAACTGCACGTGAGACTTCTCAAAAATTTTAAAAAAGAAGTATAATAATATGTCCTTCATAAAACTATACAGAACATATTTTCTAAACATAATAGAAACAATGACTAAAAATAGTTTCATATATATTACACATTGCACATATATGCAAATATATATATATATATATATATATATATATACGTTTACACATGTAGAGCAATTGATAGATACAAATATTCCGACAAAACACACTACGAAATAACATATATATTAAAGAGAAATAAAATAAAAATAGAATTCAATAAATAAAAATTAATTTAATTTAATTTAATTAAAAAATAAAATTCTATAAATAAAAAATTAAAATATAATTCAAAATGGAAATTTTAAAATGTGAAAACATGTGGACAATGGAAACTCTATATAGCAAAATGTTGGTATTTGGAACATTTAGAGATAAAAGACAAGTAAGCCAGAGTAACTGATCAAAATGCAGCTCACTGACAGCAAGTGGCTGCTGCTTGGTTCAAAAGATTTTTGTTTTGTGTGAATGTGGTCACATGCTGACATAATTTTTTTATTTTACTTTATCTTGTTAGAGTATCCAGGGAAAAAAACTTTTTGTGAAATCTTCCAAGTGATAAACATTGGGAACAAATTAAAAAAAATTATAGTGCATAATGACAAGGCAAGAAAAAACATGTCTACAAGAAAATTGCTCCAATGCAATGGTTCTTTTTTTTGTTTATTTTTTATTGATTTTATTATTTTTTTAAATACATGACAACAGTGGAATGCATTACAATCTTTACTACACATATAGAGGACAATTTTTCATAACTCTGTATATAAAGTATGTTCACATCAATTTATGTCATTATACATGTGCTTTTTTGCATTACAATTCTTAATACACATATATAACACAATTCTTCATACCTCTATTTGTATATAAGGTATGTTGACACCCAATTCATGTCTTCATACATGTAGTTTGTATAATGATGACCATCACATTCCACCATCCTTGCTAATTCCCCTTCCCCATCCCTTTCCTTCTTACCCCTCTTCCCTATCTAGAATTAATCTAATCCTCCCCTGCTCTCCCTCCCTACCCCACTTTGAGTTACTCCCCTTATATCAGAGAAAACATTCCACATTTGTTTTTTGGGATTGGCTTACTTCACTTAGCATTATCTTCTCCAATGCCATCCATTTAACTGCAAATGCCGTGATTTTGTTCTTTTTTAATGCTGAGTAACATTCCATTGTGTACAAATGCCAAAGTGGTCCCTGTTACAGAACCACCAATGAATTTAAGCTACCTTCATACTGCCATTAGAAATTCTGTGGGTGGAACTCTGTTCAGTCTTTAATAAAATATTTTGATCTTTACGCACTCTCAAGTTCCAGAAACACACACTAAGTGGTCTAAAAGTTTGAGTATGACTTTCTATCTTCACAATTCAGCTGATTTTTTTAACCTTATAATACTTCACAATGGATCTCTTTTTTTGTGCACAGCAATAAATTTGGCATCTGTCAAGGGGATTCTATAAAAAAGAAAAGTCTGAGCATTTAAGAATACAGTTACAAATACTAGGAAAAGAATAAATAATGAAAAGAATAAAGAGAAGTGTCATCATCATATGGTTTTTATATATTAAAAAGAAGCATACTCAAGATCATGTACAAAGCAGGATACTTATTGTTATTATGTCAATTTTAATCAACCAACAGCTCTTTCCTTGTTCTGGATTCCCCCTCCTCCAGACCAAGAGAGAAAAGCTTATACCATTCAAGAAGTAAAGGATGTTCTAATTTGAATGGAAAAAAATCAGATGAACAAACAGTAAGGCAGAGAGATGTAATTGTGAAGAGGTACCCTCAATAAGCTCCCAAAGCAGTTTGCTCCAAAAGTTCACAAACTCTGATTGGATTTTATAGTTATTGTTTTTCCAGAAACAAAAGATCTTTATTTTTGTTTTCATAGCACCAGTTATGTTGATTTCCTCTCTAAAGAAAGCCTAAGCTCTAACAAGATAACAAACAGCCATATAAATCTAATAAAAACTAGACAACTTGATTTTCTACTAAAAAGCATTATGGTGAATAATTAAATACAGTTTGATTGTTTGCTGAGCCTTTAGTATCAATGGTGCTTTAGGGGAATAAAATGTGTTCTGTAAATGTGATTTTTGGGTTTGGTGTGAAAATAACCATTTGAATACCTTATGTCAAAAACAGAATCTCAATTTCCAGTGACATGTGGGACAAATTTTCCAATAATTATTACTAAAGTTCAGATAATAGATAACACATGCAGTCATATTTTTATCCCTTATCCTTATTTTGTTAGATGTAAGATTAAGCATAGACAAAAATGAAATCATTAGACTTTTCTCCATATATATATATATATATATATATATATATATATGAGTAAGTTTGAATTCACCATCAACTGAGGACAGATAAATATTTATGAAAACATCTGAAATTTAATACATTCAAAATGAATCTCAATTTGTTATTGGGTGGATTGCAGTGAATTTAAAGGTAGTGTGATCAATTATGGTGGAGTGGAATGATCCTCAATAAGTTCTAGAAAAACCAATTACTTGAGATAGACTTGGAGGGATATAGGTTTGAGTTTATGGAGGAGAGGAGGTGTGAGAAAATAAATGCACAGAGGTGAAAATTAATGTGACTTAGTGCAAAACAACTTGAAGAGACCACACTGATTCCTAATGATAAAGCTGCTCACTCTTTCTCAACATTTTAATTTACTAAAAAATAAACAAGCAGGTTTATGAGAAAGACCAGTTGGTCTCCTTTGTGTCTGGTGAAGGTTTTTTCTTCAGAAACTTTAGATAGATGGGGCTTCACCCTGTTGAGAAATCAAACATGAGAGAATCATGTGTTAAGGCTCTAAAATTAGATTAACTTGCTCTGGGGTCTAATCAACTGAGGTCTCTCTGCCTCAGTTTCCAAGTGCACAATACGATGATAAATAGCATAGTTACTTAGAAGAGTTTAGACAATTTTCCTTACTATCCAATGAGCAAGATACATAAATGAGACTTGGTAATTTTCCAATAGCTGTTATCATTCTATATATATTATCATTATAATTATAACAATCAACATTATTAAGAGAGAGAGAGAGAGAAGAGAGAGAGAGAGAGAGAGAGAGAGAGAGAGAGAGAGAGAGAGAGAGAGAGAGACTGAATAAACTGTTCAACCTTCTTGGAACAAACGCATTGCATAAAAATTCAGCACCAAGGATAGCTTTATTCCTACAGTAGCTAATTTGAACAGGGGCAGGTGAAACAAAATGAATCTCAGGTTCTGTATGGACATCTGTTCTCTTTTTAAACAGCTACCCAGTCTCTTGTTGGCAGCTAATGCGCAATTATTGAGTGACTGATGTTTCATTATACATTATACTTGGAGACACACAAGGTTTTCTTATTTTCCTTTTTGTTTTGTTTTGTTTTTCAGCTTTGATGCCTGTCACCTAGTTGATTTTTGCACAAATGGAGCTGTAACGCTTCTATCATCCTATCTGAACCTTTCATGAATATAAAAATTAAAAAAGCCCTAGATTCCAGGCTTTAATAACAATACTATTTAAGTATTTTAAACTGACTTTTTAGAATAGCATGAGTGCTTTGGGAAGTAGACTCTGAGATGAAGATCAGCATGAAAGAAATTTATCAGGAGTACTTTTAGAATGGCATCCTGGAGACGGAAGGAAGGAATTAAGATAGTTCAGAGAAAAAAGACTGGCTACAATGCCATCTCACTGAAACAATAGGCAACCAGAAACTCATATAGTCCTTCAGAATTCCTATTATTTGGGGTGAGGAAGTAATTTTTATGCTCTGTCATTGAATATTCATTAGTTATGATGTATCTTAGAAATTGTGACTTTGGGGTAGGTAACTTTCTTAGCCAAGAAAATTCCAAAATACAGCTGGGATTGAAGAAGAGCTTCAGGCAGCCCTTTCAACTGCCAAGGGAATTAAACCTATAGGCTACACATTACAGGGAGAAAGAGAAAATAAATACAGATTCATATCTATCTATCTACACACACTTGTGTATGCTTGTGTACACACAATTAGACTTACATATAGATAAATGTATTTCTTTTAACAGAAACCTGATCACTATAGCCAGATAAATTGCATAGTGACAAAATAAATATCAGGAAGAGTAAAGGTCACAGATTCAATGCATATTCTTCTCTCTTACGATTTATTTATTTATTTTGGTCCTGCAGATTGAACTCAGGGCCTCAAAAATGCTAAGCAGATGTTCTACCACTGAGTTACATCCCCGGCAATTTATGGCTTTTGTACAATAAATAGTATTTTAAGAACTAATAAAAATTAGCATTTTCCATTATTAACTACAACCCTCCCTGGTCAATGTTTCTCATCTAAAAATAAAAGAAAGAAAAAGGAAAATAAAATAATTAGCCAGAGATTTATTAAGCTACATACAACACAATCTAATTTTAATCAACCTGTATCCACCCACATGACAATGATGAAGAAACTAAAAAATTATTCTAAAGGAGTCAAAAAATACTTTGAATGTGCAAAGGTTTTGGAATGGACTGGGAATGTTAGGGATTCATTTGGGCAGAACTCACCAGTCTCCATGAGCAGTCCATGGCACTGTATTCAAAAGGCACAGCAAGCCAAGATCTGATTCAGATGGCCATGGTTAACACAGGGCGGAACATGGCATCAGCAGAGTGTCCCAGGCAGTTTCTCCTGGAATATTTCATATTGGAAATGGACAGGCATTGGTCACCAAGCTAATGTGTTTCCTTGTCCTTTTCCCCCTTATTTCTAGTCTGAACAGTCTTAGTAGGCAAAGAAAAATGATTGATTTTACAAGTCTAATTGTGGGAACAGATTATGGTAGGTAGTCAGGTCAATAAACCAATAGAAAGAGAAACTTTGGAGCGTTTTCTTTTTAATTAGAGCAAGATCTATAGCTAAATAAGAACAACTTTACAGTTAATCTAAGAAGAAATTGAGAGCTATTACATGTTTTCATGGACACTAATTATTCTGTTCATTTCTAGGTATTTAAGTTTTAGTTTATCTACAATCTCAGTTGTGTTGTCATTGTAGATGGTGGAATAGTACTCTTTTAAGAATTATAATTTCTAGGATAATACTGACTGAATGCTCTGTTCACTCTCTAATAACACTGGTCATAGGCCAGTGGAGATATATAAATGTGGACCATTCCTTTATAGAAAATTGAAAAATAATCCTTTTGTGAGAAATGTTTGAATGAAAATCTGGGAGGTAGACATCATGACACTTGCATATATTCAAATACTGATTCATATCTCCTTTCTTGCTTGCCCCTTTCTTCGCTTAAAAGCAAGTCATCTTCTATTTTTAAGATGTTTTGTGTACACAAAATCTGATCAACAAATTATGCAATAATTTCTCTTTTTATGGATGTGACATGTTTAAGCAAAATAAATTGAAATTCTTTGATGGATGCTTCACATTACAAGTACTCAATTACAAAAGGTTTTGGAAAATAATAAACTGCTAATTTTGGTGAGCGTTGATCTGTTTTTTTTTTTCTAAAATATTCTTCTGAAAAAGAATTAAAAGATGATTTGATTAAGCATTTAATTTTTTTAAAATTTTCTTCTATGGACAACAAGATTTTCCTTGGCAGCACCAAATGTGTTTTCCAGAAGAGAGAGACAAGTAATGTCAATTTTCTCAGTGTAATAATGGCTTGTACTCTACCATCTACTCCACTTATTTATACACACCTGAAATCAGTAGTAGTGAGCACTTGGCTTTTGCTGTGCTTCAAAGTAAACGCAAAATCTTTCATCTTCTCAGGTTGAAGCAGTACCATTTATCATTATGTGAAACACTGTACTGTGAGGATAGTTTTAGCTTCGCCTTTTCTCACCTTTCAACTTCTCAGCTAGAAACATGCCCATCTGTCTTTAGGAGGAACATTACACTAAGGATGTTTTAAGTTTGAAAGCTTTTTTTTCCTAAAGTGGTAGTGCCTCAAAACTTAATCATAGATCTTTATTCTATTCTTTCTCACTCTTTTTTTGTTTCATTCCCCATTCTTTATTTGGGATTAGCTTCTGCATTTCAGAGAAAACATTTGATCTTTGACTTTTGGGGATTAGCTTATTTCACTTAGAATGATAGTCTCCAGTTCCATTCATTTACTGGCAAATGTCATAAAGTCATTCTTCTTTTTAAGAATAGAAGAAAAGGGCTGGGGTTGTGGCTCAGCGGTAGAACACTTGTCTAGCACGTGTGAGGCGCTGGGTTTGATCCTCAGCACCACATAAAAATAAAGGTATTGTGTCCAACTACAACTAAAAAATAAATAATAAAAAAAAAGAACAGAAGAAAGATCCGTGGAATAGGCAAAGGGAAATGAAGGGAAGGGAAAGACAATCAAATGAATCTGACCTAATTTTCCTATGTACCCATATGAATATACCACAGTGAATCTCACCATCATGCACACCCACAAAACACTAATTAAAAAGAAACTATAAGTAGACAGCAAAAAGATTAATAGAATAGAGGGGCAGGAAAAGGGAAAGGGAGGAGGGGAGATGAAGGGAAAGTACTGGGGACTGAATTAGAACAAGTTATATCCTATGCTTTTATAATTATGTCAAACTGAATTCTACTGTCATGCATAACTAAATTGAATCAATAAAAAACTTAATCACAGAGATATGGAAATTCAAACAAAAAAAATCTTTTTAAGAATTTGCCTCCATTTATAGGACAACATAATTGTATCCTACAATATTCCTACCCATATCTTTGCTGGGTAAGTAAGTGTCTATGCTCTTTGTTGAAGCACTTTGATTATAATGTAACCTACCTATGGTTAGGTTTGAATTGTTATAGAGCAGGAATTAAAGAAAACATGAAGAAGAAAGTTTTTTATACGTTTCTGTTCCAACTGCTCTGGAAAGAAATTGTAAATAATTTTTTTTAACTTTTATTTTTTAGTTGTGGATGGACACAGTATCTTTATTTTATTTTTACGTGGTACTGAGGATCAAACCCAGTGCCTCAGGCATGCTAGGCAAGGGCTCTACCTCTGAGACACAACCCCAGTCCCTGTATATATTTTTTAAAAAAGAATTTTAAACATACTTAAGGTACAAAAATTAATTGCACACACTGTTTTATTAAAATTTTAATATATGTTTGTAAATGTATACATTTATCTAATCTATAGAAGTTGCATACATATAAATGTCAGATTAAAAATAATCAGTTGGTAGCAAGTTCTAGATATTGATTTAAATTATTCCCAATTAAGTATATAGTTATCTCTATTAAATATCAATTAATGATACCAGTAAACAAGGATGACAACATTTCAAGTCATACACCAATTTTCAGAATTTCATAGATATTCAATTAATCACTCCATTATGAATTCTGACCCTATTACCAGACTAAATGAGGAAAATTAGGTAATTATTTATAAATATTTGTCTTAGGTAAGTATGGTGAGTATTGGCATCTCCTCAAAAGAATCAAACCAATAATTACAAATAAAATTTTGTTTTCTTGAATAAATGAATCAAATAAAAAGCACCTACAAGTTTGGTACTTATTTTTTTTTTTGAGTGAGGAAAATTTATTCCAACTCAAATCACATTACTTTAATTCCACAGAAACATGTACTAGGCAATGAAATAATCCTACAGTAAATGGAGAAAGAGGACATTCTCCTTGGAATCTTGGAGAATTTCCTGCAAATTTGAATATATAAATAAATAAAACTTGACCCTCAATACGTATTACTAAAATATAGCTCTTGGGAATTAGTCAAACCAATATGTGCTCAAAAATAGTAAAAACAAAGCCAAGTTCCTTCTTCTCTGATACAATCCTTAAGGTCTCTTTGTTCCATATACTTCACACATTAAATCTAAGATTAATGTAGGGACGCATTAAAAAGGCACTGTGATATATAGATTTGTACTATGAAACTAACTCCAAAATATCACCTTTCCTCTCTCTTAGGTACTACTATCAATTTTAATCTCCATGGTTTATTTCAAGAATAAATTTTATCTACTATTTTTATACACCTAGATCAAATGAATATCACTAATTAATGATGTCAGTAAGCAAGTATAACATTAGCTGATTCTTTCCCTTCGATTCGTTGATATGAACTTGACTTCAATGCCATATTTTTTACTTCATTTTAGTTGGATGATAAAAATATACCACATAACTCTTGAATGATGCTAGCTGCAACTCTAATATGAATCCCTAGTGGTGCTTTTCTGATAAAAATTTATTTGTGTGCTTCCTGCTTCCAATGTGGCACCTTGATGCCCCATTCTCTAGAGGGAAGGATCATGTTTCTGTATGTGGTAGATGAGACAGAAGGTGGGAAAGGAGTGAACTCTCTCTGTCAAGGCCTTTCATAAGAGCCCCTGGTCCTATTCATGAAGACTCTGCTCTTATGACGTAATCACCTCCCAAAGGACATGCCTTCCTATACTATTGCATTAAGTTTCAGCATGAATTTTTGAGGGAACAAACATGTTCAGACCATAACACTCACATGACTGACACCTGAACTCAGAAGACTGTGATTTCAAACTGTAGAGTCTACATGTGTCCTCTCCTTGCTTCCTCAGACGGTGGTAGTTTCACAGTAGTCAGATTTCTTATATGGCTACTCAGGTCTCCAAGTAAGAATGTTCTGGAAAACAAAGCAAGAAGCCCCAGAGCCTTTTATAACTAAGATTCAGAAGTTATCTGTGTTGTTTCCACAGCATTGTATTATTTATAAGCAACCCAAGAGCCTACTCAAGTGCAAGAGGAGAGTACAGACAACTTACTTCCTAACATAGACAGTGTTAATGGAAGAGAAATATTATGCAGTTGTCTTTGAAAAGTATAATATGATACAAAATATATTGAGTACAGGTCCATTACTAAGCAAAACCATAGTATTAAATCACAAATAATGCTGATGTTCTTAGTTAACAAATACCTACTAACTGTCATAAAATTAGTAAGCTCTGGCTTAGGTGTCACCAGGATTGAATAAAAACTAATTCACAGGTTTTGCCCTCCTGAAGTACATGATTTAATTAAACATAAAAATGGCTGCAAAAATTTTGAAAAATTATTTTTCATACTAAAGCATTGTCAATATTCAGTGATTGGGCTCAGAAAGAAATCAAGTAGAGACAGTTTGTGGTCGTGGAGAAGGAGAAACCAATTCAACTCATCAAAGAATCCTAATGTGGACAATGACAAATAAGAAAAAAATAGTCGTTTCTTTCAAACCACATAAAAGATAAGACAACTATGAAAAATGAGAACATAAAAGAATAAGGTAAAATCTCAATGGGGAGGATAGAAAATGACTTATGAAGAAGATAGCATTTGACAATGCAAAGATTTGATAGAGAAGGGGAAGAGAAAAGTCCATGATTTTCTAGACAAAGCCTATATAGAAATGCTCATGTAGTCTAATGTGGCAAGAGTATCTGCTTTTAGTAAAATGTTGAAAGATGAGAAAAAAATAATATGATCACAAAGTGGTGAACACAATTCTTTCAGGAAAGGAATGTTTACAGAGGTAGTGGCATGATGGGAGATGAACTTCAAGAACTCATCTCAATACAGAAGTAGGGAAGGAAACAGTGGAATAGGAAAAAAGTAGTAATAATGAAATCTACTTAGAGTCCCTTTCAGTGGTTGAAATGCTTGTTTATTTTTTATTCTAATCAAGCCACTTTTTCAACTGGGAATTGTGTTTATAAAAATATTCCACAAAACAAATTTGTTTCTTTAAAACATAATTTTAAGTAGTTTCATTAAAACAATAATAAATGATTGTTGTTTTTTTTAAACAATAGTTGATGATATTTATTCTTTTTGAAATTTCTTTACTGCTTTTCTGATATTTCTTTAGTGGCTTGGAAAAAAGTTTATATTTTAATTGGCATGCTATTTTAAAATAAAATCACTCAAAACACATAATATAAAGTGAGACATATTGAGACTTTTCCACAGCAATTATAGTCTTATGCATTCCACATCAGGGAATATTGACTCTTAGCTCAGGATATATTGGCAATTCCATATGAGACAGGGTCATCTTTAATAGAAACTAAGTGAAGTTACTAATGTCAATTTATACATTAAATATAAGTGGATAAATGTGTATTATAAAACACGGGTATATATGTTAAGCATGTTATATTAATGATTATAAATACATGTTTATTTCAAATTAATAATCTTCATTTCTTTATTTCAAGATAAAGAATAAATGGGAGTTCCTAACCCACTTGAATCTAATGTATGAAATATGATATGTCAAGAGCTTTGTAATGTTTTGAACAACGAATAAAAAAATAAAATAAATGTTGACACAGATTCTAGGATAGTTTTGATATGCTCTGCTCTATCATCTTCCAAACTCTTAGAAGTGCATTAATGTCATTTTGTATGTGTAGCATGAATACATGTAAATAAAACTATTAAGAAAGAAATGGAGAGGAAAGAAGGAGCAGCAAAATGAAATTGTCTTTATCAATGAATATGGGGATTTAATGTTTCTTTTGACAACTCTCAGAGGGTTAGTGTATGTTTTCATGTGGAATGGGATCTTGGCTGTTTTAAACCTAAAATAACTACAATCAAAATGGACATCAAAAGTTCTGTCTTGGTGCTTAAAGTTTATTTCTGAAACTTATATGCATTATCCTCAATAAGAAATCAAAAATTGCATACATTGCCAAGACAATACCAAGAAGTAAATATATCAAGTTATAGCAGCTATCAGACTTGAAGATTCAATTAACATGAAACATGCACAATAAATCAATGTGTATTTTATGTAATTTCTACCATAATAAATAATTACCTTTCAAAGAAAAAAAAGATACCAAAACATTTGTTTGTTGAAAGACCCCTTCAAGCTAAGTGCTAAGTTCAATTCATTTGAACACTTTTCAATATTCACTTTTTTCAGGTTACTTCATTCGAATGATCCATAATCATTATACCAGAAGACAAATCTGTTCATCAAATGGATTTTGGAAGGAAAGCAGAAGAGAAAGATGAATGTCTATAAGTTTAGAACATAATGCTCTGAAGGAGCAAATAACCTTCTGTTTTCTCCTGACCATATTTCCTATGCAAAAGCTTGTGATTTTTTGGACATTTTGTTTTGTAAATGTTGAAACCACTACTTGCTTTTCTGCCCTGGACCCCAAATCTAATGTCCTTTGATATTCTTTGTTAAATAACATTTACCTGACATTAAAAAATCCACTATATCCATCTCCAAAGAATATTTTATATGTTACAGTTACCAAACTGGTGGTGTGCTTTTTTAAAACAAATTATTTTGATTGATTGGTTAATTAATTTAAGGGCAGAGGTCAGAAAACAGTAGTCTATACACCAAATCTAGTCTATTCCCTATTTTTATATTACAAAAAGTTTTATTGTACCATAGTCAGATCTGTTGGTTTAATTATTATCTGTGATTGTGCTTGCACAATACGGTTAAGTATTTGCAACAGAGACAAAAGCTTACAATATCCACTAAATGATTCTTTACAGAAAAATTTTACTAATTTATGAGTTAGGAACTTAGTGAAACAAGGAGACCAGTTGCATAATGCAATATAGGGTACCGAAATTCTCCAGAAGAGTGTAGAAAGGGAGTGAAGGTAACTAGGGAATACTCTTTATTTTATTTTTTTAATTCCCACTTAATAGTCACATAATGTTAAATTTAAACTAGTTAAATATTCTACACTAATTAAAAAGTTTGAATATATTTTATCAGAAGGCTAAATTAAAGAAAGACTCAGACTAAAAAATTTTAAAAAATTGTATAGCTTAATATAATGAAGAATTTGAATCTTCTTCCTCATCAAAGATGTCTGGGCCACGCAGACTGATTCAAAGCAAATTCATTCTTTGTTTTTGTTTTAGTTATTTTTTATTATTATTATCTTCGACAGAAACCATGAGGGTGAAACTCAGAATATTCTAGAAAAAAAAAGTTCTCTTTATCAGATGTTTATCCCCTCTTCTCTAGGGCTCAGTCATTTCTATTCTTTCTTTCCCCTATGGCTTTAAGAAATAGGATTTTTAAAAAAAATACAAAAGACTGATAGTTCTGAACAATGCAGGCAATTTTTTGCTCTTTTCCTTAAATTTACTTTGGAGATGAGTTTAAGAACTTTTCTGTTGTGGTTTGGATATGTGGTGTCCCCTAAAATCTCCCTGTTTGGAGGAGACATGATTGGATTCCAAGAGCTGTAAACAAATCAGTCTGTCCTAATTTGAATGGACTAAGTGATAACAGTAGGCAGGTGATTGGATAAGGTTGGTCACTGAGGGTATGCCCTGGAAGGAAGCTTCCTTGATGCAATGAATGGAGTAGCACTTCTCACCATGTCCTTCAACCAGAATGCTCTTGCCTCATCTTGAACCTAGAGCAAAGGAGTCAGCTCTCTATGGACTGAACTTCTGATATCAGAAGTTACTTACTTACCCCTCTACGTTGTTCTTATTATTTTGTTGTTGTTGTTTCTGTCACATTGATGAAAGATGAGTTAACACACTGTCCTTGTTCTTTATGGAATGTACACTATACTAGTGCTTTTAAAATTCTTATTCCTTTGTAAAATGTTAATTTTGGCTAGGTATATAAAACATAAAACTGAAGCAAACTGGTGGCTCATAATACATTATTTTCAAGTTATTGTATGTTCAATATTTTACCTGAGTAAGTTAATATCATTTGATGAGAATTATGTCATGCATGTGTTTTAGTTACACAGCTGGTTTTCTATTACTGCAAAATGAGAGACCAAATGGACTGGTAAAGACAGATAGAGATTTTTCCCCACAACAAATAAGAACCCTTTGTGCTAAGCATCTGTTGAAATGAAAAGCAAGAGGACTCTGATTTAAGCACTCTGAGGCTATGCTCAGTGATAAATTGCCTATAGTAATTCTGTAGGTAAGGGTATTTGAATGACTAGAGCATGAAATACAGGCGGAAACTAAGAATAAACTTTATATACTTACTCCTCACCAATTTTTTCCTTATTAGGCAAAGTACAGTCCCATGAGAAAGAATTGAGAACATGTCATGTGAGAAAATCAGTTTTACAAACACCCAGTAAAAACTAGAATAGTGGTTCTGGTGTCAGCCTCTTGTATCCTTTTGGAATGCTGGCTCATGTTGAGGTGTGGATGGGTGTTAACAAAAGAAAGCAAACAATTTATCACTGAACCCAGAATGTTACAAAATTATAAACAACTTTAAGCATTCATAAATAATTTACATAATAATAATAGTAACAATAATAACCATTTCTTTTGCAATGTTTTTTATCTCATTGTTTCTAGCCTCTATGTTACCAACCCCACAGCAGTTTGTTCCATTAGGAATCATAGTTGCCAATAATAGAATCCACTATAGATAATTTCATCAGAAAGAGATTTATTGGAAAATATAAAGAGTTTGAAGAACATAAAAGGCATGCCAAGAAAGATCCTTTAGGCAAGATTCACTGCTCTCTCTTTGACTGGAAGATCTGATTGAGGAAACTACTTACATCAATATTGTTTCCAGATTTGTACTTTCTTCCATGCTTAGGAAGGAAACTATAAAAACTGGAAGCCAAAGCTGCGGTTTTTTGTTTGTTTGTTTGTTTTTTATTGTTGTTGTTTTGATGTAGGGATGTAGTACCAATACTGCCTTTGTCATGATCATAAAGTAATAGAATCAGGAATTTGTCTTCCTAGTGGCTGACTCTAGAACTCAGATGTCTTTCCTAAACATTAGCCAACATTAGCCATTTTACTCAGTTCTGAGTTCCATCCCATATGTGTTCTTTCATAGTAGAAGCTAAACTATAAACATTTACCTTTAGAAACAAGAAGCAATAGAGGCTGAATGATATGTCTTTAATATGTTTTGAATTCTACATTTGTTATGGTTTAAATATGAGGTATCCCTCCAAAATTTCATGTGTGAGAAAATACAAGAATATTCAGAGATTATGAATATTATAAATATGTATATAATATAATAAATTATAATTATTATATAATAATTACATTATTATCTTATATTATATACAATATTATATGTAATATATAATATTGAGGTGTAATATATAAATAATATATAATATTGTATATATTATATAGAATATTATAAAATTATGAAATGATGAAATCTTTGATTAATCAATGGATTGGTTCACTGATATGAATTAACTGGGCATTAACTGTAGATAGGTAGGATGTGACTGGAAGAAGTAGGTCACTAGGGTCATGTCATTCCAGTTTATATTTTGTCCCTGGTAAGCAAAACTCTCTGCTTCCTGGCTGTCATGTCCTGAGCGGCTTTTCCCTGTCATACCCTCCTGCCATGATATTCTGACTTACCTTGGGCCCAGGGCTACACAGTCAGTTGACCATGAACTCAACTTTGAAACCAAGAGCCAAAATAAATCTTTCCCCCTCTACACTGTTCCTGTCAGAAATTTTGGTCACAGCTGACTGAAACAACATTGGTATAACAGAATTTAGACCTAGAATATCACAGAAACATGAAAAGTATATTCAAAATATAAGACATATACACATTTTTATTGGAGAAAATAGCAAACACTGGGTTGTGCTCGGGTTGGCCAAAATGCTTTGATGTCAACTATTTAGAACAAAACCAGGATAATACATGAAACAAGCATAGAGTGGTAAAGTTGATCTTAGATATAAGCATCTGTTATGGTTTGTATATGAGGTGACAGCTGTAAAAGCTCACATGTTAATGAAGAAATGTTCAGAGGTGAAATGATTAGATTATGAGAGCTGTAACATAATCATTGCATTCATCCATTTGCTTCCTTAATAGTTTGAATGGTTACTGGGTGGTAACTGTGGGAGAAGAGGCACAGCTGGAGGAAGCAGGTCATTGGGATTGTGTTCTTTGGGATTATGCCACTCCCAAATTCATATGCTGAAATTCTTGACCTCTTGTTGATTATATTAGGAGCTGACCTTATATGTCCTATGGGGAAATAAATGCATTATGAATAGTTAATATGACATATTAAACAAATATTCTATACTGAATGGTTTAATCAACGATTAGATCATGAAGACAGAGCCACATGGAGTAGAATTAGTTTCCCCTTACCAGCGAGATTCAAGAAAAATCCTTCTGCTCTTCTGCCAAGTAAAGTTAAAGTAAGAAGGTAGCTGCCAGGAGTAAAGAGCCCTCTCAAACAACAAATTTGCCTTGATCTAAGATTTCCTGGCCCCCAGAACTGGGAGAAACAAAATTTCTGTTGTTTATAACTGACCTAAATTAGAGTGTTTTCATATAGCAACTAAAATGGATTAAGAAAATGTGTGTCTATATATTGTTCCTAAATTTTGTGGCAATATTTCTAATTGTTCATGCATGAGTTTAAGTCTCAACAGAGTTTCTGTGGCAGAATTTAGCAAACTAGGACCCATGAACTGAATTCCCAGTTGCTGGTTATTATAAATAAGTAAGGTTTCCTTGGAACTCTGCCATCATCACTTATTTACGTATCATCCATAAGTACTTTTATACAGCAATATTGAGCAGACTTGAATATGAAACACAGCTAAAATTATTTTACTGTCTGATCTTTTACAATAAATTTGGCTGAAATTATATACAGATAGATGATAGGTGCATATTTATTTTATATATGTATCTATCTATATATGTGAAAATATTTAGCCATTTTTACTGATTTTATCAGCATATCATGAGATTCTAAAAACGTTAAGTGTTGAACTATATTATATAGCTTTTCAGCTACTGAGATTATATTTATAGTATGTTTTGTTCTTTTAATATAACAGTTTATAATACAATAAAATATAGAAATACCATTTTACCACTAGGATAATCTCTTGTTTATGATTATTTATTATAATATATTGAAATTTAAATTAAAAACTGTATTTGGGATATTTGGATTTCTATAAATAATATTGTTTTATAAGTTTTGTGTATTATTTCTCTAATTTTTGTATCATAGCTGACATTATATGTTCTATGGGGAAATAAGTGCATTATGAATAGTTAATATGACATATTAAACAAATATTCTATACTGGATGGTTTAATCAAAAAAATGATCCTGAACTTTTGTAAGCCTACTACATTTTCACAGCATTCTTATGCCTATTTTCAATTTTTTCTAACATATTTGATCTATTAGTGTGTTCTCTGAATCTTGAATTAATTTGTCATTTTCTAAAATATATTTATTTCATGTAGCTTTTGAAACTTTGTTAATAAGTTATATACAGCAAAGGTCATCTAAACACAGCTCTTAGCAGGTCATGAGAATGTTTACTTCCTCACATCCTAGTTAACACTAAAAGATTATATAGCCAATTTAAAAGTATGATAGCTGGAAATGGCATGTCATTATTCAGCAATTTCCATTTCCCTGAACCTGAGAAGGTAAATAGAAACACAGCCGGATTTCCTCTTCTGTGAATGTTTTATTTATGTTCTTGAACTATTATTTTTAATCGCTTTTCCCCTTATTTTCATTGATTATAAGTACCTTTTTATAACCCATACAATGATAATATTACAATTACAATAATCATAACAATCTTCCAATCTGTGGCTTTTCTTTTAACTTGGTTTATAGTTTGAGCAGGAGTGGGAGTGGATATGGGAGATGATAAGATCTAAAATTATTTTAGTTCTATCCATGAATAGGCAATTGCAAACTTTCTTCAGTGGATCCAATTTTACCTCTTGCAATACACAGGCTGCAATACACAGGCTGCCCATATTGTACACATATGTTGAGAACCAGGCTGCTATGTTCATTTCTTATTTTATGTAGCTTCAGGTTCCAATCATAGTTTAACATGGTGATTTTTTTTTACTTTAATCCCTGGAAATTCATTTTTTCTTGCATTTTAAACCTTTTTTTAATTTAAAACATTCAGTATACAATGTTTTAATGTTTACAGTGGAATGAAAAGTTTATAAAATGTGTTCAATTCATAGCATAACTGTAAGAAAGTCTTATTTTCTGCTTCTGTCTTAATTCTTTAATTCTGCTGTGGTTTTCATATATAGTCTGCCCTCCATATCTGAGTTCTAGATCTACAAAACCAATATATTAAGGAAAACAATCACATCTGTACTGAACACATAAACTTCCCTGTCTTTATTCCCGAAGGAATATAACTACTATGTAACTATATTTACAACAACTTATCACTTACATTGTATTAGGTAAGATAAATAATACAGGAGAATGTTTATAGGTTATATGCAAATACTGTGCCATTTTATATAAGAGACTAAAGCATCTGTGACTTTTGGTATCCAGAAGAGGTTATGGAATGATCCTCCATAGATAGTGAGGGATGATCATCCCTCTCTCTCCTTACACACACACACACACACACACACACACACACACACACACACACATGTTTATCTCTAGTCACCTTTTGAGGGTGGAATGGGGATGGGCATTGTCCAATTCCCTAATGGATGTTTCAAGACTATAAATTCTCCAGATTGTTTCTTTTGGCTAGATCCTTTAGGTTGGAATACTGAGGGTTTCCTTTCTACGTTCTCTTCAAATATTCTACTTTTGTTGCTAGTATTTTTTAAATCCCAGTATTACTTATTCTAGTGTGATTAATTTTATTACAACCAGTTAAATTCAATTTTGGCTATATTGAGTTTTTTAAAGAGATTATATCAAGTAAATCCTGTGTTTGGGCAGTTATTGGGATGTCATGTGTATTTGTGAGTGTGCATATGTACAGTGGGTCATGCATGTGGGTGTTTTCTTATAAATGGACTGTTCTGTTGAATTCAAATACTCATAAGTACACACTTATGGACACTTGCTGAGCATTAGAAGACCACAGAGGTTCTAGGGATGAGAATCCAGCAACAGTGGTAATATGAACTTGAGGGTCTTTTTCCTTCTCATTGTTTTCTCTTTTTTTGTTTGTTTGTTTTATTTTGTTGTTTTTCTAGCAAGGATGCAAATCATATGCATGAGATCAAAATATCCAGGATCATACAAAAACATAATTCCCAGGGTTTTTCTTCCCTTTCACAGAAGTAATGTTGGCAGTATCAATGTTCGCAGTCTCAAGGCCCATATTAATGGGCAACCATAATTACAACAGTTTCTTGGTTACTGTCTTTTAAGTACCCGGAAGAAAGTACTACACTCTGAAATGTTTCTTCATTTCATATATAAGATTTTTAAAAATTTGTTTATCTCACTAATTTTAGAGATTTGCAGAATGAAAAGGTCTAACTAATTTAATATCTTTACTGTACTTCCTAACATGTTTTAATATTCTGTCAAAATAATTGATTTTCATTTAAATTATTTTTAACAAAGTATATTAAATCAATGAAAAAAAAATATTGTGGCCTCCAGCTGTGATACATTATTAAACTTTAACACATCAAATTATTCAAAAGTGTAGAGCATCTTTTTAAAGATGTTAATCTCCATTGGCCTTCAGCAATGAATGGATGCAGTTTTACTGTGCCTTCTCCAAAAATGTTAGCAGTGTCTAACACACTCATAGATCCAGCTATTCCATAAAAGATATCTTCAATGGTATGTGGGACATAGCTGTACCTTACATATTTTATTTTGTTTATCTTTTCTATTCAGATATCTGTGAGCATATAAATTTAAGGTAACAAATCTTTGGTAGCCTGCTGGGCATGTGATGCTTGGGAATCCCAAGCTTCTTCATAAAATCCCACACTTAAGAATAAAAGGCATATCTTATACTTTATGTTATCTATAGGCTTTGTTATAATTTCTACCCTAACTCATCTGATGTAATTTTTATCAGTTACATGATAAGAATGAGTGATTACTAATCATTATGCAGTCATGCAGACTGCACAGAATGGGCCTGGTCTTCCAGCAGCTGAATGGTCAGGGTCTCTAACCTGTGTGACCAGGTATGCTTGGTCTACTCACACAGGCTTTATCTCAAGTCTCCAGCCACAACAGAAGGTTAAGCATGAGTAGCAAGAAGTGAAGCCTGTGAACCCCAGGAGGAAGCTGAAGATCATTATGTCTTTCTGACCTACTGACTCTAACCTAATCGCATTTGTATTTTGAAACTTTTTGGTCCATCAGTACTATTTGAAGTTTCAGAGAAATGAGTCTGATCTTACCCAAATACATTCAAGATTCATATCTAAATGTACCTATGTGTCTGTATAGAAGCAGGATGATTGTATTTCTTATATTGTTCTTTTATTTTCTGAGTAAATTTCTGTGATCATATATATTTTCTTTGTATTTCTTAAGTTCTTAAAAGTTCTTAACTGATATACCTCTCCAATGGAGTTTATCTCTTTTTTTTTTTTGGGGGGGGGGTCAGGGTACCAGGGATTGAACTCAGGGGCACTTAATCACTAAGCCACATCTCCAGCCCTATTTTGTATTTATTTAGAGACAGGGTCCCACTGAGTTGCTTAGTGCCTCACTGTTGATGAGGTTGGTCTTGAACTCACAATCCTCCTTCCTCAGCCTCGGGACCTGCTGGGATTATAGGCATGTGCCACCGTACCCAGCAGAATTTATCTTTTATCAATCAAAATTTTTTGTTCATTTCACTAAATTCTTTTAAACTTTTCTTTTATGTCATATTCATAGCTTTTCCACTGTATTTTGTTATTTTTTTTGAGAGAGAGGGGGGGGGAGAGAGAGAGAGAGAGAGAGAGAGAGAGAGAGAGAGAGAGAGAGAGAGAGAATTTTTAATATTTATTTTTTAGTTCTCGGCGGACACAACATCTTTGTTGGTATGTGGTGCTGAGGATCGAACCCGGGCCGCACGCATGCCAGGCGAGCGCACTATCGCTTGAGCCACATCCCCAGCCCTTATTTTTTGCATAGTGAATTATATATCTTTTTTTCCAAGTTTTGTCACTATTTTTGTTTCACGTATGTCTTTCATAAATAGCTAGGTTATTTTGATTTCCCTGAATATTTGCATGATGATAGTAATGATAACAGGTAAAAGTATTGTTCGCTTGGTAACAAGAAAGACATACCAGGGAACATTAATTTCACATCATTCTAACTAATATAATTTGATAGACATATTTAGCTTTGTGCTATAGCATAAGAGAAGTTATAGTTCTACTATCAGAGAACTGTAATGTATCAGAAAGTTGGAGGTGACAGATGTACCTAGACAAAAGAATTTTATAAGCGTCTAGAATTGAATGCTGAATTATATCTCATACATTGGACATACTCGGACTCAGAGAGGATGGAAAGTATAATGAATAGTTTAATTTTAGATACATTAAATAATAGCCAGATATTCAACTTGTTGTTAACCTACTACATATTTGTCTTTGCCATGCTAAGTGGTTAAGTATTTTGTTGTACAATAATTTAGAAGCAAGTATGCATTTATAGACTGCTAGATAAAGACATGTAAATGCGGGCGTGTGTGCAACGATATTGAAAGAAAGCTGACACTTTTTTTCAGTAGCTCTTTAAGATTTAAATATATATATGTTCACTTGTTTAATGATCATAACTATCCTGAAGGCAGAGGGAATAGAAGTGTAACAAATACTTATTAACCACTTTTGTGCAAGACCATACCCTTTTTACTTATTCATGCATTCATGAATGTTTGTGTATATGAATACCATTGTTTCAAAAATAGTTTTGAGTCCCCTACTATGTTCCTGGCAAAATTAGAGATAATTGAATGCAGACCAGACAATGAAATCCTCACGACAATCACTAAAATATCATTGTACAATTAAGAATGGACAAAACTCAACAGAAATAGAATAGTGACACCTAAGCCAAAAAGTCACCATAATTTTCCTAACTGTAAGGTTCATGCTTTTTTCATTACCATTGCTTTCCATACACATTTGAGTTTCTAATATCACTTTACTTTCTCAAAAATTTATACATAGTAATTTAGTATACCAGATTTAAAGTATTCCTGCTTGATGGACTCATTGGCTAATGAAACTTTATCACTACTTTTAAAGTCACAGTTACTTATTTATCTCTTATTTACTTACTGTATGTGTGCATTTAACATATGATCAAAGGTACTGGATTTTCCTGTTTCTCAGGCATGTGGCAAGGCCATTTCCAGCAACTGTTTTAGCCAATACTGTATATACATCCATCATTCATTTCAATTCCTCAAAATGTTTCATTTTGAATACACTAATAATATGGAAAGACTGATAATGCTTTTTTCATCAAGCACTGTTGGAGAAATTCTAATGAAACCAATTTCAACTCCAATATCCCTGATGAAAATAAAAAGTATAAAACTTTTGAATCTAAAATAGAGATGATTTATATCTCTGAAAGTTCAGAATAGGCAAGGGCGACAAGATCAACTCAGCACTATAGAGCCTGAGAAGTATATAGACTATAAGCAGAAAACTATTTCTTGATGTCAAAGTCCTCACTAACAGCAATAAATTCACCTCCTTCATGTTATATGGCCTCAGAACATCCATTTTCTTAGTTATCAATGCACATTAAAAATCCCTGACAAGGTGACACTTTCCTGGAGATTTGAAACTAAATAGCTGCTATTATATTCTAATTAGAAAATTCTTGATATACATGGGATTATGTAAAAAAAAATGAGAATGTTATGGATAGAGATAAACCAAGTCACACCAGTCCAAGGAACACCTCTAGGAAATTCAGTCTCAAAAGCTAAAGACAACCCTCCAGGGGCCCTGGAGACATGCCAAGCCTACTTAAATCACCATGCAATTTTAACCAAGCCCAATATATTTTCCAGTGAATGAATTTCATCTGTCCAGATTGAAATATAGCCATGGCAGACCCTCTATATTTTGTTTCATTTCACAACCAAACTCACTCTTATGCTTATTTGGGATGCTGGGTGATGCTGTCAAAAATTACAGAAGAAAAATATACGAGGTGCATTAGCTAATAAGACATCTGTCTATTATTTTTTCCCTTGCATTACAGAGAATGCACTACCTATAAAATATCTTAAATCCCTCTCTTTAATTGCAGTCATTATAGACCTAATGTTCAACTCCTCCCCATCTGGTAATGTTTAGCTACTTTTTGTATAAAGCCTAATTTACAAAAGGATTTTCATGCAACCCAAAGAGCACTGTGTTTTAAATAGTTTAAAGTACAAAACTAGAAAAATAATAACTCAAGTATATCTTTAGATAAATTTTAATTAAAAGTTTCTCATATTCATAAAATAATAGAGTATTATAATAAACATATATAATCAATTCTTATATTTAACAAATTCTTTCAAAACTATTTTGAAGTCAAACGTGACTGATAAAAAACATTTTATATTCCTTTCCGTCCCAGTGTACTTTTTCTCCTAGAGATAACCACCATTATAAAAGTGATATGTGTCTTTGCAGTAAATGTTTTCATAGCGTGTTACATTTGTACATATCTATAAACAATATTTATTGTTGTTTTGCATGCTATTAAATCTATCATGCTTTATATATCATTCTGGGTCTTGCCTATTCATTCCCATATGAGGTATTTCTCTTTTGCTCTCTGGTTTATACCTTATGAATATACCATAATAGATTATATATATATATATATATATATATATATATATCTCCTTCTGCTGATGGACATTTATATTGATCAGCAGTTTGTTCATATAAACAATTTTGTAATTAGATCATAGACTTCTTAGGCATGTAAAAAGGCTATGTTATAATCTCAGGTGATACTTATGTTCATCTGCAAATTGACTTGATCTTACAAACCCCTTCTGCAAAGTAACTATACCAACTTAAACTATCAACAGTCTCTATAAGTTCCCATTTCCCTAAATTTTTGTTCACTTTGGATTGGTCGTTAATTTTTCCAAATTACTTTAAGAATTAGATTTCTAGTCTAACTAGCTCTGTGATTGAAATAACACTGAATTTTTTAGGTTCACTTTTGGGCAAATAACATCAGTGTAATAGCAAGACTTTGTATACATGTGGATATATCTCATAATTATATGACTTTTCTTCCACGCCCTTTAATAATAGCACTTTGACATTTTCACCATAAGGTCATTGCAAATTCATATTTGCTCAATCCTGACTAGTATAATTCTTAAACTACAAGTACATAAAATTTCTATTTAAAAAGTACTAAAAAGACTTGTTAAAATGTTTCCACTATATTTGTGAATTCTATAGTTATTATTTGCTCTGTATTATCATGTGCTTTCTATACAAATAACCATAATATTTAATTTACAAGATACAATATTTTATGTTCACAATTTTTTCAGTTTTTAATTTTTTTAACATTGCATAATAAATTTCAAATTAAATAATAATGACGAAGTTATTTCTAACTATATTTTGTTTTCTATCATAAAAGGTTACAAACCCACTATTTTATCACTTTTGGAATGAGGTAATATTTAGTTTTTAGTATATTAGAGATATTTCCTCTCATTCTTAGTTTAATTCAAGTTTTTAAAAAATGAGTGTTGAATTTTTTATAGTCAGTTTTGATTCTTGCAGAATATTCTTTCTTCCTCCATAAAATTAAGATTTTTATACATAAGGGCCCGGCACAATGGTGCACACCTGTACTCCTGGTGGCTCAGGAGGCTGAGTTAGGAGGATGACAAGTTCAAAGCTAGCCTCAGCCAAAATGAGGTGCTAAGCATCTTAATGAGATCCTGTCTCTAATTACAATACAAAATAGGGCTGGGGATATGGCTCAGTGTTTGAGTACCCCTGAGTTCAATCCCTAGTACCAAAACACAAAATAAAACAACAATATAAAAAAGATTTTATACATTAACATGTTAATATATATTTTAGATAATGAGTTTTGAATATTATTAAGTATTATTTCCTCTAGCAAATTAGATTTTTACCCATTACTTTGCTAATACTCTTTAATTATATTATAGGACTTATCAGGCTTTTTTAAAAAAACTTTACTATGTGATATAATGAATTGCTATAGTAGAATCTGGAATAAACCAAATTATTCCATCTTAATAAAGAACAGTAGAAATTTAGTTTGCAATGAATTTTTTAGAAATGTCTTTTCTATGTATTTATATCTAAATTTGTTTATATGATTTTTATTTATTTATTTTTTTTTTTAAAGAGAGAGTGAGAGAGGAGAGAGAGTGAGAGAGAGAGAGAGAATTTTTAATATTTATTTTTTAGTTCTCGGCGGACACAACATCTTTGTTGGTATGTGGTGCTGAGGATCGAACCCGGGCCGCACGCATGCCAGGCGAGCGCGCTACCGCTTGAGCCACATCCCCAGCCCCTGTTTATATGATTTTTAGATTTAGCTCATATAGCCATCAAGATTTTCTAACCATATGAAATGATTAAATATATTTCTTCCTCTTTCTATTCTACAATAATTTATATTTAAAAGTAATATATGTTCTTGAGGATTTGTAAAAATACTACAATAGTACTGGGCCTGGTATAGTTTTAGGGTATGACAATGGATCCCTGAGTATAGCCTTAATTTTTTTTTATTTTTGTTACCTTATTCCAGGTTTTCTGGGCTCTTTTGTCACTTCAATTCATGCATTTCTTCAGTCAAAAATTGTTATTTATGTGACACCCTCTCCATAGCTTTGCTGTCACCTGTCGATCCTACACTGCCCTTTGTTCTCATCCTAACCGTCTTCCTCCCTCGCAGCCTGTGTTGTATCACCAGTCTCATAGATTTCATGTATTCCTCTTGTTTAATTCTTCCCCAATTTTTCAGAAGCAATCCTGAAGTAGTCAGAAGAAAGGGAGATAACATGTTTGAAAATTTCAAGAGACTGAATATCTTTTTCTAGTCTCTCCCTTGAGAGATAATTTAGGCATAAAATTCTAGGTTGAAAATAATTTCTTCTCAAAATTCAGGAGGAATTTCTAATCGTTTTGTTTCACTTTGCTATTCAAATACCCAATGATATATTCTTTTTCTCTTTCTTTTCATATTTTTTTTGTAACTCTCTACAAGCTTTTGGAATCTTTATCTTAGTATTCTAAACAACTGCAATGATGGGGTTATTTCGTTCATGGCAATAAGCAACAGGAACACTGTGGCTCTTTCAGCTTATACCTGAAGTTCTTCAGTTCCAGGAAATTTTCTATTATTTCTTCCTTTCCTTTGTTTTCCTTGATTTTACTAGGACGCTTACTGGTCGGTTGTGCCCCTTGGTCTGATTTGCCTTTTATTTTAATTAAATTTTTTTTACACTTTTTCCTCACATAAAATCAATCTCATCTTTTTTGATTGCCTACTGAAATATATCGACTTTTTCTTACTTCATTCTGTTTACTTTTTTAATAATAGTTCTTTTCAATACTTTGTTCATTTTAATACAAAATTTTCACTTTTTAATAGCACCCTATTATTTTTATCAATGAAATATATTTTATGCATGTAAATTAAAACTGTTGACATATTCATCTAGTCTGTGATATATTTGTGTTTTTGGAATTTGCTTTGTTCTACAACTTTCATGTTAGGAGCTTGGTTAAAATGCCTTAAATGACTTGGAGAGACTTTGCTTTTATTCTTTCTTTCCTTTCTTCTTCATTCGCTCCCTCCCTTACTCTCTTCCATCTTTCCTTCCTTTAGGTTCACTTTGTATAAATACATTTGAGAGTGAATTGTTTAAGGTCAGACGTGGCACAAATGTATCTAAATCATTTCATATGATTAGAAGGCTACGGTTTTTCTGATTGATAAGCTTAAATGTAGAATGATCAATCAGATGGGAGCTCACCCTTTCTTGGAGGACCACGAGACCCCAGATGCAATAGGCATTTTCTTATGGAAACATTTTTCACTCCTTGTGTCATCTTCTAGACTTTGCCAGTATGTGATGTGGAAGAGTAATGAAAGGGTGGTTGTCAGAAGCCTAAATGACAGTATTCTATAAATTGGACTGAGAAGTTTACTTCAGCTAATTTTCAAATGGCCTTCTGTAGGGGGCCACCCCTCGGCTATTTGAATAGCCTCTTCTTGGACCTTGGAGCCAAGGAGATTTTGGTCTGGCATTGGAAGTTATTTTGTGGCTTTTTATGCAAATCACATGATGACCTCAGTCTTCGCTGGACTAGAGAGATTGCTCGGTAGCTTTGGACTAGGGTATTACCTGTTGGGCTTGGACTGCCTCCTTCCTACTTTATTTGGCAAAATAACATTGCAAACTGGGCTCCTCTCTCTCTCTCTCTCTCTCTTCTTCCAGTGTGGAAACAGGACCGCTAAGGTTGCAGCACTGTCTCACCCTCACTTTTCAAAATTATTTCTGTGTTGTGTGATTTTTTGGCCATATTTCTCAGCCAGCACATTTCACTCAAGGGAAACCCAAATTTCATAGCCTATGCGGGATGGCAGAGAGGAGAATAAGAATCAACAAATGGGACTTACTCAAACTAAGAAGTTTTCTCTCAACAAAAGAAACAATAAGAGAGATAAACAGGGAGCCTACATCCTGGGAACAAATCTTTACCCCACACACTTCAGATAGAGCCCTAATATCCAGAGTATACAAAGAACTCAAAAAATTAGATAATAAGATAACAAATAACCCAATCAACAAATGGGCCAAGGACCTGAACAGACACTTCTCAGAGGAGGACATACAATCAATCAACAAGTACATGAAAAAATGCTCAACATCACTAGCAGTCAGAGAAATGCAAATCAAAACCACCCTAAGATACCATCTCACTCCAGTAAGATTGGCAGCCATTAAGAAATCCAACAACAACAAGTGCTGGCGAGGATGCGGGGAAATGGGTACACTTGTTCATTCTTGGTGGGACTGCAAAATGGTGCAGCCAATTTGGAAAGCAGTATGGAGATTTCTTGGAAAGTTGGGAATGGAACCACCATTTGACCCAGCTATTCCCCTCCTCGGTCTATTCCCTAAAGACCTAACAAGAGCATGCTACAGGGACACTGCTATATCGATGTTCATAGCAGCACAATTCACGATAGCAAGATTGTGGAACCAACCTAGAAGCCCTTCAATAGATGAATGGATTAAAAAAATGTGGCATTTATACACAATGGAGTATTACTCTGCAATAAGAAATGACAAAATCATAGAATTTGGAGGGAAATGGATGGCATTAGAGCAGATTATGCTAAGTGAAGCTAGCCAATCCTTAAAAAACAAATGTCAAATGTCTTCTTTGATATAAGGGGAGTAACCAAGGACAGGGTAGAGACGAAGAGCTGGAGAAGAAGAATAACATTAAACAGGGATGATAGGCGGGAGGGAAAGTGAGAGTTAAGGGAAATTGCATGGAACTGGAAGGTGAGCCTCAGGGTTATACACAATTACATATAAGAGGAAAGGAGGAGTAGGAGAAAAATTATATAAGTGGAAGAAACGATTTATAGTAGAGGGGATGGAGAGAGAGGAGGGGAGGGGAGGGGAGGGGAGGGGTGAGGGGACAGTGGAGAATGGGATAGACAGCAGAATACATCAGTCACTAGAAAGGCAATTTGTAAATCAATGGAAATGTAACTGATGTGACACAGCAATCTGTATACGGGGTAAAAATGGGAGTTCATAACCCACTTGAATCAATCTGTGAAATATGGTATAATAAGAACTATGTAATGTTTTGAATAACCAACAATAAAATAATTAAAAAAAAAAGACACAGCAAAGCATCTAAAAAAAAAAAAAAAAAAAGAATCAAGAGCTGTCCTCACAGATGGAAGTACCCATGAAAACATTAACCATTAATCTGGAAATAAAGCTTTGTTTTTTTCCCCTGAAAACAAGTTTTATTTATATCAGGTTTTAAATACATTACATAATATTAAAAGTAGAAGTTAAAAAGAAAACCATAAACCAGTTTATTACTTCACTTGGCACTGGTAAACTAGTGAGTTTCAGGTGAGTTGCAAGCTCTATAGCTAGTTACAAGACTGAAAACAACAGCTTGTATTTGTTCCCTTGTCAAAAATCTAACTGATGCCAAGCATGGTGGCACATGCCTGTAATCCCAGCCGTTCGGGAGGAAGGCTGAGACAGGAGAATCCTGAGTTCAAAGCCAGCTTCAGCAATGGTGAAGTACTTAGCAACTCAGTGAGACCCGTCTCTAAATAAAATACAAAATAGGGCTGAGGATGTGGCTCAGTGGTTGAGTGCCCCTGAGTTCAATCCCTAGTACCCCCCTCAAAAAAATTAACTGATATTGAGGATGGGGGATCAAAGGACAGTATAGGTAGTGAATGATTGTGTCAGGAAGATGGGACTGACTCAAGAGGAAATAAAATGCTAATACCTACAGAGCACTTCCCCCTCCTCCAAACTTTTGCCCCAGTTACCTGACTCCAGAGAATTGTTCCTCCCTACAAGAAGTTGTTAATGAATAACCCCTGGACGACTCTCTTTCTGAAGTTGGTCACTCCACCTTTTGGTCACTGGTAACATAAGCAACATAACGGGAGTAGGGGGGCATGAGAACAAAGAAAATCTGAAATCCATAAAAAGGGCAGGACACCCACACTCCTTCAGGCACCAACTTGGAAGCCCTCCTCTGTAGAGGAGTCTCTGTCTGCCTCTCTCTCTCCTTTAAATAAAACATATTGCATTGCCTCAGTGTTTCTTGGGTGTTCAATCTTCAGCACCTTGGGGAACGGATCTCAAACCTGATTCTCAATGCCAGTATCAATATTCTGCTGGCTGGTGTTTTGGACACCTCTTAGCTAGAATATGTCTAGTCCAAAAGAAGACCTTGGTGGAAAGCCAGATGCTGCATCATCTCACTGGAAGGAAGGTAGTCTCTGAAATCTGCCCACCTGATCAGGTTAGAGACACTAAGAGCTCTTTTTACTACCAAAAATTCCCTCTAGTGGTACAGCCGCCGTCGTTGCCTTATCCCATCCTCTCTTTAATGTTCAGGTCATGACACTCTTAGGGCAGGGGACTCTGCTCAGGGAGAGCTAAGGAGCTTCTGGCCAGAAACAGATGCCTGTGATCTTGGGGCTCTGGGTTTTGCTGAAACATCATATTATTGTTTTGTTTCAGGGTGGACACTGCTAGGCACCTACTGCCTGATGTCTGTTTAAATGAGAAACTTCAAGACTAGACTGCATAGCTTTTTTTCAGTTTATTGCATGAAGGAGTTATATTAGTCCTAAGTTTATAGTGGATCCAAAATGGTTACATAAAACAAGCTGTAAGAGCTTTAAACTTGTGACAAGGGACAGGAGAAATTGTACTCATTGCAAGGAAATCCTCACTTAAGCTTCAGTGAGCCACACACATTTAAAACCCATGAACCTTCAGCTGACCATCCTTGATCGGTCCAATCTCTGCTCTTGTGCTATTTACCCAGTAGCTGAATTTCTTCTCTATATTCTGGATTCTCAATTACAGTACCATTGAAGGTAAATTTCTCCTTAAATGCTTTCACTAGTTTCTGTTGATTTTTTTTTTATGGATTTAATCTTCTGTGCCAGCAGGAAGCAGATCCTCATCCTTACTTGCATCAGCAAAGGGGTAGAGAAAGTGCAGGTTCTGGATAGTGAATGTACAGAACGATTCCTTTTCCCTGGTGGAAACAACCGATGAAACTTCCTCTTCAGAAAGCAGCTGTGGGAGAAGGTGGATTGGGGATACAGTATTGGGAAGCAAGGGAGCTCAAGGGGGAAGATACTGAGTCTTCTATGGTGGCTCAGTGACTGGGCCATCATAATTCTTAAGTGAAGATGCCATTATGAATTCAATGACCCACAAAATTTGTTCCATAAAGTGGTAAAGGGAATCTAAAAGCTGCACACCTGGTGTTCCATGTCTGGTCCCCAATGTCCATTGCAGTTCATTCCCTCTGATCTTGACAGGTGAGATCTGAGAGACCTTCATCCCAAACCTTCACCCCAGTAACTCCCACTGAAGCCGCAGAATTGGGACATTCACCGGCCGAGTTTTTGTTCTCACGACTAAAAGGCTCAGGGGTCACTCCAGTTAAACTGGAGTAATTGGGCTGCACAAAATAACCACACAAGAGACACAAATATCTTTTTCTTCGGGGTCGCTGTGATGGCTCCTCTGACCTTAAGGATTCGAAGAGAGAGAGAGAGTGCGAACACATGCTGACTCTCTTTTATTGAGGAGAAGCTATTCAAATGAGGCAAGGGGTCAGGTTTCAGGGGGCTGAGTCTATCTTCATGATGTCCACTGTCAGCAGGTAGACTGACACCTGGGTAGGCCACACCCAAGGGCACAGTAAGAGGAGGGGACACACACAAGACACTTCCATGGAAGATTCTATCCTAAACAGGGCAAGGGGTTATATTACAAAGGAACAGGTGAGCATAGCTTCACCCATGGGGCTGTAGCAAGACACACCCCTGCAGGAGACACCGGCCCTGGAACCCAAGAAGTGTGGTGAAAGCTCTGCCACATTTCTGCCGCTGAGCACCTCAGCACCCATCCAGGGAGTGTGACTCAGTCACGCGCAAGGTTGGTCTCCCACATTCACCCACAGATTCTACATGTTCAGACCCACTTTTCTGAAGATTCCACCTCTCCTGCCATGAATGGTGTCTCCCTCTCCTGTGGCCATGCTACTGCCTGGTCAGACTCCTCAGGTGGGGAATTTCCTCTCTCAATACTATCTGCTAGTATTAGTCTGCTCTGTGGATTCCTTGACTGCTGCCATCTCTACCCCATCATTGCTCCAAGGGCTTAGGTTCTTGCTCCTACTATTTTCCACACTGGGGGCACTGTCCAGACCTCTTTGCAACACATTCTTATCTCTTCCACTGCTGGAAGAGATAACATTCCACAAGTGACAGGATATGGTCTCCTTAACACTCAGAAGAAACTTGTGCATTTGCCCATTAATGGGAATATCAGGATTCATGATTCCCTTGCTGAGGAGCTGCCTGTCTGCTTTCTTGTTTTCCTGCCTTGGAGCAAACAGGAAATTGAATTTCTCTATTCCAATGTTTTGGTCCACTCCCAACTTTATGTTCTTCTATCGTACGCTATAATTATAGCCATTCAATGAAGTTACAGTAGCCATCTATTGGTAAGACATTAAATATGATTAATCACTGGTTATTAATTATAGGTTTTATTTTCAATTAAATTAAATATTTTACAATGCTCAATTCCTATGGAGAAAAATGGACGTTGGGTGTTAGAATGTGTAGGATCACATGAACTAGATGTCAGGAACAAAGCCTCTTTCTGTCTTAACAGTGTCTGTATTTTTGAGGCATTGTGCAACATAATAGAATCCTGGACTGTATGAACAGGCTGGAGGGAGTAATTTGCAGTCTGGCTAACCTGGCTCTGTGCCATCACCACAGTCGTTTAACCTGGCCAACTTATAGTGTGTCAAAATGGAGAACACAGGAGATTATGTGATTATACCAGCATGATTGTATTAAAAGGTCACATGTAATTTTTTGTAATTTATTTCTGAGTTTGAACATTGAAATTGTAAGGGGGAATAAACTTGATATTTTCTATTTTAGTGGCTTTCAACAAAATAATATGTTTATAAGACACTTTCAGAACTAATATGTGGCAATGGTAGAATACATGGGAAATTAAAAAAAAAAACCCTCTGGAAAAAAAATTACAGTCTCCCAGTAAGATGTAATCACTGTTAGACTGTTGATGTATTTCTCTCAAGTCCTTTAACCACATGAATGGCATATCATATGAATGGCAATGGATATTTTTTATTTGGCAAATGATTCCAGGCCAGGCACTGACCTAGATTTGGGGGATACATAACAAACAAACCACCCCTGCTTTCCCAGTGTGTACACTGTGGTGAGAGAGACAGAAAACAATCTAAAAATGAAAGTGTATGATGTGCAATCAGCAAGGCCTAAGTAGAAAAATAAAGCAAATCTGGGGGAATGTGTTGTACTTTTAGGTAGTATTGTCACAGTCCTCAAAGAGAACATAATTATGGATTTGTAATGGATAACTGATCTGATTTTAAATAAAGCAAATAATTAATTTGAAGTTCTTTATGATATTTTCCTGCTACAAAAGGAGTTAGCCTCAGATTTTGTCAGACAGTGATGTAGGGCCAGTTGCCACAGTACATCTCAAGACCTCAGATGACGTACATCTGGGCTTTAGGCTGAGGTTTAGGGCAAATAAAATAAAATCAGTTTTTTTTCCCTACAGCTTCATTTTTTTGGTCTTAGTCTATTCAGGCTGCTCTAACAAGATAATTTAGACTGGATGATTTGTAAATAAGAGAAACTAATTGCTTTTGTTTCTGGCATCTAGAAGGTCCAACATCAGAGCCCCAGTAGATTTGGTGTCTAATAAAAGTTTCAGACATGGCACCTTGCTTTTGTGCCTTCACATGGCAGAAGAAGCACACCAAACGTGCTTCAACCTATTTTAAAGGCATTGATCCCATTTTTGAGAAATATTTAAATCACTTACTAAAACCTCTACCTCTCAAACTCCATGGAGATTAGGATTCAACAAGAATTTGCGGGGACACCCATTCACACTATAGCATCATCTTCAGAGGTTTTCAACTAAAAATCTGGGAAATTTACCAGTATCTCTGTATTTAGATTTCACTTTGTCCTTTTTTGTTTATGTATAAAGAAAATATTCTATACCAAACTTATCTGCCATCCAGAGGTAAAAAAAAAATACTTTTCAGTCTGCAAATTTTTCTATACAGTTGTAGTACATGATTTTCCTTCTTCTCAAGGTAGGCATATCCACTTTTTTTTAGGACTTAAATATTTATTGATCTGTGAAAGAGAATTCATTTTAACAAATGAGATATGAGAATGTAAAGAAGACCTTAAATTACCCTGATCTAACCCTACTCCTCATCTCGCCATTAAGTACCTGATATTCTTTTTAAATTTTTTATTTGTTTTAATTAGTTACACATGACAGTACAATGACCTTGACATATCATACATTTGAATCAGGTGGGATATAATTTCTCATTTTTCTGAGTGTACAGGTTGCAGATCATATTGGTGATGCAGTCACATATATACACAGTGTAATAATAATGTCTATTTCATTCTACTATCCTTCCTATCCCCTCAACCCCTCCCCTCCCCTCCCATCACTTCTCTCCACTTAGTCTAAGGTAACACTATTCTTTTTTTTTTCCTCACATCTTCATACATGAAGCACCTGATATTCTCCACCTGAAGCTTTGCAGTTGCATGTTGCTTGAATTGGAATATTTATTCCTATTTCCTTCTGAGGAGTTCTGTTCTGTTTTCATTTTTTTTATTGTTGGTCATTCAAAACATTACAAAGTTCTTAATATATCATATTTCACAATTTGATTCAAGTGGGTTATGAACTCCTATTTTTACCCCGTATACTGATTGCTGTATCACACCAGTTACACTTCCATTGATTTACATATTGCCATTCTAGTGACTGATGTATTCTGCTGTTTATCCTATTCTCTACTATCCCCCTTCCCCTCCCCTCCCCTCCCCTTTTCTCTCTCTACCCCCTCTACTGTAAATCATTTCTTCACTTGTATTATTTTTCTCTTACCCCTCCTTTCCTCTTATATGTAATTGTGTATGACCCTGAGGCTCTCCTTCCAATTCCATGCGATTTCCCTTCTCTCTCCCTTTCTATTTCAAGTTTTTATGCTAGATTCCACTCCATCCTATATTCCAATCTTCATACATTGTAATTCATTATATTTCCTAGTCTTATGCAAAACTGAATATGTTCCTCTTGTTCATTGTTGTTATTTATTTAGTAATTGTCAAAATCCAATGTTGTTTTAAAAGGGATATGTGTATTCTGTTACTCTAACAACGTAATACCCTAACATGTCTGCCTATCCATATGTATGAATTAGGAGCAGGAAGATGGTCTTCTTTGTCATCTGAGAAGTTCTAGTTCATTTGTCAGCCATCTTTACCTGAGCAGTATAATTTCTGTCAATTGCGGATTGGGTCTATCACATTGCCAGGTTTCAGAATAGGTTGTTTGAGTGTAGAAAACACAGGTTTGACCTCTTCAACTCTCCCACTTCTTACTCTAAAAGCAAAAAAGGAAAGCTTTCCTATGGCACCAGAGTTTCTCTAAGCAGTTTATTCCCTCCTCCTCCTCCTCCTTTTTTTTTTGTAGGAAGTATCTTTGCTGTAATATTCATCATATTTTGGAAGAAATCTTTCCATATAGACATTTCTTTAATTTATTAGCCTTCGTCATCAGTACTACTCATAATCTGTCAAGCTGTGAATTCTGGTCTGTGGTTACCTGGTGGCTTTGCCAGTTCTTACTTGTACAACAGCCTTCAGCAGCCAGGCTGGACTGCGGTCATTCCAGATTGCCTACCATGATTTAATCCACTCTCCACCTTTCAGAAACTTGTCAAATCTCTAATCCACTGATGTTCTCACTTCCCATTCTTGGCACAGATATGAATGACTTATCTTTTATTTTTTTTCTTTCAGAGGTAATTTTGAAGTAAAGGAGAGAAATAGCTACTCATTTATTATCCTGAACTAGAAGCCCTGCTAGAAATTGCCACACAATATCTTATTCAACTCAATTGATAAATCTTTTTAATATTGACAAAGGCCTCCTATATTTGAGGATCATGTATGTGCCCTATACAACAGATGTTTTATTTTTATTTTTTACTTTTGACATTTAACTGCATTAGACATGTGACACATATACTAGTGTATTCTAAAAGGAAAGATCTAAATTTTGGTTTACAAGTAAATAAGAAATTGGCTCAGGACTCTCTAAAGAGTAATTCTACCTTTTTCATACTAACTGCACAACCATCTTTTACTCTATTTCAGGGAATTTTATATCTCTCATATTTGTTTCTTGTATAATATTCTATTGTTTCCCTCACTTTATATTAGCCCTCTCATATTTCACACAATCATACTTCAGAGTTTTGAAGTCTATGTGCAGGTATCTTTCCTATAGGTGTTTTGCTATATTGCTCACATTCTGCTGTAACTATAGTAAAGTCAGTTGCCACAGAAACCAATGATAAAGCCACAGAGTCCCAACATCACATAATATTTCTCTCTGCATCACTTGCTGGAACGTAACCTATTCTCTGCTTTCCACCAAATATGTACTAAAACCTTGAAAAATGTTATCTGCCACGTGTTTGTTTCTTTACAGGAACTTCAGGAATACACACAGGGCATGAAGACCATTGTTTCAGCAGCTTTTATTAAACAAAAGTTCTACTTTAAAAAGAAGAGAAAAATGGAGACCACAAGCTGCTACAAATCTACATGTTGGATTTTTTGTTATGATTGAGTTGAGGGCATTAAAGATCATTAAGCACATAATATATTTCATTCAATACACTGAAGTTAATTGACAACTCATATTAACAGCCTCATTTAGAAGCCCTTGGGCCTTTGCTCTATTTGTACAAATGGCATTTTTATGAATTAAAAACATGGGGATAAGTGGCATGCAGGGGCAGTTTTCATCTAGAAACAATACAAAAACAATCTTAAAAGTGAAGCCATTTAATTATCCTTTGGTAGAAAACATGGCAAACTTGGCTGGACTGTGAAACTCATTTTTAAATGTAGCCAGGCTCCAAATGAATTCTTGCCATTCTTGGAAACAGCATATTCTTATTAATTCCAGGACATAGCATTAGAAGGGACAAATATCTGCACTACTTGATACCATGTTTCAAAGCCAATTGTTAATATGTTATTATATTTCACCAGACCAAAGATTCCACCAACTCTTAGAAATACCATTATTTTATTTTCAAGAATGAAAATGATTCAAATAAAACATCTATATCTTATCAATTTGAAAAGCAAATCAACTTCAGATGAATTAAAATCTCAAAATTGACAAAAGAAATTGTCAGGCCAAGAATTATAAACTATTAGAAGAGTGAAATAATCCCTGTATTATTGATCTGTTACTAGAAGTGTGTTGTATTTGGGATTATAACATCTTAACACTAAACCTCAGAAATAGCCAGCTTCCATGCAGCACATTTGACTGCAGCAGGACTTGCCATAGAGCAGACCTGCATCACAGATGGGCACAAGTAAATTTACACTTCTTCAAGAGGAAGGAAAAAGAAAAATTCAACTTCTGCACAGAATTCTACTTGTACATAAGACAGGGAAAGACATAAAGTACAGAGTATTAGAAACAGTTAGGTTCAATTCATTCATTTTAAACAACAGGAATTTTTTACCCAAAAGAAGGGATGCATTAGATAATAGAGTCCTAGTGAAGCTGAGAGCAGGCCCAGGGCAGAAGCAGTGAACTCTCCTGTGAGACTTAATAACATCCAATTGGCTAGTAATCTAAGAGCCAAGAAGGACAGAAATTATCCTTTTGTCCTGTGCATTTCACATTTTCCAGGTGTTATGGAAAACCTGTCCATAGGAAAGCTCTGCCTCACAAGCACCACAGAGAACTGAAGGAGTAATGGCAGAAAGCAACTTGGCTGGCATTTTCTCTTTTAATTATTTTGTGTTCGTCTTCCATTTTGCACTAAATATTTCACCTCTTGTCTTAGATCTCAGGTTGTTCTTGCACCCAAACATCTCCTATTGGAGTTTCATGCTTGTTTGGTACTCAATCATCTACTTACTCTTTAACTGTCTCCTATGCTACTTTGAATACTATAAAGCAGTGTTAATAAACAATAGTTTTTATTGGGTATTAACCTAGACTTAACAGTCAATAGATTTGTTAAAAAAAAAAAAAAGGTGTCGATCACTAGTGATTTTTGAGAGATTTCTTCTTACTCCTGGATCCTTTTCTGTTTTGTTCTGTGTCTGGTGTACATTATTGCAGGACTTTGTGCCCAATAATATTTCAGACATAAATAAGCAATCATCTCATTTGCATTTTACTTCGCTCAAATCTCCATGGACTTATAATCAATTTCCAAGATTAAAGTTCGAAAAACATGAAATTACATAAACAATTTATTGAAAACTCTTCTCAATTGGAAAAGATGCCACATAATAATGAGCAATTATTTACCAAATAGAGGTCACTGAATGATCACCCTTTCTTCAGAATTTCATAAAAATCATCTAAAATGGCAGGAAAGGTGAGAAAAGGATACAGAGTGGAGAAAATTAGAGGCAAGCATTGAAATATGATAGCTAGAGCCGATAGACAAGAGTGGAAAGGGAATTTCATAGGTCAAGATCCAGGAGGTTTGTTTTTGTTTTTGTTTTCATGTAAGATCAGTAGCATTGCTGTGATTTACTAAATAGCAAATAAGCAAATTACTTGATCTCTGTGTTCCTCAGCTTCCTCACCTACAAAATATAAAAACCATGTGTCACTTATTGCACTACTGTGAAGATAAAATGAGCTCATCAGTGATAAGTGCTGAAAACACAGCTGCTTAGAAGGCAACACTCAATAAAACATCACTATTAACATTATATTGTTTAGCAAGTTAACATCTACTGATCTCTCATATCCAAGATCAAATATCAGTTTTTATTTGATAACTAACTCTGATCCACTTGAGTGGTTCTCATTTTAGCCTCTATAACTTTTGCTTTTATATTCATTTTCACGATTATTTGATCAAAGTTTCGTTCTCCCACTTGACTTTCAGCCAAAAATTTAAGAATCAATTTAAAAACTGAGTTTGCTTTTTGTTCAGATCTATCTTCTCTATTCATTCGCAGAGAAACACAAACTCCTTACAATGCCCAAAAAGTCATATAAATGAGTTCATCACCTCCTATTCCTATTCCTATTTCACCTCTTCCTCACTGTGCTCATTCTCACTCCCTTTATTCGAGCACAAAGAACCTTCTTGTTAGTCCTTCAACAAAATAGGTATATGGGGACCACACACATTTCAGCTGGCTTCTCTCTCAGTCTACAAATTCCTTTCTCTACACTTCCAAACTGCTTACTCCTTTTTCTTCTCAGTAATTCATTTAAATATCACCTTCTTAGCAAAACCTTCTATTGGCCACCTAATTTTAAATATATAATCTCTAAAACTTACTATCTCCCCTCCACATTTTCCTTCTCTATTTCCATAGCATTTGTCTTTATCTGATACAGTAGATGCTTAATTAATTACTGCATTTGTGCTCTGTGTTTCTTATCAGATTTCATGCCATATAACAGCAGGAAATTATGTCTGCTCATTAGCTCTTCCAGGGCCTAAAACTATGCCTGATACATACCAGAAGTTCAGTTAAATATTATTACTGTGTGAGACACTGCTACATAAATGAGTAGATGTTTAGTTTGTTCTATATGTCTTTCATGATCATTGTGGATCTTGAATCTTCAAGACTATTTATTTTTAAATGAAAATACAATAAGTAGTTATTATAGTGAAAGAAGATGGAAAGATAAGATCTAGCTTTATGTTTTTTGTGTGCCTATGGGAAAGAACATTAACATATCCATGATTCATATCCTCACACACAGAATTGTGTTAGAAATTGAGTTCTTTGATGTCAGAAGATTCTGGGCTTTACTAGTAGCTATCATTACAACTACTTGTCCTCCTTCATTTATAGCTTAACTCACTGAGGTTTTAAGATAACATATAAAAGATATCTTCGTACAAAAATCTCAGGTGGTATGATAATGTTTATAAGACTCCCAGCCCTACAATGACTAGCTTTGAAAGCAATGCATGTCTGATATCTAACTCAAGTTAGTTAATTTCTTTTTGCCAAAAGTTTAGACTCCAGTGACATTGCAAAATACTTCCCTGTTTTATTATTCTTCACCACCCTCTATCATCATCATAAAAACCTACAACCCATGAAAAGCAGTTGGAGGAGTATACCTGTAAATGAGCCATACATATCAATGATAAAATACGGAACCTTAGAAACACATCTAATCCTCAAGCTTTTATTCAGTATTCATTATTTGTGACATATAGCTTTTGCCTATGAAATACTGAAAAAAATAAATACGTCCAATACTTATAGACTTCTTAAAGGAAGTTTTTGGACAAGTCTCCATATTAAACATTGACTGAGAAGGCAAAAATAAATCTTTTTCCCCAAAACTAGTATGTAACACTTAGAGGACATGGAAGGCAAAATATGTTCATAAAATTAAAAAAGCAGATAATTACTACATGGACAATATCAGCAATGAAGATTATCAGGGGGCTATTCTAGCACCTAATTCTACAGTACTAATAAGATGAAAGCTAATGCTGGATTGATTCCAGGCAATGAGCCTTCAGGTTAAAAAGTAAAAGAAATGGAAATAAATAAATAAGTTGGAATAAAATATAGACTAGTTTCATGGATGGGAAGAAAATTTTGTTAAAAATGTCAAATTCCATGCAATTACCTATAAATTAAACATATTCCAAATCATAATCCTAAAAGGATATTTAATGATATTGAAAAACTGATTGTAAGATTTACAAATAAAGACAAGAAATTAGAGTAGCCAATACATTTTGAATTTAAAAAAGAAATAAAACCTAGAACACTCACACAAATACCTTCAATACTTACTGCAGTATTTAAGACAGTGTAGTGATAAAGATGAAAAATAAAACACACTGATCAATGGTACAAAATAGAGAACTTTGAAATAGACTCAAACACATATGGCTAATTTTTGAAAAGATTTTAAATATGATTCAACGAGGAAAAATCTGCTAAGGATATGATGCTGGAATGATTGAATATCCATGTATACAAAAGAAACGTTGATCTACACCTTACAATATAGAAATTTAAAAATATCTTGGTAAATTATATACTTAAATATGTAGAATTACTATCATAATGTTTTTACAAAAAAATTGAGAAAATATTTGTGATATTGAGTGAGCAAAGAGTTCTTAGAACACCGATGGCATGACCCATGAACAAAGGATACATCAAAATTAAAATTTTTTCTCTGATAAAGACATTATCAAAGGAAAAAAAAAGCACTGTTAAAATTCAAAAACAGGAAAATAAAAAGACCAATTTAAAATGGGCAAGAGTCTAGAATTGGGACAGGAAATATATAAAATGAGGCTGAAACATATTAAAGTGCCAGAAAGTAAGGAAGTTATTTAGAAAGCACCTTGATAACATGTATTTCAAAGGAGTGCCAGAGCCAATTAAAAGGATTCCCAATAGTGAAACCTGAAAGTGGAAAAGAAGACAGAGGAAAGGAAATTAGGGGAGAGCAGGAGAGGAGAATCCAAATCCTGACATCACCAAGAACTGGGGAGGAAGCGAAGTAACTGGGACATTCATAAATTGCTAGCACAAAAGCAAAATGGCACTCTAGTTGTTTGACAATTTCCTATTGGATTAATAATACTTTTACCCTAATGATCCAGCAATATATTTTAACTACTGATCCCAAAGAAATAAAAATGTATGTCCATGTGAAAATCTGTACATGTTTAGACAGTCTTTATATGTAACTGATAAAAGTGAAAACAATTGAAAAGCTCTTCAATTGGGGATGGATATACAAATGAATTTTTATCCATATGAGTAAATACTACTCAGCAGTAAAAAGAAAAGATTATTATTATGTGTGTTAATATGGGTGAATCTTAAATGAATTATGCTAAATTTAATAAGAAAAACTCACAGGCTACCTACACTGGGAACTACAAGGATTAAATTCAAAGTGACATAACAAGATCATTTTGGGGGGTGATGGAAGAGTTCTGTGTCTTGATTGTGGCAGAAGTCATATGATCCATGCATCTATCAAAACAAAGAACTATACAACCAGAGTGATAGTTACATCAAACAGATTAAAAATTGAAAAGCAGCCAGGTGTAGTGGCACATGCCTATAATTCCCGTAGTTTGGGAAGCTGAGGCAAGAGGATAGCGGGTTCAAAGCCAGCCTTAGCAACTTAACAAGGTCCTCAGCAACTTAGTGAGACCCTGTCTCTAAATAAAAATACAAAAAAGGGCTGGGTATATGACTCAGTGGTTAAGTGCCCTTGGGTTCAATCCCTGGTATCAGAAAAAAATTAAAAAATAAAAAGCAAAGAAAACTAAACATCGGAGTTTTGCAAGTCTTATAAAAAGTTCCCATTTGTTCTGCTCAAATATGAGCACAGTTTGGAAACAGGATGACATTGTTGCGAATAAATTAATAAGCTTCTGGGCCTATTTATTTGAAATATAATATTCTTTACTCTTTTTTTTTCTAACCTAGTGATGGATTTCATACATATAAAATGCATGCTTAATTAATTTATGCCATTATTTTATACTCAGATTTTTGAAAATTCACAGAAAAACAATCTCATATTTATTTCACTTTTTGAGGCAAATTAAAAAAAAAATAAGTGAAAGAAATACTACACATTTTCTCTTAAATTTATTTTTTATTTTTATTTATTTATTTATTTTTTAGTTTTCGGCAGACACAACATCTTTGTTGTATGTGGTGCTGAGGATCTAACCCTGGCCACATGCATGCCAGGCGAATGCGCTACTGCTTGAGCCACATCCCCAGTCCCAGCCACATCCCCAGCCCCTTAAATTTATTTAGTGCCTTATGCAAGTGTACATACATTCTACTCTGACACTCCTGGGTCTAGTCCCAAATTAAAACATATGTTTAAGTTTCTCATTCTTATTTCTTCTATGGCTATTTTGGTAAAACTCATGTAGAAACAACATTTAATGTGTTTCCCATTCAGAAAAATAGTATCTATTAGTTGTCACAATCCTAAAAAAGTGTGCCATTGATAACTTGCCTGAATTTCAATTCCTTTCCAAATGCAAACCCTTGAAAATCCAATTAGAACAAGAGATTATGCTACATTGATCTCAATTATGAGAGGTAAAACTTTAATCAGTCTTTTAAATTAAGCAGAAAATGAGACCTAGTGAACTTAGAAATCACTCAGTTTATAAAGGAAGATAGAGATTTATTACTAATCTACATATTTCTAATTGCTGTGAGATATTTGAGGTGAGAAAGAAGAACTCTAATTGGTTCTTAGAGTCTTTGCTTGGTCCTGAAGAGTTCTGCCTATCCAGATTCTACAGTTCCCAGGAAGACTGAGACTCATTTTCCTGAGCCATGTCTAGGGGTTTTGATTGTCAAGGATTAGAAGTGAACAATGTTATTTGTATTTTTAACTATTGCTATAGTTGATATTTGTGTGTATGTATGTGTGTATGTGTGTTTGTGTGTGTGCTTGTGTGTGTGTGTGTGTGTGTGTGTGTGTGTGTGTGTGGTGCTGGGGATGGAATCCAGAGCCTCATGCATGCAAGGCAATCTCTGAGCTATATCCCTGGCCCTAATGAGGCTGGGCATGGGAAGAATGGAGAAACTTTGATTGGGCAAAGGGGAGGGAGGGGAAGGAGGGGGAGGAGGTATGGGGGCAAGAAAGAAAGTGGAATGCGATGGACATCATTAACCTAGGTACATGTATGACTGCACATATGATGCAATGCTACATCATGTACAGCCAGAGAAATAAAAAAATTTTGCTGCATTTGTGTATAATGAATCCAAATGCATTTGGATGTCCTATATACCTAAATAGAATAAATAAATAAATTTAATAAAAAGCAAAAGATTGAGGCTCAGGGCTATATCTAGGCTAATGGTCTTTTCTTTAGTAGATACTGACTCTGTGCTAGAGCTATCTAGTCTTTCAGAACATGCCTTTTCTCCTTTTCCCCTCTGAAGAGAATCCAGTTTTTAGAAGGGCTCCTACCCACCTGAAATAAAGACTAAATTTCCAGTATGTTCTTACAGCTAGTCATGGATGTGGAAATAATAGCAGGATTGAAAGTGATTGAGATTCCTCGGAGAAGTATTTTAAAGAAAGCAAAGTGCCCTCTCTCTGTTCTTCCTTCTTCCTGATGGTTGGATGGAGAACATGATGACTCGAGGTTAAAAAGCCATCTAGGACCATTAGTAGGAAGCCCAGGACGACAGGCCAGAAGAGTAAGAGAGAATTTAGCAAACTTCTTTCTGTAACAAGGCCAAGAATAAGTATTTTTGGTTTTGAAGGCTAAAGTGTCTGTGTCATCTGCTCAACTCTGCCATATAATGCGTAAGCCACAATAGAGAGTATATAAATGAATGGGAATAGCTGGACATCAATAAAATTTAATTTATAGATAAAGGCAACTGTGGAAAATAGTCTGTTTACATCTGAAAATAATAAGACTGGCTTGCTAAACAAAGCAGAATGTCATATAATCCCCAACCTGCCTCTATATTTTCATGAAGGAACAATAAATTTCTCTATTTAGACATTTTTGTTAAAGTGTTATACTATGCATGAGCAAAGAGAATCCCAACTGGTAACTGAAAATGTTTCAGTCACTGTAGAAAGTGGTTAGTGATTCCTCAGAAAGTAAAACAGAATGACCCAAAAATTTCACTTCTAGGTATACAATCAAAATACTTGAAGACTGGTATGAGAACTAATACTTGAATAAGTTGTACACATTGATGACCATTAATAGAAAAATTGTAGTATGTGTGTACAATAGATATTATTAAGCCATAAAAAGAAAGAAAATACAGATATATGTTATAATGTGAACTAACCTCAAAATCATCATGCTAAGTAAAAGCAGCTATACATCAAAATGTCATAAATTGTATGATTTCATTTTTATGAAATGTCCACATAGGTAAATCCGTAGAAGTAGAAAGCAGAGGGGTAGTTTTTGGGGACTAGGCAGAGTAAGAAATGAGAAGTAATGGCTTAGAGAATACAGGGTTTTATTTTATCATGATTGATATGTTTTAGAGTCATATAGAGGTGATATACTAATTGCTTCTGATTTTTTTTCACTTTTAAGTCTTTAATTTTGTGGTACGTGAATTATACATTAATATAAATTAAATAAAAGCAAAAGAATGAATGTTAACATAAGTCCTCTCTCTTTATATTGTCTGTGTGTTGCATCAGTTTAATTAACTAACACCAGGCTGCTTGATGCAGTCATTCTTTGTACATGTTGTTTTCTATCTCTGGAGTACTTTTTCCATCATATATGGCTGTAACATATGTATTCTTCACTATCCAGCTGAACAATGTCATATCCTTTTCCACATCTTTTTTTAATAACTCTAACTACTTTCATTAGGTAAAGTTGTATAGTTCCATTGTGTCACATTGTGCTGTAATTACCTTTTAACATGTTCTCTCTCTTATTAACCTGGAGATCTGAAATAACAAGGATGAATTAATAAATCTGCATATTGTTCTTGTGGGGTTATAGTAGATGCTGCATAGCATTAGTTGAACAGATTAATGAAACCATGGATTCACCCACATATATGTTTGTTGTTATTTTGCTGAGGACTAAACTCAATAGAAGAAGAATCTGGGAGAGCTAGCACTACTGTTATGATTATATGCTTGACAATCTTCTTATAACCATTTAATTTTAAATTAGATTATATGAGTCCTTCAAATGAAATGGGTAGGAAATTGAACATGTCAAATTGTCAAATTCCAAAACACAAAAAACTCTCTCTCTCTCTCTCTCTCTCTCTCTCTCTCTCTCTCTCTATATATATATATATATATATATATATCCAATCACAATAAAAACATCTTGTTTTCATGAAGCTTGTGGCAGTATTTGGTGTCAAAACATTTTCTATGGCTTGAAAAAGTGTCTCCTAAAGTCCCATGTGTTAAAGTTTGGTCTCGGCTCATGGTGGAGATGCTAGAACCTTTAGGAAGTGGTCCTAATAGGAGGTAATTCAATCATTGCTGGCAGTGCCTCTGATGGGATATGACTTCTGTCCCTTCCTGTCTCTGTTTTCCAGCCACCATGAGGTGAGCAGTGTCTTCCATCATTCATGCTTTCCATGATGTGCTGCCCCTACTGTAGTCCAAAAGCAATGGGACCAATTGAACGTGGACTAAAACCAAAATTATTAACCAAAATAAATCACTGCTCTTTTTAAGTTATTTTGGTGTAATAATGAAAAGCCGACTAACATGCTATTGAATTAGGAACATGTGAGAAAAGATCAAATATACCAGAATTCTTATCTGCTTTCTGGTTCTCTGACTTCAGGAAAGTTACTTAGTATATCTGTTTCTCAGATGATTTAATCTATAAAATGTAATAGCTATACATTCAAGAACAAAACAGTGATAGAAAAGATATCTATTGGTATATTACATAATAGAATTTAACAAGTTAAGTTCTTTTTATCATCATTATTATTTCCACCAATGGAATTTTAATTTTCATTACTGTTATCATTACTTTAAATCCTCTGTTATTGCTCAATTTATAATCTGTGGCTTTTCTTTGCATTTCTTTTTTTTTATTTTTTAATTTGTTTGAATTAGTGATACATGGGAGTAGAATGCATTTTGACACATTGTACACAAATGGAGCACAACTTCTCATTCCTCTGGCTGTGCACGGTGCAGAGTTATACTGGTAGGGAAATCATACATGTATACAGGGTAATAATGTCCATCTCATTCCACCATCCTTTCACTTTTTATGCCTCTGTTGGATGGTGACCAATGTAAGTCACAGCATTTGTAGTTTATTATATGGCCAATACAAATATTTGTGAACATTTTAATCAGGGTGATAAATTACCAGATTTATGATTTCAAACAGTGATGTTTGCCCCGTTTTTATTATTGGTTCCAGAATGGATAAGGTTTCAAGTAAAAAAAAGTTAGAAATGTAATAATATAATAATCCTAAGAAAGGATGTTAACATCCATGCTTCAAGATGATTGAATCAGCAGGTACAGAATGAAGGAAGGAGATATGAACCTGAAATGAGATGATGAATTAAAAGTCTACATGAGAAATAGCTTTAGTGGTTTCCCACTTATAAACAAACAGGCATTCCAACAGTAAAAGTCTGCAAAATCTTTTCTAAACAAATTTAAAATTATCCAAATAGAGCTAAACCTTCTGGTGCCCAAGAGTAAAGCAACATCATTTGGCATTTATTTATTTATTTATTTATTTATTTATTTATTTATTTATTTTATTGTTGGTTGTGAAAAACATTACATAGTTCTTGATATATCATATTTCACACTTTGATTCAAGTGGGTTATGAACTCCCATTTTTACCCCGTATACAGATTGCAGAATCACATCAGTTACGCTTCCATTGATTTACATATTGACATACTCATGTCTGTTGTATTCTGCTGCCTTTCCTATCCTCTACTATCCCCCCTCCCCTCCCTTCCCCTCCCCTCTTCTCTCTCTACCCCCTCTACTGTAATTCATTCCTCCCCCTTGTATTATTTTTCCCTTTCCCCTCACTTCCTCTTGTATGTAATTTTGTATAACCCTGAGGGTCTCCTTCCATTTCCATGCAATTTCCCTTCTCTCTCCCTTTCCCTCCCACCTCTCATCCTTGTTTAATGTTGGTCTTCTTCTCCTGCTCTTCTTCCCTAGTCTGTTCTTAGTTACTCTCCTTATATCAAAGAAGACATTTGGCATTTGTTTTTTAGGGCTTGGCTAGCTTCACTTAGCATAATCTGCTCTAATGCCATCCATTTCCCTGCAAATTCTATGATTTTGTCATTTTTTAGTGCACAGTAATACTCCATTGTGTATTAATGCCACATTTTTTTTATCCATTCGTCTACTGAAGGGCATCTAGGTTGGTTCCACAGTCTTGCTATTGTGAATTGTGCTGCTATGAACATCGATGTAGCAGTGTCCCTGTAGCATACTCTTTTTAGGTCTTTAGGGAATAGACCGAGAAGGGGAATAGCTAGGTCAAATGGTGGTTCCATTCCCAGCTTTCCAAGAAATCTCCATACTGCTTTCCAAATTGGCTGCACCAATTTGCAGTCCCACCAACAATGTACAAGTGTACCCTTTTCCCCACATCCTCGCCAGCACTTGTTGTTTGACTTCATAATGGCTGCCAATCTTACTGGAGTGAGATGGTATCTTAGGGTGGTTTTGATTTGCATTTCTCTGACTGCTAGAGATGGTGAGCATTTTTCCATGTACTTGTTGATTGATTGTATGTCCTCCTCTGAGAAGTGTCTGTTCAGGTCCTTGGCCCATTTGTTGATTGGGTTATTTGTTATCTTATTGTCTAATTTTTTGAGTTCTTTATATACTCTGGATATTAGGGCTCTATCTGAAGTGTGAGGAGTAAAGATTTGTTCCCATGATGTAGGCTCCCTATTTACCTCTCTTATTGTTTCTTTTGCTGAGAAAAAAACTTTTTAGTTTGAGTAAGTCCCATTTGTTGATTCTAGATGTTAACTCTTATGCTATGGGTGTCCTATTGAGGAATTTGGAGCCCGACCCCACAGTATGTAGGTCGTAGCCAACTTTTTCTTCTAACAGATGCCGTGTCTCTGATTTGATATCAAGCTCCTTGATCCATTTTGAGTTAACTTTTGTGCATGGCGAGAGAAAGGGATTCAGTTTCATTTTGTTGCATATGGATTTCCAGTTTTCCCAGCACCATTTGTTGAAGATGCTATCCTTCCTCCATTTCATGCTTTTAGCCCTTTTATCAAATATAAGAAAGTTGTAGTTTTGTGGGTTGGTTACTGTGTCCTCTATTCTGTACCATTGGTCCATCCGCCTGTTTTGGTACCAGTACCATGCTGTTTTTGTTACTATTGCTCTGTAGTATAGTTTGAAGTCTGGTATCACTATACCACCTGATTCACACTTCCTGCTTAGCATTGTTTTTGCTATTCTGGGTCTTTTATTCTTCCATATGAATTTCATGATTGCTTTCTCTATTTCTACAAGAAATGCCATTGGGATTTTGATTGGCATTGCATTAAACCTACAGAGAACTTTTGGTAATATCGCCATTTTGATGATGTTAGTTCTGCCTATCCATGAACAGGGTATATTTTTTCCATCTTCTAAGATCTTCTTCAATTTCTCTCTTTAGGGTTCTGTATTTTTCATTGTATAAGTCTTTCACCTCTTTTGTTAGGTTGATTCCCAAGTATTTTATTATTTTTGAGGATATTGTGAATGGAGTGGTTGTCCTCATTTCCATTTCAGAGGATTTGTCGCTGATATACAGGAATGCCTTTGATTTATGCGTGTTGATTTTATATCCTGCCACTTTGCTGAATTCATTTATTAGCTTTAATAGTTTCTTTGTAGACCCTTTTGGGTCTGCTAGGTATAGAATCATGTCATCTGCAAATAGTGATAATTTAAGTTCTTCTTTTCCTATTTTTATGCCTTTAATTTCTTTCATCTGTCTAATTGCCTGGCCAGTGTTTTGAGAACTATGTTGAACAGAAGTGGTGAGAGAGGGAGTCCCTGTCTTGTTCCAGATTTTAGAAGGAATGCCTTCAATTTTTCTCCATTCAGAATGATGCTAGCCTGAGGCTTAGCATAGATTGCTTTTACAATGTTGAGGTATGTTCCTGTTATCCCTAGTTTTTGGAGAGTTTTGAACATAAAGGGATGCTGTACTTTGTCGAATGCTTTTTCACATCTATCGAGATGATCATATGGTTCTTATTTTTAAGTCTATTGATGTGGTGAATAACATTTATTGATTTCCGTATATTGAACCAGCCTTGCATACCAGGGATGAATCCTACTTGATCATGATGCACAATTTTTTTGATATGTTTTTGTATCCGATTCGCCAGAATTTTATTGAGGACTTTTGCATCTAGGTTCATTAGAGATATTGGTCTGTAGTTTTCTTTCTTTGAAGTGTCTTTGTCTGGTTTCGGAATCAGGGTGATGTTGGCCTCGTAGAAGGGAGAAGAAGAAAGAAAAGGAAAAGAGAAAATAAAATTAAACCTCTAATTAACAATAGATTCAATTATCCTTGAAAAATATCTGAACTGGAGGTTCATGTGCAGTTAAACATTTGGTGAGTGCTAAAATTGGATATTCTGGTAGGCTACCAGATATATCTTCAGTATCCAAGACTGACTTTCCAGTTTCCCTAAGCATTCCTATAGGCAGCTCAAAGCTGAATCCTCCTCAGTAATTTTTTCATGACCAAAGGAAGATGTCTTGCTTCATCTCTGAACAGTCACTACTTATGCATGAGTATAAATGCATGCCCCAACTCTTGCCTAAATTCAGGCCATCTCTAACTTAAGTGTTCTGATTGTACCATAATTAATTTTTCATTCTTTACCCCTCAACCGCTAAGTGGTGTTCACAATATCACTCTCTAATGAAAGTCCCATGCAAATCTTTAATCGCTTAATTCAACTACCGGTGATAGGAGTGGTCTGAGAATATTGTCATTAAATAGTGCTGAGAGCCATAGCCAAGTAGGAATGACATGGCATTTTTGCTTGAAAGGTGACCCTGCTCAGGGATTAGGGTGGCTCCAGGTTTAGGGTGGATCCTGCTGGATTAGGGTGGCTCTGGGTTTAGGGTGGATCCTGCTGGATTAGGGTGGCTCCAGGTTTAGGGTGGATCCTGCTGGGATTAGGGCGTATCCTGCTGCTCAGGTGTGCACTCCTGGAGTTCCTGTGGAATTCTCGGGGGTTCTGGGAGTATTTGGTACACAGAGCCCAGTGGAGGTGTGTATTTTCCCAGAATGTGCGTGTAGAGTGTTGGTGAGAGTTCGGGAATAAAGAATTACTATTTGAATCTACAAGGCTGTGAGTGGCTCGTGATTTTGTGCCCAGCCAGACTGCGGCAAAATAGGACTTTAGAGCTAGGTTACTCAATGTCTAGCAGACAAGGAGAATCCTTTCACTAATGATAATTTTACTGCAGGTAGCCTATGGTTATTGGTATTTGGTGTACTTTCACAGGTGATTGGAAGTTTCAGGGAAAGAAGTCTCTTGCCAGAATACATAGGAGAAAGACAATGTAAGGGTGAGGGTGTCGTCATAGATTTAAGACTGTATGTGGAGGCTGGAGAGATTCCTAAGGAATACATGAAGAACCTCATATTCTAAAAACTTAGACCAAAAACAAATAAACAAACAAACAAACTTGAGTCTTTGAACTAAGTTATAGGGCAATAGAATACCACCAAAAGTGAATTATCCAACTTTATTTTTTTTTTCCTTCTTTTTCCAAGGAGAGGACCATAGTTAGCAAGTGAAACCTCTGAGTCTAGGAATAGAGATATTTGAGTTGATGCACTCAAGAACCATGAAATTTGGGGAGGGGGTACTTCTGTCACTTATCGCTCTTCCCTGTATAGGGCTCCACTCTTGCCTGGGAAAAGAGATATAGATAATTTGAAGATAAAATCCCACCTCCCTTTCTAGGTTTCAGAGTTAGCAACTTAGGTTTGGTGACATGACCTTGATGATATCCTGAAGGAACTGCAGGAGTTAGGCAATAAGTAGAGAACGTATGGGACTGGATCCAGATAATTCATGGATCAGGAATGAGACATGACATTGGTTATGTGAGCAATTGTTATGGAAACATTATTTCATGATGTAAATTTAACATTTAGATAATGACCTCAGAGTTAGCTACTCTCGGTGAAGTGGTAACTCCAGTATTGCTGTGAAAGAGGAAAGAGGAGATTAAGAAATTCAGAAAAGGGGCACATCTGCATGGCAATACAACACATGACCAGAACTGCATCAGCAATGAAAAGACACTGAGAACACTGGTTACTAAGGTGAGAGAACATGCTGCTGAGAGGCACCAGCATCACTAAGAAACCCAGAAGTTGCTGTCCTCTGTATACCAGGCTGATGTCAGAGGATGCAGCTATAGAAATGGGCTAATTAATGGCAATGGAAATGAGAGGTTGCTATGATAATGGAAGCCAGATGGTGGTCTTAATCATCACTCTGAAGTCTCTGGCAATTAAGGTAATTGCATTTTGAGAGAAATCCAAGCTTGGCTCAAAGTGGCTATTGATTTCTTAATCTTTAAGCTGCCAAGTTGACACCAAGAATAAGTGGATTATCAAACACTGCAGTTTTATGGGTAATTCTCCTCATTGCCCATCTCAAATAAATGTAAAGAACAATAGGTATTGGGTACCTTCCCTGAGAGCTAACTCAGATCCTTACAATGGTCTTTGCTTCACTACCAAAAAGGGGATCTTTGTTATTTCTTTTAAAGAATATGCTATATGTTATGATTGCCCAATTCTTCACCTCCTTTCTGAATGATTTTTTTCATTTTTAATATTTTTTTGGGAGGGGCAGTAACCAGGGATTGAACTTGGGGTTACTCAATCACTGAGCCACATCCCCACCCTATTTCATATTTTATTTTGAGAAAGGGTCTCACTGAGTTGCTTAGTGCCTCACTAAGTTGCTGAGACTGGTTTTGAACTCACAAACCTCCTGCCTCAGCCTCCCAAGCCCTTACAATTACAGGCATGTGTCACTGTGCCCGGCTCCTTTTCATGTGTTTTTATTATCCCTCATCTCTTTGGATAGGAAAATTAGCAATGGATATCACTCAAAGATCCTAGACTTGGAGCTACAAAAAAACCCTGATATTTTCTCTAAGAAAACAAAGTGAGTACATTTTTAGTGATGTGTGAAGTCATTCTATCACATTAAATGGATTATTTTTTAAAATGTGTCATGCAAAGAAAGACATATGATCTCTAAACTAGCAAGGCATAAAATATAGTGGATGACTCTTACTGTCTTCTGATTAGTGTTCTTTCTACCTTCTTCAGCAGGGTCCATTGTGGAATGACCACCGTCTCAATTTCATTCTTTGATTTTGCTGAGACTGATCATCATCTCATACCCAGAGCTGGATGTGATAGAGATGACTATCCATCCTGTGTACATTTTATGTAGGTAACCCAAATGCAAATATAGAACACCAGTCAAAGACTATTTTTACTACAAGCATTAGAGAAATACTGTTTGACTGTACTTGCTGAGGTGTGTCTTTTGGAGAAAAATCAAGACAACAAGGAAAAACATAGAGAAGAACCCAGAAGAGTCCTAATATCTAGGATGTAATTTGAGCATCCACTCACTAATATTGTTATTAAGATGTTTTCACATAGACCTCTTCAAGTGCCATACAGTGATTCAGCCTATTCCTGGCCTATGTCTTCTTTACTTCTTCATGTCTATTATGACTTAGATATGGTGTCCCCCAAATGCTCATGTGTGAGGCTAAGAAAGAATTTTCAGAAGAGAAATGATTATGTTATGAGAGTTGTTACCTAATTAGTGGATTAATCCACTGATATGAATTAACTGGGCAGTAATGGTAGGCAGGTAGAGTGTGGTTACAGGAAGTAGATAACTGTAGGTAACTGGGGGTGTGCCTTTGGGGTTTATTTTTTATCGTCTGTGAGTATACTGCCTTCTCTGCCATGCCCGGAGATGCTTACGTCTGCCACATTCTTCTTCCCTGAGATTCTGCCTCACCTTAGCCCAGAGCTATTCACCATAGATTAGATCTCTAAAACCATGAGCCAAAATAAAATTTTCCTCCACTACATTATTCTTGTCAGGTCTTTTGGTAACACTGACATAAAAGCTGACTAAAACAATGTCTAAAGAGAAGTACACCAAAATAAAATCTTTCACTTTAATACCTTATAGTCTTATGTTTTATTTCATTCCATTTCAGGGTATCCTCTTTAAGTAGAATTCTATTAACATTATATTTGATAAGAAAGACTTTAAAATGCTGTAATGTTAAATATTTCTTTCCTAAATTCCAGAACTTTGATTTTTTTTCAGTTTAATAAATTAGGCCACAGGGTAGGCATATTTAAAGTTCATATTATTGCTTACATCCTAACTGTAAGTTCCAATTCACTCACAAAAAAAAAAAAATGTTAAGCAGCAGGAAAGAATGCCAATATTTTCACTCATACTTAGTATTTTCATTCAATTGGCATTCCTGGTCTGCTATTTAAATTCTCTTTGATTTAGGCTTTGACCTTTAATTTTGTTGAAATTATGTTAGTCTTGGTTTATCTCACCTAAAAACTATTATCACTTCCTGCAAATTGTTTCTGTTATGAAACTGTATCCTAATATTCCTGCCAGAATAATTTCATTAAATATTCCTTCATCAATATAACAAGTGTCTTTCTCAAATATCTTCAATGATTCCTTTCTATCAATAAAACAAAAGCCAGTAATAGACATAACTGGCTTCTATAACCTCTTTTAAGGTTTTTATATTGAATGAAATACTTAAAATGTAACAATTTTTTATTCTTATCCTACAATCTTAAAAGAGAAAAATCTGATACACTGAAATCCCAAGTGGTATTTTGGTGCTTAAAAATTTCACAGAGCATGTCCAACTCTGTAGGGGTGAGTTCTGTGTGTTCTTTGTAATCTATCTTTCATAATCTTGACACTGTGATTTTGAGAATGACAATGTTTTATTTACTTTTCAATTCCCCAAGTTGAAAAATGGCATAACATTCCCCTTTCCTCACTTTTCCATCAACACTCAACTAAAGCACATATTCCTTTGTGAAGGCTTTTATTCTCCACCCCTAGAAGGACTAAAGGACCTGTTATCTCTCCTCTGTCTCACTATAAATTGTCTTTAATTTCATCATATGATGTATCATATTGCAGAGTTTTTGTTGATTTATTTGTCTGTTTTTGCCATATGACTTGAATGCAGAGAATACATCTATTATCTCTGTGTTCATCCTAAATATTATATTTCCTGGTACTTTGCACATATTTGGATGAAGCCAAAAGGATGGGCTCAAATAACTACTGCCCTTGTAGTCTGATAGGCAAGATAACTAAATTGAGTAGAAAGTAAATAGAAAAAACAATACCATCCTGAAATATCTTCAAAAAAAAAAAAAAAGAAAAACGAAAATCAGTCAAAAGTCAGACACATGTCTCTATTATATCCTGACTACTGAACAGACCTGAATAACAGATTCAGCTAAACAAAAAGAAAGATGATTCTAGTAAAGCTAGCAAGTTTACATGCCACCTTCCCAGGGACAAGAAGAAATATACATTAATTCCAAGACACATAGCTCAGTCAGAAGTGAAATTCTGTATCATTGATTTTTTTTTAACCTGTAAGTAGAAGAGATGTGGAAAGTATTTGACTGTAACCACAGAAAACTGGGAAGTAACAGATTGCATTGTTATGGGAGACAAATGTGTGGTAGTTACATATTATGTAATATGTTTTCTCACTTTGGAAACAAAAATGAGGCAGCATTATCTGCAATCAGCCCAGGAACAGTGATATCTGAAGTGAGTGACCTAGTTAGGTGAAGGTAGTGGTAAAATGCTATGATCAAGCTGGGTGTGGTGGTGCATGCCTGTAAACCCCGTGACTTGGAAGGCTAAGGCAGGAGGATTGCAAGTTCCAGGTCCAGCCTCAGCAAATTAGCAAGGTCCTAAGCAACTTGGTGGAACTCTGTCTCACTTTTCCATCAAGAGTTGGGGATGTGGCTCAGTGGTAAAGTGTTCCAGGGTCCAATCCTCAGTACCAAAAAAAAAAAAAGGAAAAGAAAGAAAAGAAAAAATATTATGATCCAGCAAAAGGCTTCCTTAGAACTTCCATGTGCCCAAGGAGAGCAGGGAATGCAACAGACTCATAAGGGGCATGGCACTGAAATCATGAAAGTAGAGGAGAATTTAATTAGCACGGGCAAGAAGGGCAGTAGCTTTCAAACAACAGAAGCAAAGTCAAAGGATTTGAGGGATCTGCTAATCTATACCCTGAGTTTAGGAGATCAAAGAGTACAGGTCTGGATGCTGGTTGACTAGTGTCATGACTAAATCATTTAATTTCCACCACTAATTTCTCTTGTGATTTTGACAAGCCCATGGCTTTCTCTGCCCTTCTACCTTTTGATATGTAAAATGAAAATGTTTGACTAGATGACAACTGAGCCATAACTATGCAATGGTTTTCCTTAATCAGAGTCAGAAAGCCATCAGTTTCCCCATTTCCATGGGCCAACACCTGATTGCAATTTCTAGCACATAGTAGGTGCTGAATCAAAGCTTTCCAGGAGGGAATAGGACAATTACTTTCATTCTCTGTTCTTTAAAATTAATATCCAAAAGATTTCAAATGTCTGACCTTCTGTTTAATATGGTTTGAAGAAGGGCTGGGGATGTGGCTCAAGTGGTAGCACGCTTGCCTGGCATGCGTGCGGCCCGGGTTCGATCCTTAGCACCACATACCAACAAAGATGTTGTGTCCGCCGAGAACTAAAAAATAAATATTAAAAATTCTCTCTCTCTCTCTCTCTCTCTCTCTCTCTCTCCTCTCTCACTCTCTCTTTAAAAAAAAAATATGGTTTGAAGAAAAATGGGAATTTCCTCCCTTCCTCTAAGAACTCAAAGAAACTGATTTTTGAACAGCTGATGTGGGGTTTGAGGACTGGAAATTTCTGGAACCAATTACCATGTAAAAAAAAAAACTTATGGTATTTTAAATTTACTTTTATTGAGACATAATATTTGTACATATTTATGGAGTATAATATAAAATTTGATATATGTACACAATGTGTAATGATTAAATGAGAGTAATAGGCACTTTCATCGCCTCAAATACTAATAATTTCCATGTATTGATAAATGTATTGCTTTTCTTTTCTAGTTTTTTTCTTAAATATACCATAGATTTATATAGACAATAGTTACGCTAGTGTGGTATAGAAAATTAAAATTAATTCCATCTGTCCAACTGGTTTGGTGCCATTTATCTAACCTCTTCCTGTTCTACCTTCCCTGCCCTTCGAATCTTTGTGTCCACCTTTCCACTCCACCTTCTGAATGAATGACTTTTTAGTTTGCTCAAATGAGAACATCTGGTATCTGTCTTCCTGTATCTAGTTTATTATACTTAACATAATGACCATCCATTCATTATTTAAAATGACAGGATCATATTCTTCAATATAAATAATATTCCATAATATGTATGTGTGTATGTGTGTTTGTATGTGTGTGTGTGTGTGTGTGTGTGTGTGTACCATCTTTTTCATCCATTCTTCTGTAAATGGGCACTTTGGTTAATTCCAATCTCATTTTCATGATGGATGCCCTACTGAAGTTGGTAAACAAATGTCACATTGGTGTAACAGGCTGATTCAGTGTTGAATGATAATAATGCTTCTTGCAAGGTATTAGTTCAGAAAACATTTCAAAAAAGGAAAAGGAAGACTTTCTTAGACCTAAGCCTAAGCAGTGGGGTAAATTGCTTACTGGAGAATCTAGTATTATTTAATACTAAAAAGCTCAGAATAAGTGCTTTGTTCTTCTAGGCAACAACTGAGTCCTATTCTGCAATTGTTCTATAGTTTGCTGAGACCGTGTCAAGAGTGCTTTTTTGTAACACATCCTAATCTCAGCTTAAACTCATGTGAAACTTTAGCCTCATTGGTATTTTAAAATTCAAATGCAATAATAAATATTAGGAACCATGAATAGGTCCTAATTCTTGAAATGCACTCAATAGAAAATAACTATAATTATGAAGGCGTATATAATTTTCAACATTATTTTACAAAAGGAAATGGGTTCTCCCAAAAACTAAGAAGCATACTTCATGTTGCTAATGTTCTTCTCATTCCATAAACATCCTTAATTTGCATATGTGATTTGTTTCAAAATAACATGAAAATATCTTTTATATGTCTTGACAAACTTTATCAATATTTTTTATTATGCCAGTAATTTTTGAGAGAGAAAAGTTATAACAGTCAAAAACCCTAAGTTAATATCCATGTGTTCACTATGAGACAAATAGTAAATTCTAGACTGAATTCCTCTGAAGGTCAGGTAAATAAACTCAGGCCCACCCTTCTTCCAGGTCTATAATGAAGGCCTTCTATTTCTTGGGAGAGCAGGAGGAGGAATTTGAATAGCATCTCAGTTGGTGGAAAACAAGGGATGATCATCGTGCTTATTCATGATTCTTTGCAAGTTGTATACCTGCTACTTTTCTTTTTTTCTAATATGTTCTACATACAACTGCTGGATTGATCTTCCTAAACATAATTCAGGTCAAGGGTCTTTCCTGCTCAAAATCTTCAACAGTTTTTCCAAGCTGATGGAATAAACTCGTGATTTTCAGAATTACAAACATTTTGAGTTGATCATTTCAGAAATCACTTCATTTTACCCTTACTTGGCACATAAATCAATTTATGTGTAGATTTTATAAACTTTATGTCTCCTTTTAATTTAGTAATTTCTCCATGTAATTTCTACTCCTGCAGTCCCTCCTCATGCTTCAAGTCTCACTCTAAAGTGGTTCTTTTGTCCATAATCCTTCCAGTCTCTTCCCTGGAAAAGATGTAATTTCTCCCGCATCAACATCCTATGAATGATCTTTCCTTATGTTGTTTATCACTTTCTACCTTCATTTTAGAAGCATTTTGCAAAAGGTGTTGTGTGCAACAGTAGTCTCACAAGTCATTGAAGAGGGAAATGCGATTAGAACAATGGATCTTTGTTCCCTACCAATTGCACAGGATCCTCAGAGCACTCAGAGAAGCCTCAATTTGTGAATTTTCAAGGGTGAATGAGGAGTCCTCTGTGCATGTATTTAAACTAACTTGAAAATAGACCCCTGGGTGTCATGTAAATAGATTTCTGATGGCGATGTTGTTGGGAAATTTTGACTTACAGTTATGTGTAATAGTGCCTCATCTCTTCCTGGAAGGAGATGTTATTAATGGTCTCATAGATGTCATATATCTTTGTAACTGCACCAGTGACTTCCACACTGCCAAAGACATGATCGGTATCAAAGATGTTGAATAATCAAGTGATTAAAGAATTAATAAGAGACAGATGATTTTCCATTCTTGTTGCGTTCTCAGAGAGTTGATGAAACAACATGAATCCTTTTCTTTTTAATTTCATCTTCTCTTTCTATTTGTTGCTCTCCTTTATCATTGCCTTTTTAGATACTATAAAGATCTAAGCACTTATTATGTGTCAGAAGATGGACTAAATATTTTTCTCTGTGACCCTTACTAACTTCAATAATTCCTTGATGTTGAGATTAACATCCTAATTTATAAATGAGAAAAATTATATTCAAAGAAGTTATGTGAATTTCCTAAAGTAGTAAAAGTAGCAAATAGCATAACCAGAATTCAAGCATAGAATATCTCAGTACAAATTGCATTTACTTTCCTGCCAAACTATTCCACTGAAGTATGTGACTATTCTTTCTTTGAGTGCTGAATACATAGAAGACATGTATACCTTAAAGAGAGAAAGAAAGAAAGAAAGAAAGAAAGAAAGAAAGAAAGAAAGAAAGAAAGAAAGAAAGAAAGAAAGAAAAATTTAAGCTGAATGCCTTCACATGCATGAATGATGTAATTCGGAGCCATCAAACAATGATAGGGGAAATCAAAATTTCAACCAAGATACTCCATCCAAGTTCTTTCAAATTTTATATTTCACTTTTGTCTTTTTTCAGAGACTAGATATAAGGTCATACAGAATTATGAGATAGCAAGTGGATGGAGAAATTTTCCTGACAAAAACCTCTTCAGTTGTCAGATCCTCCTGAGTTTATGGCAAACAAATTAGGCTGTCTGACATTTGTTACTAGATGGGTGCTTCAATTAGTTGGAAATTTCTTATTGTAAGATAGAAGCTCTAGTTTATGAAGCACTCACATTTACAACTTTGTGACTAACATACTAATCATAATTGTAAATAGTTAATGAACTATTTTGAAATTGATGAAACTCTTAAAAGCATTGTCTTATTAATTCACAACTCTAAATATCAATTATATCTCTTGCTTTTATAAAGACTTTTGATGATTACTTCATTAGAAAACAGGAACTCAAAATGAGTGTCATGATAATAGTACTGTAACTTATAAAAGAATGGGTGAAATAAAGTCATATTCTCAAACTCTGTGAATTTTCTTTACCTAATACCATAGAAAGAACAGTTAGAAGAAAGAAAGGGAAGTAATTGGTTTATGTTTTTAGTTGAAAGGAATTAAATTGCTTTTCTATCTCTCCCAATATCTATAAAGTTCTATGATTATTTCAAACTTCCTTTTATTTAATTCAACCAAATATTGTTATCACTTCACACATCAAACAACATGATAGGAAAGGTGTGTGAGATCAAGGGCAGAAAAGGGCATAGTGATTTGCTAGACTACCCAATGGTGCTGAGAAGTGGTTTTATCCTAAGTGTTTTAATGTGAGTGGCTATTTCAGGCATATATTGCCTCAATAATATTTCATAACAACTGTTTTATAAGATTTAAAGAAATGTTTGATGGTGGGCCACAGCACACATATTTGGACAGATAAAAGAGCACAGGGAAAATCAGCTGGAGCTTTGGGGAAACCGCTTATCTAAGGCAAGTAATGTACAGTTAGGTTTTCAAGCTTTGGTGGATTGACTAATTGGAATAATTTTTGTGAGCTCTGGGATGGTCCTGGTTGTCAAGTGCCTGACCCCACAGTGATTAGAGGGGATGCATGTGAAAGTCCATTAAAGGAAATGGGTAGGACGTGGACTTCATTAACTGTTCAAAAAGGGGAACTGACTTGCCTATAGCCAGAATCTTAAAACTGGGTCAAAACAGCATTTTTTAAAAAATATTATATTGCAACAACTTTCCCCAAATTTTACTACCTGAAATAATGAGCAATGATTTTCTGTTCATGCAGCTGTGGTTTGACTGGAATATTTTTGCTGACCTTGGTTGCTGAATTCTGCTGGGTTTCACTCCATGCTACCCGTCTTCTTTATATCTAGTCTAAATGTTTTTCATTTATTGAGATCTTGGAAAATGGTTGGGACACATTCCTCTCATGGCATCAGCAGAAGCACAAGAGCGTAGGGCCAAGAAGCATTTCTAAACCACTTGCATCATAACTGTTGACATCCTGTTCATGGCCAAGCCCAAAATGGATAGAAGTGGGCACATCTTGCAACTAGTGGGAAGAATTTAAACATTACATGGTAAAGGGTGTAGATATGGGGGGGGGGAGAGGAGTGAGGAATTGGAAAACATAATTGGATCAACCATAGATTTTTTAAGAAGGAAAAAAATGGAGAAGAATTTTTTTATAAAAAGAAAGGATGGAAAGATTAAAGATAGACTTACAAGGACAAGGGAAGGAGTATGTAGATACAAAAGTTCTCCAGATGAGGTACATGCCCATGAGGGATTCCAGAGACCCCTGAGGAGAGGACAAAGTATTCCCAAGTCATTGTGTGCCCTGCGTGACCTCCCAGATTCAGGCTTCCCGATGTCTTTCTACACTTGAGACTTGGTATTATTATTTTTCTTATGCAGTCTGAGGAATACTATCAAGCACAAACTTTCTGTTTGTACATTTCCAAATGTATCTTTTCCTGTTCGAGATTGTGGGTGATGCAATACTCAGATTCTATATTTGAGCTTGAATTTCAGTTCTTCTTTTGTGTGAAGACTGTGAAGAAAAAGAGAAAAAAATTGCCCACTTCCTCTTTCACTTCTTCTTCCTGTGTCTTGCTTTTTTTCTCTCTTCATTTCTTTATTTCTCACACAATTTCCACCTCTTTTTTTTCCAAGCTATTATTTACCTTTTTGCTTATATTTTCCCCTTCACCCCTTGTTTATCACTTACTTCCCACTATTTTTTCCACCTCATTTATCATATACTTTTTCCTCTCCTTCCTCTCAAAGGGCTTCCTAAAAAGTTTAGTGAATGGGAGAAAATCATTAGAATTGTATTTAATTTGGCCATTTCTCATTATTACAAGAACTTAAAGAGTTTTCAGGGGACAATTTTCTCCACAGCTACTAGGAAGAACATTTTAAATCAGAGCACGCTTTGAAGTATGCAGCAAGGGAGAAAGGGTCAAAACAATCCTAATTTCCCAGGTGAGCATTGGCATTAAAAACAAAGCAAAACAAAAAAGATCAAACAAAAGTGATTATGACCTAAAGTAGTCCCTGGGGCCAGGTTACAGAGGATCACCTTAACTTCAGAAAAACTTGAACCTTCAACACCCCTGTGTATTTTTCAGGAAGAAACTTCTTCCTGTTCCTGGCTGTCCTTGCAGAAAGAAAAAGCTTTTATTACTCCCTTGGACCTGGAACCTTTCATATTCAATCTCAAAGGCAAGCTACAGAATTTTTCTACTATTATAGAGCCCTATAATTACTGTTATTAATCTTAACATCACGGGCTTTAACTTCAAAGAGTTCTTGTAACCTGAAAGTCTTTCAAAATATAATGGTGCAAAAAATAAATCACCCTTTCCAAGTGGCATCTTTGCTTGGTAAATGCCAGCACTAAGAAGGGTATAAACATATTCCCCAAATGGGTACCATAAACTGGGAAATGACACAGTGTCAACCATAAACATGTCTTTGCCACAGTCTTGCTTAAAAATGTCCTCACTCATGAACTTTGAGGGAAGCCTTTCAAATAGTATTTTAAAAAGAAAATCAATAAACCTGCAGAAACTCTACTTGGCCCCAAAAGTTTGAGCCCTATCTGCTGCATTTCCCCACGGCATTTCCTTCCCTCCTTTATCAATCTCTTTCTCTCCAGTCACAGCTGAATCACTGAGATGAGACAAATACCTCTCAGTACCCATTAGCAGAATATGGGCACTCACTGGAGAAGAGCAAACCTTTTTTCCTAAAGTATTTCACTTCCTGCCTGCCTGCCTGCCTGCTCCAGACAAATGCACTGTGGTCCTGTACATACATAGGTGCAATGTGAGTGTGCACATGTGGGGTATGTTACAAATGCACTCTGTCAGGGGGAGACAGTGAGTTAGCTTCAACCACTGGTGTTGCTTAGTAAATTAACTGATCTAATTACTAGTGTCAAAGAATACGATTGCTAAGGGAATTGGGCAAGTAACTGACAAATATGTAAGTAGGAGAAGCAAGGAAGAAATCTGAATCATGGGAGGTGACCTTGACATGGACGGAGAGAGTAAAATAGGGATGCAAAGAAGCATGGGAGGCCAGGAATCTGCTCACACTTGCTTTTCTCTCATCTCTGCCTCCCTGACTAGTCAGCCTGCTTACCTGTTCCTCCGATGTCACTAAGAGCCTATTTGCCTTAACTATTTTGAGTGTGATTCTTTGCTGGTGTATATTCTGTTCCAAATTGTCATTAATATTTTTTTCAGAAACTTTTCTTTTCTATACTATGGGATATGCCCATTACTCAACCTATCACACTATTTTCTTCTCCTATAGCTTTCCATCATTCACACTATGTTGGGATAGTGTGTATCACACCTTGACTAGACAAGTGGTGATGAAAAGGTATTAGGACTTTACCATTGTAAATGACAGAATAGGACTCTCAAACTCTTCAAAGCCAACATGCTGTACACTTGTTGCCTGTACTACACTGCCTTCCTTCCAGTGTTTACGGAAAAATGATAAAATGCAGAAACACTCCATTATGTGTGTATTTGGAAGTGTGAGAGATGAGAGAAAGCAGGAAAATCAGATTGATCAAATGTTTTAGAATTTGGTGGATGTCTTGAGAGTTTAAAATCTTGATCCAAACTAATTTAGAAAAAAAAATCTTAAGATTTTATTTTTAATTGTTTAATATTGATAAAGACTACAATCACTGCCTATCCCTTATCTGAGAGCTTACTTTAAAATAAAGAAGGGAATCTTTTACTGAAGCAAATATAGCACTGGCACCAGTATAATTGTTTTAGCCAGTGTTTTTCACTGTTGTGACCAAAAGACCTAACAAGAACACACAGAGGAAGAAAAGTTATTTGGGGGCTCATGGGGTCAGAGGCCCTAGTCCATAGACAGCTGACTCCATTCTCTGGGACCTGAGGTGAGGTAGAGGAGAGTGATGGAAGAAAACAGCAGGAACGTAACTAGGAAGGGGGAGGGGGAGTGGAAAGGAGGGAGTTGGGGAGAGAAAGGGAGAGAGAAAGGGTAAGAGGGGTGTCTGGTCAACAATGATAAAATATATATGCCAAAGGCATGCCCCCAGGAACACACCTCCTCCAGCCACCCCTACCTGCCCACAGTTACCACCCAATTAATCCCTATTTGAGAATTAAGGCTCTCATGACCCAAATCATTTCACCTCAAAACTTTCTTGCATCGTCTCACACATGTGCTTTTTGGGGACACCTAATATTTAAATAATAATAAGGTCCAACTACTTGAAGTATCCACATTGTTAGTAGAAGAAAGGACTTGACACTAGCCAGAAATCAGGAACTTAGTTAATAATTTGATAATGTATGAAAACTAATTATTCCATGCTTAGATTTAATCTTGGTGTATTTCAGTGAATAATACATTAAGAACATAAGAAATGAAGTGATTATGGTATTTCTTTGAGGAACTTTTTTTCACAGAATATATGAAAACAAAATGTAATAAACAGATTTGCAGATGGAGAAAGTTTAATGATATTTTGGAATAATTTTGTCTATATGCTAAATAACAGGCATAAGGTTTAGTATGGACTTGTCGGATTTCTTACAACAAATCTTAGCTAACTGGATATGTTGATTTAGTATTTGCATTTATATTGTAATTCAGTTTAATAAAATTTTCACTTATAGTTCCATAAATTGAATTTATTCCTCTCATTCATTTTTTTTTTCCTTTTTTCCCATTTTCTGCACTTAATTTCCTTTTGAGAAATATTTTTAAAGGGTATTGGCTACTTTGTTTTATTTTTAATTGTTGATAAACTTTTATTTATTTATATGTGGTGCTGAGAATCGAACCCAGTGCCTCACACACACCAGGCGAGCCCTCTACCACTGAGCCACAGCCTCAGTCTCAGCACTGAGAAATGTTTTTAACCCTTTAATGAGAGTAACAGAATTCTGTGTTTACTCAGTGTTTATTTGCTCTAGTGAATGTCATCTCTTTCTATGTCTACTAATTTAGCATCTTGTTTTATTTTCTTAAAATTTAAATTCCTTTTCCTCTTTGGTAAAGGCTCTTTTGTAGACTGGTTTTGTTTATTAGTTTGTTGTTTTTGTTGTTGTTGTTTCTCTAACTGAATATTGTAGACTAACTTACTGGAGAATCAAGTTTTATTCAACTCACAATTCTAAAGACCAGAAAGTTCAAGCCTAGGTGGCTGCATTGGGAAGGTCTTTCTTGCATGATGAGGACTCTGCAGATAGCCAAGGCATCACACACAAAAAAAAACAGAGCATCCTAGTTCAAGAATCCTATTCTTACAAAACTGCAGTGCTATTGGGCTAGTGGTTAAATCTGTTGACTTCATTTAACCCTAATTATCTCCCAAATCTCCCATGTTCAAATACCACAGATTACTCTTCCATGCTCAATACCACAGAGATTAAATTTAACATAAATCATTGTGGGGGCATTTAAATCAAAGAAGATTTTATATAAATTTGGCAAGGGCTTAAATGAAAATGCTTGTTCAAAAGTTTCTTCTAGTATCCCCAAAGAAGGAATATCATGTAGTTTGTAAAGAGCAGGGTTTAATATCTGAAGAACTTCAACTATGAGTCTGAGCTTTGCTTCTCATTAAATGTGCGATTTTAGATATTACACCATCATTGTATTTTATTTTTAGTTTTTGTAAAACTGAACAGATGTAATGCTTTCCATTCTAATTTCACAAAATTTATGGCAATCCACAAATGTGAAATATTAAAGATGTGACAGTTTGTCACAAATAGTCAAGTGCATTACACATGGACATATACACATTAAATATCAGCTATAAATTTTAAATTTTCAAATCATTTTGATTAATATATATGCATATATATGTAATTAAAATCTTTATTGACTCAGAAAGCATTTGAAGATCTCAGTTTTCATTACCATTATTGTGATCACCAGAAGTCAACATATTGAATATGTTCAAAATCCAATTTTTTCCAACAGGGTTTTTTTTTATACAATGGGAAACAAGGTTGATATAATCATCACATTCCTCAAGGATGTGAAACCATATGAATCCTAAACACCCAGGTTTTTTGTAGAGAATAAAACTAAAAACTTCTTACTGAAGTCTAGAAAGTCACAAAATGGATTGTAAATTAGTACAATCACAGTGGAAATCAGTGTGGAGGTTCTCAAAACACTAAGAATGGAATCGGCACTTTTCCCAGCTATATTATTCCTAGGTATTTATTCAAAAGCACTGAAGTCAGAACACTATAGTGATACATACATACCCATGTTTATGACAGTGAAATTGACAATAACCAAGTTATGATACCAACTTAGGTGTCCATCAACAAAAAAAATGAATAAACAAAATGGAATATTATATATGTATATATGTATATGTGTATGTGTGTGTGTGTGTGTGTATATATATATATATATATATAAATTAAATGGAGATTTATATAGTGTGTTGGTCAGCTTTTCAATGTTTTGACCAAAATACCTGGAAAAACAACTTAAGAGGAGGAAAAGTTAATTTGGGGATCATACGTTCAATCTATCCTTGGTTGGACAACTCTACTGCTCTCAACCTGAGATAAGACAGAACATCATGCAGGAAGGGTATGGTAGAAGAGAGCTACTGAGTTCATGGCAGTGAGGAAACAGAACAACAACAAAATAGAACAAAATATAGTCCAAGGGCATATCCGAAGTGTACTTCCTTTAGTCACACCCCACAGCCTAGTAGTGCATTCAGATTATGAATCTGTGAAATAGACTAATCCAATGAAGTGGTTACAGCTCTCATAATCTAATCATCTCACTTCTGAACATTCCAACATTGCCTACCACATGAGGTTTTTTTTTTTTTTTTTTTTTGGAGGGGGTGGGGGTGTTGAATATCCCAACAGCAACACCCAGTCATAAAGAAGCACAAAATTATATAATTTTCAGGAAAATGGACTGAACTGGAGAATATTATGTCAAGTAAAATAAGCCAGATTCAGAAGGTAAAGGGCATGTGTTTTATCTCATATGTAGACAATAGCAAAAAGGGGAAAAAAGACTTTCATGAATAAAGAAGGGAGACCAACCAGTATAGTAAAAGATGGGGACTGGGAAACAGAGGAGAGAAGGGAAAGGGGAATTGATGGGCAACGAAATTAACCAAATAATTTTATGTGGCTATAAGAATGTATCAATACTTCCCACTATTTTGTATAAGTATAATCCACCAATAAAACAAAACAAAATCACCAAAGCTAATTGTTATGGGCTAAATAACCTATCCTCCATAAATTCACATGTGGAAGTGCTAACCCCCAACTACCTCAAAATGATGATATTTGGAGGTAGGCTTATTAGAAAGGTAATTAAGTTAAAATGAGCTAACTAGGATCATTAAATCATGAGAGTAGTCCCTCATCAAATATCATGATGTCTTTACAAGAAGATAAAATTAGGACAGAGTGAATACATGAAGGGAAAACACCCACCTACAAATTAAGGAAAGAGCTGTCAAAAAACTAACCCTGTCAACACCTTGATCTTAAACTTCTAACCTCCAGAATTGTGAAAACTTTCTTTTGTTTAAACTATCCAATCTAAAGTACTTTATTATGGAATCCCCAGCAAACTAATACACTAAAGCAGATGCAAACTAAATCTCAGGTATACCCAATCTTTATTGAAAACTTTCTACTACCTTATAATTCTCCCCAATTTTATTTTATTTTTTAAAGATTCTCTAATTAAGAGAATAATTACTTGAGTGGAAAAACAAATAGAAAATCACTTAGCAATGACATGAAAAAGAACATATACTGAAATAGTTATTACTTTAGGATGGCATAAAATTAGATGATACAGTTAGCCAATGTAGACATCAATTAACAATTGTAAATGCCCATAACCAATCTAGGTTAGTACAAATAAGAATGTTCTCTATAAGAATGGTTATATTCTAGAGTCTCTCCTTGTTTTACTATCCTGAAATACTTTTCCATTCTTACATGCCACAGTGACTTTGCCTCATACTGTACCAGGTTATATTGGTCATCTTTAATAACAGATTATTAGATGCTGTGTTAGCTTTTCATCAGTATGATCAAAATACCTGACAAGAATTATTTAGACAAGGAAAATTTTATTTTGGGGTCATGGTTTCATAGGTTCAGTCCATCATCAGTTGGCTCCATTGCTGTGGGACCAAAGTAAGGCATTACATCTTGGATGAAGGTTGTGTGGGAGGAAAGATTCCCAGCTCATGGCAGCCAGAAAACAGAGAGTGAATAGGTAAGAAGCCACGTTGCAAGATATAATCCTCAGTGATCTACTTCCTTCAGCCACATTCTATCTGTCTAGAGTTAGCACACAGAATTCCACTTAAATTATTAAGCCATAAGTATATTAATATACTGATTCAATTCTTATAATCTAATCATTTCACCTCTAACAATTCATACATTGTCTAACATGAGCTTTCTTGGAAAATACCTCATATCCAAACCATCACAGATGCTGAATAAATGTTATTTTTTAGTGTATGTAGAAAAGACCAGTTGCCTATTCTAACTATGCTCGTGGAAGGCACTGCCATCAGAACCCAAAGAAAAAGGAAAGAAACAGAAAACCCTGTGCTGGCAATGAGGAACACAAATCCCAAAGAATATAGAAACCAAGAAGAGATAAGAAAGCCATCGTTGACTCCTATGAAACAGCCAATCCCAAGGAGTCAAATCAGAATTATGAATACGGTTGCAGTGGATTTCTTATGAAATATAAGTGATGAAACTTGGGCCAACTTGTGCTTCCACATTCATAGCTACTATTCAACTCTCTCAGTACACTTCTGCAGACAAATTGTCATTTATACTCTTTCCATGACCTTAATACTTAATACTTAAAATTAACTCTTCTTATATCTTATTTTTCTGGCTTAAAGTGCCATTCAGCTTAAATAAAGCCAAATATTTTTTAAATGCCTTTCTTTCATAAGCAGCTACCATCACTTATCGACTAACTCACTGATCCAATGGTATTCTCCTGAAAGAATTTATTTGGTTTTTTTAATGTATGTAAGTACTGCAGCTAATGACTACAAAATTTTTCTTGGATTAAAAAAATATATGTATTATTATTACAGACTCTTTAATAAACAGCATATAAATGACAAAAATTTTCATTAAAATCCATACAAACAGTTACAAAAGACAGTTTGAGACTTTGCTTAAGTTATGCAATTTTTTTCAGTCTTGATTCTTAAAAGTAAGCTGTAGAATTTGGTACAATAGTGAGATTTGCTTTCCATGTTGATAAATATTGAAATTACAATTCTCAGCATTTGAAATGAAAATGAATCCTAAAGGTTCTGTGATGGTCGTTTGAGCTCCCCCCTCTCAAATCTTGCACTGTGTACTTCACACCTAAATATTACAAAGAATCAATTTGTAAGGGAGTCATCTTTATTCCACTTAGATGAACTAATTTAACTTTAAATGAATGTTTTAGAAAATTTGCTCAGAGTACAGATATCCATTACATTATAAAGGAAATATTATATCTTTCATTGGGTGATGCAGGAAAAGTTTTTAAGAAATCTTCTAAATTCATGACCATATTTTACTATAACAACTTGAAAAACAGTTTGAATATAAGCAAATTATACAGCAGCAGATTGGCAGTGGGTTGACAATATTCTGGACCTCATGGGATTTTCCATTATTATACCAACGTTATTATTGCAAACTTACTAAAGCAATTTTATTTGAAATACAAAGGACTTTATCTTCAATTGTTTCATTTTCAATTTCTGAAAAAAGCAAGTAATATTAAAATGATTAAAATGCATAAGCTAGTAAAAATATATATAAATATTAACAAAAACAGAACATGGGAATTTTTCTTTAAATAACTATACCCACTGAAATTCAAATAATAACCAGAGAAATTAAAGTTGTTGTTTCCTTAAAGTCCAGCATTTTTAATTAAATCTACACATTTTATTGCAGGCATAAACATCACTTTCCTGCAAGCAAAATTATAATTTAGAAAATGCTTCTACAAAAGGAACACAAGGACCTTCCACTTATGGATTCTAGTAATTTACTTCAGTTAAATTTTGAAAATCCATGCTCTTTTCCCAACTAGAAAACATAAACTGCTGGAAAAGAGAAGATTTTAAAAATATTTCCTCATAGACCCCACAGTAGTTAATAAAAATTTGAGTAACTAGAGGATCACCTAGGCAAAATTTAAGGCTGTTTATTAGCTGAAAATGCTAGTATCATAATAAGCTAGGGATATCCAGTGATCCTGGAGCCTTCTTATCTCCCAGTAAGTCCCCAGGAAATTTCAGTAGCCCAAAACTGTTTGGGGTCACAGATAATTGAATTGAAACTGCAGATTTACACTTTCTGCCAATGTGGTCTTAAACAAGTTACTTTGCTACACAGTTCAAAGAGTGTTGATGTTATGGCAAGATTGCAATAAATCACCAGCTCAGTCTTGAAGCCTGAGTTGGAACCATCTTTTTTCACCAGCTGGTGGTCCACATTCACCAGCTGGCTGGCCAAGGAGCAGGCTGCAAGTCTACACCCTATGATACCCTTGAAGGGTTAGAGCACACCTTTTAAAGCATGTCAGTATATTGATCTTAAGTGGCTGTTGCTATGATTTAAAACCATAAACAAAAATCATGAGGTCTAAAATTACAAGCAGAAGGAGAAGTAGATCAAAACTACCCTAGTTGAGTACAAGTCAAAGAATGATTACAAACATCTAGATAAACATTAATATTCTATGCTGTTAGGGTACAGTTGGGGTACATTGTCCAAGAAAAATGGGAACCAAAAAGACAACAATTTTTACATTGTGTAAGAATTGCTTGTTGGGGGTTGGAGTCTTGGCTCAGTGGTAGAGCACTTGCCTAGCATACATGAGGTACTGGGTTTGCTTCTCAGCACTGCATATGAATAAATAAATAAATAAAAGTCCATCAATAATTAAATAATAATAATAATAAAGAACTGCCATTTTGTTGCCAAACATGCTATGCTAAGCAACTGTTGATGGATACCGAGGAGGGATGTTCCCATAGAAGAAGCATTTCTTATGTGACATGGAGTCTCAGGGTAAAATCAAGTGTATTTAGTCATTGCCTTTATAGCCTGGCCATAACATTGAGGTTCTGCAGATGGGAACCTCAGGGTATTTTTATTTCTCAAAGAAAACAGGCATACTCAAAAACTGCCAGAATCAGGACAATGACTAGCTTTAGTCGACTCAATTTTACATTAGATCCCACACTATTTCTTCCTATGATGTATCTTTCCTGAAACTGTGTATATAGTAAATAAAAAAGTTTAAGAAAAAAAGTACTATGTGAAGATCACTATAAAAAGGCAATGAAATGAGTGTGTCCAATCTGATTCCATGACTTGAGAAGGCAGGAAGAGCTCAATAGAAAAATCACATCACATTGGTACCTAATTTTGTTGCTATTCAAGAAACTGAAATAAATTTATCATTTTCCTTTTAACCTAACAGCATGGTATTGGCACCAAAATAGACTGGTAGACCAATGGTAGAGAACAGACGACACAGAGACTAACTCACAAAATTACAATTATATTAGACAAAAGTGCCAAAAACATACTTTGGAGAAAAGATGGCCTCTTCAACAAATGGTGCTGGGAAAACTGAAATCCATATGCAACAAAATGAGATTAAACCCCTATCTCTCACCAGGCATAAAACTGAACTCAAAGTGGATCAAGGACTTAGGAATTAAAGAGACTCTGCATATAATAGAAGAAAAAGTAGGCCCTAATCTCTATCATGTGGGATTAGGCCCCAACTTCCTTAAGAAGACTCCTATAGCACAAGAATTAAAACCAAGATAGACTCAAACTAAAAAGTTTCTTCTCAGCAAAAGAAACAATCTCCAAGAGAGCCTTTTAACTTATATTTTTCATTTGGTTGGTTGTTTGGGATACTGGGGATTGAACACAGAGGGCGCTTATGCACTGAGCCTTTTTTGTATTTTGTTTAGAGACAAGATCTCACTGAGTTGTTTAGAGCCTTGCTAAATTGCTAAGGCTGACTTTGAACGCTTCATCCTCCTGCCTCAGCCCCCTGAGATGCTAGGATTATAGACATGCGCCACCTGGCCCAGCTATATGTATGTTTTAAACAGCTACTAGTATGTTAGACCTACCAACACTTGAGTTGTTTGGATCTATCTCCATTTAATAACTGAAACTTGGGCATTTCTTTTGATCTTGCAATCATAAAAGCAAAAAATAAGAACCACCAAGAGCACTGTGATGAGAACTTTTGGGACTCTCTGATTTCAAACTGCAGTTTTCTTATCTCCAAAAGGAATCAATGCCAATGTTAAAGATTTGTATGAGGCTTAAATTAAGAAATATTTCTACAGTGCCTGTAATGTACCAGGAACTAAAAAAATAAAAGAATTCCTGTTTCTGTTTATTATTTTAGGTACAAAGGGATTTTAAGTTAATTTAATACATTAATTTTATTATGCACATGTTTACATAAAGTCCTCAGTATTTTTTTCTTAATTTTTCTATCATCACAAAAGCAAGTTAACAGCCAATTGAGAACTGCTAATGGGACCTCTCTACTTCCTTAACTGTCTGTCTAAAAATGCGTCTAAACCAGTGAGTCCAAATTATTTATAATGTATATTTTACATTAGACTTATTGATATCCACCAGAATTTGGACTTCAACAAACAGATGTAAATCATGGGAAACTACGGTGGGAATTATGAACATTTATTTTTTAAATAAAATCACAATCATATGCTTTTGTTATTTTTTTCAGCTCAATTCACATCAAACTCAAAAAAACTTTATATAGAAGGGGGACTAAAAGGACTGTTCAAGTATTCAACTAAGAAAAATTCAATTATGACCGGTGGGCCATACTTGAAGAAATAAGAAACAAAGTGTCTGGAAAGCATTCTTTGCAGTAGGGGCTCAAACAAAGGGTTTTTCCCTGAAGTTTTATTTAACTAAAAATGCACTTTCTGGGAGCCTTCTGAGTTGTTCTATAAGCACTATTAATGTAGTTTTACATTAATGAGCTAGCTTTCTCTTTTTCCTTCTGTAAAATATGCATTGTGCTTGGATATATAGCAGGGAATAGGATACAACATAACTTTTATCTTCAAGAATTCACAGCACAGTGTACCTAGTAATAAAAATTCATTTGACTGATACACAAAAAATCTAAAACTTTGGAAAGATGTACTTTGGAAGAAGCTCTTTTATCACTTTTATTATGAGTTTGAAATAGTCTCTAAATATCCAATGACTTATTAGACTATCTAGATCATATGAAATGGAAACCAAAAAGGGAGGAAGATAACAGATCTAGAAGGATGTATTTATCTTCATGCTTGGATTTAATCCCATGGGTTGTAAAGAACCAGTGAGAGATTTTAATAAGAGAATTGCTGTATGTTTTGTGCTCCAGGAACAAAGTCTCAGCTCTCCACTGCCAGTGCTGGCTCTCCACTTCATTACTTCCTGTGTCTGTGTATCATAACATTTTATAGTTCAGAGATTCCAGGAGGGTATGGATGGTAAGTACTGCTCCACCTTCTGCACACCTCAGCCCCAAGTCCCATGTAATGAAACATCTCCAACATCATCAATTTATTCTGGGAAGCAATAAGTAAGGGAATGAACAGGCTGTCTACAGATGTGGTCATATTCCATTTTGACAATATTACCGTCACTATAAGAGACAGTCTCCATCTTCCAATCAGAAAGTAAAACTCTGTGTAATAATCACATACCAAACTTGTTTTGTCTTAATTGAACTCCCTTATTCCCAGCTGAAGCAGGGCCATAAATAGGGGAAAACTACATTCTTTCTTGCTCATTTTTTCTGCTGTTTCCCTCACACCCACATACTTAACAAAGGTTTCTGATCCCTCTAGGAATTGTTAAAAAAGGAAAAATGATCAGGGACAGGGAAATCTTACCACAAGGCAGAGTCTTTCAATATCAAGACTTTCCTCATGGGGGTGTTCCTGTAGGTCACTCAAAGAATGTCACCACTGCCATCTTTCCCAGAGGTCACTTAGTTCCCTCCAAAAAAGTTCAGAGTGCACCATCATTACCTTCCGTAAAAAAACTACAAATAGGATCTAAGACAATGTCACACCCGATTTCTTTGCATGCAATCTATCGAGCTAATGAGGCAGGAAGGTAGACCTCCCATAGGCAGATAGGATAAGGCCTTGAGGAAGGGAAGGAGGGAGGAGAACAACATGCCATTCTGTAGAACATTCTGATACTTGGTGTCCCTGAGAGCTTCATCTGCAATGGTTCCTTAGCACCTATTACTGTTCCTAACAGCTTCAACCACAATAGCTCTTCCTTAGTTACCCCTATGCCTACCCCTAGCAAAGATTGTCCACCAAATCAACTCCTGAAGCACTTCCTTGCCTTCACAAATATGCCAAACCTCAAGATTAGACCCATTCTTATTGGGAATTGGATTCAGGGGCACTCGACCACTGAGCCACATCCCCAGCCCTATTTTGTATTTTATTTAGAGACAGGGTCTCACTGTGTTCCTTTAGCACCTCATTTTTGCTGAGGCTGGCTTTGAACTTGCTCTCCTCCCATCTTAGCTTCCAGAGCTGCTAGGATTATAGGTGCGTGCCACTGTGCCCAACTTTAGACTTGTTCTCTTAATTATATAAATAAGGGATATTATGAACTTCTTACTGGCTTATTAAACTCAGAACTTAGAGAGTTTAATTGGTCCATGCTAGCATCCCCCATTAACATAGTCCCCACCAGTCTATAGGGATGGATAAAGAACATTAAAACCCCTAGACAACAGACACCTGTGGGCATCCCTCTTTAGGAACACTCCCTCTTCAGGAGCTCTTATTTCTTTCTGTAAATCCTGTTAATATGCTCCCATCCTTGTATCCAAAGATTTCATTCCTCAAATTTAGGAGACAAAGAACTCATCCATTCACGCTACGTGTTACACTATCTCTAGTCCATGGAAATATTGCACTGCTCCTCTTATGGTGGGAGTCTATTCAAAATGCAACTCCCCACTCTCCCTTTCCCTATCCCCAACACAGAGTACATTCACATGTACTATAGTTGTCTGTGACATCATGTCATGACGTCACTCAATTGTTGAGAATCTTTATCAAGCTCTTCCAAACAGTTTTGTTGAAGAAAAAATTCTCTAGTCTTGAAATGAACGAGGGAACACCTGCCATACCATCCCTCCACTTGAGCACAGGGACAAAAATTCACCTTAGATTGACACGAATTTTCTTGATTTACCCTTTTAAAGTCTCAAGGTGGATGTAGACTATCAAAGAGTTGTAGAACTCATTTTTTACTAGTTCCTCCGTAAAACTGTTTCAAGCACACATTCTAGCTTTTTATAATATTTTAACTACAGATTATTTTAAATACATTTAACTATAGTTTTGCTTACCCCTATTCTCATGCTTCTACGCTGGATTAATTTGACACAAATTAGAAAAATTTCATCCATAAACATGTCAGTATGTAGCTTTATTAGTTTTCTATTGATGTATAACGAATTACTTTAAATCTATTATCTTAAAATAGCACCCATTAATTATTTAACAGTTCTGTTGGTCAGAAGTCCAGGTAGACTGGACTGAGTTCTCGGTGCAGGAGCTTACAATACTAAAACCCAGGCACTGGCTGATTAGGCTTATTTATCTGGAGGTCTATAGGAAGAATCTGCATCCAAGCTCCTTTGGTGACTGTCACAATCTAGTTCCTTTGCAGCTGTAGGTCTGTGTCAGTGTCTGCCCTCTCTCAAAGCTGCTGGCATTCCATCTTGTGATCACATCTTCAACTCGTCAACAGTGTCCTTTTCATGCTTCAGATTTCTCTGACCTCCCCTTGTTTATTCCCGCTATGTCTACTGGCAGGAGAAGGAGCTTTATTTATAATACCTCTTGTGATTGCACCAGATCCAAATGAATAATCCAGCACAATATTCTCATTGTAAGGAGCAGTTGATTAACAGTAACTTTATCACATCTAGAAATTCTCTTTTGTCATGTACAGTAATATACCCACAAGCATAACAACTCATTTTCTTCACAGGTTCTAGGACTAGGCAAAGATACATTTGTGGTACCATTTATAAAATTCTGACCATATGAACCAGCATCAGTGAAGAAGTAAAGGAAGTCTTTGCTCTATACCCATTCTAAATTCCCAGGGTTGAACAAGCCCATCCAATATTTTTGAGAATATATATTTTATAAGTACAGTATAATTGATCCATGGAATCATCTACATTATAAAAGAATCAAAACTGAATAGTGTAATTTTTTGTTTGGAGTTGAGATTTGAGAGGAAAAAATAAATAAAACTATGAAGAGGCCAAGCTTGACCATATCCACATATCCCTTGCTTCGGCCCAGCCTCAAAACTTATTTTAACTGCTTTATGCACATGGTCCAGTTGTAGCTCCTAAACAGGTGTAAAGATGTGAAAATAACAAGCTAAGTAACTCTTAGGGAGATAAGATCTATTCTTATACTTCTACAGGGACATTTCTCTGAGAGAATTATCATTCATTTTTCTCATTTCTGTAATTCCCGTATCACAGCAGTTTCCTTAGTCACACCACTGGATGAAACTAACTGGTGAGTCTACTTCCAAGTGTGAACTGTGTAGTTTGGGCTTTTCTATCTTTATTCCTGTCAACAACTGTTCTCTAACCTGTGGTCACAAACTTTTTCCTCTTTGAGGACAAGCAAAGGTCATAATTTCTTCTTTACACTCTTGTCAAAACTTATGTCCCTGGGACTGGGAATGTAGGCCAGTGGTAGAGTACTTGCCTAACATAAACAAGACTCTGGGTTCAAGTCCCACAGTGGGGATAAAAACAAAAATTTAGATCCCTGTGTTTCAACTAGTTCTGACTTGGTATATTGGATATACTAATTCATGTATCTATTATTAATATTTTGTTCACTACTCTTATTTCAGATATCATATTGACTCTATAACAGCAGCCTTGTTGTGCCTTATCCCAAGCTGAAATAAACAAGGGAAGTTCAGAAACTCTAGAATGCAGATACTGGAAAAAAGGGGTTTCAGCATTTTTGTCCCTAAATAGGTCAAGTCTGTTTTAAAAATCAGTTTTCTGCTTTGTGGTTGAAGGAAAGTTTTCCATATTTTGCCAAATATAATTTTGAAACTATTTTTTCTCACGACAACATCATCTGCTACATCTTCTTTAACCTTTACTTTTAAAAAGTGCCGTGTGTAAACCAAACACTTAGGGGCATGCAAAAAAGAAAATCTCTGGACCTTAGGAATTTACAGTTCAGTAAGAAAAAGAGCAAACCTATCAGTGCAATACAGGTTGGTACATAGGATTCTGAGATTAAGAGACCCGTGTTCCCTGTCTGAATAGGATTTTCAAAACAAGGTTATTCAATTCTATAGATTTATGACATGGAATGAATAGGGGGAAAATAGTTTTCCTCAGTCCACAAGTTCTATTCATGTTGAAAACGAAAGTCTATTCAGTTATTATCTTTCTGTCAGATTGCCAACTTTTGTATTGTTGAGTTGATTAAACTCAATGTTTGAAAATTATAAAAATATTTTAATAAAAGGGCCTAATACACAGATTATGGTAAGTGATTTAAATTCCAATGTATTTACTTCACTTTCTGTGTAGCTTTTTCATATAATGTTAAATTAAAACCTCTGTGAATATTGTTGGGCATTCCCCAACAATGTTTCTCCTATTAACCTTGACTTTCCTATTAGTTTTCAAGTGGACTTTTTCAGTACATTTCTCATGGATGCATCCTGAGAGACAAATATCTACCCTGTTATTTTCTGTGATATGCTTTGAAATGTTCACTACAATCTCTGACATTCAGCCTCCTAAAAAATAATAATAAGTCTGTCTCCCCTATGCCCTCTCTTTGATCAGCTCCAGACCTGTACTCTATCAAAAACCTTTGTCTCCTAACTGCTCTCTATTCTGGAGCATCTTCCAAATCAATGTCAGCTAGTTGTTACTCATTACCTTGAAGATGCCCAGCAGGTTTACAGCTCTAAAAAAATAATGATAATAATGGGGGAAGAGACTTGCAGAATTTCTTTTAAACTATTGTATAGAAAGGAAAAAAATCCATGAGATATACACTGTTTTATAAAAAGAAAGAATGAATGTAATCAAATGTTGATGGTTTCATTATCACAGTAAATGTGTGAAAAGATCAGAAGAGGCAGAAACAACTGTCTGAGAGAGTCTTAAATTGGATTTGTAAGAATGGGTCAAAGTTACATAGGCTGAGCAAAGGAGGAGGATCAGACAGAAAGCATAGGAACAAGGTCATAGCAAGATGATTTCCCACAAAGTCAAAGAAAGATAATTTTCTTATTTGGAGTAAACTAAAAGACATGGAATAAGCACTTGTATGTGCCAGACACTGGGAAAAGCATTGAGAATAGACCAAATAAGCAATATAGAAGGAGAATTATCAACACAGGGCTTAGAGGCCAGATCAGAAGCCAGTTATGAAATCATTTCTACTAGTTAATAATAAAATGGATAGTGTGCCAAGTATTATCATGGAGTATAGTATACTTAAGGACTCTATGTTTGAGGAATTAATGAAGGTCAGTGAAAGGAGGGACAGATAGCAAAGTGTTAGAGTGTTAGAACTTAAGAGTGTTTACCAGAGACCAGAGCGTGCTAATCATTTTTATACATTTTGGAATCTATTCTAATTATAACAGGATACCCTTTGAGGGATCAAAAACTCCAATAACCTTATTAGATTTGTATAATTTTGGAAATTAAATTAGAACACTGAATTTTGATTAGGAGATCCCAGTTTTATTCCCCTCCTTTCTTCCTTGCCATTAACCTTTACTTGGGTTGGTCTCATCATTTATAAAATGTGATGTTATGTATGTCAGACAATATCATGTCATTGAAAGTGAATTATAAAGCAGCATTTAGTGTGAACACATGTGCAAAGGACCATTGTGTCTTCTATTATTCAGCCCTGTCTCATTAGCATCCTGTATCATCCCTGTATCATCATTTGGGACCCAATACATACTTTTTGTTGGGTATGTGGGAGACCTTGTCTTTTGGTTTTATTTCCCCCATTGGGTTTCTCCCTGCTGAAGTTAAGTTTCCATCTCATGAGAAGAACATCACCATTATCCCTTACCCCTCCCCTTCCTCTCCATGCCAAAGGGCACCAAAATCAAAAGTTTTCTTGACCAATCCCTGGAGACACAGTGTCTGCTCGCCTGTTCCTGAGTCACGCTGCCAATCAGCACTGGCCCTGTCTCCTACACAACCGTTCTTAAGCTGAAGCTTGCAAGCTCACGCTCTCTGCTCTCTTCCTCTCCTTTTCTTCCCCTTCAAGCAGCAGCTCCCCAATAAAATCTCTTGGTTGAATCTCTGTCTCTGGTGAGTCACCTTCCTTTCACTTTTGCCCCAAATAGATATAGATAGGTTCTCTCTCTCTCTCTCTCTCTCTCTCTCTCTCTCCCTCTCTCCCTCCCTCCCTTCCTCCCTCCCTCCCTCCACACATACACAGACGTATCTAAGATGCACAGTCTCCAAAATATCTCTTCAAACCTCACCTTCCTCCAGTGTATTTGGGAAAGCAGATGTTGGAGCCATATTCCTCCCCATCTCCTTCTCTAATGGACACCTTGCCACCCCAGAACTATTAAAAACTCATTCCATAAAATTTGTTCTTTCCTTTTCACCATTGCAATTACACCTGACAGACTCAGATTCCTCTACTAGACAAAGAAGAATTCCATGTTTCAGTATTCATTGTCACTACTCATTTGTATGTGTGACTCTCAGCTATTCCTAGAGTACTTCTGCAATTCTGTGCATAGAGATTGGTATCAGTTACACACTATTTCAAATCCAGCTATCCCACAATCCTCTTGGCCTAATGTTGAAATTATCAATAAGGCCAATTCCCCTACCTCATAGGAAATCTCCTATGCAGATCACATATGGCCCTTTTCTCCAAATTAACCTCAATCTCTCAAGAACAATTATATTAATAAGTTTCAAAAGGGAAGAATTTCAGAGTTCAGTGAATTTATTTCCAGTGATGAAGTTCCTTGGTCTTGATAACAAGATAGTTACCTCTACCCAGAAGGTAACTCTGTAGAGATAGAGGCATTAGGAGGCAGAATCTTCACTAACCTTCTATGGAAGGTTGCCGCAGTCTGGATGGGCACAATTCAGGAGCCACTTGTCAAAAGAAATGAACTTTATTTTTAGAACCACACACGCCAAACAAAACAGCTCCTCAGGAAAACCTTCAGAGCCCAACTGCCACCACCGGCTTCCCACAAGCCTCTCCACCTCCCCCACTCCTCCTGCTCTTGAGGCCGATTGGCTGGGTCGCGTGGGCGGAGCCAAAAAAGTCCCCTAATGAGCAGCTCCATGGTCTGAAAGGGCAGGGAAACAGCCCAATGAGCACCACCGCAGAGGAGCCAATCAGTTGGCAGCTAGAAGTTGCTAGGGCCGCTGTGAGCCAATCATCAGCTGGCAGCTGGAAGTTTGCTGGGGCCCCTTGGGCTGTGGCTCTCAACAGAAGGACTTGTAATCCAAACATTGAACCTAGAGCTATCTACTCTTATATTGCTTAAGTATTATGCACACTGCCTTTTCAGAATAAATTGGTTTATTTTCTTATGTTTATCTCAACCACTATAATTTTGATTTCATCTCATGTCAAAATCTGATTCTATATGTCTTATATTCCCATTAAAGTAATTTTTAAGCATATGAGTTATTTAGCTAATTTAAGGTATCTTCAATTTTGTACCTCTATGATAAACATTTCTTCAATTTGAAAAAACAATTCTGCAAAGAACTTTCACAATCTGGTTAGCACTATGTATTTCATAGCTTTCTTTGGGAGCAACAAAACTTCCTCAAACTAAGGATCATTTCTCTAGATATCCCAGCAGGTTTATCTGCCCTATATCTAAATGACATATAAATCTATGAAGTGTAATTGAGGTTTCCTTCACTGAGGAATGACTTATCTCCCTGATGATAGTCATTACTCGGCTAAAAATAATAATGAGCTCTTTTCATTTTTTTTTTGCAAATATTCCCTATAGCTGCAAGTTGAACATGGATGCAGCTCCTGGGGAGGGTACCTATTTTGTGACATAGCATTAGTGCTAAAGCATTTGCTTATTTTTAAATGTCAGAGTCCCAAGAGAATCCTCTGGGTAAATTTACCGGTATAGGAAATACGTTCTCTTGCTTTGCTTTTGGGAACAAGTCATTCATTTTCCATTTTCTATTTAACATTATTGGTCCAGCTAGTTTGATAAGATGCTAAGGTAGTGATGTACAAAGTCCAAAAATCAGTCATCTTTCTATACACTAACAATTAAATATCTAAAAAGAAAGAAAACAATTCAATTTACTATAATGTCAAAAATAATAAAATACTTATGAAAAATCTAACCAATGAGGTGAACAATCTGTATACTGGAAACTAAGACTGATGAAAAAAAATTAAAAAGACATAAACAAATGGAATAATGCCTCAAGTTCATGGGCTAGAAAAATTAATATTGTTAAAATGTCCATACTACCCAAAGCTATCTATAAATTCAATATAACCCTTTTTGAAATTTCAATGACATTTTTTCACAGAAATAGAAAAAAAAATCTAAAATTTATATGGCACTACAAAAGCCCAGAAATAAGTAATTCCCTGTTGATAAAGAAGAACAAACCTGAAGGTATTACATTTTCTAATTACAAACTGTCATGCAAATGCTATAGTAATCAGCACAATATGATACTGGTATAAAAACATACACATAAACCAATGGAGCAGAATCGAGTGCTTATAAAAAAAGAAACTCATGCATATACAGTCAACTAGTGCCTGATAACACTACCTGATTTAGAACCTTATCATGTGCAACTAACAAAAATTAATTCAAAATGAATCAAAGACATAAATTAAAACCAAAAATCATAAAACTTGAATAAATCATAGGTTAATTTGACTTGTAAATGGCTCTGAAAGTAGAAACAACAAAAGCAAAAATACCTAAATGGGGATATACCAAAGTGGAAAGCTTTGGCAAAGCAAAGGAAACAATCAACAAAATGAAAAAGCAACCCCTGGAAAGGAAGAATGTACATCTAAACCATGTATCTGACAAAAGGTCAATGTCCAAAATATATAAGAACTTCATATTCTTTAATAGTCAAACAGACAAACAAACAAATACTAGATGATATGATTTAAAACTCAAGCAAAGGATTTGAATAGACACTTCTCTAGAGAAGATGTACAAATGGCTAATAGGTATATAAAAAGGTGTGCAACATCACCAATTATCAGGAAAATGAAAATCTAAACAGCAGTGAGAAATCACTACACAGATGGTAGGGTGGATATTATGAAAACGAAAAGAGATTCCGTGTACAGTTTTCAAAAAAATCACATGTAAAAAAAAAAAAAAGAGGAAAGTATAGCCCCTGAGAAAGACCTCATGATAGATCTACTAAACAAGTGAATTTTAAACAACTATTCTAAAGATGCTCAATTAATTATGTGCAGGAAGTTAAGCAATCAATGTGATAGAAAAAAAAAACTAAGAATATCAATAAGTTCAAGAAATTCTGGAGCTGGCAAGTTTAATAACTGAAATGAAAAAGAAGAATTCAAAGGCCAATTTGAGAAGGCAAAAAGAAATAATTAGCAAACTTGAAGATAGGGCAATAGAAATTATTGTGTATGAGGAACAGAAAAAAATAAAAATAAAAAAGTGAACAAAGCCTAAGGAACTTGTGGGACACTTTAAAGCAGAATACCACAGGCATTGTGTGAGTATTAGGAGAAGAGACAAAGGGTCATAGAGAATTTTTAAAGCAATAAAGGTTGAAAACTTTCCAAAGTTAATGAAAGATATCAATATAAATATCCAGGGAGTTCAATGAACTCCAAATAAGAGGAACATATAAAGACCTCTAGGAATTCTGTGTTTGGAATTGGGGTCTACAAACTTTGTGATTGTGACATGTGTGGTGACTAGGAAGTTTCTGTGCAAAGACACAGAATTCCTGGCTATTAGGTAATACCTGGTGACTGGGAAACTCCTGTGCAAAAGCCCAGGATGCCTGGCTGCCATAGCATTGTCCTTCACAAGTTTCCCTGTTTCCCAGACCTAGGATGCCCAGCCTTCTCCCTCTGAGCTATGGAGCCCACTATGCAGGCACTATCTGGTTTCCTTGGATATGCCCTTGGTAGGTAGGAGCCCTGTGTTACTTTTAACCTGGACCTTATCTCAGTTAGCTAGTACACAGGTTAAACAAATACTAATTAGAATACAGTCATGGTAACGGGAGGTATGTGTTCTTTGAGTTAATAAACTCACAGGTAGGGAGGACGCTTCACTTTGTATTTCGTCTTCTGTACTTCTTCTTCACCACTTCACTCCTCTCCACTCCTCCTATCTGTTTGCTTGTACTTTGTGTATCTGTATCTGTTCTCTGTGTGCCTCCTCACAGGCATTCTTCTGCAGGTGTTTCTTTTCAAAGACCCATAGTAAAGGTCTCTATAATCAAACTTCTTCTAAAAGACAAAAACAAAAAGAGAATATTTAAAGCAACAAGAGAGAAGCAAACTTATCACACACAAGGGATCCATAATAAAACACTCGACTTATTTCTCATCAGAAACTTTCAGGACCAGAAAGTAGTAAGCCAATATATCTAAAGTGCTAAAAGGAAAAAAAACAGAAATAATATCAACTAGTCAACATAGAATACTACCTGTGGGAAAACTATCCCTAAAAAGCTACAGAGAAATTATAAATACTTAAACAAAAGAAAATGAGTGTGTTACCTTTAGATCTGCTCTGCAAGAAATAATAAGGGAGAACAGGATAAGATGAAAGGACACCAAAGAGTGACTTAATGCTGAATGAAGAAATAAATATCTTAGTAAGATTCTGTATTATAAAATCTAGTATTATTGGAATAATAATTTGTATTTCTTCTTGTTCTTTCTTCTTGTTTTAAGAGATTAATTTAAAAATCAATTAATTTAGTATTATTGTAACTTTGGTTTGTAACTCCATATTTTGTTTTTTACATAATAGAGAACAATGCAATTTAAAAATACTTATTTGTTTGGAGGCACACATTGTTTAAATTTGTAATTCTGTAACAATAACAATCAAAAAGGGTGAGGACAAAGGCATTAGAGAAGAGATTTTTGTGTCCTATTAAAGCCAAACTGGTATAAACTCAAATTATAGTCTCATAACTTTAGGATATAAAGTATACTCCCCATGGTAACAATGAAGAAAATATATGAATAATATATAAATAATATACAAAATGAAATAAGAAAGGAATTCAAATGTTTCACTACAAAAAAAATCAACTAGACACAAAAGAAGATAGTAAATGTAAATGAAGGATAAAAATATGCTAGAATGCATAGGGAAATTAAAAATAAAAATGACACAGTAAGTCCCTCTTTATCATGATTAGTTTAAAGGTAAATGGATTAAGCTCTCAGAATAAAAAATGTAAGTCAACAAAATGGACAAAAAAAAAAAAACATGATCCAACCATACACTCTATAAGAGACTCATTTTAGATCGTAAGACACAATTAGATTGAAAATGAAAAGTTGAATATATATATTCCATACAAACAGTAACTGAAAGCAAATAGGAATGGCTATACTAATATCACACGGACTAGATTTAAGATCAAAAAATCTATGAGACAAAGAAAGGCATATTTATTAATAAAAGTTTCAATGCAACAAGAAGATATAAAAATTATAAACATTTATATACTTAATAACATGTCATCAAAATATATGAAGCTAAAACTGACAGAATTGAAGAAATATCCAGTTCTGTAATAATATCTGGAGATTTCCATACCCCTGTTTCAATAATGAATATAACCATCAAACAGAATATAAATAAGAAAACAGGGTACATAAAAACACAATAAACTAATTAGATCTAGCATGCATATAAATTAGCCAACAGTATCATCCTAGACTTTGGAACCAGACTGCCCACAATCAAATCATTGTGAAACATTGTGTTTCAGTTTATATAAACTGGGGGTCAAAATGATGAATAAATTGCTGATTAAGTAAATTAAATTGTATAGAATGTTTGAATTCCAGTACAACATATAATAAGTACTATATGAACTTCAGCTATTTGTTATTTTCCTAATTTAAATTTTTTTTTTAAAAAAGTGATAAGTTAAATGCCCTGATGCTTTCTTAAAAAAAGACTTTTACTCAATGGAATAAGCTGTATCATTTCTCTAAGTAAATGTAAAAATCTGACTCGGAAAAGAAAACCCACCCAATTACCTCACATTTCTCCATTTTCAGATATTTGATGCCAGGGTCCTAGAGCAGCCCTAAATACAATCAAATGGTTCATAAGATAAGGAAACAGATTCTCTTGAAAATGCTGGTGCAAGTGACTGCTTTGTTTCCTGTTCATTAAGTATGTCTTCAAGAAATTCTAGCTATTGTGTGGATCATTATCTAGAACCTCATGTTAAAAGTCAATTCTGTAATTTCAACAAGAATTTTTTTTCTATGCATTTGCATATTTTCCTTCCTGAAATTTTCTTTGCTCATTCACTCATAAATAATTTTGAGTTACACAATTATGTGAATTTTGTTCCTGGCCTTTTATACCTATGGGAAGCAAGAATCCACAATTCATGACTTGATACATGGTTCATCCTAAACTTGAATTGGTATGGAATCCTCTGTCTAAAAACCTCCATTTTATTTTTTAATCTGAATTATTCGGAACATATCCTTCAAGTATTTTGTCTGAACTACGTTTTGCCTTATTCCTCCAGTTTATGAAAAGAATGTCCTGAGAAGCATTCTCCCTATCTTGCAGGAGAAATGTTTGTGAGCATGTGGATTTGTGGAGGGAGTGGATTTGTACAAAGAAAAAAAGAGAGAGAATGCATTGCTAGAGGCAGTCAAAGAAGAAAAACAATTACCTGCTGTTAGAGATCAGCTTATTCAAGACAAAGCCAACTGACATGTGAAATAAAGAACATTTCCTGGAGTTTTATATAACATGTGTTGCTGACAGCTATAGTGCACAATTTATCTATAATCCCCTGAGAATTTCACTTAGAAATATAAAAAAAAATAGATTATTTTCTTTCTAAATCGAAGGCTTAGAAGAGGACCTTTGAAATGAAGATGTCAGGGAGATTAGTGTTTTCAGGTTGCAGGATAAATAGGTTAAGCTATAGACACTCCTGCCCTTACTTGTGAGCAACTCTTTCACGGGGAGGTTTTACATTTAGGAGAGTATTGGTGCCTTTCACTGGTGCTATCATGAGAGGAGATAGAATGTTTCACTCCCAATGAGAAAGAGATAAGAAGAAAGCAGAGCCAAGATTATAGAAGGAACATTTTTTTCAGTAAACTCCAGGTTAATACATAAATACTCTCACATAGGAAGTAAAGGTATTGATCATTTAATTCCATGCATTTGATTAATATTCAGAAAGTCTTTAACTGAAAATCAAGGTGATACAACACATTATCACTGTTTTCAGCTAATTAAACCACTTTGGATTAAAATTTGAAATCAAATAGATGTTGTATGTTTTCTTTTATTTATTTATTTATTTATTTTTTTATTGGATGTTCACAACGATGTTGTATGTTTTCATTAGTCATCTACTTTATATTAGGCATTGCTAGGCACTGGAAAGTTACATCTGTGGCTTATCTATGTTAAAGATAATTTTTGTAACTCAGTTATAGTTAGGTTCTTAAAACTGAACCAGTATAATTAAGTGCTCATCTATAATTGATAGCATTTGTGGAACAAAGCATATTTTCCTTTTTTCCCCCCCTGAACAAACCTGGGATTGCTGGCGGGGTGGGGGGGAACCTTAGCTATTTACTTAAAAAAGTACTTATTCCTGGAAAATCAGTGATCACACTAAACAGGTTATTTAGGAAGAATAATAGCTTGTTTGACATTAATCATTTCTAACTCTTGCCTTGTTACACCTACCATTCCAAAGCCATTTGTTCATAAATTCTACCCCATCCCAGATATTTTCTTATTCTGCAATACCTTCAGGTAAAAATGACCCTTACCCAATCCTTACTTTTGTAAATATTGTTTCCCCAATTCTTCCCATCTGAGACACCGTTAGACTTCTCCAAGGTGATATTGTTCCTTACCACAGTAGGTCTAATAAATTTAACTTATTTTTTCTGTTTTCAATAGTTTTTTCTGGTGGTCAGTTTTGCAAACTGAGCATAGAAGTCAACTGGTAATGCAACAGTTTTCTTCACCCATCTCTTTAGCTATTTAATATGCTAGACCAGGGCTCATTGAGCCATGGCCTGCTTGGCACAACTCAGAAGCTAGCAATGTTTTTTTTTTTTTTTTTTTTTCATTTTTGGAAGATTGCATACGCAATAAAATAGTATGAAGGAAAGACTAGACCTTAACAGAAAATGTTTGATATATATGATAGACTAAATATACAAATGGGCAATGGCCAGAGCATATACAATAGAGGTCTATCTCATCATATTGGCAGCAACCAAGCCTGGAAAAACAAATTACAACCTCTGCAAGGAATTTACCTGGAATGATTAGGACCTGGTCTATAAATATGCATACTCTTTGCCTTTGGTTTTAACTGAGGACAAACCAGGGAAAGTCAAATATAATTTAAAACCCATCACATAGACTGTTCCACTTCTAGTTAGCCCCCCTACAGGTTCCTCACACCAGCAGCCTCTAATCAGGGCACACTGAAGTTCCCCCTTTCTTCACTATGAAGCTTGCCTGCTGTTCTTTTTGTCTTTGAATTTCTGCCAAGTGATGTCAGCTCTCTTGCTGAATGAATACCCTGTGCTTGATCTCATTTGGGTGGTCTTCTTTTATCTCCACTCTATTTTAAAGGTTAAAAACAAGCAGAAGTGATCTGTGTGCCTTCTCCTTTGCTTTCGGGTTTTGTGATGGATTAATCAGCATGGCCTGTATCCTTCTGGAAATAGCCATTTCTTTTCTTCATGGGGCTAGATGTGAACTAAGTATGTGGGCTGGGTATGAATGCTTTTGAATATCCTTGAGTTACATTTACTAGAAACTGAGCAGAAGGTGAGATATAGCCTAAGCCTTAGAAAGCAGGGATTACCAAATACATGACAGCACAATACTTTAGCTCCACAGTCTTGTACATTTATTTTACTTGCCCTCCCCCACCTATTTTTAACTTTAGTTATGTATCTTGATTTTTCAGTTTATTTCAATTTTTCCAGGATTAGAAATTGGTGAGTAGCATAGGAACACCACATTCGAAACATGAAAAATGGATTAACAAAGAATAGAGAATCACAGCTTAGAAGGAAAATAAAACACTAATAAAATAAGTCTTATCTATTGATTTCTTATCTATTGATTTCTGAATCTACTTGATTTCTGTTGCTATATGGAGTATGTGGGTAGCTAGTTAGAAATAGAAACTCTGAAATTTGTGAAAAAGTGTTTCAGAGAAGGAATATGCATGTTTCATGGAAAATTAGGTGGCAGCAGAGGTGATGCAGTAAGAATATAAATATTAAAGTTATAATGAATATTTCACCATTTTTTCTGAATTTATTTCTGCTCCATTAATAATTCTCAGAGATCTCCCATAATGTCTAATTCAAAGTTATTACCCGTTTATTTGTTTTTTTTTTAATATATTTATTTTTTAGTATCGGCAGACACAACATCTTTGTTGGTATGTGGTGCTGAGTGAGGATCGAACCCCGGCCGCACGCACGCCAGGCGAGCGCGCTACCACTTGAGCCACATCCCCAGCCCCTATTACCCGTTTATAATGAAATCATTATGGTGTGCTTAAAATAATAATAATGAGTAAAACCCACACATATATACATATGTATATTTTATTGATTTTTAAAAACATTTTACCCTACTTTGAATTATACCCAAGCTAAAATATATCTTCAATCTCCTATCAAAATAACCACCCAACTCTAGAAGGAAGAGGTAAGCGTTAATGTATCCCTCAAAGTTATGCATGCATTTATTGTACCAGGAGGAAAATATATTCACTTCTTAGAGTATTACCTTAGTTCAGTTATTTGCACAACTATCACCACATGCTATTAAATTGTAACTTAGATTTGTCTTTCATCATCACTGAAAATATTTCATCAAAATTACAAGGAGATGCAACACTAAGTAGAATATATAAGATACACTATAAATAGAAGAGAACATAGAATTAAAATAGAAAAAAAGATGGTTTTACTTTTAAAAGGAAAATAAATTTTTATCACTGAAAGAATAACCAACTTACAACACATCTTATGAAGTAACAACCAAATACTTTGTAGGACAGTAGAGAACACTCTACAATCCTACAATGGAGCCTTTTGTCATTAAGACAGAAGTGTTTCTTGAGACATGTCAGGGACTGCAATTAAAGGCCTTTTCAACTGTCAAACCTTTCAGAACAGATCAAGCATTTGCAAATCTGAGGAGATTGGTGTAACTGATTCTCACTGAAATTCAGAAAATCTACCTGTCAAAAGTTCCCAGTAGCCTCTCAAGAAAATCTGTTTAATTGTTGGTGATACATAATTCAACTTAGAGAAAAAAAGGAAAACTAAGGTTTTACTCAGATGAGAAATGTAAAAAAAAATTCAATCTTCTTCATTTTATCACAAAATTATCGTGTTAATTTTATTAGTGTTAAATGGTTTACAATTACAGATCAAGTAAATATCCCCATGTTGCCATGCAAAACAGGCAAGAATCAAAAGTTATTTCATTTTAGAACCCAAATGTGAGAAATTTTATATTCTAAGATATGATATTTAAAATTTAAATTATATTTAATTATGTTAACAAATCATGCTACTGTCTAATTGGATTTTTTTTATTTTTAGTTTTTCAAAAAGCATTAGTTTTTCCTGGAAAAGTTGTTATGGAAATGATGGTATTTTTAATATCACAGATATCTTAGAAATGAAATATTATAACAACAATTTAAAAATCACTATCTCAAATTCTACTCCTAGATATGCTCATGGGATTTTAACTAAAATGGTGTTAAAACTATAAATTAACATGGGGATATTATACAAATGTATAATCATGCTTCAGAATATAAAATCAGCAAATTATCTTGGGTTTCCTCTAGTATACATCCTAATTTCATTGGTAAAAATAATAAGGATGCAAAAATACCTCCACAAGTCTGTACATATGACCTTAGATCCCAAGATTGGCATCACACATGTGAATATGACATCAAATATTAAGTCAACTCAGACCTCAAAATCACCCAGGGATGCAAAGACAGAGACATATCCCAGACATGGTCTGACTCACAGGCCAAAGTTTTTTTCACTATGCATACCAGGTCATCAAGCTGTCACTGCAGCTGAATGATGGTGTCAGTAGAGCTGGGTCAGAACCTGCCCTAAATATAATTTTGCAAATGACAAACTTATTTAGCAAAACACAGCCAATGTCATTTCTCATGGCCATGTGTCATATCTTCCAGGAGCACACTAGAGTTTTTAACCAGGAATCCATATTGATTGTAGGACAACAGTGGTACCAGGATCATGCAGCCTCATTGTTATTTGTTGCAATATAGTCTATGACTGTCATCTTCAAAGAGTTGCTGCAGGTTTAGATGAGGTCCAGGAAAAAGAATTGAGGATTTGGGGATGGGGGGGCAGATTAAGGTATCTTGGTTTGCAAAGTCTTCCTTATTGGATCAATAAGAAGTTTTCAGGGTATTATGCTACTGATTTATAAGTAAAGCTTTCAAGGTACCATACCCAATTAAAATAAAATGTACTTTTTATCTGGGACTTTATTTTCTAAGGTGACACACAATGATGTGGATTCAATAAGCAGAGGTCTGGTACATAGAAAGAATAAACTGTAAGCTAGAAAACTCACATCTCCCAATTGCAGCTGAATAGCTTTGGGCAATATCTTCTCTAGATCACAATACTGACATCACTGAGATTAAGAGAAGAAGTGAACTGTTTTGACTCTCAAAATTGGTGTACAAGGCAGGTAGAAGAAGACCAAAACAATAGCAGTTGCTGAGAGCCATTGCCAAGTAGGAATGACTCATGGCATGACCCAGGACATTTGCAGTGACATTGCATGTAAGGTGACCTTGCTCAAGGACCAGGGCAGATCCGGGTTTAGGGTGGATCAGGGTTTAGGGCGCTCCTTGGGTTTAGGGCGGTTCCAGGTTTAAGAGTATCCTGCTGGGAATAGGGCATATCCTGCTGCCTCCAGGCACCTGCTCCTTGAGTTCCCATTGAGTTCTCCCGGGATTCAGAGAGTATTTGGGATTCAAAGCCCGGTGGAGAGCGTGGATTTGGCCCAGAATCTGTGTGTAGAGTGCTGGTGACAGTTCGAGAATAAAGAGTTGCTGTTTGAATCTACAAGGTGTGAGTGGCTCATGATTTTGTGCCCGGCCAGACTGCGGTGTTTGGTGGTCCGTACTCAGAATGTCTGAAACTTGAAGGTAAATGAAATTGCTCGCCCCTGAGGAAGAGCGAAAGAATGGGTGACCATTTCAAAAAACAATGTGTTCTTGTTTTGATTTATTTTGTTTTTATTTCAAGTTGCCTGTTCTTAGAACTTTCTCAGGCAAACTGGGGAAAATGGTTGACTCAAGGTTTGAAGTTGTTCACCTCCGAGGAAGAGAAATTGTTAGAGGTAGGAGGCACCACAGTAAGACCAAGAACAATTAGGGCATATGTTGATACAATACAAAAATGTAGCCCATGGCTTTTTAAAGACGAGTTATTAAGTATATCAATGGGACCATCATGGTATCCTGTAGAAGGATTTTTCTTCAACAAGAAAGAGATGCCTAGTTCTGTTTACTACATTTGTCTAAGATCTTGGTTTTTACAGACATCTGATTAATTATCAAGCTAAAGTGTTAAAATATCAACCACTAAATATAAAATCAAGTACTCTTTACTTATTAAGTTCCATAAGGTAATATATTTAAACATTATGTGTGTTTTCATGAATTGGTAAATGGAAAAAAAAAGTTTAATATTGCTTTGGTCTGTGTCTTTGCTGAAACAAGGTTACTAAGTGTTAAGATTCTATCAGGTGTAATTTATATACAAAGAGTATAAGAAGTTTCAGTTGGGTTTCAATTACAGTATTATAGTACCATAAAAAACATGAAAGTATTTCATCTTATAAAAGTGGAGTAATTTATCTAAATTCAGAAATTTTATAAGAGTTATTTCAGAATGTGAATTTATAAAAAGGGTTAATGGCTAGAAAAGAGATATAAAAAGATTCAAGATGTTGAAATATATTTTAATATGGAAGGTTAAATAAAGAAATGTTTCTAGATGAGATAATCTCTGTGTGGTAAAGTAAAAAGTTGTAAAATGCCATTTAAAAAGATTTTATTTTTTTAAAGAGAGAGGAAAGGGGGGAGAGAGAGAGAGAGAGAGAGAGAGAATTTATTTATTTATTTATTTTAGTTCTCGGCGGACACAACATCTTTGTTGGTATGTGGTGCTGAGGATCGAACCCGGGCCGCACGCATGCCAGGCGAGCGCGCTACCGCTTGAGCCACATCCCCAGCCCCATTTAAAAAGATTTTGAGGAAACTAGACTTATTTTAAAAGCTTGAGAAAGGAAGAAAGAAGAAAAAGGTATTTGTACATGGCAGATTGAGACAAAGCTTCTTAATGGAGTAGAAAAAAAAGGCCTTTGGTTGAAGGGCAGCCATGTAAACTAACATTAAGCAATTTAAACAGAATCTAAGCCTAGTTTAAAAGAGTGAAGCTGTAAGTGGTGAAAAAGTACATTTAAAAGTACAGTATAGATGATAATTGGAAGGCTTTAAAAGGTTAAATTGAAGGTGGTTGAGATAACTTCATGGCATAAAAAAGGAAAAAGAGATATAAAAAGATTCAAGATGTCGAAATATATTTTAATATGGAAGGTTAAAAGAAAAAGAAATGTTTCTAGATGAGATAATCTTTGTGTGGTAAAGTAAAAAGTTGTAAAATGTCTAAGTAAGTTGCAAAAGGCTTTAAAAGGTTAAATTGAAGGTGGTTAAGATGCCTTCATGACGGAGGAAAGATTACGTCATTCAAAGCCTAGTTAATCTTAAAAGCATTACTTAAAAAAACCATGAAAACGGGAAGATAATAGGATAAAAGATACTTAGATAAAGAAGATTAAAAATTTGGAGTGAAAAACTTTAAAGACAGAAGTACAGAAAAGTAAAAAAAAAAGAGAAGATGTAGAAAGATAAAAAAGATATAGGAAGATAGAGAAGATGTAGAAAGACAAGAATTTTAAACCCACAAAATAGGAAACAAAAGAAAACTAGGAGGAAAAAAAGCAACTAAGGGTAAATATAAAAATCTTAGAAGAAAACTAGAAGATAGAAATAAGATAAAAAATGGTCAAAAATGTCAAGTAAAGGTATTTCAGATAAAAAATACAAAAAGCTAAGACAACTATTAGATACAGACATTCAAGATAGAAAAAGGTAGAAGAGAGAAGTTTAAAGTCAAATATTGGATAAAATAGAAGAACAAGGAGATTATTAGTAATTTTTTCAAAAAGCCCATCAACTTTATGTATCCAAAAAATGTACATAAGCCTAACGTACTTTGGAAAGATATTCTAACAGGACAATGGAAAGGTTCTGACCCAGTAATTGTCTGGAGTCGGGGGTCTGTTTGTGTGTTTCCACAGGGAGAACAGCAGCCAATTTGGATTCCAGAGAGACTAACCAAAGCGATTTCTACAGACCAAAAAGAAGATGATTTGACTCAAATTCATAACAGCTGATATCCAGAGCTCCAGCTTGGCTATTCTTACATCTGCAACAGTGATTAACCAGGATGCTTTTTTCAATATCTATTTTATTGTTGCTTTTTCCCACATCAAAAAGTTCTATTTTATTTTTTGAGCTCATACAGACCTAGGTTAATGTTTTTCTGATCAGTTTTATTTTTTGACTGTGGAGTTTTTAAACATTGCAATGGAGATTTCACCTAGGTAAAGCTACAAGGCCTTTACTATTGTCTTATGTGTTGTATGTCATGTGTGCACACTTCTGTTTTGTGTTGTATGTCTGTATGTGCGTATGTCCATAGATCATATATGAGAAGCACTCATGAAAAAATGGATCCGAATTTTTTTTATTCATGTGATTTAAATGTTTTAATTTAAATTAGGTAAACAGCTGTTAAGGATTGTTTTTAAAGGAGGTTAACAGATCTGCTTGTTTACTTTCACCTTTCCTTTCCATTATATTTAATAATTCTGTTCAGGATAATGTCTTTCTAGCATCATTGCCAGAATTCCTATCTTCATCCCAGTGCCGGTGAAGACAAAGATAAAACCAAACTACAGCTTCTATGATAGCTATCACAGTAAACTGTATAAACTGATGTATCAATGAATATAATTCAACAAGTAATGCTCAATCAAGGACTCAATTTACTTTGGGAGGAAATGGACTTATTGATAGACTCCTCCACTTTGAATTGCTTGCAGAACTTGCCTGGACTATGTATCACTTGTATACATTGTGAACTATTGTTTGGTGCAGCTAATTGTGGTAGTGCTGGCATATCTTTGCTGATGGTGTCACCAGTGATGCAATTTTTCCAAAGGAGCCATCAATTGGCTTGGTGTCGTGGCATTTCTGTATCCTCCTCCCTTCTGCTAGTGATGGTCTAAAATTTGGGGGCCAACAGAGGTGAGCAAAGAACCTCACCCCCCCCACTGGCACCAAGGCCAAATTGGGGGGCCAACAGAGGTGAGGCAAGAACCTCACCTCCCCCCCCACTGGTGCATAGGCCTATCCACAAGTATGGCTGTATGCTAGACCGGTAGTCAGTAACGGGTATGATCCAATTGCAGTGGTATCAACCTAAGACAGGAGGCTGACGCCTAGAGGTCAATTTTTCCCCTGACGGGTAAGAACCATATGTTGAATTGGACAACCTACCAGGCACGGTCCTTAAGCCACATTGCTTGTTGTTTAATCAGAAGGGGGGAGATGCTGAGAGCTATTGCCAAGTAGGAATGACTCATGGCATGACCCAGGTCATTTGCAGTGACATTGCATGTAAGGTGACCTTGCTCAAGGACCAGGGCAGATCCGGGTTTAGGGTGGATCAGGGTTTAGGGCGCTCCTTGGGTTTAGGGTGGTTCCAGGTTTAAGGTGTATCCTGCTGGGAATAGGGTGTATCCTGCTGCCTCCAGGCACCTGCTCCTTGAGTTCCCATTGAGTTCTCCCGGGATTCAGAGAGTATTTGGGATACAGAGCCCGTTGGAGAGCGTGGATTTGGCCCAGATCCTGTGTGTAGAGTGCTGGTGACAGTTCGAGAATAAAGAGTTGCTGTTTGAATCTACAAGGTGTGAGTGGCTCGTGATTTTGTGCCCAGCCAGACTGCGGCAAGCAGTCACAATTATGATAGTATTTCTATTTGTTAAATCATGTAACTGTGTATTTATATTCTACAGATGACAAATCTATGGCAGGTTGTGATTCAGTAGGTTAACATTAAAGATCACCTGGCTCTGAATATTTAATTCTTCCTATTATATTCCCGTGCCTCCAAAAATTCGGGTGAAAACAGTCAACTGCAAAGTTTTCTGATTACTTCACTTTTTTCCCTCTTTCCCAATAAAATAGATAAAGGTAATAAACAGAAACCAATCCCAAATTTAAAGTTAATAATTTTGGAACTTGCTTCAGTGGTAGGGTTTTTACATTACTGAGAAAGAGTGTGATATATATATAGCCAGTCGGAGAACTACTTGGCTAACTGTTGCTATGCATCTGTCATACCACTCTTCATAAAACTGTAAAACAGTAACCATCTTTTAAAACTAAGGTAAAGTTTATAGAACAAAGATTTACCATTTTAAACAACTTTGAAGAGTACAACTCAGTGATGTTTAGTAAATTCACAGTGATGTGCATTATCACTGTTATGTCCAGAAAATTTTCATCATTCCCCCCAAAACAGTCATGTAACCACTAAATGTTTATTCACCATGACCTCCTTAGGTCACTGACAACCACAAATATTCTTGTCTTTTGGACATTTTAGAAATATGGAATTATAGAATAAGTGGCCTTTTGTGCCTGACTTCTTTCACTTAGCTTAATATTTTCAAAGTTGATCAATGTTGTAGCCTATATCAAGACTTCATTCCATTTTGTCAATTAATTATGTATGCTGTTTCTATGTACCATTCAGTACAGGTTTTTATTTGGACACTTGTTTTCAATTCACTGGGATATACATGAGGAGAGAAATTGCTGGGTATATGGTAATTCCATGTTTAACGTTTTCACAATAACTGCACTATTTTATATTCCACCAGCTGTATTTGAAGTTTGCAAACTGAACATTTCTCATCAAAATTTGTAATCTCCCATGTAATTCCCTACAATTTTAATGCTTATGAGGTGGTACCTCATTTTGATTTTAATTTGAATTTTTCTAATGACCAATGATGTTGAATATCTTTTTGTGTGCTTATCGGACATTTGTACATCTTTGTACATTTTTGTACAAATGTCTATCTGATTCATTTATCAATTTTTTCATGTTGTCTGTAATTTGTGGTTATTGTTGAGTTGTAAGAATTTTTTATACATCCTAAATGCTAGTTCCTTGTCACACATATGATTTCCAAATACCCATTCTCTGGGTTATAGTTTCATTTTCTTGACAGTGCCATTTGATATGGAAAAGCTATTAATTTTTATTATGCCAAATTTGTCTATTTTTTGTTGTTATTTCTTTTTCTAAGATTCCACTGAAAAATTTATCTTCATGAAAATTTACTCTTAGTTTTTCTGCAAAGAGTTTTATAATTTGGGCCCTCATATTTAGGTATTCAATCCATTCTGAGTTCATTTTGTGTATGGTATTAAGTAATTCTCTTCACTAATCCCATTGAATCTGTAGATCAACTTAGAGAGTATTACCATTTTATGTCTTAAATGCAATATTAAATTTTCCAATCTTTTAATACAGTATTATTTTTAAAATTTATTCAATTTTTCTCTAATTTTTTAAAGACTATTTTATAGTTTAACGTACTGGTTTTACGTTTCCTTGGTAAAAATATATTCCCAGTACTTCAATTTTTTCAATTATATTCTAAATGAATTGGCTTTATTAATTTTATTTTGGGATCATGAATTGCTATCATATAATAATACAATCGATTTTTATACATAGATCTTGTATCCTGCCACTTAGCTAAATCTGTTTCTTAGCTCTGATACGTTTTTGTAGATTACAATTATAGTTTTTTACATATAACTCTACCATTTTCAAATAGAGATCATTTATTTCATCCTTTCCAGCTTATATATCTTTTATTTCTTTTCCTTGCTTAATACTTTGACTAGAAATTTTAATTTCTTATTAAATATACATGGCAAAATAAGGCACTTTTGTCTTTTTCCTACTCGTGGGAAGAAAGTTTTTCAGTTTTTCACCATTGAGTATGATGTTAACTTTTGGTTGAAGATAAATGATTTTATTCTAATTTTATCCATTTATTCTTAGTTTCTTGAGGACTCTTATTGATACTGGTCCAATGCAGATCAGGAACAAGTTCTTATTCACAGGTGTTGAAGAATAAAACACCAAAGAAATGCCAAGGCAAGAGTAGCAATCAAGTTTTATTTAAGAAAGATATAGTGACAGATTTCTCCAAAGAGAAGCCCCAGAACTGGGTTTCCATGAGAGGGTGTATGACTTGCTTTCTTATAGACCCCAGGACCACTCACCCCACCCCCATCCCCACCCTCTCACCCCCCCACTCCACCCCCACCCTTAATTATTATCTTCTCTTTCTTCTCCCTGGACCTGACCTGGGGGGGCGGGGAGCATGGAGTTTAATTGTTAGCAACCCAAAGTGCCCAGGAGCATAATTAGGGAGGTTAACTCTTAGCAACCCATTGTTCTTTCTTTGATAAATTGTCACAAACTGGACCCCCATCCTTCATTACCTACTCTGCTTCCTGACTGCCTGACCTTTTCCCTGCCTCAGTTTGCTGAGGAATATGACATATCCTGTCCACTCAGTCCAGGCAGGGCTGCAGGCAAATTGATTTTGGACAAAGAAAGCACGTGGGGGTCAGCACAAAATGAAATAATAATTCCATTTTATAGAATTATTCTCTTAAGCTTGCATTCTTAAGCCCATCATTCTCATCTATCTGTCTCCTAACATTATCATGAAAGAGTATTGCATTTTGTCTCTTATCTATATTGCATTTACTGAAGTGATCATGTGTTTGTTTTATCACGTGTTTGCTTTCCCTTATTATGTTAATATGCTGAATCATTTGTTGGTTTTCATATGTTGAACCACTCTCATTTAGTCATGAGGTAGACTCCTCTTCTGTGCTATGAGATTAGGTTTGCTAGCATTTTGTTGAGGATTTTCTCATCTATATCTGTAAGTGATATTGTTCTGCAGTATACTTTTCTGGGATCCTGGCCTCATAGAATGAGTTAGGAACTATATTTTTGTAAATTTAAGAAGATATAGTGATCATTTTTCATGAAAAATTTGGTCTGTTCAGAAATGTTCTCTTTATTTAACTTCTCTTTTTCAGGATCCTTAATGGAGAAAGTTAAATTAACCATAGGGTTCCACAAGTGTAAATTTTACTCTGAACACTCTTTGTAACTTATAATTTTGTGTGCACTATAGTTTTATTTTTATTCATTTGAAATTTATTCGAATTTCCATTATGAGAAAATAAATTCTATTTTTTCCTTGACCATTTTTCTTTGACTGCTTATTTCAATCTTTGCATATTTGTGTATTTCCCACACTTCTTTCTTCTTTTCAATTTGTTTTATTCCTAGGTTCTTTTTGAATTGAGATTTGTGCATGGTGAGAGACAGAGGTTTAAGATCATTTTGTTGCATATGGATTTCCAGTTTTCTAAGCACCATTTGTTGAAGATGCTAACTTTTCTCCAATGCATGTTCTTGGCACCTTCGTCTAATATAAGTTAATTGTAATTTTGTGGGTTAGTCTCTGTGTCCTCTATTCTGTACCATTAGTCTATTGGCCTGTTTTAGTGCCAATACCGGGCTGTTTTTGTTACTATTGCTCTGTAGTATAGTTTAAGGTCTGTTATAATGATGCCAGCTGTTTCAATCTTCTTGCTAAAGATTGATTTAGCTATTCTGGGTCTCTTATTTTTCCAGATGAATTTTCTAATTGCTTTTTCTATTTCTATGAAGAATGTCATTGGAATTTTAATCGAAATTGCATTAAATCTATATAGTGCTTTTGGAAGTATGGTCATTTTGATAATATTAATTCTGCCTATCCAAGAGCAAGGTAGATCTTTCCATCTTCTAAGGTCTTCTTTGACTTCTTTCTTTAGGGTTCTGTAATTTTCATTATATAGATCTTTCACCTCCTTTGTTGATTCCTAAGTTTTTTGTTTTGTTTTGTTTTTGAGGCTATTGTAAATGGGGTAGTTTTTCTCATTTACCTTTCTGAGAACTTGTCACTGATGTACAGAAATGCCTTTGATTTAGGGGTGGGTTGATTTTATATCCTGCTACTTTGCTGGATTCATTTACTAGGTCTAGAAGTTTTCTGGTGGAATTTTTAGGGTCTTTTAAGTATAGAATCATATCATCAGCAAATAGTGCCAATTTGAGTTCTTCTTTTCCTATGTGTATCCATTTAATTTCTTTCATCTGTCTAATTGCTCTGGCCAGTGTTTCAAGAACTATGTTAAATAGAAGTGGTAAAAGAGGGCATCCCTGTCTTGTTCCAGTTTTTAGAGGGAATGCCTTCAATTTTTATTTAGAATGATATTGGCCTGGGGCTTATCATAGATAGCCATTAAGATGTTGAGATATGTTCCTGTTATCCCTAGTTTTTATAATGTTTAAGATCTTTTACATTTAAAATAGGCCTTGATGATATCATTAATATGTCTTCCAGTTAACCTCCAGGTATGGTTCCCATGTTTGAATAAGACTGACCATTGATATTCAGAGTCCCTTTATAAAAGTTCTTCAAGTATAAACTTATGTACAGTTTTCCTTGTATCTTAAAAAGAAATAAAAATAAAATAAAAACAGTGAAAGTCACTGTTGAGGACAGACAGGTGAGGATGGTGGGAATACAAGGTTAAGAGAATTATTCTACAAAATGGGTCCACGATGTTGATCCCCACATGCTTCCTTTGTCCAAAAGCAATTTGCCTGCAGTCCTGCCTGGCCTAAGTGGATAGAATATGTTACATTCCTCAGGAAACTACCTGTTATCCGCAAGGAAAGTGGGCAGGAAATAGCATTGATAAGGAGAACCCAAGTTACTTTGAAGGTAGAAAGATTGGTGACCCTTTTCACAGACCAGATTCTGGAAGGTAAGCAATACCAGTCTTGGATATCCAGAACAGGTCCTCCCTCATTCTTCCAGTGTTGAAGATAAAACACCAGAGAAATGACAAGGTAAGTATAGAAAACAAGTTTTAGTTAAGAGAGGGACAGAGGTAGAGGTAGTAGACTTCTCTAGAGAGAAAGAGGTTCAGAATTGGGTATCCACAGAAGTGGGTGTGTCTTGCTCTTTTATAGATCCCCGGAATCCCCCCACCTTTTCTTTCTTTTCTGTATGTACCCTTTGAGTGGGGAAGTGTGATCCCCGGGGTTAGCTGTTAGCAACCCAGTGATAAGCAGTCACCATGCTCTCTTGATCCCCATCATTCATTATGTGTACTGACTGGGAGGACTTCTGCCCTCTTTCTCAGTTTGTTGAGAAATGTGACATTTTCTGTCCCCTCAGCCCAGGTGGGGTGCAGCCAATTTGCTTTTTTGGCAAAGAAAGCATGTGGGGAGTCAGCATAGTGGGCTCATTTTATACAATTATTCTCTTAACCTCATGTTTGACCCCTTACATAAGGATAATTTCTTCTCACCACAAGACCTATAAAAATAATTCAGAATCCAATTAGAACCCTGCAGCATGAGCCAAGGTGACATAGAGTTGTCATGGCATTGGGGACTTAAAAGTCTGATGTTACCCTACTGTCAGTCAAAAGCCAAGAGGTGGATCTGGGTGGGACTCTGGAAACTTTTCTTGGACCCCTATGCCCCAATAAAACTGGTGTACAAGGAGAGGCACGTTGTCTCTCTCCTCTCTGAGAGGACTGGCTCTCTCTTGGACTGTCCCCTTTCTCTTTTCCTATCCCTTCAGTAAACTCATACTTGTTACTCTGAATGATATGTATGAAATCTTTCTGACTCGAATCACAAGAATTGGGGGTGGGGGTGAGGGTCTTTACACTGCCTCAGTTTCTCTGAAGGCCTCAACACTGTAACAGGCATTATATAAGAAACTATATAAAATCAATTTATGTGTGTCAAAATATTGAAAAAAAATAAAAGGATGCTGCTTTTAATTAAGCACATGGGATTTAAAGCACAACACATATGTATCAACTAGAAGGTAGAAGAAATATTGTATGGGGAGAATTTTGAGTCTATGTATCTGACTTCCCTAAAATAAAGTGTCAAAAACATAACCTTCCCTTATTAAAATCCCATCTTGGTTTAAAAATAAAATATGATCCTCACAGCTTTAAAGCATTGCCTTACTTTGCCTTCAAATCTTTCATAAAATAAGTGTAATATGATCCCTGCCCACTGCATTTATGTAAGACTAATACAGAAAACAAAATGAAAGATATAAAGGAATCATTAAACTATTCACTCCAAGACACCAGCATGTGTAGATGTTTGAGAAATTCCTACATTGTACTTCAGTGACTGTTACTGATGGCAGCAAACATTCTCTGATAATAGGCAAATCTACAATAGCACACACGGAAAGATCAAACTAAATAGCATTATTTAGAATGGAATAGGCCTCCAGGGAGAACTTAAAGTTCTTCTTTTTTGTTGTTCTTATTTGTTTCTGTTTTTTTGCTTTCTTTTTCTTACTCTTCAAAATTTACCTGCTGCTTATACTGTTTTTTTATTGCATTGTAACTTATTTTACAAATTCCAGTGTTTATTTTTTTATTTAGGTTTACAAAGACATTTCTATTAGAGCAAGTAGAAAAATAATTACCTTGTAAACATGTTTCCAAAAAATTTCACATTCATTATCTCAAATGCCTACTGTGAAGGAATTACCTCTATTGGACTTGTTTAGCGCTGAACACTGTTATTTGACAAATGCCTTTAATGAAAATGGTGATCTTGTGAGACTTCAAGAATCAGAGAAATAGCAATGCTTCTGCTGTTTTCCCTTGTGGGAATAGCGCAAAAGGGATTGGAGCATTCTGCTTTCTTAGGTGTGTTTGCCTCTCTCCCAGAGCATAAACAAGCCCAGAATCAAAGGCTTGTTAGAAATCCTTGAGGGAAAGGACTCACTTGAGACCCAGCACAGAGATTAGGAAGGGTTACACAGCCTCTGTATGGAAGGTCTCAGACTCCCCAAGGGAGAGCAGCTACCACACAACCTGATTATTCCCATTTTACCCATAATAACTCACAAATTTCTCTCTCTCTCTCTCTTTCTCTCTCTCTCTCTCTCTCTCTCTCTCTCTCTCTCTCTCTCTCTCTCTCTCTCTCCCCATTGTGATGGATGCCTGAAAAGACCCTCTTAGTCTAAGAAGGAGTGGGTTATATGTTGATTGCTGAATCTGTGTAATAGAGAGAGATGACTAAATCAAGCCTCTAAAATGACTGGAGAAACCACAGAAGAGTTGAGAACAACCTTTCTCTTTCCCCCAATAAAGCTTTTCACATCAATAACTGATGCCAAAAATCCCATTACAAACCACTTCCTTAAGCCTAGGGATATGCCTTTGCAAATGTACAGAATTCCTAATGAGAAAAAACATCATCAGACTTTGTATTCACATATCCTTTGAATAAAAATACTAATCAGTATTCCTAAAAATACAAGGTGATGTGGAGGATAAAAGCAATTTCTGAAGTACTCATAAGAATTTGAGGACTAGCAAAGTTGAGGCATTTGACATGGGCAAAGAAAACAATGCGGACAAGGGAAACTAAAGTCATCAAAGAAAATTGTAAACCCTGAGCTCCATACTGATTAAATGCAATTACTATCAAGACTCAAATGACATTTTTTTTCCTCAGAAGTTAAAAAAATCCAAAATTTGTATGGTAACATAAGGCCCCAAATAACCAAAGCAATCTTGAGAAAGAAAACCAGGGTTGGAGGCATTGCATTTCCCAATGTCAAAATGTACTAGAAAGCTATAATAATCAAAATAATGTGATACTGACACAAAACATACATACAGATGAACAGAACAGAAAAGGGAGTCTAGACATAAACCCAACAATGTATTTTTAAAAACATAGTGGAGAAGGCATAATCTATTTAATAAGTGGTGTTAATAAACTAAATAGCTTTAATAAACTAAAAGACCTTTTCTCATATCATGAACTAAAATAAAATAAAAATGAATTAGCAACTTAAAAATAAGACCAAAAACTGTAAAAATACTGGAACATGACTTTGGGAAGGAGACTGCATGACATTGATCTGAGCAAAGATTTCTTTGAGCATGAACCCCAAAATTCAGGCAACAAAGCAGAAATAATGGGATTTCATCAAACTGAAAGCCTTCTGTGTAGTACAGAAAATGTATCAACAAATGAATGGAAACTATCAACAAATGAAGCCTACATATTGTGAAACAATATTTGGGAACCACATATATGAGAAGAGATTAATATAAAAATATAAAGGAGCACATATCAAATCCAATAAAAATGAGCCAATCTTTTAAATAATCAAAGAACAAAAAAGACATTTAAATAATAAATATGTATATAAAATAATGTTCAGCATCACTTATCAACAGGGAAATACAAACAAACCTACAATGACATAGCACTTCACACCTATTAGGATGCTTGTCATCAAAAGATAGCAAGTATTGCCAAGGGTATGGAGAAGAGAAATTCTTGCACTTTGAATGGAAATAAATAGATGCAACCATTATGGAAAACAGTGGAGGCTTTTCTTAAAAATAAAAAAAAAATAAATGAAAATAAAAATAACAGAGCTAACATATTGCCTAGCAATTCCTTTTCTAGGCATATAACCCCCCCACGATGAAATCAGCAGCTCTTTGAGATATCTGCACTCCCAAGTTTATAGATAACTTAAACAGATCAATTTCAAGCATTGAAATTGAAGACACCATCAAAAGCCTATCAATAAAGAAAAGGCAAGGACCAAATGGATTCTCAGTCAAGTTCTACCAAACTTTCAAAGAACTAATCAATCCTTCTCAAATTATTCCATGAAATAGAAAAGGAGGGAAAATTTCCAAACTCATTTTATGAAGCTAGGATCACCCGGATACCAAAATCAGACAAAGATATATCAAGGAAAGAAAACTTGAGACCCATATCCCTGATGAACTTACATACCAAAATTATTAATAAAATCCTGGCAAATTGCATACAAAAACATATTAAAAACATAGTGCACTATGATCAAGTGGGGTTCATCCCAGGAATACAAGCTTGGTTCCACATACAAAAATCAATAAATGTAATTCATCACATCAATAGACTTAATGACAAGAATCACATGATTATCTCAATAGATACAGAAAAAAATGACAAAATTTAGCATCCATTCATAATCAAAACTCTAGAAAAACTAGAGAGAGTAATAACATACATCAACATAGTAAAAGCTTTATATATACTAAGCCCAAAGTTAACACAATTGTAAATGGAGAAAACTGAAAGCATTCCCTCTAAAATAAAAGTGGTGTAAGATGCCTTCTTACACCACTTTTATTCAACATAATCCTGGAAATTGTAGCCAGAGCAATTAGACAAGAGAAAGAAATTTAAAAGATATGAACTGAAAAAGAGGAACTTAAACTATCTCTATTTGCTGACATAATTCTATACCTAAGCTTCTTAAACTCATAAACAAATTCAGCAAAGTATCAGGATATAACATGAACACCCATAAATCAATTGCTTTCCTATACATCAGTGATGAACCACCTGAATACCTGCAAAAGAAATTAGGTAAACTACCCATTCACCCCATTCACAATAGCCTCAAAAAAATAGTACTTGGGAATCAATTAACAAAAGAGATGAAAGACCTCTACGATGAAAACTATATAACACTAAAGAAAGAAACTGAAGAAGACCTTAGAGGATGGAAAGATCTTCCATGTTCTTGGATAGGCAGAATTAATATTGTCAAAACAGCCATACTGCCAAAAGCACTATACAGATTTAATGGAATTCTTATTAAAATTCCAATGATGTTCTTCATTTTACTAGACAAGCAGTCATGAAATTTATTTGGGAAAATAAGAGACCCAGAATAGCCAAAGCAATCCTTAGCAAGAAAAGTGAAGCAGAAGCTATTACAATACCAGACCTTAAATTATACTGTGGAGCTATATAGTAACAAAAATATCATGGCATTGGTACCAAAACAGACATGAAAACCAATGGAACAGAACAGAAGACACGGAGACAAACCCACATAAATACAATAATCTTACACTAGGCAAAGATGCCATAAACATACATTGGAAAAAGGATAGCTTCTTCAACAAATGATGCTGGGAAAACTGGAAATTCATATGTAGTAGAATAAAATTTAACCCTTTCACTCTGCACAAAACTCAACTCAAAGTACATAAAGAACATAGGCATTAGACCAGAAAGTCTGTAACTGCTAGATGTAAATATAGGCCCAACTCTCTATCAGGTACCTACTTAGGTACTGACTTCCTCAACAAGACTCATAAAGTGCAAAAAGTAAAATTAAGAATCAATAAATGGGGTTGGGGTCGTAGTTCAGTGGTAGAGTACTTGCCTAGTATGTGTGAGGAATAGGGTTTGATCCTCAGTATCACTTAAAAATAAATAGATAGATAGATAGATTAGATAGATAGATAAAAATAAAATAGATAAATTAAGGTATCAAAAAAGAATCAATAAATGGGATAGTATTAAATGAAAAAGCTTCTTTACAGCAAAAGAAACAATCAAGAATGTGAACAGACAGCCCACAGAATGGAAGAAAAGCTTTGCTACTTGCACCTCAGATACAGCATTATTCTGCAAGATATACAAAGAACTCAACAAACTTAACACCAAATAATAATAATAATAATAATAATAATAATAATAATAATAATAAAACAGATAACCCATCAATAAATGGGCGAAGGAAATGAACAGGCACTTCATAGAAAAAGAAATACAGATGGTCAATGTATACATACAAAAAAGTATTCAACATCTTTAGCAATTAGAGAAATGCAAACTACTTCCTAGTGGGATGAAAAAATTCATAGCTTCCCTCTAGAACTTTTTGGAAAACCCCATTATAGCCCCATTAAGATAAAGCTGAGGCCCCTCACTCAGCCTTTTCTGGTTGGTTGGAATTTGAGCTACAGTTTTTTCTTTAATGTTTGACTGCAATAAAATAGTGATCTCTTTAAACACTTCTGTCCTCATATGCTACCTCCTTCATGATTCTTTAGAGTGAACATGTTTTGGGGAGTGGTTGTCTGAGTATGATGTTTGGGTAGATTTCTGGCTTCTCCACCACTTAGGTTGGAATATGTGAGTCAAAAAAAATGTAGGGTGCTCAACATCATTTTTTTTTTGGGGGGGAATCAAAGGTCCTTAATAATATTCAATCTTTTATCAAGGTTATTATATTTGTTTTACATACAATGTCTATTATTTTCAGTTGTATTTAGGGAATGCTCTTTCAACATCATCTAAGAAGTAAAAAAAAACCCATATTATATAAAACAATGAGTTTTCTTATTATTCTTTCTTAAGAAACTCCCATGAAATGTGTGACAAATGCAACATCCCAATAGATACAAAAATTAAAACAGAAAAATAAAACTCTGCCTATTATATATTGACCTAGAAATACCACTTAAACTAATTTCTAAAGGAACTATATTGTGTTTTCTGTGTGAGGTCAAGGTTTTGTCTCAACTGAAGAGAGATTTAAAATAAAATGACAGTATACCAGTATTCATAGTATTCCTTTTAATGTTCTAACACTGAAATGTTCCAATGGGCAATGAAAGAAAGACTGACTGTATGAGGTGGATATTAATTTTAAAAGACAAAAATTATGAGTGATGCAAATGTATATGATGGGATTAAATATTTCATGCATTTTTCTGCAATTATGTTTTTCTCATATACAACAGCATTATGATTCATTTGTAGCTCATTTCAAAATCTGCATGCTTTTGTTTCTGATTCTGCAGAGAAGTTTCCCCAAATTAAAAATTTAATGACTGGAGAAAGGTTGTGCAATTTGGCATTGCTATCAATAGCATTCAAAGGATGTGGAAATCTTAAGTATAACAGCCTAGTGACTATGAGAATGAAGGGAAGATAAATTATATAGGCCCAATATAAATATAATCTAAGTCATACTTGTCTTATCTGTGGAAATTATCACTGCTAATTATCTAGACACATGAAATTAGAGATTGAGATTGTTTTTATATTTTGATGCCTTTCAACATAGAAATATAATTTTTCAAATTTAAAACGACTTTAAGCATGAGAAAGAAATATTTTCAAGACCAAAGAATGGTTAATGTTTTCAAAAATATTTTTCAAAAATATTCAAATATTTTCAAGATCAAAGAACTCACTTTAACAGATGTTTGATTTGAGATTAAATATTTAAACATATAGCTATGCCTCCATATTTTTATTCCTACTCTAGGCCCTGAAGGTGTTAAGAACAGACCTGGTCATTGTCATTATTTCTTGTGGCTTGGAAGAATTTTTATCACTGACAAGTCCCAATCTTGGGTAAGAGGATGTACTCTAAGCACACAGGTCATATCTTGAGTAAGTAAATTCTGACTCTCCTTCCTATGCTAGCCAAAGCTTTTGTGAATGCATTATGCTGCTTAAATTCCAACATTCCCTTGAATAGTAAAGTCCTATTCTAAATTATAAATAAAAGGGACAGACCTGCTGTCTTGGGTCCCACAATCCTCTACTTGTCTGCATTCATGGGGACAGATTTCTTGAGATGAAAGCACAACAAACACGACTCCAAGAACTGCTTGCTATCCAGACAGCAGATTAGAGTTTTGAAGACTGCCTCTCAGAGCAGAACTCCTGCTCTTAAATATTCACTTCTGAGGTGACTATGGGGATTTTGCAATTTGAAATCAAGTTCAAAGCCAAGCAAATTCTCTGCAGTACTGCCCAAAGTTCAAAGCCCAGTGCCTTTCAAATCAAGTGCAAATTTCTTTCTCCCCACCACTGCTCTCATGTGAAAAACTATGCCTGGAACCATAGTTAGACAAATAATTGATTCTTAAATAAAAATTTTGACTCCATTAGTCCTGTCACCATTGATAAAATTGAATCTCTAAATGGAACAGAGAAAAAAAATGATTATATGGAAATACAGCTGCATCAGAACTAACAAGCGATTTTATGGAGGATGTCAGAAGACAAACAAGTCAGGTATAGTTTACTGTTATAGTGACTAATAGTAGGTATTTGATCAAGACTTGACAGAGAAATTGGCATTTCAGAAAGATACAACTAGTGCTTCCTGATGTGCCTAATTATATCTGGGGAGGAAGGTAGGACCAGGAGTGATACAATCTCAGAATTAATTTCACTTTGGAATAGCATCTTTCTCCTGAGATGATCACCAGATATTTTATAAACCTGAAATTTCCCAGTGGGCAGTAATTCTCACAAAATCCTTTCTCCACAGGTCAACAGTGAGAATAACAAAGCCAAAAATGATCTTCTCCTTCTGATCAGAGGGTGTGTGTGTGTGTGTGTTTGTGTGTGTGTGTGTGTGTGTGTATACTCAATAACGAAGAAATCCAATTTGCTCCTACTTACTGATCTAAGGCATGTGCTTTTGGTGCATATAAGTCATCTACTCAATAAATTATGCATTTGACTTCCAGGCATTGTCATTATTCAGCTATTATGTATGATTTTTTCATTTTTCAAAAATTTTATCTGTGTTTTTAGAGGTCTAGCTGCCCAATTTAATGCTTACCCAGGTCATTCATTTACCAAGTAAGACTTGCTCATAGATTAATCATTAATTATTTGAGAGAAACAATCTCTCCATCAATTTATAGATTTCATCACTGCACTAAGATCTTTTCCTTCAGAACCATTGGTGTTTCTATTCCAGACATTCATCTTTTATTTTTTTTATCTTTATTGTGTTTGTTTTGTGAAATTTCCTCTTCTCTTCCATTCAGACAAAACAATCCCCACTCTCCCACCCCAGATATGTTCTTCCTTTTCTAGGACATACAATAGAATAAAGGGAAGTGTCAACATTAATCCTAATTTCAAATGAAAAACAGTGAAGTGACTTTATATTTTACTAGAAATTCTTTGAGATATGTGTGGTTTTAGAGAAGGAATACGGAGAAAGTGGTATGAGAAGGATGGTTCTTATACTTTCTGTGAATCCACAACAGATCATTCCCCTGCCAGTGACTTTATTTATTCTATTTTATGTAATCATAACAGTAAATTAGATTAAAGTCATTATTTATTCTCTGTCATATCATACTATTAGTGAAATTGTTATGAAAATGGTTATTAGATTTAAATAAAATAATTAATTTTCCAGTACTATGATAAAATGAATAATATCAATTAAATGTTGTTTTACTTCTTTTGGGCCTTATTTTTCTCAAGTTTAAAATAAGGATGTATTAATGACATTAGTTCCTTCTAAGCAGTATTTTAACTATAATGGAATGTATATACTATGACTCCATTTTGGCCAGTTTTCCAAAAGGCTGAACAAAATGTAATGCACAGTAAATATGATGAACAAAATATAATGCACAGTAAACATTCCCATATTCAAAAAGTATGGGTAAAAACAACTACACAATATTTTTACAAGACAAAGTGTTTTTGATAATCCTTATATTTATGGTCATCTCAGAGTTATAGAAATTGTTTAAGTTGATGGGGCTTAGAAAAATAATGTCTTAGGAAAACTTTTAAAATGACGGCATATGTATTACAGTTCTCTAGAGGACTAGAATCAACAGGAAACATAATTATAAAAGGGGGACTTACTACATTGGCTTACACGACCAGAAGAAAGATCGTCCACAATGGCTGTCTGCAGACCGGAGAGCTGGAAGAACCAGTAGCTGCAAAGTCCAATAAGCTGAAGCCCCAGAACAAGAGAGATCACCAGTGCTAACCTAGTCCCAGAATAAAGACTTCTGGAGAATCCGCTTTGGAAGTGCGAAGAAGCAGCCAAAGTCTGACATCCTCAGAAGCAGCCCAAATCAAGAACCCATTCAAGAAAAATGAGCTTGCATCTACTGCTGCTTCCTTGTTCCTCCACCTATTCCATCCAAACCATAATCCTATTGGATGGTGCTGCCACTCTTAGGGAGGGTCTCCATTTCAGTTTGCTATCCCACATGCCAATCATTCCTAGACACACCCTCCTCTACACTCCCATAATCCTCTTAATCTTTTTGGCATCCTAATCCAATCAAGTTGGCCATTTACATTAAACATTACAGCATGATATCTTCTCTTGTGGGGAACAGCAACGGGAATGGATGCTTTCCACTTGTATAGAGGCAAAGGTGAACGTTCTCATGGGATCACACAAAATCCAGGCTGGGAACTCCGGAGGCCCCATGAATAAAAGAGGATAACTATGAAAGACTTGCTGTCTCCCTGTGCTAGTGACAGCACAAGAAGAATTGATCACATTCCCAGCTTTCATGGAGAAAAGATGGAAAAGACATGAGCCAAACACAAAACAGGGATTCTTCAGAAACCAACCTTAGAAGGTGTTGTTCAAAAGGTGACTGAAATGAACCTAACAGAGTTGAGGAGCCCATCTACTTATTAAAAACCTATGTGTGTTATTGCCAGCCTTTTGATTTGTTTGTGTTTAGTGGGTGTGGATTTTGAGGGAGAATATTCTACCTCAACCTTTTAAATAGGAAAGAAAGAATAGAACAGACTTAAAAAGTTCATATCTTAGCTCTTGATGTTAAGGAGTTAAGTTGTAACATTATAGGAGGTATCTGTGAGACTGGTGGCTATTTGAATAGTATTTTTTTTTTAAAGCATTCCCACTGGAAAGAGACACTTGTTTTATTTGGTCATTAATTATATTAGTCTGTAATCTTTAGATTTCAGAATTGTTAGAAATATTAAATTGGGAAATCTAATGCTACAGTTCATTGTTGTCTATCATCAAATGTGTCAGGCAATGTTAGTATTTTTTAAAAAGTTGTTTTGTCCTATATCATTTTCTCCTCACATTTTTACTTCTGGTACTATGTCAAATAAGATGCCTATTTTCTGTTAATATTTTAATAAAAACATCATCATGGGGAGAAAATTAGTTCCACATTATAGCAAAACTTTTTTTGTATGTGTCTGTTTCCTTCTAGTTTTTGTGGTTACATAAAGTGAAAATATTTTTTGAAGTATTGTTTCTTGTTGGCATTATACCATCGGACATTATATTTTCTCCTCTTCTGAGTCTAAAATTCCGGATGGAATTAGATAAATTATTTGTAGAATGCTTTCAAGTGTCAGAGAAATTTATCCTTTCTGATCGACTGTTTCACTATATGATATATATGTATATATTTTTTAAAAATATTTTTTAGTTGTTGATGTACATTTATTTTTATTTTTTTTATTTATATGTGGTGCTGAGGATCGAACTCAGACACATGCCAGGCAAGTGCTCTGCCACTGAGTCACAAACCCAGCCCCAGACATTTATATTGATAGGTTCTTTTACCACCATTTGTTAATAGCCCTGCTCTGTGTATTTTCCATGAATTAAGTGAAGAGATTCCTGTTTTTCTCAGTGTTTTTTTATTATGCAAATGTTGAATTATCTAAACTCATTCTGATAAATAAAGTTTAACCAAGTTTTTATTTAAAAAAAAAAAAAACCTATGTGTGATTTTTCAAGCCTGAGAAAGGCTTTCCCTGGCAGGTCTTAGGAGGGGAAAATGCCTTCTCATGCCAGAGTTGGTACAAAAGCCAGTGCATGGCCATCTCTACACAAAGTTGTGGTCAAGGACTGAGACCTCCACAGCTGGCCAAGCTCATGGGCATAACTATATTCCTAACCCAGGCACTCTCTTTCCTAATTCTCTCCCACAGGTGTCTTTGCCAAATACTCTTTTAGGGCAAGAAAGAGGGAAAACCTTGAAGATGCTTTTGCCCACTTCAACTCAGTAGTCTATATTTTTCTACTCTTAACCTTCTCCTTAAGCTCCAGGGGCTTAAATCTTTAGATGAAATAGGATACCCTCACCAATAAATGAAAGGGATTGAGTATAAATCAAACCAATAAATTCAGGCTTCTTTTAAAACATAAAATAGTATAAAAAGTATATTTTGAAGGGAAAACAAAATGGAGTCTTAAAAGTGTCTAAGAAACTGGCAGAAGAAGCTGGCTGGTAAGGAACAGAAAGGCATTCCAGGCAGGGAGGTAGCATGTGCAAATACTAAACTATGAAAGGGCTAAGTAGGAGTTAGGAAATCATAACCTAATGGCCACAGCCACCTATGAAGACAGGAACGAGAAAGCAAAGTGGAGACAAGAAGATTTTAAGCTAAGAACTTTACCCTGAAGTGCATTGATGAAGGTAGAAGCCAAGAGAGATATGTATGTAAGACATAGCATCCTAAAAATAGAGAAGAGAGCTTTCCCAGAGATGATGCAGGAATCAGGAAGATCAATGAGAGGTCACTACAGTCATTCAGGTTTTTAAATCTTACTTTCTCATTCTGTATGTATGGAAATTTGAGGTTTAAACTTCTTATATATCTGTAATTTAGTTACATAATTCTATAGTCAAAAGTTCTTGCTGCTGGGCTATGAATATATTTTTTATTATTCAATGGGTTTCTTTCCTTCTCCAGGTCCTACTTCAGAACAGTGTGTGTGTGCGTACCCACCCCCCACACACACACACAAAACACAGACATGTATACACACAATTTAAAATATATGTATTTATTTAGCCAATTTATGTGTGCCAGGGACATATGAGTTAAGATGGAATTCCAAACTTCAAGAAGATAAAACTAAACTATTTTCAAACAAAAACACTATCATGTCTGAAGAACTGCAGGGACAGCCTGCTAGTGTGCTGCCTGCCCTTTTGAGAAAAACTCTGTACTGAAGTTTGAATTGGAAACAACAAATGAACCTCTAAATAAAAGAGCAATTTTAACTAGAAGGCACAAGTATCAGGCTATCAAAGTATAATAAATCTGAGAAATGCATGGGAAAGTCCTTCAAAAAGATGATTTAATTTATATGCTAAAAATTATCTATGTACTGATCAGCTACCATATGCCAGCCAGGTCTTCTGCTAGGTATTAGAGAGGCACTGTAGGAACAAACTGACAAGACTTACCCTAATGATTCTGGTCCTAATTGTAATAGGAAATATCTGGTATGTTTCCAATGGATTTTCCAGACATAAGTAAAATGAGTTTTTTTAATAAATTCGATATAAGCCTGAGAACGCAAGACATCATGTGCAGTCCCAGTGATGGTGGTGATCGTCATAATATGGTGTGACTGAGGTTTGAGAACTGGGCCAGAGGACAATACTGATACCACCTACTGACCAAGAAAGCACTTTTGTGAACAGTGTTTTTGGCTTTTACTATTATGATTTTGGAGATGGAAGAGTGGAAGTGTGGAACCTCAGTAGCAGAATGACATCAATACATCTGAGCAGAAGCACAAAGTAACTTTAGTGGCCCTGGCTTCCACTTTTTAAATGGTGCAATCAATCATAGAAAATCTCTCCACATAGTGTCAAAAAGAAAACAGCAGTTTCTCACCAGGTTAAGAAAAAGGACTGATACTTGGTGTGTATGGGAGACATTTCCCAAGATGTCCCAGCCTTGGATATTCTCTTAGGAGAAACTTGAGTCCATCTGTTTCTGATGAGTGGATGGAAAGAGTAAGTACGGCCAGTGAATTACCCAGTGGAGGTAATTCTCTGGTTGTTCTCACTAAGGGAATGTTATTATTTGAATGTGAAGTATTCCCCAAAGATCCTGTGTTAATGCAAGAATGTTCAGTGATAAAGTGACTGGATTGTGAGAGATCCATCCTAGTCCGAATGGGCTGACTGGATGTTGACTGTAAGCAGGTTAGGTGCAGCTGGAGAAGGTGGGTCACTAGAGGCATATCCTGTAAGGTTTCATTTTTTTTTTCTGCAGCTCCTTCACCTCCTTCCTCTGCTTCCTGGCAACCACGAACAATAGAGAGTGCCCCTCCACCATGTCCTTCTGCCATGGTGTTCTGCCTCATCTTGTGGTCAGAGCAATGCCGTCGGCCTACCCATGGACTAAACTTCTGAAACTGTGAGCCAAAATTAACTTTTCCTCCTGTAAGTTGTTCTTTTCAAGCATTTTGTTCACCACAAGGAAAAGCTGACTAACACGGGGAAGTAGCAACTCATACTGCTTCTTATGTGTTTTTTGCTCAAGACCTTGTATGTGTGTGCACTGCAGACTTAACTTTTAACATGATGACGAGTGGAAGGTAAAAAGGTTACTCTAGTCTATTCCCAGGATTCGAAATAATGCCAGTGGCTTGAAGAACGGCTTGAAAATTTATGATGGGAAGGAAAGACTCAAGTGCTACAGCCCCAGCATCACCATTGGTGAAACCCAGTTTCTGAGACCTGGCTGTAGCTAGATGTTTATGAGACCACAGTGATATCTCAGGGAAGATGGGTAGAATAAACGTCCTTACATACCATTCCACACACACACATACTCACTGTAAGGTTAATGATTTGGTAAGATAACCTGTAGATAATTTAGTAAAAAGACCCTCCGAATTAGAAAATGGGAGAGTTTGAAGGAAGTTCTGTACCATGCATCCTCACAGATAAGTATAACATGAAATAGGAAGTCAAACAGAACAGAGAATTCACAATTTCAGTCGGCAAGATATTTGAGTAGTTTTGCCAAAGAGAGTGCAAACAATACAAATATGGCAGATGATTAATCAAATATGAGCAAATATGACAAGCAATTAATCCAAAAATAGGCAAAATAGCATCATGAAAGCAATCCTCAACTCTAGAATTAGCAGGACAAATCCAAATTTTGTCTTGGTGCAAAGTCATTAGGGTAGATTCTAGTTATTTCCAACAGGTACCAGTGGTGCCCATGATCACTGGTCTCTTTAAGATGCAGAGAGAATGAATGAATTCCTGACTTAAGCACAGTTTGTCACTTATTATTATGTAATCACAGTCCCAACCAACAATTTATGAACCAAACCTATAATTTAGTGTGGTTTAAGTCCTATATTTGGATCCCTCCTTAGCTTTCAATCCATATGTTTCATTCACAAGAAGGCAACATGATTGGATTGTTTCAACTCTATACTACTGTGATTTTTTTTTTTTTTTTTTTTTTGCAGGGCAAATTTACTTCATGCCATTGCCTTCAGTAGTTCCTCATTAAAGTATAGGCCACAAATATTTAAAATAAGTTGCAGTTGATAAATTATACTTTAGCACTTTTCTTAAAAGTGGAACTAGTATATTACCTTTTTTTTTTACTATTATTAAAGTTTGAAAATTACTCAGTGAAAGTTGGAGAATGAATAGATTGGTTTTGAGTTTCTTTTCCAAATTGCTGTGTAACCTTAATTTTCAGGAAAGAAGTCAAATATATTGATAGCTTGAAACTGTGTCTGACATGAACAAACTAACATGAAAGTAGTTAATAAATCACTTTTTACCATTTCAATGGAAAAATAATATTAGTCTACAGCCATCTTGAAAGTTTCCTAGCTTACAGATTTCAAAAACTTAAATAAATTAGAAACAATGAGGTGCTGAACAGGGATCTTGGATCTTGGCTCTTCTATTAAACTACTTGTAAAACTTCAGCTATATGTTCAGCCTCTTTGGACTTTGTTTGGATATGAGGTGTCCCCCCAAAAGCTCGCATGTGAGACAATGCAAGAAGGTTCAGATGAGAAATGATTGAGTTGTGAAAGTCATGACCCAATTAGTGAATAAATCTCCTGATAGGCATTAACCGGTATCTGAAGGCAAGTGGGCTATGGCTGGAGGAGGTGGGGGCATTGGGAGTATGGATTTGGGTATATATTTGCATCTGGTAAATGGAGATCTCTGCTTTCTGATCATCTTGTGAGCTGTTTCCCTTTGCCATACTCTTCAGCCACGATGTCCTGCTTCACCCTGAGCCCAGAGAAATGGAGCCTTCTGCCTTTGGACTGAGACATCTGAAACCATGAATGTCCTGATAAACTTTTCTTCCTTTACAATTGTGCTGAGTGGGTCTTTTAGTCACAGCAGTGAAAAAAAAGCTGACTAAAACCAAGGGTGACCTAAAATAGGAAGATACAACAAAGACATTTTCTTCTACAGCAAAAGGAAACCTGGATGATCGTGAATTATTTACATGGATCCCACTACACCCAAGGGATCTGTGAATATGCAGACTTCTTTGTGAAGATGCCTGTTTTACTCAGCTTTTGCATTGTTGTGACCAAAAGACCTGATAAGAACAATGTACAGGAGGAAAACTTGATATGGGGCTCAAGGTCTCACACATCTCAATTCATGGTTGGTTATCTCCATAGCTCTAAGTCCAAGGTGACGCAGAACACTGTGGCAGAGGGGCATGGTGGAAGAAAGCAGTTCACCATATGGCAACAAAGAAGCAGAGAAAGCTCCACTCACCAGGGAAAAAATATAAACCACAAGGAACTCTACCAGTGACCTACCTTTTCCAGTCACACCCTATTTGCCTACAGTTATCACCCAGTTAATCCACATCAGTGGATTAATTCAGTAATTAGTTACAACTCTCATAATCTAATAATTTCATCTCTGAAAATTTTTATATTGCCTCACAAGAGCTTTTGGGAGACAGCTCATTTCTAAATTGCAACAATGCCTCTAATAATAATATTCTTCAGATACTCAAGATACTTTAAAACAAACTTGAATCTCTTATGGCAATACATTTGTTTCTACCCATCCCCCACATTGAAATCACCAACCTTTGAGCTGATCACCATAGTCCAACCCACAAATGAGTGATTCTTAAATTCTTTGTAGATATGAATACATAATTTAAATGGTGAGGAATATTAATGAGGTTAAATAAGATGAGGGAAGAAGAATATATTTAAGAAGAAATGATAATTCATGAGGTAAAGATTCTAAGAGGGGCTGGGGATGTGGCTCAAGCAGTAGCGCACTTGCCTGGCATGCCTGTGGCTGGGGTTCGATCCTCAGCACCACATACAAACAAAGATGTTGTGTCCGCCAAAAACTAAAAAAATAAATATTAAAATTTTCTCTCTCTCTCTCTCTCTCTCTCTCTCTCTCTCTCTCTCTCTCTCTTTCTCTCTCTCTCTCTCAAAAAAAAAAAAAACAAAAGGTTCTGAGAGCTTTGGGCATTATTTCCTCCTGCCATCCATCCTCACAGGAAATGTGTAAAGACAACTTAAAGCTATCATTTGGGAAGTGACTAAAAAAATAGTGCAGTCATTCAATGGAATATTTTACTGGCATTAGAATAAATTAGGTATACAAATGCTGATAAAAGAAACATACCCAATATTTACTGTTAAATGATAAATTAAAAGGTAGGTTGTAGAACATATATATGAAATGATTCATTTTTTTAAATTGAAGAAAGCAGCAGAATATTTATAAAAATAAATATAAGACACTTTTAAGAATGATTTCAGCTGGGCAAGTATATTGAGAATACAGAGTATGGGTAAAAAGGGCTATTATTTCTTGTCCGATGTAATTCTGTGTAGTTGATCTTTTACCATAAGCATAAATGGCTTTTGTAATTAAAACAAAGTTATTTAAAACTCAGCATGGATCATTTGTTGTGGCCAGGAAATGCTCACATGATTTTTATGATTTCAGTAACATTTTTATTATGAAACATTACAGATATAAACAGAACAGTACCAGAAACACAAATGCTCTCATCCAACTTTAAGAAATCTTAATTTGTTTTTATTTTAAAAAGAATCACTACAAGGATTGCCAGAAATTCATAGATATCCTCCCCTTTTCCACCTACCAGATATGACCAATAATCTGAACTCAATTATCTTATACTATTACTGTATATACAAGTACCTGTATATAACATTTAATATTATTTTCCTTAAGATTTTCTATTAAAGACTTGACATAGTTCATATTATTCTTCAACTCGAATTATTCATGTAGTAAATTTGTAATGTGTCTCCCAGTTTTTCTTTCAAAACCTAGGGAATTTCTGCCCAGCTACTGGAGTATCACAATAGAAAAGATTCAGCTGTCATATCCCTCTGGAAACTCCCTTCGCTTAAAACAGTCAGCTTTCCTAAGGTCACATTCATGAGTGGGGCAGCCTGTTCAAAAGGGCAGCAAGGGAGGTGAATGTGTGTGTAAAAAACACAACCCCCTCCACCCAGGTGAGGAAATTTTCAAAGTCCTTTCCAGCTTCAGAACTCCCAGGAGGGTCACATGACCCTTTTTGAGAACAACAGGTAATGCACAACCTGGGTGTAACTCTGAGAAAGCCTGATATTTTTCCATATTGATGAACAGTCTTGAAAAGAATTGACCTGCATTCTTCAGAAATAGGAATGTCATGAAAGAATAAAAATCAAATGAAGTATTCCATACTAAAAGAGACTAAAAGGATGTGAAAAATTGAAGCACATAGGGATTTTCTTATACTACAAAAATTATTAGGATAAGTTGTCACTGATAAGTCCTACATGAGCTTACTACAGAACAGACACTGTTTTAAATGCTTTACATATATTGACTCATTTAATCCCCACGTGAGTCTTATATGAGTTAAGTAGGATTATTATCCACATTTACAGATAGAGAAACTTAAGTTTTTTGCCCAGATAGGTGGACACAGTACCTTTATTTATTTATTTTTATGTGGTGCTGGGTATCAAATCCAGTGCCTCGAATGTAGGAGGCAAGCACTCTACCACTGAGCTACAACCCCAGCCCTGGAGTCACTAATCTTAAATACAGCTTCTACTACTCATTCTAATGATATCACCAATTCATACTCCAAGATTTGGAAAAATTAAAGAAATTATTACCAAGTATGGGTGAAAATGTGGCAAGATAGGAAATCCTGTTTTATTGGCCAAATTGGCATTTATATTAGAACAATTTGGAAAGAAATTTGGCAATATGTAGCAAATTTTAGGATACAAATTTCTTAAAACATCAGTTCAAGGGCTTGTAAGCACAAGACCTGCATAAGAATGTTAACAATAACCTTGTCAGAAATCCCTGAGCAGTAGAGGAATAGATAAGTTATTGTTTAATCATATAATGAAACAATTAAACAATAAGACCCCAATTTAATGTGCTAAGTGGGATCCCAAAATTTAATTATGTAAAATAAGGACCATATTATTAAAAACTAAAGTAAAGCAGTATTTCATCTATAGTGTTTTTCAAAGTGTGAAATTAAAGTAGTGAAACATGGCAAAAATGATCATACATTTAAGCAAGAAAATCACAAATTGATATGTCATCATTTAAGGAACTATATAAATTTCTACTTGTGTTTTCCCAGGCACTCAAGAATAGTTTGTTTAGGTTTTTGTAAATTTCTATGTGGAAAGATCTTTTTGTTTATTTTGATATTACCTTCCAGTTTTATTATCTTGCAGTTAAGGTATTGTTTATAATAGTTTTATTTTATTGATCTGGTCAATGATTTATTTTTTTTCTTAATATATAATCATTTTATGAATGTTTTATTGTGCTATAAAATGTATTCTCCATTATCTGTGTATAAAATTTGATGTTTAATATTAAATATATAATTAATAATGCCTTATTCATTGTGTTTTCTAGGTCTAAAATTATCTTTCCATACAATTTGTGTTGCATAAAAAAGGAGTAGGTTTTTCTTTTTAATAATGTCTCTCTTTCCATGTTTTCCCCCATTGCTTGCAGTTTTGGCTTTATGAAGGGGTCACTATGTTATGTGGCAATATCTATCCACAATATTCTAAATTGTAGCTTTTAGTATTAAGAAGTATCCTATGTATGTGAGCATGTTTTCTTTGTCTGCTCAAACCCAAAGCCTCTTTGTACTATTGATAAACTTATATTTATATTTTGATTTTTGGTACAGAATTATATTCAACTTAATTTTTAATCTAAATATGCTTTATTAAATTTATCTTTTTTATATTATTCCTTGGAGTGTATGTCGAGAAAATAATGATATTCAGCACTACTTCTGTAGGAATTTGTCATTTTTTCAATTCATTTTCCTTTATTTGGATTCAGTACACATAAAAAATCTTGGTCACAGAAAATATAGTGCAATTCTATTCATTTATTTTCAACTGCATAATAAAAGTTTTCCCAAATATTCTACCCAATCTTTTAATTTTCCAATTTCCACAGCATTATTGTTTATTGCATTATCAATGTGTCATCATTTAAATAGTTGATGTAACATTTTGTGCAAATTAATCCTATCTCTCAGTTAGTACTTGAGCCTTCCAGTCTGAGTCTCCTGGAGGTAGCTTTGTTATTGGGCAAACATGGAGGGCTCTCAGGGGCTGACAATTAAGTTGAACATATGAACAAACAAAACAAACAGAAGCAAACAAACTATCGTAGATACACAGAGGGAAAAGTCAATGGGGAAAGGATACAGGTGACTTAGGAGCTGTGCCTTGAATATGTAAGAAACCCATTCATTAGTCAGATAAATGGCAAAAACATTATGACAAACAAAAAATTTGCTCATAGGCACAAAGATATGGTAACATATGGGATATTCAGAAAATGGTGATAAATCCAATGTGAATGGAACCCAATGGGTGAATGTGTTTCTCAAGTAGAGCCCTGTCTTGTATGCCCCAGGAAGGGGATGTTCTGTTGTTACTAGAGGTTAAAGGGAAAAGTGATTTGCTCATCATCAGCTTGGGAAAATAACTGCTGACAGTGTAGGAAATAAATCTCATGAGGCATTTCAAAAGAAAGCATTGGGGGCTGGGGATATAGCTCAGGTGATAGAGTGTTTGCCTCACAATCACAAGACCCTAGGTTCAATCCCCAGCACCACACACACACAAAAAAAGCATTATTATAAAGCCACTCCATGGGGCCAGGACATATTGAACAACTCAGCTAAAGCAGTAGAGGTAGGAATTGCTAAAAGAGATTAGATCTGATACCTGTTTTGTAGATTGCTAAAATCTTATGTCTAATTTGCTTTTACACATAAAGCAGATACAGGGAGTGACTTCAGTATTTCTGGCTCTAAAGATTTTTGTACCTGGCCTAAGAACTAAAGAGGCAGATAAGATTAAGAACCATAGAGAAGATTTAAAATTAAAATTTTTGGCAATGTGAGGAACAAGAACTGTCTCTCTCTCTTCTCCTACTTCCCCTGCTGTTTCACATCTCTCTCTCTCTATTATTCCCCCTCCCTCCCTTGGCTTCAGTCTGGATATGAAAAATGACATCAGAGAAAACAATTAAATATCAAAAATGCCAGTGATTATAAGGTATGTTATTATAGGTTTATTCTTCTCAAGGATAAACAGGGAAAAATTAAGTTGCCTTAAGATTAAACAGAGGTAGGGGCTGAGGTCATAGCTCAGTGGTGGAGCACTTGCCTAGCATGTATAAGGAAAGCACAGGGTTCGATTCTCAGCACCACCTATAAATAAATAAAAAGATCAATTGACAACTAAAAAAGAAATTAAAAAAAAAGTTTAAACAGAGGTAGATTAAACTCCTAAAGAATCTTCCCTTTCTCCATCACTTTCACAGTGTTTTAACAAAGGCTGTTAATGCGTCAAGCCATAAAGTATGAAGAAATGAAATAACTCAAGACAAAATCCTAGAAGGATAGTGTGCCTGGGACAGAAGCAGGTCATTAGTAGTTTGAATAAGTAAATGGCCAGAATTCAGAAGCAGATTTCATACAGTGCTCATCTCCCAAGATGAAGATTCTGCAAGGAAATATGGTTAAGATACTCTTAAACCATTAAATTACATTGTCATTGGAATCCTGATGCCCTGGGCACTCCCAGAACATATGGCAGGAAAATATCTTGTCGAGAGTTTCATTGCCAGCATCAATCGCAGCCTTGAGAGGCACAGCTGCCATGCTGGATAGGGTCCAAAGATGTTTCAGGACTGCCTGTTCTTGAATTAGATACATGGAAAGGTTGAGGTTTGGTCCTACAACTTTGTTGTCATCTTGCTACATAGTTCATGGATCAGGATCCACAGCCTGATGCCCTGTTTTTCCTGGTCTTCTGCTACATGTTTCTAGTAGAAAAGACAGAGCAACTTTGTGACTCAAACAGGCATGCATGATTGTAGTGGAAAACAAGGCTTTCTCAGGGAAGCTATATTTCTTGGTTCTGACCTCCATTATACTGAAGCAGTTAAAAAGAAGTCAGTTAGTGAATGAGTTGAGTGTTGGTGTTTTGTTTTGTTTTGCTTTAGCAACACTGAGCACTGGAATGAATCTGGTAACCCTTTTCTAGACACTCATTGAAAGAATAGAAACCAAGAGAAACTTGGAAGAATTTTACTAATAGATAAAATAAGCAGTTGCCTAAAATTATGCCTAGCACTTCATTTGCTTCTTCTGACAGTCTAAGTTTGACCAGTAAGTGTGCCTGAAACTCAAACCCTTAGATTCACTCTTATCTGAAATCAAGAAATAATGTAATCAAACCATCTCTTCTGAAGAAAATGCTACCCTTGTCAGGAATGTTAGTTTACGACTTTTCTTTGTATTGTTTCTGACTGGGCTCTCAGAGGGAAAACTGTCCTTGTTCTTTTACAGACTTTAGGTTCCTATGCACTGACCACAAAGGGTTGTATGTGAGCAGTAAAATATCAACTCCTTTTGGTATTTAAATTATCCAGTTTAGCATAACAATAAAATAACACAAAAAGAATGACATATGACCTTGCATGTTTTATTAGGGAGGAAAAGGCAGGTTGGAGACATCAGGGCCAGAAACCTTAACCCAGGAATGCACAGTGACTAGAATGGAGCTATAAAAGGACCAGGGATGCCACTCAGAACAAAGGAGCAAACACTGCTTTCATCTTTAATTCCCAGAAGAGAGCAGATGCTCAGAATGTGTCAGTCAAATTTAACTCTCAGAAGATGATTGTTACCTTCCAAATTAGGTCTAGTCTATATAGTGGACTGCTAATAACTAACATTAAAACCTTCCATCTAAAATTGGAAATGGTAATTTTCCCTCTGTATTTGCTCGTGCTATATGATTTTCTAAATCTCTTTCTGCCATTATGCTGTCCTCATAAATTTGAATTTTAGACAATGAAGAAAAAAATATGTTTATCACTTCTTTATCCTTCCTTCAGGGACACAAATTTGTATCCAGGAAGGATTATAACTTGGTGCAAATCAGGCTGAGAATTCTAACCTTAATAACATAAGACATTTCATAATAATAGGTAGAATCTTTCTGGATTAGTTCTCTGTGTGTTGAGCTTAGCTGATATATTAGTCTCGTATTTTACTGTTTCAAAGCATACAATCAAAATTTTAAGTGCAATGGAAGTTTGCTTGATAAGCTGATTGAATAATTAGAAGTATTTTAAACTGGCTAAACAAAGACAAGAAAATTGAAAATCTCACTCTGTACTAATGTCACAGGTATGAAATGAGAGAGAGAGATGTTTTTGAAAACAATTAATCTTCCTCAAAAGTGATTTGTGGCATTTAAACTACTTCTAATTTGGAAAAAGTACAGTGGACATAATGTATATATGAGAAATTCAATCACAGTCATATGTTTTCAGGTGGAAATAATAGAAAAGAAACTGAGAAGACCATATAAACAAGATAAACTTGTTTCATCAATGTTGTTTTTCCCCTAAATTTTGTCAAATTATCTTATTTGAGAAGTTACTCATTATATAATAATTGATAACACTACAAATTAAAAAATGAGATATCATCTAAGCAGAAAATGTTGTATATTCTATAAGCATAAAAAAAATGAATTTTGCCTTACAGAGAGAGATTCACCCAACCTTCCGATGTTTTGTGTTTTTTTTTGTTGTTGTTTTCCCTATATTTCATAAGAAGAAATGTTCCAATTCCTTCAAGGACAGAATGCAAATAAGAGAGAGTTCATTGTAATTTGAAGCATAATTTTCATGAATCATTTAATTGGTGGTGCAAATGACCCTTCAGCACTGTATGAAGAAAGGAGAGAGTAGAGAGCTCTGGCATAAGGGTGATCAGAGTGTGGGTGGAAAGCACTCAGGCGCTGGGTCTAGTGAAGTGCCTATGAAGATTTGGAGTCTAACAAATTTGAGTTAAATAAATGATGCTCAATAAAATATGAGCAAAAGATTTAGTTATATAAATACCACCAATAATGTAATATCCAAAAGACCATCTTCAACACGGTTGAACATTTTTATATGCTGAATTCTAAACACTGATTTTCACATCTACATATATCAGAGGTAGAGAAGAATTACAAATGAAATACAGCATTTTTATAATCAATTAGCAAATCACATTCACCAAAGAGTAATAGCCTAATCTACTTTTCCTGAGACAACTAGATTTTTATTACTTTAAACTTGTGGTTTCATGGAAGATAATTATTCAAAGATAGATTGTGACCCTGTGAAGCATTTTCCAAGACTTCAATATTAAACTGTCTTAATAGAATAAGGCAGAGGAAAAATAAACCTTCTAACTAAAATCCAAAATAACCTTCCACAAGGAATCAAAATCATCCATCAAAGGTGAATTTCCCAAGGTTTACTCTGTGGGAGTTGCCTTTTTTCACCCTTCCCTTTATTTTCATTCTTTTTTTTAATCTCTTTTTAAAATTGATTTTAAAAAAATGAGAGCAGAATGCATTACAATTCTTATTACATGTATACAGCACATTTTTTAGATCTCTGGTTGTATATAAAGTGTGTTGACACCAGTTCATGTCTTCATGCATGTACAATTTTCATTCTTAATTATGGTGGTTTGAAATCTTTCTGAAGAACATCTAAGTTGTCCTTGCCAATATTTTTACTGAAATGAAGGCATCTTCAACGCCAATTTTGAGAGTTTAGGATGTTTATATGACAGTGATTCAGAACAAGCAGATTTTATGATGCAGATCTGGGCTTCAAATTTTACCTTTGTTACACTCAAGTATTCTTTACTGAAATCTTGTGGATATGATTGTCCTTATGAGATTCCACTCTCCATTGAAAAATGGTAGGAAGAAAAACTAGCTCTGGTTTCTTTGAAGCTCAGCTCTACTTGAATGATTCAGATCAGTGTTTGGTCTTCAAAGTTCTGGACTCTCTTCTTGCTTCTTTACAAGCATGCACTTAGTAGTCCAGGTTAAAAAAAAGGCATGGAGAGAACACTACTTGATCATGTGCTCTTCTTTACACCAACCAAATGTAGAAAGGCATTAGAAGTACCACTTAGAGAAAAAGAACTGAGGAATAAAATGAGTTCCAGAAGCATTCATGAAACTAGTGACATTGTCTAAGTGATTTTGATAATCCCATCCTATGAAATTCAATGTCAATCTTGAGGCAGTTAATCATCCCTCATGGTCTTTCTCTGACTATATAACACCTTCTGTCCTCCAAAATGTGAACCCAAGTCTCTCTCTCAAAGAAGACAAAGGTAAAAATAAAATGTCCTTTTTCTCTTCATCACCCCTGTCCCCCAACATACACATACATACATCAGAGCTTTTTTTTTCCCTAATGCATTTGTGAAGAAAAAGATGGTTAATTAATTTGCTGTACAATATGAATCATGCATAGTTGCTTTTAACCTTCTTAGGACACTTACCTTCCAAAAGAGCATGAAGAGAGATTAAGGAAAGGAGCTGTTATAATGTAAAAGTAATAGGGCCTTACACCTTATAAGTAAAAAAACCTGATAATTACCTTTTTTTTCAATTTGAACTATATTTAATAGTTCTCTACACAGCCTAAAATCACACAATTAGGGGAAAAACATAATTAAATGCACTGGAAGTTTAAGATGGGCTGGAATTCATTTATGCTTGAATGCAAATTAGTTAGTAGGGTTTTACTTTTCTCCCATAAGAATCAGTAATCCAGCCTTACCAATCTGTTCTTGTTCGAGTTGATTTCCTTATGCTTTTAGCATATTGCAACGTGACTATTAGTTTCACAATATCATCGTGAAAATATGATGACTAAAATAAATGTCATCCTCATATATTTTGAGTGGCATGTAAATGGATGCAACCTTTTAGGAGTATATTTGTTGATATCTGAAAAAAAATGTTTTTCATGTAATGAAGATTTTATTTTTCAACTCAATTCAATGTATAATTTCATTTTAACATTTTGAAGTTGACAAAGTTATATATATTTATGTTGTACACCATAGCATTTTGACATATATACACATTGTGGAATGGCTGAAAGAAACATATTCATTACCTTACTTTATCATCATTTTTTGAGGTTAAAACATTTAATATTTAGTCTCCTAAGCAATTTTCAGGAATGCAATACACTGTTAATAACTATAATCACTATATTACAAATAATTATTTTGAATGTTTTTCTCCCACCAGGAATCTGTACCCTTTGACCAACATCTCTCCAATTTCCCTCCTCCCTCCTCCATGCCTGGTAACCACCACTCTACTTTCTGCTTCCTTGAGTTTGGCTCTTGTAGATTGCATGCATAAGTGAGATCAATTTTATTTGTCTCTCTGTACTTGGCTTACCTCACACAACACAATATACTCCCAGTTCACTCAAGTCACTGCAAATGACAGAAATTAGTTTTTAAAGCTTCCTAGCATTCCATTGTGCATACATATCACATTTTATTTATCCATTCTTTTGTCAATGGACAGGTTGATCCATATCTTGGCTTTTGTGAATAATCCTTCAATGATTGTGAGAGTACAGATATCTCTGACATGCTGGTTTTGTTTCCTTTGGATATATCCCACATGTGAAATTGCTGAATCGTATGGCAATTTTATTTTCAGGTTTTCCATAATGACTCTACCAAATGACATTCTTACAACAGTGTGCCAGGATCCACTTTTCTCCACATCCTCACCAACACTTTTCATCTCTTGCCCTTTTGATGACAGTCATCCGAACAGGTGTGGAGTGATATCTCACTGTGGTCTTGACACCTATTTCCTTGATGAACAGTGATATTGAGCATTTTTTCATATACCTGGACAAATGTATAATTATTTTAGAAATATCTTTTCAGCTTATTTTTGCCTTATTTTTAATCAGGTTATTTATTTTTATGCTGTCAAGTTGTTTGGGCTCCTTATATATTTTGGATATAAAGCCCATATTAGTGAGTTTCCCAAATCTCTTTTGCCATCATAAGTTTGTCTCTTCACTTTGTCAACTGCTTCCTTTGTTGGGCAAATTTATTTTAATTTAATTATATATATATATATATATATATATATATATATTGTTGTTGTTGCCTGTATCATTTTTGATCAAATTCATGTGCATACTTTTTGACATAGTAATTCTATTGCTAGGAACTTCCTGTATCAATATACTCAAATTAATTCTGTTTCATCACTTTATATTTGACTCCTAAAAACAATGAAATAGTCATATCTTATAATGACATACATGTGTTTTAAGGGGGGAAATGTATATATTAATGAGTGAACATAATATCATTAACCTTTTTTATATATTTATTATTTTATTGTGTATTAATCCTTGCCTATTTGCTGGCATGAGTTTGTTTTTTTTTTCTTCTTTGAAGCCAAAAAATGAAAAACAGTTGTTACCTTTAGAAAGAATAATATTTGTTACTTTATATCATTTGTTAATATTTGGATTTTAATTTATTAAGAATCTAACATATTTGTTATGATTTTTATCTATTGGTTGGTTTTTTTCAATTTAGCTGATATTCACTAAGAAATCAAGCTTCTACCAATGGGTTATTTGTGTTTCCCCATTTATATATTTTGCATTAAACAAAAAATGAAAGTGGCTGGGGTTGTGGCTTCATGGTAGAGTGCTTGCCTGTCATGTGTGAGGCACTGGGTTCCATCCTCAGCACCACATAAATAAATAAATAAACAAACAAACAAACAAATAAATAAATAAATGTACTGTGTTCATCTATAGCTAAAAAAAAATACTCAAAAAAATATAAGCGAACAAATGCCACATAAAAAGCATTCAGCTGGAGAGATGAAAATGTTTCTATGGAATAGGTGTACCACTTCCTCTTTTTGAACTAATTTATAAGAATTACATGAAATCATCTCCTATCTAGATCTAGATCACTTCCAATCTAGACTAGCATGCCTCACTGCATTTCCTCAGATAACAAAAATTTCAAGGCAGTTTAGAAAACCATATAAAATACAACAATAAAATGAAGTCTTGAGGTAGACTTTTCAAACTGGTATTTCACAGAGCACTGTTCTGCAAAATGTTTTGTATAGTAAAATGTGTATGAGAAAAGCTGCCTTCAAAAAACTATTTATCTCACAAGCACACTGTAGACGATGTACTATATTAATATAATTTAAGAGTGTCAATGAAAGGCATATGCAGCCTTTCATTACTCAGCTATACTTCCCAGAACTGAGTTCTAGGTTATATACATTTTATGAAATGCTGTCATAGAAAAATTGGACAAGAGAAAACTAAGAGTTTGAAAGCTGTCTACAGAAGAGTACACCCAATGATTTCCTGTAGTTGGTACAAGTGAAGCACAAATTTGACTCTACATCCTAATGCCTATCAAAAGAGCATTGAATGCAAATCCTAAGTGGAAAAAAATATCACTTTAGTAGCACCCTTTTTTCAATATTGAGACCAGTAAGATCTTATCAAATAGAATACTAGGAGATTTTATTGTTAAGAGATCAATATAGCAACACACCCTCTGTTCCTACTCTGTGGTTCATGAATGAGCTGGAGGAAATCCGACAACAGTGCAGATTTCCACAACCTTCATTTGTGATCTCCAGGGTCAACTGAACAGTAAGCATCTTTTAGTCCAAATGTGCTCCTTTAACCCTCCTCAAACCTGTAGGGATTACTCTCTTCTCTCATCAAGTGAACTTGACTCGGAGAAAATTGAAGTTCTCAGCTGTATCTTCTCTTAATTCTCCTCCCCTGCTAGTAACCTCCTCTATAGATACAAACACCTCACATCTTAGCAAAAGTTCAACAAGGAAGTATTCTGTTTGTATTGAAGTTAAATCTTGGCGTTATGCTTTTATACATGGTTCCTTTCTATAGTTTCTACCTCTTTAATGATATTCTGAAGCCTAAATTCTCCTAGATTAGTTATTTTTCCTGGTTTCCTTAGGCTGTTTGAGCATATTTAAGACAGTTGACTTAAAAATCTTTGTCTAGCAAATCTAATGCCTAGGCTTCCTGAGGGACAGTTTCTATTCTTTATTTTGATGGAACATATTTTCTTGCTCATGTGGCTCATTATCTTTTGTTAAGGCAGGACATCGTGAGTACTATAATATGGGTATTCTGAGAGTCAGAGTTTTCCGCTCTTCCCAGGGTTTACTGCTGCATGTTGTGGGCTATTTTATAGTGCATTTTCTAAACAACTTTTGCAAAGTTATATCCTCATTGTGTGAGAACATTAAAGTCTGTGTCCCATTTGCTTGATGGTTAACAAGTATTTTCTGGGAGATTTTCTTAAACTCATGGAACCAAGTAAAAAGAGAAAGAAAGAAAACAACAACAACAACAAAAATAAAAACCTTCTCCCAGGTTTGGCAGATTGTCTCTGTGTTGGAGAGCTACTTTACAATTAGCCAACCATTAAGGAATCTGCCTTAACTTTCACTTCTTGTTTGTGTAAAAGGTAAACCGGTAAACCAGAGATTAAGTCTTGGGGTCTTAGTCATTTGGTGACCATGAGTCAAGTTCTGCACATGCACATAACATTCTTATTTCCCTGGTACCTGGTATATACAGAAACTTTAAAATGTTTTCATTTGTTCTTTTTAAAATAGTTTACTTGTTCTAATTATTTATACATGACAATAGAATGCATTTCAATACATTGTACCAGATGGAGCATAATTTCTCATTCCTCTGGCTGTACCTGGTGCAAAGTCACTCCAGTAGTGTAATCACATATGTATATATGGTAATAATGTCTGTCTCATTCTATCGTCCTTCCCATCCCCACAGAACCCCCCACCACTCCCTTCTGCACAATCCAAAGTTACTTCATTCTTTCCTATCGCCTCATTATAGATCAGCATCACCTTATAAGAGAAAACATTAGGCCTTTGTTTTTTTGGAATTGGTTTATTTACTTAGCATGATATTCTCTAGTGTGTGGACTCTCTCTAGTCCAGCGAGGAGGTACACGGAACAGGATAGAGGAGAGTGTGGCTGTAGAGTTGCTAATCAAGACCTCCAGAGACCAAGCAGGAGGCAAGTCTGATTTTATTGTGCAGTTACCATGTATGTATACTCAGGCAGTAGCTAATCAAATTACAGGCAGCCACCAATGCAATTTCTGCTAAATGTCCTTGCAGCAACCAATCGAGGAGTGGGCCATGGAGCAAGTACAGGGCTTGCAACACATGGCCTCATGCCCAGAGCTGTGCCTACTAGGTAATAGGCCTGTGGCTCACTTGCCTACCATGAGGGGAGTGGCCTGCCACTCACACAGCCTTAAAGTATGTCATGTATGCAGTACTCCATGCACTTGTCTCACACTCTAGTTCCATCCACTTACCTGCAAATGCTATAATTCCATTTTTCTTTAAGGCTGAATCATACTCCATTATGTATTTGTATCACATTTTCTTTATCCATTCATCTGTTGAAGGGCATGTAGATCTGTTCCACAGTTTAGATATTATGAACTGAGCTGCTATAAACACTGATGTGGCTGCATTACTGTAGTATGCTGATTTTAATTCCTTTGTGAATAACCCCAGGAGTGAGATAGCTGGATCAAACAGTGGCTCCATTCCAAGTTTTCTGAGGAATCTCCATACAGCTTTCCAAAGTGGTTGTACCATTTTGCAGTCTCACCAGCAATGTATAAGTGTACGATTTTTCACACATCCTCACCAACACTTATTATTATTGTTACTTGTATTCTTGATAATTGCCATTCTGACTGGGAAGTGAGATGAAATCCTAGAGTAGTTTTGATTTGCATTTCTCTAATTGCTAGATGATGAACATTTTTTCATGTTTGTTCAAACTGTACTACAAAGCAATAGTAACAAAAACAGCATGGTACTGGTACCAAAACAGGCAGGTGGACCAATGGTACAGAATAGAGGACACAGAGACTAATCCACAAAGTTACAACTATCTTATATTTGATAAAGGGGCTAAAAACATGCAATGGAGGAAGGATAGCATCTTCAACAAATGGTGCTGGGAAAATTGGAAATCCATATGCAACAAAATGAAATTGAATCCCTTTCTCTCGCCATCCACAAAAGTTAACTCAAAATGGATCAAGGAGCTAGATATCAAATCAGAGACACTGCGTCTGATAGAAGAAAAAGTTGGCTCCGATCTACATATAGTGGGGTCGGGTTCCAAATTCCTTAATAGGACGCCCATAGCCCAAGAGTTAATAACAAGAATAAATAAATGGGACTTACTTAAACTAAAAAGTTTTTTCTCAGCAAGAGAAACAATAAAAGAGGTAAATAGAGAGCCTACATCCTGGGAACAAATTTTTACCCCTCACACCTCAGATAGAGCCCTAATATCCAGAATGTACAAAGAACTCAAAAAATTAAACAATAAGATAACAAATAACCCAATCAACAAATGGGCCAAGGACCTGAACAGACACTTCTCAGAGGAGGACATACAATCAATCAACAAGTACATGAAAAAATGCTCACCATCTCTAGCAATCAGAGAAATGCAAATCAAAACCACCCTAAGATACCATCTCACTCCAGTAAGATTGGCAGCCATTATGAAGTCAAACAACAAGTGTTGGCGGGGATGTGGGGAAAAGGGTACACTTGTACACTGCTGGTGGGACTGCAAAATGGTGAGGCCAATTTGGAAAGCAGTATGGAGATTCCTGGGAAAGCTGGGAATGAATCCACCATTTGACCCAGCTATCGCCCTTCTCGGAGTATTCCCTGAGGACCTTAAAAGAGCGCACTATAGGGATACGGCCACATCAATGATTATAGCGGCAGAATTCACAATAGCTAGACTGTGGAACCAACCTAGATGCCCTTCAATAGATGAATGGATAAAAAAAATGTGGCATCTATACACAATGGAGTATTATGCAGCACTAAGAAATGACAAAATCATAGAATTTGCAGGGAAATGGATGGCATTAGAGCAGATTATGCTAAGTGAAGCTAGCCAAGCCCTAAAAAACAAATGCCAAATGTCTTCTTTGATATAAAGAGAGCAACTAAGAACAGAACAGGAAGGAAGAGCATGAGGAAAAGACTAACAGTAAACAAAGACGAATGGGGGGAGAGAAAGGGAGAGAGAAGGGAAAGCATATGGAAATTGTAGGAGACCTTCAATGATACACAAAATTATAAGAGGTTATGAGGGGCAAGGGGGAGGGGGAAAAAGGGGGAGAGAATTGAACAACAGCAGAGGAGGTAGAGAGGGAAGATGGGAGGGGAGGGGAGGGGAGGGGGGATAGTAGGGGATAGGAAAGGTAGCAGAATACAACAGTCACTAATATGCCATTATGCAATAATGTGAGTATGTAACAGATGTGATTCTGCAATCTGTGTTTGGGGTAAAAATGGGAGTTCAAAACCTAATTGAGTCTAATGTATGAAAGATGATATATCATGAGCTCTGTAATGTTTTGAATAATCAATAAAAAAAATAGATAAATAAAAAAATAAAATAAATAAAAGAAGAGGTGAAAGACCTCTACAATGAAAACTACAGATCACTAAAGAAAGAAATTGAAGAAAACCTTAGAAGATGGAAAGATCACTCATGCTATCAGATAGGCAGAATTAATATTGTAAAAATGGCCATACTATTAAAAGTGTTATACAGATTTAATGCAATTCCTATTAAAATCCCAAATGACATTCTTCATAGAAAACTAAAAACAATCAAAATTCATTTGGAAATATAAGAGACTCAGAATAGCCAAAGCAATCCTTAACAAGAAGAGTAAAGCATTGAGGTATCACAATACCAGACCTTAAACTATACTATAGAGCTATAGTAACAAAAAATGGCCTAGTATTTGTTCTTTTTTGATATAAATGATAGTAAAGTGTATTTTGACATATTATACATACACAGAGTATAAGTTATTCTAATTAGGATCCCATTCTTGTGGTTGTATATTATGTGTAGTTATTCAGGTTGTGTATTCATATATGATTTTAGGAAGTTATGCCTGATTTATTATACTGTCTTTCCTGTTCCATCCCCCTTCCCTTCCTTTCATTCTCCTCTGTCTAAATCAATGAATTAATATTATCCCCTTAATCCTTGTTGTGTGTTAGCATCCACATATCAGAGAGAACATTTGACTTTTTTTTTAAACAATAACAACAACAAAACCCTTTATCCCCTCATATATTTTCCTTTCCTAATACCATCCTTTCTTGATTTTCCAGGCTATATATTTCTTATCTGTGCTATTTTCTCCTACCAGAGGCTGTTATGTCCAATTATTTGGGCAGCTCCCTCACTGTGGCTTCCAGTGGGCTATGTCATGTTATTAGCATGCAGCCAAGGCCATTAATTGGGTATGTTATGGTTACTGTGAATTCAAGGTCAGAAACATTCAGTATAGGTACTCAAGGTCATAAACATTTGCTTCTGAGCAAATGTTCTGAGTTACCTGTAGGCAAGTTACATAACCAACAAAAATCTCTATTTGTCCTGCATATGGAAAGGATCTATAGAAAGGGTGCAGGGCACAAAATGGAACTGGGTGGAGGCTGAAATTGAGCTTAAGGGCTCACTAAAGACTGTTACCCTACAAATAAACTGTGTCTCCTATTCCAACCGCATCTTACATCTTCTTCCATCTGCCAGGATTCCGAATCTGTTTCCTAGGTGTGAGCCCCCACAGGACACCAATACTATCTTTTAGAAACTTTTAGCAAAATCCCATTCAGTAAACTCAGTCCCTGAAATGCTTGAGTCATGCTAAACCAAGGCAAGCCCTTTTTATGGCCTTTCAGGAAGCCACCAGGAAGACTGAAAATACAGTTACTTGGGAATAAGGGCCTTTTTTGCAATCTCTGGCACTGACAACCTGTCCCAGGAGTGTGAGCTGCCATACCATGGTCACTGATGATCTGGAGGGTGAGGGTTGACTAGCAAAGCCTCTCTTCCTGGATGCAGCCACTTCATTCTTCATTAAGCTCTCAAGTGGTTATTATAAGCTCTTGACCAGATTCCAGTGTTCTGTAAGAGCTGATTTTTGACCATCGATGTGAGCATTTTGGTCACTTTTATAAAGGGTTGAAGAACTAGATTTCCCTAGTCTACCCTTTTTGGTGATATCATTCACCTTTAGACATTTGGTCTGACACTTTAAATAAAGTAGTACTCTATCAGGTAATTCTTTTTGTTGTTGTTGTTGTTGTTATCTACCTACCAACACGTTAAAAGCCTGTTCAGATATTCCCCAGCATGAGCAAACTAAATAAACAGAAGACTTAACTGCTTTTTTCAACATAGGTAATATCCTACTCCTTTTTCCTTTCTGCATCCAAGCCACTCAGAAAGATGAAACTTCTTTTAATGTCTGCCTTTCCTTTTCTGTGAAGACGTTTCTGAGCATTCAGGTGGAATTGGACTCTTGATTAACTTTACCTTGCTGCAGCCATTACATACTGTGGTCACACATGTACAATAGCCTCTTTGCAATTATTTATTTTTGCTGGCCTTGCAACTACTTATTTATGCAGCATCCCTTAGAGGTAAGACTGTATCTTAATGTTTTCTGTATATCTAGATCTTAGTATACGACCTGGCATATGCCAAGGACTTAATACATGTACTGAATAAAATCTTTACAGCATACTTTGTAATAGTAAAATCCTTACTGTAGACTGAATTCAAAACACTCTTTCTTAAATGTCCCTTAGTGTAAGTCATGCATACGGTTACAAAAATAAATATATTTTAAATGTTTTTATAAGAAGATGTGATGTAAGCTTGATGCACAGTTTTCCATTAATTTGATTCAATTTAATAATGCTTTTCAAACATGCATAGGAATAAATGGACTGAGTGTTCTTCAGGAACTATGTTAAAGCTTTCAATAAAAGGCAAAAAAATAGAGATTTGAGGTTACATTACAAATATGAACCTGAAGTGCAGGAATTATATGAGTTCAAGGAAGATTAGCACAATAACAATCACACATTGTGTGGAATTACAAAATTAGAGTCTGACCATCACATAAAACTGAATGGATGACCATCTCAGGTCAAAACAAGTAAGGTATGGAAATCCCTCTGGATAAACAGAACCAAAAGATTATTCAGAAGACAATCTGGAGATCGACCTTATGCAAAGACAAATGATGATCACTTTTCCACAATTCTATGCCGTTTAAACCAAAATGTTTTCACATGGAACATTTTCAAGGCAGGCATCACCAATCACCCACAAAACAATAGAAAATAATGATCCAAATAAGTGTTAAGGCAGACAAAAATACAGCCATCAGGAACATAAATAGGGAACTTATTTGCTATAGCAAATATATTAATTTCTAGTTTAATTACTGTAGCAAATGGTCTAATTTTATGTATACAAGTATTCCTGTCTTTGAAACAATTATATCATTTGTACAGCTTTTGAGCTGAGCACTGATCTAAAATCTCCCATCCATCCTGTGAGGTAGGTGCTATTTTAAAATGAGAAAATTGAAACTTGAATAAATGCTTTGGCCATATATATAAAGGTGGGATTTAAATCAGAATTTAACTTAGGTGGTAAGAATTCAATTAAAAATACATGCTATGATGTATTACACTCTATCTCTAAGCAATAGTGATTGTGCAATGATATCAACCTTTTAGGATTTCTTCAATGATTACATTAATAAGGTAGGTACAATATAGACATTACTGGTGCCTCAGAAAAAAAAAGCCCTTATAATTAGCCAATGTTTAGAATGTAATGTCCAAGGAACACTTCAACAAATATTGATTTCAAATTATAGAGATTAATAACTAAATGATTTTTTACCTGATTCTTAGATCAAGTATTGACCAACTTTTATTTTATAAAGAACTAGAGAGTAAATATTTTTAGATTTTGTAGACACATTATCTCTGTCTTGACTTCTCAGTCCTGCCATTGCATAAAACAATTTAAATAATATATCGCTAAGTCAATATCATATAGAAGTTTAACATCATTTGCCAGTAAAAGCACAAATTGAGATGAGTAGCAGCAAAACTGCATTGGGCTAAAGAAATGACTCCAGATGGAAACTGAAATCCATGAGAAAAACTGAAAATAATAAAATACTGAAATAACAACCAAAATTATTATGCAAACAAAAGCTATAAGTAATAATTGTACTACTTTCTTCTATTATTTTTTTCAGAAAAATGCAATTATATAAAGTAATGATTATAATAATGAATTAGTCAGTTAGTAACATTTTTAGAAGCAATATTATACCAAAAATACTATACAAAGATAGGGAATAGAGACATAAGAAAAATAAACATATAGTCAATTGGAATTAAGTTAGTATTAATCTAAAGTAGATTCTGATATGTTAAGATAATATTGTAAGCCCTACAGTAAAGTGTAAAAAAATTATTGAAAAAAACAGAATACTACCAGTATAAAAAATTAATTTGATATCTTAGGGTGGTTTTGATTTGCATTTCTCTGACTGCTAGCAATGGTGAGCATTTTTTCATGTACTTGTTGATTGATTGTATGTCCTCCTCTGAGAAGTGTCTGTTCAGGTCCTTGGCCCATTTGTTGATTGGGTTATTTGTTATCTTATTGTCTAATTTTTTGAGTTCTTTGTATACTCTGGATATTAGGGCTCTATCTGAAGTGTGAGGAGTAAAGATTTGTTCCCAGGATGTAGGCTCCCTATTTACCTCTCTTATTGTTTCTTTTGCTGAGAAAAAACTTTTTAGTTTAAGTAAGTCCCATTTGTTGATTCTGTCAACAACAAGTGCTGGTGAGGATGTGGGGAAAAGGGTACACTTGTTCATTGTTGGTGGGACTGCAAATTGGTACAGCCAATTTGGAAAGCAGTATGGAGATTTCTTGGAAAGCTGGGAATGGAACCACCATTTGACCCAGCTATTCCCCTTCTCGGTCTATTCCCTAAAGACCTAAAAAGAGCATGCTACAGGGACACTGCTATACCGATGTTCATAGCAGCACAATTCACAATAGCAAGACTGTGGAACCAACCTAGATGCCCTTCAATAGACAAATGGATAAAAGAAAAATGTGGCATTTATACACAATGGAGTATTACTCTGCATTAAAAAATGACAAAATCGTAGAATTTGGAGGGAAATGGATGGCATTAGAGCAGATTATGCTAAGTGAAGCTAGCCAATCCCTAGAAAACAAATGCCAAATGTCTTCTTTGATATAAGGAGAGTAACTAAGAACAGAGTAGGGACGAAGAGCATGAGAAGAAGATTAACATTAAACTGGGATGAGAGGTGGGAGGGAAAGGGAGAGAGAAGGGAAAATGCATGGAAATGGAAGGAGACCCTCAGGGTTATACAAAATTACATACAAGAGGAAGTGAAGGGAAAGGGAAAAATAATACAAGGGGGAGAAATGAATTACAGTAGAGGGGGTAGAGAGAGAAGAGGGGAGGGGAGGGGAGGGGAGGGGGGATAGTAGAGGATAGGAAAGGCAGCAGAATACAACAGACACTAGTATGGCAATATGTAAATCAATGGAAGTGTAACTGATGTGATTCTGCAATCTGTATTCAGGGTAAAAATGGGAGTTCATAACCCACTTGAATCAAAGTGTGAAATATGATATATCAAGAACTATGTAATGTTTTGAACAACCAACAATAAAAAAATAAATAAATAAAATTAATTTGATAGAGAAAAGCAGTTAAAAATAATGAAAACACATGATACATAAAAAACAATAGGTAAAATGGCAGACACAAAGCTAACTATATAAAAATATTAAATTGAACAGATCAAACCATCAAAGCAAAAATCATGCATTGTCAGTCTGGTTGATATGATGTGATCCAACTATATAATGTCTATAGGACACAAACTTTAGATTCAAAGATACAAATAAATTTAAATTAAAGGGGAAGGAAAAGTTTTCATCCAAACAGAACCCACAAGAAAGCTGGAATGTCTACAATTATACTGGGCAAAACAGACTTTACACAAGAATGTTAGTAGATATTAAGAGGAACACTTTATAAAGATAAAACAGTCAACCCAACAGGAGGAGGTAATGTTTATAAATACAATGACTCATCTAGTAACAGAGGACCAACATATGAGAAGCAAAAACTGAGTGAAATTTTAACCATATGCAATTGTTTTCTGAGGGCAAAATCAATGAACATAACTGGAAGATGAACGAGTGGAGAAAGATTTATAACCCAAGTGAATAAGATGAGCACTGGCATTTTCTATAGAGCAATGCTCTCTTCAAAGGACTGAATCATGGAGGAGTTTTTTGGGTGCCTATGTATTTTCATATTTTAAGGCTCTTTAGGGCATGAAGACATTCCTTATCATGTTTATTTTAGGATGTATATTTCAGAGCATAATCAGTGCAGGGTCATAGTTCAAGAAGAAAAGACGTTGGGCACAGGTATGGGAATGCTCAGCTCAAACTCATAGCTTGAGTAGCAGAAAAACTACATTGATAACAGGTTAAAATGGCAGTTACAAATGCTTAAAGGTGGTGAAACAAATGCTTCTGGGCATGCTCAGTTCGAGGTTACAAAGATAGAGACATGAACACTTCTGGGTATGCTCAGTTCAGTGTTATAAAGATCCAAGTTTAGTTCCAGAGACTAAAAGAAAAAGTTAAGAGTGGTTTGGTGATCTTGAAGAGCATGGCTAGTTCTTCATAAGTTTCTCCAAGAAATTTTTTAGCTGAAACAAAGGAAAGGACATTTTGAAGGTGTATAAGGGTCTTGCCTCTAAGGGTCACCATCATGGCTTAGTGTCTAATGAAGTGAGGAGAGAAATAGACCATTGAACAATAATAGTGGGAGACTTTAATATTCTATTTTAAATGGAAAGAATAGCAAGAAGAGTTCAATTAGAAAACAAGAAAAACAACAATCTAAACCATTAAAGCTAAAAGACATCTATAGAACACTGCTATATCCAACAACAGCAGAGTACATATTCTTCTCAAGTGCAGTTGGACTATTCTGTAGGATAGATGATGTGCTAAACCATAAAGCAAACCTCATGCATTTTAAAGGACATAAATAAAATAAAGTATATTTTCTGACCACAATTAAACAAAATTAGAAATCAAGAACAAAAATAAACCTGAGAAACCCAAAAGTATATAAAAATTCAGCAAGTCATTCATAAAAAACCAATGGTGTGGTTGCGTTACTATAGTGTGCTGATTTTAAGTTTTTTGGGTATAGAATGAGGACTGGGATAGCTGGGTCAAATAGTGGTTCTATTCCAAGTTTTCTAGGGAATCTCCATACTGCTTTCCATAGTGTTGCACCAATTTGCAGTCCCACCAGCAACATATGAGTGTGCCTTTCTCTCTACATTCTCACCAACACTTACTATTGTTTGTAACTGCCATTCTGACTGGCATGAGATGAAATCTTAGAGTAGTTTTGATTTGCATTTCTCTAATTACCAGAAATGTTGAACAATTTTTCATACATTTGTTGATCAATTGTATATCTTCTTCTGAGAAGTGTCTGTTCAGCTCCTTAGCTCATTTATTGACTGGGTTGTTTGTTTGTTTGTTTGATGTTAAGTTTTTTGCATTCTTTATATGTCTTGCAAATTAGTGCTATATCTAACATCTAACATGTGTGTGGCAAATTTTGCTCCCAAAATGTAGGTTTTCTCTTCACCTCACTGATTGTTTCTTTTTAGTTTGAATCCATCCCATTTATTGATTCAGCTCAATTTGCAATAGCTAAACTGTGGAAGCAGCCTAGATGCACTTCAATAGAAGCATGGATAAACTGTGGTGTGAATGTGTGTGTGTGTGTGTGTGTGTGTGTGTACACACACACACACACACACACACACACTGGAATATTACTCAACATTAAAAGAGAATACAATTATGGCATTTGCAGGTAAATGGATGGAGTTGGAGAATATCATGCTAAGTAAAGTAAAGCAATCCCAGCAGCTGGAGAGGCTGAAACAGGCGGATCGTGAGTTAAGGCCAGCTGCAGCAACTTAGTGAGGTCCTAAGTAAATTAGCAACATGCTGTCTCAAAATAAAATATAAAAAATAAACTATGGCTCCATAGTTAAGCACCCTTGGGTTCAATCACTGGTACAAAAAAAAAAAGCTATCAAAAGGAAGGAAATAATTAAATTAGAGTACAATTTATTGAACTAAAGGGTCTAAAATATTAATTAATTTAGTTTCTTTGAAAAAATTCAACAAAATTTAAATATTTACCAGATTGATCAATAAGACAAAGTCGATTCAAATCACTAAAAAACATTGAAAAAAATTGAAATAGAGCTGGACACAGTGGTACATGCCTGCAGTCCCAGTGGCTCTGGAGGCTAAGGCAAGAGGATCACATTTTCAAAGACAGCCTCAGCAACAGCAAGGCACAAAGTAACTCAATGAAATCTTGTCTCTAAATAAAATACAAAATAGGGCTGGGAATGTGACTTAGTGGTCGAGTGTCCCTAAGTTCAATCCCCAGTACTGCTCCCCCAATGAAAAAACAGAAATAGAAAGTAACTACCAACCTAGTAAAAAAAAAAAAAAAAAGAAAAAAGAAAGAAAAGAAAAAATCCATAGTTAATAACACTCCTTAATGGTGAATAACTGAATCTTTTTCTCTTATATTTGGGAATCAGACAAGGATGTATTCTCTTATCTCTTCCATTCAACGTTTTTTCTGCTATGGACACTTAATAAATAAAAATACAAAAGGAATCCAGACTGTAAAGGAATAAGTAAAATTAACTCTATTAGCAGATGGCATTATTTTGTGTACAGAAAATCCTGAAAAACACATTAAAAATCATTGAAACTATAAGTTCAGGAAGGAGGTTGTAGGATAAAAGCTTAATATACAAAATCTTAAAATTTATATAACATTTCCCATGAACCAGTTAAGAAAGAAGTTAAGAAACCAGTTACATTTATAATAACATTAAAAAGAATAATGTACTTTAAAGATAAATTTAAACAAAGTCATATAAGACTTGTGCATTGAAAATGTCAAAACATTGTTGCAAGATATTAATAAGGGTCTAAATAAATGTCAAAATACCCTGTTTTCATAGATTGGAAAATTTAATGTTAAGATAATAAAATTTCTCAAATCATCCCACAATGTCAGTGCAATCTGTAGCAGAATCCTCAGTGACTTGGTAATAATGCACAAGCTGATTTTAAAGTTTGTATGAAATTGTGAGGAACTGAGAACTAAAACAGTTTTCAAAAAGGAAGAATAGAACAGGAGAGTTCATACCTCCCAATTTCAAATTTACTACAAAAAAAAGTAATCATGACAATATGATACTGGCATCAGGGTGATGTATAGGCCAATGAAACAGAGTCCAGAGGAAAAATATGTAAAATTAATTTTGTGTAAGGATGTAAATGAGTAAAGAATAATCTTTCAATAAATGGTGGTGGGACAACTGGACAACAAGAAGCAAATTAATCAAGTAGGACATTTACCTCACACCATATTGCACACATTAACTCCAAATGGGCCAAACACCTAAACGTAAGAGCTAAAACTATAAAACTTATAGCAGAAAACAATGTATAGACATAAACTTTCATGCCCTTATGTATGGTAATTGTTTTCTAGACATGATACTCAAAATTCAACAAATAGAAATAATTAAAAATAAAATAAACAAGTTTCAAAAAATAAAATACCTGGGAATAAATATAACCAAGTAGGTGAAAGACCTCTGAAATGAAAATTATAAAACACTGAAGAAAGAAATTAAAGAAGATAAAACAACCTCCTATGTTTGGGGGTAGGCAGAATTAATGTGGTCAAAATGGCTATACTACCAAAAGCAATACAATCCCCATTAAAATACCAATGACATTCTTCACAAGACTAGATAAAAAATTCTAAAATTGATTTGGATGAATAAAACACCCAGAAGACAGAAAGCAATCTTGAGCAAGAACAGCAATTCAGGAGATATCACAAAACCTTACCTTAATTATGCTACAGAGCTACAGTAATAAAAAACAGCATGATATTGGCATCAGAATAGACATGAAAACCAATGGAATAAAACAGAAAATGCAAAACAAACTCACAGACATACAGTCATCTGATTCCTAACAAAACTGTCAAAAATATATGTTGGAGAAAAGATAGCCTTTTTAACAAATGGTGCTGAGAAAACTAGAAATCTACATGTAGAAAAATTGCAATAGAACCCTATATTTCACCCTGAATAAAAAAACAATGAAATCACAGTGGATCAAAGACTTACAAATTAGATTAGACATTTTGAAACTACTACAAGAAAACTTAGGATCAACTCTCCAACACAACATCATAGGCACTAACTTCCTAATAAGATCCTAAAAGTGCCAGAAATAAAACCAAGAATGATTAAACAGAATGTCATCAAATTTTTAAAGAAAAAGTTTTTGCACAGCAAAAGAAACAATAAAAAGCATGAAGTGAGAACCTACAGAATGGGAGAAAATATTAACCATCTACTCTCTTGACATGGGATTAAGATCCAGAATACATAAAGAACTCAAAAAACTTCTTAATACCCTCCCCAGAAATTAATAAATGAGCAAAAAGAACTAAGCAGACATTTGACAAGGAAGAAATACAAATACATAAAACATGTTCACCATCCTTAGCTATGAAGGAAATACAAATCAAAACTATAATGAGATTTTACCTCACTCCAGTCGAAATGACAATTATCAAGAATACAAATAATAATAAATGTTGAAAAGGATGTGGGGAAAGGGTACATTGTTGCTGGGACTGCCAATTAATGTAACCACTCTGGAAAGCAGTATGGAGAGTCCTCAAAAAACTAGGAGTGGAACCACTGTATGACCCATCTACCCCACTCCTTGGTATTTATACAAAAGAACTAAAGTAATTGTACTATAAAGAAATACAGCCTCATCAAAATGTTTATAGCAGCACAACTCACTAGAGCAAAGATATGGAACAAACCCAGGTGTCCATTAATAGATGATAAAGAAAACGTGGTATATACACATAATGGAGTTTAATCCAGCCATAAGAAAGAAGGAAATTATGAAATTTGTGGGTAAATGGATGGAACTGGAGAACATCAGGCCAAATAAAAATCAAGGTTTGAATGTTCTCTCTCACATATAGAAGCTAGAAAAACAGTAAGGGGGGGGGGGGGGAAGAGGGGATCAGATATCATAAAGACATAGGGAAAATAAACAGAATAGACGATTAAGGGGGAGAGAAAAGGCATGGGAAAGGGGAGGAAACACAAAATAAGTTTAGCAAAAATCCCACTACGTTCATGTATAAAAATACCACAATAAATAGCTATAAAACACCAATTAAAATATGTAAATGAGCCAGACATGGTTGTACATGCCTGAGATCCCAGTAGCTGGAGAGATTGAGGCAGGAGGATTGCTAGTTCAAAGTCAGACTCAGCGAGTTAAAGAGGTATAAAAAACTTAGCAAGACCCTGTCTCAGAATAAAAATGGCCCTGGTACCAATTATATATATATATATATATATATGTGTGTGTGTGTGTGTGTGTGTGTGTGTGTGTGTGTGTGCGCGCGCGCGCGTGTGTGTGCGCACGCCTATGTATGTGGCAGACCAGTAGAAAAGGAATAGGGAAGAAGGGGAAGAAGGAAGGAAAGGAAAGGGGGAGCACTTGGGATTGAAATGGACTCACTTAAATTCCATGCATGTATTATTATGTGAAAATCAACCCAACTATAATGCACCAAGGAAATAAAAAAAATAAAATAAAATACATAAAAATAAAATACTTAGTATACCAAAACTAAAAACTTCCATTCCAAAGTTGTTTTCTGCTTTGGGAGTTTCCTATTGTATTCCACTGGATTATCTCTTTTAAATGTGATTACTCTTTTAAATATTTTGTCATTTTAGTAAATCTTTAAACTTAAGGCAAAAACTCTCTTAAATATTTGGCATTTTATTAAATCTCTATAAGTAGGAAGGTAAACACTACTCCTTTTTTTTGTTCTTTTTAATTCAAAATTACTGAGGTGTTTTTATTTCATTTTAGTCTTTGTTTTTCTGAGTTTTTTTGTTTTGTTTTTGTTTGTTGTTGTTGTTTGTTTTCTTGTTTTGTTTGTTGCTGAGGATAGAACCCAGGGATGCTTTATGAATGAGTTACATCCCTTGTCCATTTTATTTATTTTATCTTAAGATAGAGTCTTGCTAAATTGCTGAGCACCTCACTACATTGCGGAGGCTGGCCTGCAAGTTTCAATCCTCATACCTCAGCTTCCTAAGTTACTGGAATTACAAGCTTGCACTACCTTATAGGATCATGCTGATATCATCTTGATATTCTGCTTTCACAAGAATATTTTAGAATCATCTTTTAACTTTCTAAATAATCTTGTTTAGATTTTTATTTAAAATGCGTTTAATAGATAGATTAATAGTGAATGTGTATATTGATAATAGAAAGTCCTATCTTTATTATTTAGGTCCTGTTAATTGGCTTGTAAATAAAATATTTTTCTGTTAAAGTACATTGTGTTAGGTGTGTTTCCGTGTAACATTTTACAAATAATAGCTTTTCAAAATTCATATTACCATGTGTTCCTGACATAGCACATCAATTTTTATATATTGATCCTATCTTCTATACTTTCATAAGAGGGTATTCTATGTAGATTAAAATAAAATCTTGAATGGACAGTTTTGTTTTCTATTTTTCAAAACTTAAAAATTGGTCTTTTTTCATTCAAACAATGGAGCACATTTTAGAGTTTCAGGCAAGTTATAGGGTCAGAGAAGTTGAAGTTAGAAAAATGTTGTAAGTGAATTTCTTAATATGAACTTGCATGAGGATTTTTAAAAATCAGTCTCTTGTGAGCAGACCAGTTCATAAAATGACAGCAGATGCATGAATTCATAACAAAGTACCACACAAGCTCTTCTTAGGAATGCAGTATGTTGACGGATCACTGGGTTTGTTGTTTTCTTATTGCTGGTTTTTGTCTTTGTGTGTTTGTTTCTTTAGGAGTGTAGGTAAGGAGGTAGGTGAGGGTTAGGAGTTACCAGCAAAAGAAAAATATGAATCTTCTAGTATTACCCACTGCTATTACACACAGGAAGGAAAGATAAAGATCACGCAAGCTGCACTCCTCAGGGTGGTCAAGGTCAGTAGTGATTTGATTCAGGAGTAAATATGTATGCTACTATGAATAGCAGCATATAAATTTATGTGTTCTCCTGCTCAGGTGGTCACCCAGCTGCTTCTGATATCTCACAGTCTATGACAGCAATGTCCATAGGAAGTAGATTTCGATTCAGAAGAACATCACATCTATTTGGAGCACAGAATTGAAAATGAGATATATTTTATGTGAGATGCTGGCCCTACTACTTTTGAGCAATTCACTTAGTCTCTTCAAAACAAAAGGCCTTTATTTATATGAGGGTGTAATGATACATGTTTAAAATTTCTTTTATGAAAATTAAATTAGATAATTTATCTAAGATCTAAGATTCTTTCTATAATGCCTGCTCATGGTAAAGGATCAGTGAATGTTTGCTACTTCTGTTGCAAAACAAATAAATAATGGATCCTAGGTGGGGAACAAACTGTAACATAGCTCAATTGCAACAAGTATTAAGTTTTCCAAAATAAGTTAACGAATAATCTTGATCTACTGACTCTTAATTTTAGCAGCCTTCTTCCCTGAATGTCTTTCATTTTCCTTTTCTTCTAATTTTTTACTGTCAGAAATAGCACCTCATTCTTTCTAGTCAATTTCATTTCCACCCTATAGAGTGACTTAAAATATGTGTTTCTACCTAAAAGATCATTTTATATCTTTAGAATAAAGATAAAATGTCAGGTTAATTTGAACAAAAGTATCTATATGCTTTAAGATAAATATTGTATAGGTTTAACAAGCGATTTGTGTGGAAAATGTACTAGGAGTAACTCCAAAAGAACACTTTTCATTTGCCCCAAAATAACAGGAATTTGCAAGTTGCAAACAATCTTCAAATATTTTTATTTATTTTTATTAGTGTACTATAACTATACCTAACAATGGGATTCATTATTGCATGTTCATACATGCACACAGCATAATCTTTTCAATCTCATTACTGCACCTTCACTTTCCCTTTCCCTCCCTTAAAACTCCCCCACCCCATTCTGCCTCCTCCACTGATATCTCTCCCATTATTATTTAGAGGAATATATATATATATATATATATATATATATATATATATGCATTAACAAACATTTTAAAATGTTATGAAATTCTGTTTTGTACAGAAGCTAATTAGGATAATCCTTGTTTACCAAAGACTTGTCAGAACAATTGGTTATCACAATCATATGACTGCATATGTATTTGGTGGAGTAACTGGTAAATTTATGAAAGTTACATAAATATTTCCCAGAACTGCCAATACTGGGAAAGACCCTTTTTTGAGGAACTCTGAAGTCACTTCTAAATAAGAATGCTTAAAATCAAAACAACTCTATCAAGAGAAACCACAATGGCATCACCCAGCACTTCAAGGTTTTTTTCATCTCATTCAGCCCTTAGCATTGTATCAAAAATATACACAGGAAATCCTGCATGTGTTTATCACATGTTTATCTGAGTCCTCCCATCTTTGATGATTTAAATCCTGGGATGCAGAATGTAAAGTTTCTCTTATACCCTTTTCTCCCTTGCATACAATGCCCAGTGCTATTTCCTTTCTCCAATTCATCTTTTCAAAACCATTTTAGGGGATATAGCTCAATTGGTAGAGTGCTTGCCTCTCATGCACAAGGCCCTGGGTTTAATCCCTAGCAACACACACACACACACACACACACACACACACACAAAGAAAAAAAACACTTTAGTCTCTCCCCCATGGAGATGTCTCCCAACCACAAGTTTCCTTCATATCTTTAAACAAGGTCATCAGTTCTTTTCATTAACAAACATTTGAAAATGCTATGTAATTCTGTTTTGTATAGCAGCTAATTAGAATAATCCTTGTTTGCCAAATATAGTAAAAATCTCCTCAATCCTTGAAACACATTTTTCTCATAATATCTTCTAACAAAGACACCTAACAGTTGGCCAATAAATGCAGGTTGACTTGTTGATCAGAAAAAACTACCTTTGCCCTTCTCTATGCATTCAAGTTTTAACATCAATTGTACTTTAGCTGAATAGTACAATCCACACAGGAAAATCTATACTTTAAGAATATGCACTATCTAATTAGAATGCTTTCTCACTTCAACTACTGGCATAAATGTCATATTTTTATATTTAATGCCCCTATTTATTTTATATGTGTGCACACACATAATTTTAATAATAAATGGTACAAAGTGTAAGTATTTCTAATTAGTTTGATCAAAGATACCATAGTCAGTGCTGAGTAATGAAAATTGTGCCAATAAAAATTCTATTGCTTTTGACAGGAGGAAAAATGGCCATACATTGATTCAGACCTCCCATCCTTCCAGAAAAACATTTACATGTGATGTATTTATAAGGGCACATAAATGTATATGTAGTCACAGTTGTAATATTTCCTGCAGCACAAGCAGCAGGACAGCAAGCCATTTCTGCTGAGTTTTCTTATTTTATTATTATATTTGCAGTTTTTTACTCTGGTCTATTGTGATTTTAACTCTTGCACTCTCTAGGAGGTCTTGAATAGGGCAAACAAAGTAATAGATTGACCACAGAGATCCAGAAAAGCTCTCTTATGTTATCCTTGTATTCTGGAGTCTTTGATGTCTGAATGAAAGAGATTATCCTTACTAAAATAATGACTTATACAATGAATATCTGGATAAGAGAAGAAGTAAACTAACATTTATTTAGTGCATAAAATCTGTGGGTAAATCAGTGGAAAATGAACTAAAGTCAAGTGTCTGGGGATAGATCTAAAAATTCCTGATTTCTCCAGAGTATGAAAGATTGGGAACCAAAAGAATTGCAGAAGGGCTCACAATACCTAGAGAGCAGAAATATGTACAGTTATTGTAGACGCTAGCTCTTGGAGACCCTAACAGTAGATAGTTCATAGAAATACATTTGAGGATTCTGCCAGCTACTGAGGTTACCTCTGCAGCCAGAACTATACAATTTCAAGTTCTTCCTCTTCTATTAGCACATTATAATCTTAAATAAGTCTGAGCTGTGTTGAATCTTAGTTTCTGTTTTAGTCAGCTTTTTTTCTGCTTTGACTACAAGACTTAATAAGAACAATTAAAGGAGGAAATGCTTATTTGGTGGTTCACAATTTCAGAGGTCTCTTTCATAAAATGGCTGACTCCATTCCTCAGGGCCTAAGGTGAGCAGAACATCTCGGGGAAGAGTGCAATGGAGGGAAGTGGCTCAGGACATCATACCAAAGAAGCAGAGAGAGAGAATTCTACTCAACAAAGACAAAATATATACCTCCAAGCCATGGCCCCAGGGACCCACCTCATCCAGTCACACCCCTACCTGCCTAAAGTTGCCACCAAATGAATCCATGATCAGGGAATTAATTCACAGATTAGGTTAAATCTTTTATAACAAAGTTACTTCACCTCTAAACCTTCTTGCATTGTCTTACATATGATCTTTTAAGGAACACCTAATATCTGAACCATAAGTATTTCTTCATCTAGAAAATAATAAGTTAGAAAAAAGATAATTGGCATGCAAATATTGAGCTGGATTCCTACATGTCCCTAATAAGGGAAAATATAGAGTACTGTACAAGGGACTCATGTCTGGGTTTTCAGACATTTGTTTTATGGAAGTGATATTTAAGGGAAACTAAGAAGTATAAATAAGATCAAGAATGAGAAAAAACTTTCCAAGGCAAAAGTAAGAGCCAGAATTCTAAAAGATTTTAGCATGTTTTAGTGAAATACAAAGGCCAGGATATAGCATAGAAAGTGAAAGTGGAAACAGGATGACATGAGATAAAAATGGTAGGCAGATCATGGGTATACTAATTGCATGACTTTTAGTAATTACAGGTAAAATTAGTCTTTGTCCTTAGTATAATCTGAAGACTTTAAAAGAAATTAAATGTGTGACATTATCATTTTTTGCTTAAAAACCTATCATTCTGTCTATTTAGTAATTAACCACAAAAATCACAAATAGGCGTATGGGAAAAATTTTCATACTTTATTTATCTCTGAAGTCAGAATTGATGATAGCTTGGAATAAAATAGCAGTAGATGAAATAAAAACTCATTAGTAATTTAAATACATGTTCAGGAATGAAATGTAGAAGGATTTGGATTGATTTAATATTTGATCTGTCATGGGGACAAAGTGGAAGTAATATCCATAGACAAACTTCACAGTTTTTACTATGCTGGAAAGCAAGAAATGGATCATAGGTAGAAGGAAATGTCCAATAGTTTTGGTATGATTTTATTAATTATGTCTGAAGCAATAGTATTGAGACATGCCTACAGGCTGCTGAACACAAAAGCATGTATTAAAGATGAAGAAAAACAAGGAATAATTTGAAGGAAAAAACATAATATCCTTGGATAAAATCAGGAGGAATGGGACACCATAGACTGCAGAGACTCATCAAGCTTATTCACTTGAACATGAGAAAACAAGATAGAAAGGATGGGAAGGAAGATCAGGTGGGATTTTTAGTTATGTGAAGATGAAATCTTTTTAATCAGCTGAGAGTAGAAGGCAAAAGTTAGAAGTTTAAGTGATTAAAAAGAGTAACAGAAAGATTATAAAGGAACAAACAACCTAGAGAAATAAAATATAGCCCAGCAATATTGAATTGCCACATTAAATTTTTGACAAAAATAATTTAAAGTAAATCAGTTTCTAATGGTTTAATCAGGGTTGGAATTTTCCAGGATTTTTTTTTCCAATAGAATTGAGGAAAATTGCAATGAGGTGATAATTACAGTGGATCATGGAACCCAAGCTAGATAAAGTGGGTAATGAAGACATGAGAGTGGATAACAGAATAGAAAGTTTCAATTAGTAAATTCTGTGGTTCTTGATGTGGAAAATGAGATATATATGCAGCAGTATGCTGTGAGACTGAGAGATAATGATCTGATTTCAGAAACTGCATATTTTTTGGTTATGGCATAGTAAAAAATATGACTATGAGAACAGGGTAGAGGAAATGTTGAGATGAAAACATCATGTAATTGGAAAGCTTAAGTGTATAAGGTATAAAGTGTCAACATATGAAGAACACACAGTCTAAACAGCTTTTATAGTAGGAAAGAAATAGAATACATCAATTTCAAATAATAAATCTATAGGCAAAAACATGGGGTAGCCATTTAACTCATCCTGAAGAAATATATGACCTAAGCCTGTTGATATGCCTCTGTACCTCAGTTACTTGAATTGAGCTTACCGTGAAAGCTCACAAATTATTCATGGGCTAAATGCCTCTTAGAAACCATAGCCCTAATCTACTTCATGTTAAAAATGAAATTGATTCCCAGAAAAATAAAGTATTTCCAAAGATGGTGCCTTGAATTTATAGGAAATTTAATTATAAACTCAAGCAAGCTTTCTTTCTATACCATCAAATTAAGGCAATATTTCCCATGCTCATAGTGCAAATGTTTAGGGTTTTGAGAGCAGATCAATAAATATAATTTGTTTTTTTTCTCTCAAGTTCTGAAAAAGTTAAGGGAAAAGAACAACTAGTAATGCAGATAAGAAACAAAAATCATTTTATTACTTATATAATCTAAATTATAGTGATTCATTTACAAAAGCTGAACATACTCAGTGTATTTGTCTAAGATTTACCAAAGTGATAAGTCACTCTCTTGACAGAGGACAGTTGACGGAACTAAGAGAAACCAAGAGTATTAAATGCATCAACATGTTAATATGTAAAAAGTCATCAGGAGTTAGGAGATAACTTCTTCCACATATCAATGAAATCATTATCAGTAATGATAAAATACAAAGATATAACTCATCAAATCCATTAATAAGATAAGTAATATTGGCAATTCATACATGAAATCCAAAACATAAATAATTTTAAAAGTCTTTGAAAGAAGTATAATAGGTGTCCTGGATCATAATCAAGTCAGAAGTACACCATTCTGAAGGTGAGTTAACAGTTATGTAAGCCTGAGAGGCAAGGGGAAAATCAGATGCAAAATAGCAGTGCCAATTTCCATACTATTTAGAAGACTGAATGTGTTAGGCAATATATTTTTGACTATAGAAACCATAATTTTGAGAATATCACTTTTAACAATATAGATGTTTCCTTCAATTTTAGTCATGGCATAACTAACTTATCCTTTTAAAAAATCTTATACTTAGTTATATATGAGTTTCCATCTCTAGTAGGTATGATTACAGAAAGAAATTGTGCAGAAAAAGCTGACTTAAGAACACCTATCTTCACAGTTTTTTTATTTCCAATATAAAATCAACCAATGGCAGCTTTAAGCACATTCATTTATAGGTTTGGTCACCTTAACAGGTTAACTTAGTACTTCCCCTAACTCTGAAATCTAGCACCCAGAAATAGCCCTTCTGGGCCTATTTGCATGACACATGTTTCTATTTTAAATTTCATCATGAAATGAAAGATTCACTTTCACATGATCTTATGTTGAAAGCACAGACCAACTTTTTGAGGAATTGATAGAGTCAATGTAGAGATTTGAGATTCAGGAACACCAAGATCCTTCCTTATCTTCCTGTATTAGTCTTAATTCCATCTCCTTACATCTCAACGGGAACAGTCCCTTTTGCAAATTTCTTTTGCTCTTCCTTTTTTTTCTCAGTATCTTTTTCTTTCACATCTAAAACAAAAATATAGAATATCACTTTTGTGAATAAGGAATTTTAAGAGATTGGAAGGCATACTGGAAAGTTCTATTTTTATATACCTCACAATGAAAGAAATCAAGAACACAATTTAGCTCTATAAAATACATTGGGCTGGTACTAATAAACAATTTATTTGTGTTTCCTTATGAAGTCAAGTTTAAGTTAAGACAATGGGCTCATTTATGGAGAAAAAAATCAATGTAAACCAGTTGTTTTAAAGGTAGTAAGTAAAGACTACATCCATATTGCTTTGCTTCATGGTAAAATGTTTATGAATGGTTTAAAATCATAGAAACTTCTAATCATTCTTTGTACTTTGCTTTCACTGGATACATGCAGGAATCGATCAGAAGCTGTGACTTGATCGAAGAACCAAAGCCCCATACGTACTATTTAAAAATCCTGCTTGATTAACCCTCTGGGGAGGCATCCAAGATTCATGTATAGGCTGCATAGCAGAGTTGGGATAACATGAAGAGATGAAAGGTCTGCAAGTGCTCAGGATCACAGCAATAAGGACACCCCATTTACCCTTTCCATGTAACAGATTGTGCTCTACAGAAATGTGCCACAGTTATCTCAGATGCCAGGTAGCCAAGTGGAAAGCATTAGTGAGGATTTACGGTTTAAGTAAATTACTTCCAGAAGTTATGTTTCCAAGCTATTAGTGTGGAAAAAAATAGTCTGAAAATCTGGGGAGAGAATACATCTTTCTGTAAGCAAGTCAGTGGAATGAGGAGAGTGTCACAACTTCACCCCTTAAAATCACTTTAAGGCATCTATTTTATTACACTGGATTAAAAATACTGCACTCAACACAATTAGAAATTAGGTAAATAAACATGCCCAAGCAAAAAGCAATGCCCTATCACATGTTTTTTTCTTACCAAAGAAGATACTTAGACGTGAAAAGTTTGTCAGTTATAAATTAGGACAATAGAAGTCACAATTTTTCTTTTTTGTTTATTTTTCCTAAAACAAATTAAATCTGTGTTAGACAAAAAAAAAAAAAATTCTAACCTGGGTCATCGTGGAAGAATAGAATCTTTCATAGATCATGTTAGAAGAGACTAGGTAACAACTCCAATCATTTAGAGAAGCCTAAACAAATAACCCCAAACTCTCAGTGACTCAACATAACAAAGGTTCATTTATTTTTCACACTGCATGTTCAATGAGGTAGACCACAAAACTGTATTCATTGTTGTCTTTCTACATACAGTTTAGTCAATGGATGCTCAATCAAACTGTGAATCACTTTATAACCAACCACATACTTCCTTGGTTACATTCAACATGGCAGAGAAGGTAAAGCTCTGAAAAAATGAATGTTCTGGATTAAAAAAAATATATCCATTGTTCTGGTTTAGATATGAGGTATCCCCCAAAAGCTCATCTGTGAGACAAGGCAAAAGAGTTTAGAAGTAAAAATTATTGGATTATGAAAGCCTTAACCTAATCAGAGTATTAATCCCCTGATAGGGATTAATTTGAGGGTAGCTGTAGGCAGGTAGGGTGTTGCAGGAGGTGGATACCTGGAGGCATGCCTTAGGTATATATATATATATATATATATATAGTCTGTTTTGAGCAGAACTCACTCTCTGCTACCTGGTGTGATGTCTTTGAGCTGCTTCCCTCTGCCTAGCTCTTCCACCCTGCTATTCAGTCTCATCATAAGCCCTGAGGAATGGAGTCAGCCATCTATGGACTGAGATCTCTGAAACAGTGAGCCCCAAAATAAACTTTTCATTCTCTAAAATTGTTTTTTTTTTTTTTTGGGGGGGGGGGTTCTTTTGGTCAAAGTAGTGAAAAATCTGACTAAGGTAGAAATTGATACTCAGAAGTGGGGTCATTACTGTGACTAACTCGACCATGTGGGGGTCATTACTGTGACTAACTCGACCATGTGGTTCAGAAGATTTGGGAGCTTTTTCGAATTTGTGGGAGAAACTTTGAAAAATTTAATGATGCAAGCTTAATAGCTATTTCTGGTGGGAGCTCAGAAAATCAAAACACAGATACAACTGTGGAAAGTAAAGAGCAGGCTCATGAGGTTTCAGAGGAGAAGGAGGGCTGTATTGGAAATTAAATTAGAGGCCATTCATGTTACGTTCAAAGTTCAAAAAGTTATTTAAATTTTGCCTGTGTCCTGAGACTTTCTGTGAGTCTGATTTTAAAAGTGATGGGCTTCTTAATTTGGTAGAAAACATTTCTAGGAAGTAAAATATTCAGGCAGTGGCATGGGTATTGCTAGCAGCTTTTAGCCAAGTTAATTTTGATATTCAGGAGCAGAAAGTAGAGCCGAAAGATTCGAAAAACTTTAGAACTGGGACTTAGGAAGTTAGACATTAAAGACCTTAGTTCCACTAAAAAAAAAAAAATGCTAAAGACTTTGTCCATGAATATAAATAGATGGCTTGAGGGCATCTCAGGAATTGGCAAGACCACACTCATCTCAGGCTCAAGGGAGTCTAAGTAAAAATTCCTTTGAGAAGAAACCACGTGCCCCAAATAAACTCCCCCCACCTCTAAAATTGTTCTTGTCAGGTCTTTTGGTCATAGCTGACTAATACACTCATTGCTTCTTGCTTGGTGAGAATTAGTCACCAAACAATGCCTAAATTCAAGTGGATGGAGAATTAGAATTCCTTGTGAACCCTGAAGTAAATGAGAATCAGACAGTAGTGAATAGTATTGGTAATTATTAAAATGCCAACCACAATTCAATCTTCGGGTCACTGTATATTTCATTTACTTTCAACTTTTCATCAGAGGAGATATACCAAAAGCCCAGCATGCCCCTGTGGTACAAGATGGTGTTTACAGCTAGACTAGATGTGACTCCTCTTGAATAGATAATTAGAAACTGTAAAGTGAGCTATCTATATCTGGTAACCCAGTATATAGTGGCAGAACCAGAACATAATACAAACAATATATGTTCAATTCAGAGAGAAGAGTGGCAAACATAAGGTCACTGGTTCCCAGCAATTCTGAAATTCCATTGTGCAGAAATTATCAGGGCTTCTCTGTAGGTAGAAAAATCTTGTGTTCGTTTCATATTTCCCCAGTTGCTTCTTTTATCTCTCTCTGGTAGTGACCTGCTTGTATTGGACACCTTTTTCGTTTTCAAATTTGAGTGAAATTACCTCACTGTAGAGCATGGAATATGGTTCTCTATCAGGCACACTTGGTGTCAGATGAGGAGAATATAAACCCTGGTAGAAGGAACTTTGCTCAATGGGCAACAAGGTAAATGTAAAAAGTTTCCTTCCCCTCTCCCATGTCTAACTCTGACATGTGGTTCCCCCTCCTTGTCATCCCCTTACCAAGAAGAACTACTTTTGAAATAGTATGTGGAAGAAAGGAAAGGTGGATGGATGCCTTATTTTTAGTCCTCTTCTATTTCCCTATTGATGACCATCACTACATAGTAACTTAATCAAAACAAGAAAGTCAGACACTGCCATGAAAGGCTTCAGACTGGAAGTGATGCTGCTCTCCTGCTCACTTTTCATTGTCCAGCACAAAGAACATGGACACATAAAACTTCAAGTGTGAAACAATTATAATCCTCCATGTATCTGAAAGAGGAGGGGATGTTAGAGAACAAGCATATTTCTCCCACAGATATCCTCAATGTTCAGACTTCCCAGACATATCTTCCAGCTCTTCCCTTTCCCGGGGCTCTGGTACAAATGAGGCCAAGCTCTCCATCACCTGAGAAATTCCCATAAACCACTTCTCACTGCCCTCTGTCCTGCCCCAGTCTTGTTTGCTTCACTTGTTAGTTGTTCTCTTGGCTTGTTGAACAAACATTGTCCAAGGACAACATCTACTACTCTTGCGTTTTGGATCTATTGATTCCATGTTTTTTCTCTTTCTTAATATTGAATTCTAGTCCTCTTGCCTTGATATATATAAAAAATAAGTTGTAAACAATTTATCTTGGAATTTTGAAGGCATTATGGTATCTAACTTCCAGCCTCTCATAATGCTTTTATTTTTTTAATTTAATATACCATGTCATTCATTTCTAAAAGTTCTGTATTATTCTCTGATTATTTGTTTTCTAGCATTTTCTTTTTAAATAGAGGCAGTGTTTTCTTTTACCTCTCTGAGGTTACAGGATATTTTAAGTTTCCCTCTTAGATTCTTATTTGTTTCTTTTTAAATCTATCTCTCATATTGGACAATTTCTTAAAATATCAATCACTTTTTTTCTCTACAGTCATATTTAAAACTCTAACTGGAATTTTTCTTCACAACTTTCTGGTTTCCCTGTAGAGATTTTAGGCAAGAAATGAACATTGGTTGTTTTACCTGTAAAGGCCAATTTTGTTTTATTTTGCTTTGTTTTAAGAAGTTTCCAGTCTCCTGCCTGGAGTAATTTTACTTGTCCATCAGAATCACAAGAGCAGTATGGGTAAGGTGGTTGGGGTTTTTAACACTGAGCATGCAAATATTCATTTGACCCGTCTCATATCTCATCCCTAATTTCTACTCTGCCTGATGAAGCAGAGACTGCAACTTTTGGGGTTTGAGCTCTCTGCAGAATATGCACAGGTTTTTCATGGGTCAGGGATTGGGTAATTTTAGACTATTGCTGGATGAGCCTATTATAACCCCTGGTTTTAGTTACTTTATGTTTAATCAGGCACACCATTTATGGGTCTAGGAGATCCTCTTTTCTGAATCTTTACTGGATCCTATAGTCTCCTCTGCTGTTGGTTCTCTCTCTTTTTCCATCTTCCAGTACTGCATTGACATCTCTTGTCCATTTTTGTTCTCTTTCCATTTTTTTCAATTTTGCGAATTTTTGATTTATAAACCATTTTTCTTTCATTTGATGTATTTTCTCAGAAATATAGATTAGTGATTTAATAATATCTTTCTAACACACTAAAGGAACATAATTCTATCAAGTGAGTCATACTGAGTGACAGAGGGTTGTGAAGAAAGCAAATGTAGATGATTCTCTATCCAGGCTAGGTTTACATACTGAGAAGTTTAGCCCCAGACTAAAAACTCTCATGTGTTCTTTTTTGTTTGTTTGTTTGTTTGTTTGTTTGTTTCTCAGTTCACGCCACAGGCAATTATAAGACTTTATCTTGTAGCCCCACAGGGGAAAGCTGCCCACCCCTCTCCTACCCCTGTGCAAGATAGTGGACAGCATTAGAGTCTGTAAGAGAAGATATCATTAGGGACTCAGACCCATCTGGCAGGCCATGCTTTTATACATATCTCCATTCCTGGCCCAGGATTTTCCATTCCAAAAGCTTTATCTAGAGCTTTGGACAAAGGCCTTTTTCAGGTTCCTCTGATGAGACCTCCCTATTGGCATCACTTATAGTAAGCACATTTTCCCCACTCTATTTCAATACTAATTAATTTTTCATTCCTAGCTCCTCCCTACTCATCTTCCACCTGACCTCAAAGACCATAAAACTATAGGAGCCTTTAGTTCAGAGTTTATGATGTACATAAGTTGATCCACATGATCCCAACCACTGTGCTGTTCCCTGAAGGAAAATGGCACATTAAGTTATTACTTTCTGTGATGTAACCTCTTGCATTTACTGTTGTGGAAAGTGACTAAAGTCTTGACTATTTAATATTTGGATTAGTTGTTTTAATTGATTACTGCAACACCTAGTAGCTCAACTTTCTTCTTGTTTTCAAGATCGTGGGACTCAAAGAGCATTCATCACAACAAAAAGCAAAGTTTTGTGGCTTTATAAACATTAATTAACCTTCATTAGCCTTTGATTTTCATCTTAAAATAGCATTAAAATTATTCACTTCATTCAGCTTTGGGAGAATTCAATGAGATGGCTTTGTAAGAATCTTAGAATATTAAATAGAGAATTGATTTTAATGATTGTATTGAAGATGATGATGATTTAGATTGTTTAACATCAGATCCCTTTAAAACCTTTAACCCTGCCAAACTTTTCTCCACAGAAGCATTTGTATCAAGCAACTAATTCCTTTCCTCTCACTAAAAAAAAAAAAAAAAAATTAAATATAAATGTTTAAATAATGATGAGCAGGGAGTTCCAGAAGAATGAATATTTTGAGCCCTGGGTCCTCAATTGAAATTTCATTTGAATTCTGGCAAAAAGATGCATCAGCTCAGATTACAAATCAAGTTCTCAACCTGAAGGCAGAGCCCTGAGATTCACATGAGGCCTCCACTTAAGCTTGTGTTCTATTTATTTGTGTTCTGTAAAATGTTTTCAAGTTTTCCTATTTGCATTATGGATTTTTGTTAAGGTTTACACTATCCTAAAAGATCATCTTTATTTTTCTCGTTTTTGCCCATGGCCATATTTCATAATCTAGCCCCATACCTATATGTGAAAAGGGAAGAATAAAAACATTTGAGAGAGGAGATCCTGACAGTTGAAAATCATTTCCTCTTCTGGCTCTGCAACATTGTCAACACTCTCAGAACATACTGCCCCTAATTGCTAGGACTTTTCCAAAATGGATTAATTCCAATACATTATTGTGAATATGCAGAAGTATTTCCAAGATGCATCTGTATGTGAAGGCACAGTAACTAAACAATTCAGCAAACAAATAGAAGATATATATTCTTTATAACTTTGCACAGAAGCAGAAAAGACACTCCCAAGAGATGAAATTATACAGCAGAACTTCTTGGTTTAGAGACAGCAAGATTTTCTTGGTATTAGTTCACTTGGTCATTCATTTTTTCATGTACCAGTCATTGTATATGTTTCTTTAATTAATTTCATCTAACACTTCTTCAAGGTGAAATGGTATATGCATCTACAGCTCAACTTCTTGGGTAAACACTTTTATCTCCATTGATTATTAATTCTCCTTTTAAATGTGATTCATTCTTTATAAGTTTTTACTTTTGTATATTTTATTGAATTGATTTATTTAGGCAATTATTTTGGCTATCATGAACCCATAATCTCAATCAAATAGCTACTTACATTTATGGGAAACAGAAACTATAAGTGATTTTTTTATGATTTCAGACAAGACAATCACTTGCCAGATTCTTTTAATACCTACTATTTATGGAGGTTTCTTGGAGATATTCTGTTAAATTTTCAAAGCATCATGAAAAGGTAGTAAGATTTAGGGCCCAGTGTACAAGGAGTTTTGTAATTTTATAGATTCAGGAAAATAGGAATTTCATATAACAAGCAAATAATAATATTGACCTAGAAGATGTGAGTTCTAAGGATGGAAACATGTTTTAGGATGCATTAATTTTAATACTGTTCAAGGAATCAGGCACAAAGTAGCAAATGGCACTAGAAAAATGGGAGAAACCAAATTTTATTTTACACCAGCGGGCCCAGAGATGATCAGCACTCCAAATTCTGAGCACCCCTTACCAGTTTTTCATAACATTTATAGGCTATGTAGTGTTATAAATTTTCTGGTCTAAAACAATACATGGCTGTGCACAAGATTTGGAAAAACGATACATGTGTGTAAAAATTTTCAGGAGGAAGCCTGTTCACAAAAGAGTGTGATAGGGAGACTGGCTCCTCTTGCAAGGCCTTTGGCAGAGCCTTCACCTGCATCATACTTCAAGGAAAGTAGTTACATCCTAGGGTGAGTTCTTTACAATACAAAAGGTAGGAGTGAATGGTGTTAATTAGATTCCCTGAAAAGCAGCTGGCTGGACAGAAGAAAGGAGGAGAATACTCCCTTTCCCAGGCACTAAGTTTCATGGACAGTGTCCTTAGTTTATTTTGTATCCAAGCATGGGTTAGTTACCCATTACATTACTGGGCCCAATAATGTCAATTTATTAGGTAAAGAATGATTAGGGTTACAATAGTCTGGAATTATTCTCTTAGGAAACGATTCAAGGTAAAAATTGACAAAAAAAATAGTGAAAGTTAGTAAAAAGGTAGGAAAGGATTTGAGCATTTTTAAATCATAAAAGAAATTATTGAATTCTTTCACTATTTAAGATGATATCTTGAAGCATTTCTAAGCAAACCTGAAACAAAATATTGAGCTATAAATAGGAGCTAAATTTCACTTAGATTATTAATAGGAGTAATAGAAAAGTAAACACTAGTGGGAAGTAGACAAAGCATATGTTAAGGTTAGCTTTTATGAGATATAAATATTGCTGTGTTTCTTCCAGATGTTTATTTCTAATAGCAAATAGTATAATTCAATTCTATGAATGTTAAAGAAAAGCATGCTCTAAAATGACAGCCGATATTGATCAGCTGCCTAGAACTGGTGAATCATTTGGGAACTGCAAAAAAAATCACAGTTCTTGTTTTATTTAAAAGATTTTGGCAGATGTCCTCAGATGAAAAAAAAAATGAAACCCAAAATATCATTTATAGTACCAGATGGGATTTATGAGTCAAGCATTTTCCCCTTTGGATGAAAGTATTCACAATTGTCTCTTTTTCCCAAAAATCAATTCATGATTTATTAATGGGTTAGGGTTACTCTACAATATCACACAGGTATGCAGTCAGATTGTTTCCAGTGAACAATGGGAACCTCTTGGTTTGGTATTAACTTTAGTCTCAAAACCAGTCTTGTACTCAAGTTTACTACATGGCAATATGGGCATTCACAGATATGTTAGTTGTGATACAAAGTAGGAAATACAAATAAGATTAATAGAGACATATGAACTTTTAAACAAAGAAGCAAATCAGAGAATATATTCTAGAATAATCATTAAACTCCTTATCTGTCAGCAATGGGTTAGCTTGTGAGGTTTGTCTCACATCATCCCGCCTAAATTTACTCTGCCGTGTGATTGCCAACTGAGTTCAAAAAGTAAAAATGGAATCTAGCCTTCATTATGCCAGGTAGGTTTAGATGGAAAAAAAAATGTGTTACTTTTCCAGATTTTCCGATGATCTATATGATAACACAACAATTATCTTGTTCCATTCATTACACTGGCATTTTTAAATCCTGTCCAACCACCAAATAATGAATTGTTGCTTGCTTTACCCTGTAAGTGTCAGTGTACCCTGGAATTAATGCCTGCTATCTCCTAAGCACCTATAAGCTCCTGATGATTTTCCCTGGTTCCGCAGCAACATCCATCATCCAGGAACTACTCTTCATCACTGCACAAAGGACTTGCCTGGTAGAAGCTGACACAAACTGCATCCTGCCTATAAGACAGCCTATGATAGAAGTTGCTCTATCCACAGATGAGCCTGTAAAAGCCAGTACAAACAAACAAATTTATCAAGCAGAACTTCCTGCATTATCTGTGCACCACCCCTTCTTTCTCTCATTATAACACACATTATTTTTTTTCTGTAATGTCAGACTTATAACAGAATCACATTTTGTTTCTCCATAGTTATCAGCCCTTTATTATAAAAATCTCTAATTTATATAAATTTTACCTGCCTTCCTTTTAATTTCTATAGTAATTGATTTCATTTAGTATACTATTTGGGGAAAAATATATGTCTGATTGTGTCTGACTATGTCTAATATACATCTGACTATGTTAAGCTCAAAATCTAAACTCATGTTTGTGGAATCTAGGAAGTTCTCAATAGATACTAAGTGATGATTTTTATCTAGCTTTTTAAATCTGGGTAAATTTCCTTACCACATTTTTGTCTATCTTCCTAATTCTTAACCCAGCTATCACCATCAGTTTCCCCTTGTCTTGCTTCTATGTGTTACATTTCATCACAAAATAATTAAATTACTAGTCATCAGGATGAGATGAGAGGGAGTCATAAGTGTCGCTACGATAAGATCAGAGAATCATATTTTCTACCAGGGTAATGATGAATGCCTATATTGGGTTTTCCCAGAGAAACAGAACAAGTAGAATATATAGAAAGAAATATAATAGGTATCAATTAGGAACATTGGCTCACACAACTATGCAGCCTGAGAAATTTCACAATGTACCATCTGAAACTCAAGCTGGAGTTTCAGGGAAGGCAGTGATGGAATTTCATCTTGAGTCCAAAGCCCTAGGAATCAGGGAAGTTAATAGTGTAATCATCAGTCTGAGAAACAGGGCAGCCACTGGTGCAAGTATCTGAGCCCAAGGCCTAAGATCCTAGAGTTCTGGTGTCCAAGGTTAGGAGAAGATGAATGTCCCAGTTTCAGAAGGTGGGACAGCTTTATCTTTCCTCTGCCTTTGTGTTCCATCTAGACCCTCAATAGATTAAATGCTGATGTGCCACATTGTAGAGAGCATATCATTTATTCTGAGTCTGCTGATTCCAATGCCAATCCCTTCCAGAAGCACTTTCACATTCAGAAATAATGCATTATAATTACAGCAAAAATACCACAGTCATTAATATGGTATTATGTAAAAATGTGGATGTGTAACCGATGTGATTCTGCAACTTGTATTTGGGGTAAAAAATGGGAGTTCATAACCCACTTGAATCAAATGTATGGAAGATGATATGTCATGAGCTTTGTAATGTTTTGAAAAACCAATAAAAAAAAATGGAACCCTTATTTTTGTGAAGGAATTCAATAAAATAATTCAGCCTGTTATGAAATCCATCTCTGGCCATATTCCCCAAGCTGGATGATCATAGGATGTGTTCCATAGGTAAGTCTCTGTGTTTCTCTGTTTCTCGACCCTTGAACCTAAGGAGTTAGATTACACTCAGTAAGCAAATTATAATTGAATATGGAATAGAAAGGAAAGGTTAACACTTGTGAAAGGAAGTGTGTACTCAGAGGAGAGCCTAGAAGAGAAGATAACCTCAGAGCTAAATATGGTCTGTGATGTTATGGTCTGAGCTTAATCAATACAGATTATAGATTATGAGATATTAATAAGTAGGGCAATAGGATTATGTGACAAGTGTTATAGAATAATGTTAAACTGCTCTAGTTATGTTAGAAGAAGTAATAGTAGGACATCATAGTCATGTAACTGTAAGACATAGATTTAAGTTGTTAGAAATAAGATATAGAACAGTGTAAAGTGATAATCATAAGCCCATAGGTTAGTATAGTTACAGATAAGTATAGGTTAATGGAACAATAGTTAAGTACAAGGTATAGCTATAGACAAGTATAAGTAAATATAGCCCATAGTGACTCCATTTTTATGACTCCCATGTGAAACTGCTATATAAGCTGTTTCTAAGATGTTAAAAATTTGTTTTTCTGTACTTCATATGCCCATAGATGCACTCAAACCCAGGATGTAGACCCACAAATGTGCTTGAACCCAGGATGGGTTGTCTGTTTTCACTCTACTAACTGCTTTCTCAGCCCTTGTATCCTGCTTGCTTGCAACTTGCAGATTCCATAGGATGTGGTTTTTCCCTTTAAATACACTTGCCTATCTGCAGATGGGGGCTGTTCTCCCAGAGGGTTAGATGGACCTTGTAAGGAACGTTTTTGGGCCAGATAACAAAGATTAATTAAAAATAAATTTGTTTCAAATTTGAATTTAGAGTGTTTTCTGAGCGGTCAGTCACCCCATAACAGGTGACAGAGGCATCTCCTCTCATTTTCCTGAAGGCTAGTCCAAGAAAGTTCCTGTAATACTTGACAATCCAGGCAAATCCAATATCTTAAAATATGTAATACATCTTAATTGGCCTATGACATCATGTCTGAGACCCAAAACTGTAGCCCAAACCATCTGAATGATGATGTCTTCATAATTTTACATATTTTTCAAACAAGACATTCAATTAGTGTTTATTATGATGGAAGAGGTATCTTGGCAGCTTATCCTCCCTCCTTTTGCTGCCTCCAAACAGGCACAGAGACCTCTGGAAATCTTCTTTCTACAAATTCATGCAAGACGTGTGTTTGCTATTGAATGATTAAAGCCATGCCTGATAAATCTAGGGGAAGGGATTATTCTGGTCCCAAAAAGCACAAGTTACAGATGGTCCTATCACCTGGCAATGACCAGCACATCTTCTAGGTTTTTAGGAGGACAGGAAGACTACTATAGAGTAACAGATTGACAAATGCCAAAAAGGAGGTCAATTCCCTTCCAAAGCATTCAACCTCCAGTTAGTACTGGGGTTTGGTATAAAACCGTCATTAAGATAGCTACTATATATTTAAAATCTAACATGTGCCAGGCATTGTATTATGTGCTTAGCATATTAATGTGGCAACATGCTCAGTGAGGCAAGTCTCCAACTTTCTTGCACACATGTTATAGGAAGAATGAAAAAGAGATGGAATTAAACTTGCAGCAAGGACATCTGAATTTTTCAAGAGATGGTCCTCATAGGATGATATTTAAAATGAAGAATTTAGGAAAGTCAAATAAAAATGAATTTCAGAAGAGACTAAGGTCCTGCTGTTAAAGATTGTTTTTAGCAACTACAGGTCTACACAGTATCCATATAGTTTCCTCCAAAGCAAAAAAATATATATTTCCATTGTCATCATTCTTGGGAAAGTCATTCTAGGAATACAGGAAGAAGAGAGGGGAAATAATGATTAGATAACGGAGGTGTTCCACCCAGACTTCCATGGATATTTTTGTCCATTTTTTCTGGTACCTCTAACTCTACTTGGTTTTGCTTCAAACTGCTTTCTTTATAACTTTCTTTGTATGGATGCTCTAGGCTACTGGACCTAGAAGTGCCTCTAAGGTTATGTGGAATTGATGTGGCCATAGCCTATGATTGATTGTCAAAGTTGATTCAGAGCTCCCTGTGGACCATGCTGGTGCTAGGATCTTGCCTGTAATTGTCTCCTTTCTTGATTTCTTGACTTCAATGAAACCATTTCACCTAGAAGTCTTTCTTCTAGGTGTTTCTGTCACTGGCACAAAAATCCTCTCCTCAAGGACTTAATTTAAGTGACGTAGACTGAAACAAGTAGTATGAGGGTAAATCTTGCCCAGTTTTCTTTGGATTCATGGAGTTAAATTTCCTTGTATATGATATTTAGAATTATTTAACATGATTCCAGAATATGTGTGGAGGTCAACATTAAGGAGAAATGATGTGCGAAAAGGTAAGAGCTATTCATTGAAAAGATTCAGAAAGAGGAACAAAATAGACCAGGTAAAGGAGGAAGGGAATAGAATGGCCTATACCCGAGTTTTAAATGACTCTATTACATTTTCTTTTCATTTTCTCAAATCTCTCAAAAAAATCCTGTTAAAATTTATGTTAAGTTTGTTTACATCCTCTAATTTATGGCAGTGTCTTTCAAGAGAAGACCACTAGGAATATATTTGGAGTTTGAAAAACGGAATTTCTTACTCATTGTAATGAGGGAGAACACATACCATGGGAAATCTCAGATTATCCAAGTTATCAGTCATTAGAATTAGCTATTAGCAGATTTGGGACTTGATTGGTAAGGTGGAAAGTTTAAAGAAGCAAGATTTCATGCTAAACTAGATGCAGTCGGGAATACGAGACTATATTATGATTGGATATCTCAATAAACATACTATACAAAGTTAAAATGGTAATTAGTAAGGAAGTGGCCATCACCTATTTTGGCAAGCAGTGTATCTGTGTGTGGAGTGGTATTTTGTGTGAGGCAGAGTGAGCTCATTTTTGCATGTGCTGAGATTGTAATTATGAGATGGGCATGTTTTGTCTCATTTTATCATTGTCTCCAAATAGCACTGCATGAGTTTGGTATTATGCGCAAATGTTCACTTAGCTGTGAGTGCCAAGACAACTTTCCAGTATCAGGGGATGCTCTGTTTTATTTATTTTATTTTTTTTCTTAGAGACTCATTATTACTCTTGGAATAAAGGTAAACATCTTAAATAAGCTAAAAGCCCTCTGTAGTCAACCTCCTACCAACTCTCACAGTGAGTTCTATTAATCCTCATTTCCTCCACTCTAGCTATGAGGAGAATTTCTGTAAGGTCCTCATGTGCACAGTGCTTCCTTCTACCCCAGGGTCTCAGCAAGTGCTATTCCAGTTCAGCTTTCACATTTTGGTTCCTGGAGTGTAAGAAATATGATATGCCCAAGACTTAATGTAATGCCTGGTACATAGTAAACATGTGATAAATATTTGTTCAATGAATAAATAAATGAATGAAGAAATAAACAATGAATTCAGGTATGCACAATCCAAGATTATATTCTTTTAAGTACATGGTGCTCTCTCTCATTGCTTGGTAAGTGGAGATGTTCTATCCTTCCTCTTCCTCAAGTTTACTGAAACTTGGAAGGGAAGTTGGGCTCTATCCAGTTTCCAAACCAGCTGTTCACAAGACAAAAAAAAATTCAAGGAAAAAAAAAACAAGTGAAAAAAAATGAAGATCTTAAGAAAGAATTTACTTCTACTTTTAAAGGAATTATTAGGGGAAAGAAAGCATTCTTAATGGAAAAAGTAAGGTGAGAGACCCTTGTAGAGAAAACTTGATCCATCATTCAAACCCAACAGTGAGGAAGGAAATATAAACTCCTAGAAGATCTAAATATTTTAATCTTTTTTTAGTTTGATTATAAAAATGTTTGATTTTTTTAATGGATTACACAAGAATTCCTCTTGGATTATAAAAGTAATATATACTTGTTACAGAACATTTGAGGAGAGGTAACAGGAACCCACAAAATATTAAAATGAGTAGTACCACTACTGAAAACATATAGATGTGTTTTCATTCAAGATATATAGATAGACTTTTTTTCCTTGGGATCATGCTGATAATAAAATTCCAAATCATGTTTTTTCTTTTTTAACTTTTAAAAAAAAAATCTTTACAGTAGCTCATATGAATGCCTTTATGCCATTACTCTTTGAGATTATGGTTTTAATTATTACATACTGTTTTATCTTGGATCTAACAATACTAATTACATATTATTACATAACACATTACCCCAGAAATTAAAACAACAAACATTTATTATGTTGCACAGTTTCTGAGCATCAGGAATTCAGGAGGCATTCGATGGGTGGTTCTGACTCAGGGTCTTTCATGACGTGGCTGTGGACTCCAGCTGCAGTCTCTTCAGACTTGGCCAGGGTTGGGGAATTGTTAAAGCTCTCTTACCTAACTACTGCCTGGAAGCCTCAGTTAATCACCACATGAGCTTCCCAGAGGGCTATTCCCAGCATGGCTTCTCCCATTCTAGGTTACTAGAAATGACCAGGGGAACATGGAGTGATGTGTTTACACTATCTTTTATAATCTCATCTTCAAGTCATACAATATACAAGAGTCATTAGAAACAAGGCACTAAGGCCAAATGTTTTTTTTTCAATTGACAATAATACTTGAACTTATCCAATAGGTCGCATACAATGTTTTAATACATATATACTTTGTGTAATATTGAAATCAAGGCAAACATCTACCTCCTGAATTCTCGTTTATTTGTGATAAACACATTAAAATTATTTTTTTTCAAGCTTTTTTGAAATATACATTATCATGATCTATAATCACCCTAATGTGCAATATGATACCAGAACTTATTTCTGTTATCTAAATTCTAGCTTAGAATCCACTAACTAATCTTTCCCTATCCCCACTCCTCCCTTCTCCCCAAACTCTGTTAACCACTATTCTCTCAACTTCTATGAAATCAACATTTTAGTTTCTCTATATAAATGAGATCATGTAATATTTGTCTTTTTGTGCCTGGCTTATTTTATGTAATATACTGCCCTTCAGCTCTCTTCATCTTGTTACAAGATGGCAAGACTTCATTATTTTTTATGACTAAATAACATTCCATTGAATATATATGTACCTCATTTTCTTTGTCCGTATGTTACTTGGGGGACTCTTAGGTTGATTCTATTTCTTGGCTATTGAAAATAGTGTTGCAATTAATGAAGGAGTGAAGAAGTTTCTTTCACATATTGATTTCATTTCCTTTGGATATATTATTTGGTTAGCAAGTTTTCTTATTTTTGAAACATCTTCATAAATATACAACATGCCATGTTTGCTACAAATATAAGCTCACTTACAGTAAATTTTTGCATTTTTACAAGATGTTTGATATTTAGACACTTTATATTTTTGTACCATAAAATATCTTAATTTTTTGCTTATTAAATCCCAAAGATACAGACATGACTCTTAATAAAATGTTTTTAGTTAATCCAAAAGACTTTCCCTCATGCCTACTTTAATTTTTTTTCTTTCATACTGATTGTATACATTCTCTGGCTAGGATCCTTCTGGGTCCCTGATTGTTTGTTAACTCACTGCTCTCTTTTATATAATAACTTTTAAGACAAAGCTATTTTTTTTTGTCTTATATGTAAGAGCTTTCCTAATAATCTGCTGGTAAATTCAGAGGTTTTTAGCAGATTTTTCTATAATTTGTATATATATATAATATCTGATAGTGGAGAATTTTTTTATTTTCAACATTCTAATGATTATGTTTTATTTCATATTATATTATGTTGATCAGAATATCTAGGGCATGTTTAAAAGTCACTGGTGAGTTTATTTTATTTGTACATATAATATGACCATTTCTAATATTTCATTATTTAAAATAAGATTATGAAAGCTCAGTGTTAACAAAAAAAGAGTAAACTTTAAGAAAAACAGAAACACTTTAGCATTCTTCACATCTTCCACCTTCATCACTGTTAAATGTTTAATTTGTCCCTCAAAAGAGAATAAAGTTGATAACCAGACATCTAACATATAGACTTCACTTTTGCTCTTCTAATCTTTCTCAGTGATTATCATGCATTCAACAATTATCATTTGGGCCTGTGTTCTGTCATATTGGACCTTATGGGTAATTTATGATTCATTCACAGTTAATCATGGTGATTTGAACTTTTATATTGACTTTAGAACATAACACAACTCTTTACATATAAATAAATATCTCAAAGCTTTCATTCTAGGCTTATACTCAGACAGTTGTTGCTTTATATTGATTTTCATTTTCATCCAATGATAATTTTCTTTTTTTACCAAATTATTAGCACTACTGGGGAAAAATTCATTGTCTTTTTCATCAATTGTCATACTTGTATTAGTTTTCAACTGCTGATGTAACAAATGGCTGCATGTTTAGTGTATACAAAATATACACTTATTATCTTCAATTCTGTTAGTCAGTTGTCTTACATAGTCTCACAGGGCTAAAACTGAAGAGTCAGCAAGGGCTATGTTTCTCTATGCAGTATCTAGAAGAGAATTTTCTTCCTTGTCTTTCCCAGCTGCCAGAGGCCCTGCATGTCTTTGACTTTTGGTTTGCTCCCTATCTCTTTAAAGCTACCAGCGTTGAGTCATGTCCTTCTCATTCTGACCTTTTCTTTTCTGTTCATCTACTTTTAAAGACATTTGCAATTAGGTCAAGCCCACTCAATAATACAGGATAATATTCTCTATGTTGAGATGAGTTTATTAACAGCCTTAATTCTATCTTCAACCTTAATTCTCCTTTGTGATTTAAGTAACATCTACACAAATTATGAGTATTAGGACATGGTCATTTTTTAGGGGATATCATTCTACTTATTACAATGATTAAAATATTTAGCATAATTAGTACTAATTAAAAATTTTCCTCAGAAGTGAAGAAATGAATGAATAAAACCTATAGAGTTGGTATATCTTTTGGGTAGGAAAGTTTCCCAATATTCTTAATTTTCAAAAACACTTTTAACAATAATGACTGTGGAAGTTTTATTTTTTAATACATTTTGAGTATTCTATGTTATTATCATTATTTGTCTTATGGAATCTAGAAATGAGTTAATGGATTCTTAAGCCATTGTGCTTTGTGGCCTAGTCATTTTTTTTTGTGTGTGTGATTTCTTGAAGATGCTTGCATGTTGATATTGTCACCAAACTCAGGTTTGGAAGTTCATCACATGGGAAAAAACAATGCCCAAGAGACAAGTATTGGGGACAAAGGTAAAAGACTTTATTGAGGATGTTGGCAACCTGGAAGGAGACAGACATTACAATGCCTTTTAACTTTTGGGAAGTGGGGAATATTTATATGAGGATCAAGGTTAGGGCAACTTGCAAAATTTAGCATTTCCCTGAAACTTTAGTCAGGAAGTCAGGTGGTTTGGCACCTACCACAGGTGATGAAACCTTGTGATAGCATTTTCTTACCCTGGGGGCAGTATGTTCCCATTTGGGGTTGACTCACATGGTGAGGGGCCTATTTTGGAATCAGCTCATAAAAACAAGCAAGACTACAGGAATGCATGGTGGCATAGGCCATAGTCTGAAAATGGAAATGGAACAGGAAAAGAGTAAAAAAAACTGGGGAACAATTTTACTTTGTTATGCAGCTTTGATCAGAGATGTCATTTGCAGCAAAGCTAATGGGAGAATTAGTGATTCTTAAAGTCAACTAAAAGCAAGTTAAGCTAGAGGGATTTTTTTAGGTTTCAACTCTGTTACGATAAGACACATGTGATTTGGATTTTAATATCATTGAAATAAGTTTAATTGGGTTTATTCACTTAACATAACATGATACTAATAGCTTACATATGATAAATGTTTATTATCTTCCCCATACTGAGATAACTTATAAATGCTATAATTATTTTTTCTAACTGTCCTATCTGTCCAGGCATGTTTGTTTTGTGTAAAATTTTATGATCAATGCTCACAGTAACTATTTATCAGGCTATATTTTAGTCTTCATTTTATAGGTGAATAAAATGAATTTTATAGATGTTAAGTAGTTTTCCTGTTGTACCCTTGATAACGGTAAATACAACACACCAACTATGATTCTTTTGGGACCATAGTCTATGCTTTTAACCACAGTATTCTGTCAGTTGGTACATTCTCTGCCATGCTCTTTGTTCTGAAATAAGCAATACAGCAGCATTTCTTAGATAAATTGAGAGTGCACTTTTACAGCTGGGATTTAGAGGTCTTTCTAGTACCAGAATACACTATAACCTTGACAGTGACTTGTTTTCTCCTGGATCAACCTGGCCTCTCCTCAAGACCTCCTATTTCTTAATAAGTTCATTAAATCCTACCAAAATTTTTATCAAATAGTGACTTATTGCCAAGAAATATGCTTGGTGCTATATTGTCTCTGTCTTCATAGAGTTATATCTTATCATAAGATCCACAGAATAAAATAAAACTAAATACTAAATAAAAACTGCAATTACCACTGTGAAGGAAATTAATAAATTGCAAAACGGTACACTAAAAGGATTGAGCTAATTTACAGAGAGGTCAGGAAAGCCTCCATGACCTTCTAACCCTTGAGAAGATGATTTTCTAAGCTGACATTGGAAAAATAAGGAACCAGCACAATGAGGAGGAGACATGCATCTTTTCCATCTCCTGGTACTGTACAATATTGACTGAATTTCTCTTTTTGTTAAGGAAGTAAAAATAAAATTATAAGCATAGTCTCCCTCTCAGTTATCTGTTATGAAAATCCTTTTCCTTCCTTTTGCAACCTATGTTTCATAGGTTCTATTTGGTATTTCTGTTTGTTCAATACCTACCTCTCCCTTTTCTGAGACCTGATTGGTCTTGCTAGCTTCCATTTCAGGGTTAGGTCATTATAAACCCTCACTTATAATGTGAATCTGGGTCCACACCCAGAAAATATAATATAAATAAATAAAATATAATCAATTTAGGTAACAGTTTTATCCTACAAGTTTAGATGTTAAAACGCTTTTTCACAGACTAGCTCATCATATGTTCACAATTTCAAACACAACATATCACACTTTGTTATTTAACAACAGGCCTTAAAAAATATTTCGCTGAAATCTGTTGGTCTTTTTATGGACTGAAGAGTAAAGAGTGGTCCTATTAATATATTCCTATATTTGTCTTTGATGGTAGTTATTGATACTGCCAGCTGAATGAATCCAGGATTCTATTGGAAAGGTGAGCATCATTATACACAGTTTCTGATAGATTTCATTGATTTTAAAATAAAAATATTGACATAGTAATCGAGGTCTGCAAGTCAATAATAGGAGTAATGAAGCAGCATAATAAACCTAATACACATATTAATCTAGGAAATTAATTAGAAATGGATGGCAGAATATAAATTCTATGTCTTAAGGCATCTACTACTTTTAGCCAAATTGTAGGAGTTACTGTTGATATAGTAAATGTGCTGTTATTCTGTCTAAATTTTGAGAATGCAAGATAGTCAAGGGACTAGCCATCCATTACAGTGAACTATAAAATTTTCATTTGGGGTTGGAGGATCATACTAAAGGAAATTGTAAGCAAGGTCCAAATATCAAACAGAATATTTACATCCTACTCAAAACTACCATGTTCTGGATCTTTCATTTCTTTTGGAGGATTCCAAAGGGAAATCTCAGTGTTTGCACATGGACTGTTCACTTGTAACTGACACTGAATGACTTTCAGAAGCAGAAAGTTCTAACTGCAAAGTCATTCAAAATTCCCTAAATTGCCTCTCCCTCCCATAAAAATAGTGGCATTGACTCAAATAAATAAATTTCAAAATATTATCAAAGACTCAATTTTGTAAAAGTAATGGTAGACACCAAAAAATAATGTAACTTTTTCACAAGATTTACTGGGACTCCAAGCATCACTTTCCTGATTTGTAAGAGAGGAAACCATGCACATTCACATAGAGAACTTATAAGCAGCTTAAATGCTCTGATATAGTTGAAGACTGATCAGAAAGCCAGACTCATTGAAAGTGCTCAACAAATACTAACCTAATCATTTTAAAATCCTTAGTCTGCTATTTAGATTCTTCTACAAAATTTAGGAAAAAAATTGCTGAAAAAGAAACTATTAATGAAATAAAACACACCACACATCTGAAAACACACCATTTGACTAGAGAATGACGGAGGCATGCACTTAGAGAAACTGTCACATACGATGAAAAGGTTGAAACTCGCTGGGATTAGTGAAGATAGGTGTGAAGTGATGGAAATATACTCTCTACATGCAAGAGCTCAAAACAGCTTTACTTTACTTATAATGCTTAATATAGTGCTCTGATACTAGTAGCACTTATTTGATATGGAGGACTGATTAATTTAAGAAAACAACTAAAAGCAAACTCCTCTATCTCAGGGTGATAATTACTGAGAAGCAATGATATTTTCCAAGAAAAAAAATCAATGAAAATATTTATGATACATTATAATATCCAGAGATGAGTTTTCTCATACAATGGAGAAACATTTACAGTCAGGACATAATAAATGTTCAACATAAGATTCTTGACAATTCAAAATCTACCCAAGAAACACTACTGAACATGGAAAAGAAAAAGTTCCTTGTGACATTTCTCAGTTATGTAACTTATTGAAGTTTGAAGTGGAGGGAAAAAAAAGCTCTACTCATATGAAGTAAATAAATCAACTTTTCAGTCCCTGGGTTTTATTACTACAGTGAGTTTTAGAAACAAATCATATATAAATAGACTTTTTTAAAAAAAAAAAAAAACTTGTTTTGAGTTCAGTACAGGGGATTGAATCCAGGGCACCACACATGTTAGACAAGTGCACTACCACTGGGCTTCATCCCCAGACCTACACCATCCAAAAAATCACAGGGCAGTTTATCAGGGAGACATAGCTAGAGAAAAATACAAAGAAATCATATTTAAGGATCCACTTTCTCTCTTTCTGACTGCTTTTCTAAAGTTCTAAGAAATAAACTGTTTGGAGTTTCTTGAATCATGCTGTGCATGGCACATATTGCTCCAAATCAATGAGCATTCTGCAGGCGATTTGTGTTCTGAGACTCCAGAAACCCAAACAGTTTCTCTTCAGGCCTGCCCCATGTCTGCATTTTAATTACTTGTGATGTTACTTTGAACCAAACTATGCTGTGTGGGGATATTCTGATAACAGAAGGCATGGTAGATAAGTACACCATCTTAAAGTTGGTTTTGTTTAGTGGATTTGGACTGGGGATGTAGCTCAATGGTAGAATGCCTGCCTTGTATATGATAGGACCTGGATTTGGTTATCAGAACTGGGAAAAAAACAAGTATTTGATAGAATAATGACCCCTTAAAAAGCCCACACCTTAATCCCTGAAAATTGAGATGCTTAGATTATCTTATATAGCAAAGGGGACATTGTAGATATGACTTAAGAATATTGACATAGGCAGATTATCCCAAACTATCTGGGTGAGCCCAATCTACTCATACAAGTCCTTAAAAGTAGAATAAGAAAAAGGGGGGCAAGAGAAAAGGTAGCATGAGAAGTTTGCACACTTTGGTGCTGGTAATGGAGGGAGTAAGGACCATAAAGGGAACTATAGAAATAAAGGCAGCCAGCTGACAGCCAGTCTTGCAAATGCTGGATTTGAGTTTCTCCAATACCCACTGAACCGAAAACAGATATTCTCCTAGAACCTACAGAAGAGAGAGCACTGTCCTTGCCTTCACCTCAGCCCAACGTGACATAGGTTAGACTTCTGACCTACAAATAAATGGGATAAATTTGTGTTATAGACTTCCATATTTGTAGAAATTCATTATGACAACAAAGGAAAACTAATACAGGCTCAAACCCTGATTTTCCACTCTTCATTGCTTGGCCTAAGGTAAGTTCCTGAACTTCTCTGAGACTCACTTCCCTTATTAGTACAATGATGATGATAACAGTATATATCTGAGATGGTGGTAAGGATAAAATTTTAAAAAATATACAAAAATATTTCATGTAGTGTCTGGCATACAGCAAAAGTTTAATTATAAATGCCATTATGTGGAATCAATATTTTAAAAGAATAAAGAAATCTAGCATATAATAAAAGTATAATTATAAGTGACATTATATGGAATCAATATTTAAAATGAGTAAAGAAATTTAGTGTGCAAAAAAGTCTGAGAAAGGCTAGAATGACTTCTTAAAATAGCTTTATTGAGATGATGGAAAGCTACACATATTTAATATATGTAATTTGGTGAATTTTGACACCACAACCAAGATGATAAATAACAGATGCTGGCTTAACCTCTTTATTGCAAACCCACTCAGAAAATTTAATAATACATATATTTTTTTAATTTTTAAGAGGACATACACTTTGCAGTGTTCTCAAAGTTTTGAGAAGAAAACTTTAATTTACAAAGAATAATTTTAAGCCACTGGGAACATGATTGAGGTCTAACATTTTAGAACCTTCATTACCATGGACTGAATATTGGTACTGTCCCAAATTCATACCTTAAAGCCATAATCTTCAATGTGTTGCTATGTAGAGGTGAGGCCTTGGGAGACAATAAGGTTTAGATGACGCCATGAAAATGTAGCCACCGTGATGGCATTAGTGGCCATAAAATAAGAGGAAGAGAGCAGAGTAACCTCCTCTCTCCATCACATAAGCACACAGCAAGCAACAGTTTGCAAACCAGGAAGAGGGCTTTAATCAGACAGCAAATCCACTCTCACCCTAATCTTTGAGTTTTCAACTTCTAGAACTGTGAGCAATTGATATTTTGTTGTTTAAGCCATCCATTCTATAGTATTTTGTTATGGCAGGATCGGGTGACTAAGACATATAAAATGCAAGCATTCTCTGGAAAGGATAATAAACATTTACTATTAATGTTTTGATATATAGGAGTATAAGGATTTTAATAAGTAATAAGAAAAACTATTATTCTATGTTAAGGAAAAGATTGTGCTGAAATTTCTTTCACAGTGAAAAAAGTGGTAGTGATTCTCAGAACACCAATCACTGGTAAGGTAAGTGAAAAATATTCTGTCTCACCAGACATCCTGTCAGGGTGGTCTAGAGATTGCTACATTGTTCAATTTAGAAAGACTGTGGAAGGAAGATGTCATCCCCAAGATAAACTAAAGCTGAAGTGTGCAGGTGATGTCGAGATGCTTTGAAAAGTGATGTCCTATTGTACAAAAATTTCTCTTCCAAAGTATGTTGATGCTATAAGGTAGGTTACGGATGTAGCTGAAGAAAGAGGTTACAGTGCCATCTTCTCACAGTGCAAAGTCATTGTCTCTTCCCTTAAATAAAAAAGGATGTAGTTTTGGAGTTAGTCTAATTCCTAGCATGGTCATGTATCAACTGTACAACCTTGAGAAAGTATCACTCAACCTCCATTTATCAATTCACAAAATGGAGAAATGTATTACTTTGTAGAGTCTTATTAAAAATGAAATGAGGGATGTATGGTAAACACAGCAGACTTGGCTAATGGAAAAACATTTATCATAGTTCAAAATATTAAAATACTGAATAGAAAACAAGATAACAACAAAGAAAATTAAACATACACAGCTAAGTTAGAAACCTATGAATATGGTGACAAAAATAAAGACTCCAAGTGAGATTAGTAAAACACGAGTTGAATCCAAAAGCCTGTGATTATAGTAGAACCAAAAGATATTTCTTAACATCTGGAGGGTGTTCTTCTCAGGCAGGGCTCTTCAGGAGCAGAATGTAAGGCTTCCAGATCACGCCTGAGAGGGTGGTGTCCTCAAAATAACCTCACTTAGAGACAACACAACAAAGAATTGTCTGAGAAATAAGGGCCAGAAAAATGAGCTCATCACCATAGAAAGGGACAAAGTTTATAAAGTTTGCAAAGCATTTTGTCAAGGGTTAGGAGGGAGAAAGGATCACCTAAGGAAGGACAGAACACCATATGAGGACCAAAACATAGGAGAACAGGAACAACATTCATAATATCTGACTGGGTCCTGAGAAATTAACAGAACTGGTCCAGACCTGGTGAAAAGCAGGCCCCATTAAAGATGTACTAAGAATTTCTCTGTAACTGGGCATGCTTTGATTGTGGCAAGTATCATTTCCATAGGAAGCAAACCCATAGAAAATGATCTTAGAAATGAATGACTTGTATGAGGAAATGACCCAGATTGAAGAGCTTCAGTCAAGTCAACAATCTTCAACAATTGTACCCCAAAAAGCAGTCACAGTAAAACAATGGGGAAGAGATCTTTAAATGTGTGGTTTAAAACTTTTTATCATATAAAGAAAGGAAGCATTAGGATTATATTTAAAAATAAACCGAAAAATTGGGCTGTAATGTGGCTCAGTGGTAAAGGGTTGACCTACTGTTCATAAGGGCCTCAATCAATCCTTAGCACAACAAAATGAATAAATAAATAAATAAGCAAATAAATAAATAAATTAGCAAACTAACAAATAAATAAAACAAAAACACACAAGTAAAATTATTATTTCATATGTATATGTGTGCATCTATACACATATGCTTTGAAATGAGCAAAAACAATTTTGTGTGCATAGTTTGAACAGTAGACCAGGAAAATAAATGAGTAAATAAATGAACAAAATGTTGGATCCCAGAACTCACACACATTGTTATACATATTGATAGAAGAAGTGACAGAAGACAGACTAAAAGGTCCAATGTCAAACTGAAAACTTAGAGTTTAACTATTTAAACTCTATTTATATATAGAGAGAGGTAATTTCAAAGGAGATGGTGATTTGAAGTTTCCAGAATCTATGAGATATCTAGTAAGAAGAGTCTCTGAAAAGGCAAGAGAACCAGATTACATACTTTGATAAGGAAATGTTTAAAATTTCACCGGAGTGCAATAACATTTGCTGAAAATAGTGAAGTAAATTTGGACAATGAACGGTTTAAGTAAATTTAAAAGGTCATTGGATGTAATTATTCAAGTAAATACAACACCTGACAGACTGTTTAGTAAGAACCAGCATGATCAAACATGAGGTTTTGGAGAGGTAATGTTATAATCTTTTAAAGGGGGATGCTGATGGAGAGAGTAGAAATGTGTTGGTACCAAGAAATAGAAATTATCAGAAGCAATACATATACAGCTGAATGTGCACACTGGCAACAGGAATTTAGCAGATGGGACAGAGTTAAGAGTGGTCAGATGGCTATCAATAGCATCGTTCCAGCAAAAAAAAAAAAAAAAAAAAAAAAAAAGTAAGATTTCTGCAACTATGTAAATGGAATTGTTCAAGATAATTTAGTGATTCAGATTTGAGTCATTTGAAAATGAGGATTACAATAAAAGAAACATTAAAATAAGGAATATAAACAGGGGTACGCTCTCATTTTGTTATTTTTCACCTGGAGATTAGGTATGAGGAAGGGAGGGAAGAGAGGGAGAAGACACATCTCAAATTTGTGCATACTGAATTTGAGTCACATATCAGGTAGTTAATATCCAACTGTCAAAAATAGCAGGGTTGGTGGCACAGCAACAAATATAGACCAGGTGAAAGGTTAAAAAATAAACCAAAAGAGTGTGACGTTTCTCACAAGTTTATATGTGTAATATTTGTGATCATAAAATAAGCCAAGAAAAGATTTGTTAGAAGTCTATTGATAATGTATTCTCAAGGATGGAATAATCCTTCTAGAATATAGACTGCTCTCAGCCAACAGTGCTTCACTGGTCTGGAGTTCATATGGAACTTTGGCAGACACAGGGAGATACCTGTTCACCTCCCTCTACACTTGCTTCTCAGAATCATTCCATTAGCCTCAGATCAGGTCACTGAATCCTTTCTCCCTGGTTGTATCATATCAATTATTTAAAATTATATACTATATTCTCTAACAAAAGGCACTATTTTAGAAACAAGATTTTATAATTATTGCATTAAAGTACATCTTATAATTAGGTGTTAGGATGTAATAGAGCATTTCCATATAGATTTTTATGAAGAAAAATTTAATAAGCTTGTATGACTTTTAATTGGATTGAAAATTGGTTGCTTGATTTTCAACATAGGAATAAAAATCTGTATAAATATAGTTACCACAGTTGCACCTAACCCTAAGAAAGGACAAAGTGGAAAGGCACTCACACAGTTTGGTCACAGGGACATTTTTAAAGCAAGAGTATCAACCAGAAAGTAAATGAAGACTCCAGATTTGACACGAAGTTAGCTACAAATTAAGTCATAGTCAGAAAAGCATTCAAATTGATAATGATGAAAATTAATTAGTGTTCAGTTTAGCTAGATAATAAAAGTGTGAACCCAGCCTACACTCTTAATTGATTGGTACACAGTAGCATATTTAAAATATGTATTGATATTAAAACTTAATATTTGGTAGTGTGAATTTTCTTGTTTTGTTGCCCTGACTTTTCTTGGCACTTTGCTTTTTCAGTAAATTTTAATATCAATTTTCCAGTAAACATGTTAAAATTTTGACTGAGATCTCATTAAATCTGCAGATCAATTTGGTTAAATCTACTAGCTTTATAATACTGAGTTTTCTGATGCTTGGTACTTGGTGTAATATACCATCTTATTGGGTTTTCTTTAATTTTACTAGAAAATCCCCTGTAGTTTTTGATAAAGGGGTCTTATTAATCTTGGACTTCTTTATTAGGATGATTTCAGGTTCTTTAAAAATCTAAATTTCATTTTCTACTTTGTTTGCATACCAAGATAATTTTGAGATCTGTGCATAAGCTTCTTCAAATACTTCTTCCATTTTGATCCAGCTGTACTCCCAAAGCTCAAAAGCATAGTTTCATAATACCATTGATAAAGATAATGTGACTTTGTGGGTATATGTGCATTTGTGTGTGTGTGTGTGTGTGTGTGTGTGTGTGTGTGCGCGAGTGCATGCACACGTTTGACTACAAATGGAACTCTGCTTTGAATAAATTTTATTTCCAGATAAAACAATCACTTTCTTGGTGATGAACATGGTTTAACATTAGATTTTGGTATTCTAACTAGGTATGAAGCATTTACCTTTACTGTGCCACATGCTGAACAGGCATTTAGTGAAGTGCCTTTGAGCATCTCAGAATTTGTTCTAATAAACAATCTTAAAGAAATTAAGCTAATGAGAAAATAGAGATCAAGATATTTTCACATTTATATCATTCAGTTTGTATGCTGCTGTTAGAGCTCAAAAGGTTATCAGAAACTTATTAATCAAGGAAAGAGAATCTTTGGTATATAGTTACATAAAATTACCTGAATCCTGTTCTGTGTTCAGGTAGAAAGTATAATTTATTTAATTAGTATTTACCTGAGAAGATTTCCAAACAAATTATAAAAAGTGTGGTCTGGTTTCTTCTTGCTTATTATCATAAAATATATGTAACAAGAAATAAATGGAGGGAAGATCTCTTAAGAAGAGGGATCAGAACTTGATGATGTAAGACATCCTCAGTCTAATCAAATTGCAGAAGATACTAAATCCTAAAATCCACTGTCTAGAAAACATGCTCTGCAGAAAAGGGGTTTGCCTATATGATTTTTCAATAGTACCTAAAGGTCACAGTACTCAGTCACACAAAGAACTTCTCAAAAGATTAGGTGATTGACGTATGCATTCTTTCAGCTATCTTAGGAGAAGCCAAGAACACAAAATTATCCAGGATGAGGTGTGTGGAGAAGCTTGGTCTAATTGAGTGAATCCTTGTGCTATGGCATCGAAGATCCATAGGTACTAGAGAGTGTTTTTCCATAAGAAATACTATGCTATTGAATCTCAAAAGGGACAAGACCTCCAAAATCTATGGGCAGAAGACAGACTGATAAAATTACCCATAAGTCAATAAGGTCTTCAATTCATGGAAAAAGAAAGATGTCTCAGAAATTGGAACTTTGAGTCTCAAAGACTTATTCCCAGGCCTTAAAGCCAAATGAAATGTGTCGTTCCAGATTTCAAAATTATTTCAGAATCAGTAACAAATTTCCTCTTCCTATTAGTTCCATTTTTACACTTTTAGATTGGAAATGCCCACCACTTATAAGCACATGTCTGTCCCATTACTATATTTTGGAAACTGATTAACTTCTTGTCTACTTTTATGGGTTAACAGATGGAAAGAAAATTTGCCCTACTATCGATGATACTGGGCATTAGACTTTACTAATTTAGACAATGAAATTCTGAATTTTGAAGTGGAGCTATTTTTAGATAACAACTTGAATTTTGAGTAGATTAATGGGTGGAAACTCTCAGATGTGTTGGGATGGGATGAAGGTATTTTGTATGTCAGATAACTGGATATTTGGAGGTCAGGGGACATACTTCGATAGACAGGTCACCCAAACATGCCCATATTCTTATCTTCAGATCCTTTGAATATGTGACCTTGCATGGTAAAAGGGACTTTGTAAATAAAATTTAATTGAAGATATTGAGATGTGGAGAGGATCATGAGTCTTCTAGGTAGGCCCACTGAAAGCATAAGGGTCTTCATAATAGGAAGGTGAGAACATCAAAAGAAATGGAAGGTGATGTGACAATGGAAACAGGAAAAGGCATGTGATTCTCTCACTATTAGAGAACTGAAAATTAAAACTACACTGAGATTTCATATCCCTCCAGTCAGAATGGCAACAATCAAAAATACAAGTAACAATAAATGTTGGTGAGGATGTGGGGGAAAAGGTACACTCATACATTGCTGGTGGGACTGCAAATTGGTGCAACCACTCTGGAAAGCATTATGGAGAGTCCTCAAAAAACTAGGGATGGAACCACCATTTGACCCAGTTATCCCATTTCTTGGTGTATCTCCCAAACAGTTGAAATCAGCATACTTCAGTGACATAGCCACATCAATGTTTATAGCAGCTCATAATAGCTAGGCCATGAAACCAACCTTGGTGCCTTTCAACAGATACACTGATAAAGAAAATGTGGGGGCTGGGCATGTGGCTCAAGTGGTAGCAAACTTGCCTGGCATGCACAGGGCACTGAGTTCGATCCTCAGTGCCACATAAAAATAAAGATATTGTGTCCACTGAAAACTAAAAAATAAATATTAAAAAATTCTCTCTCTCTCAAAAAAAAAAAAAGAAAATGTGGTATGTGTACACAGTAGAATATTATTACTCAATCATAAAAGAGAATGACTTTCTGACAATTGCTAGTAAATGGATGGATCTGAAGACTATCATGCTAAGTGAAATAATCCAAAATACCCATCCCTCCCCAAAAAGGTCAAATTTTCTCTCTGATATGTGGATGATAACACACAACAAGGAGAGGGGAGATGAGAAGTTTATTGGATTAGACAAAGGAGAATGAAGAGAAGGGAAAGGAAGGGGATAGAAATAGGAAAGATAGTGGAATGAATCTGACACAACTTTTTTATGTACACATATGGGTATGCCACAATGAATCTCCACATAATGTACAACTACAAGACTGGGATTCTAATTAGAATAAGATATACTCCATGTTTGTATAAATATGTTGAAATATAGTCTATTGTCCTATATATCAAAAACGAGCAAATAAAGTTAAAAAATAGAAAAGAAAAAGAAATCTCACATATTGCTAGAGGAAGCATAAATCTAGCATTTTGTATGGAGTATTTTGGCAATATTGATGTAAGTACTAGCTAACATCTGTTTAATACAAGATCTTACTATTAGGAATTAACCATGCAAATGTATTTTTACTTACGTGCAAAGGATCATCTACAGTCAATATTCATCAAATGGGAAAATATTACAATTTTATGTGCTTCTAAATAGAATGCAATGTTATGAAGTAAGAAAAAATAAGGTATATCTGTATATCAGGTTTCTATATTACATAAGAATTCTATCAAATTTAGGAGTTTACCACAATGCAAAAAAAAAAAAAAAAAAAAAAAAGGCATGTGATGAGGATCCCTGAGCCAAGACACAAAGAACCTCTAGAAACTTGAAAAGGCAAGGAAGAGAATTCTTCCCTAGGACCTCCAGACAGAAACAACTTTATAGGCATCTGATTCTAGCCTAGAGAGATTTATTTTTATCTTCTAACCTCCAAGAAGGTAAGATAATAAATGTGTGTTGTTTCAAGTTTCTAAATCTGTAGTAATTTTTATAGCAGCAATGGAAAGCTGATGCAGATGGTGTATTATCTTGATTAGTTTTATTATATTAAACCAATCTTGCATTCCTAAGATAGATCTACTTTGATGGTATGTATAGTCCTTTTTACATGTGACTAGATTCAGTTTGCTAATATTTCATTGAGGATCTCTGAATCTACATTTATGAAGGATATATGTATGTCTTTTATTGATTTTGATATAAAGATAATACCGAGTTCATTGAATGAGTTGGTTAATGCATGCTATTTGCATGTATTGAAATATTACACTGACTCTCATTAATAAGTACAATTATTACTTACTAATTATTAAATTTGATTAATAAAAACACTAATCAAAAGTAAAATATTTTTAAATTTAAAAATACAGTACATATCTTGTAGACAATATATGCATTCTGCCTACATTTCTTTTGAGATGTGTAATGCACTTGCGTTTTTATTTTATTGATGATAAGATAGGATTTATGTCTGCCCTTTTATTGCTTGTCTCCTTTATGTCTTATGAGATTTTTCCTCTATTCCTTGACTTACGTCATTGTTTGTTAAATGTATTTTTCTAGAAATATACATTTTCTATATATTTTGTTAAATATAGTGTCTATTTTTTGTTGTTTGTTTTACTAATTAAGTTATTTTTGTGGTGATTATCCAGATATTACAATTAGCACCTTAATTTTTGTATGTTAACTTTAATGGAATACAAAAATGTTATTCTAAATTATTCTCATTCCCTCTCACCACTTTATACAAATGATATCTGTACACATTGTAATCCTATTAGCACAGATTTACAATTATTGTCATGTTATTGTCTTTTTAAAAGATTGGAGAGGGAAAGAATGACAGATACAATTATATTTATACTGTCTTTTATAAACACTTATGCAATTATCCTCATCCATATCATTTTCACGTTTTCCTTTAATTTTGTATACAATATTTTCTATAATTCTTTAATCTCTTTGAATATTCACACATTCAAGTAGCTTATTTAAAAATCCTCTACTAAGTTCAAAATCTGGCTCCCCTCAGGGACATTTTCTGCTGGCTGTTTTTTCCTCACTCTGTATGGAGTACACGATTTCTTGTTTCTTTTTACATTTCATATTTTTTCTTGTTCCAAACAAAGTTGTTTGTAACAACTATGGTATTGGATTGCTCCACTTCCCACTGACAAACCCTCTGATGAATCAAATAGCTACTTGAGGATAGAAATTTCTCAGGAACTGAAAATTCAGACAAAATATTTGACCTTGTACTGGTATGGTATTTTTTTTGTATTAGCTACACATGACATTACAATGATCTTGGCAATTCATACATTTGAATCAATTAGGGTATAATTTCTCATTATTCTGATTGTACAGATTGCAGAATCATACTGGTCATAGAGTCACCTATATACATACAGGTCATAATGTCTATTCTATTCTGCTGTGGTGATGGCATTTTTAAGGGAGCTCCCAGAAGTCTGTTTTGTTGTTGTTGTTGTTGTTGTTATTTTTCTGAGTCTATGATTCTTCTGTATTTTTGCTTACCATATCACCAAATTGAAGAGAGAAAGAAGAAAGAACAATATTGCTAAACTAAAATATCACAGACCATATTTAAAGGTTCATTAATTTTTCTTGAATAAATGATTTGTGGTTCATTTTAGTCAATTGCCACAGTTTTAAAATGACTGATTTTAGCTGTTTTACTTTTTTTGTCTGTTCTTTCAGAGGGAGAGTGAGTCCATCAATGTCATCATTGTGACAATCTATGAGATGTTGCTTCCTTGGTGAACAACTATGTTGAGTGTGTGTATATATCTCAGAATATTACCAGTCATAATGTATTGCTTGTAAAATTGAAAATAGAGCTGAATTATTTGATGCTGACTTTTTTTGAAAGTTTGTCATCGTTTAGAAGAGAAAATGAAACTTGAAACAGCTAAGTAGTATAGTTAACAAGGAAGAAGCAAAAACACATGGATAGAATTTCCCCTCATTTATTGGTATTCTATATATTTTGTTAAATATAGTGTCTTCATAAACTTCATAAAAAGAAATGAATAAGTCTTTAAAGGGATATTAGGTATTAATCCCAAATAAGATTTATCAGTTGAAGGAGCCAGCAGCCACTTCTGGATCTTAACTTATTTTTCAATTTTACAATTCATAAAATACTCACCAAGGCATGACAAAAGTTTGGAGTTCAAGCACAGCGCACTTTATGTTGCAAGATCCATTAAAAGCAATAATTTGTAATATTCTCAGTAGGAAAATGTGCATTTAAAAAATAGTTCAAAGAGGAAAGTAAGACCCTTTAATCCAATTTTATGTAAAAGTAATCTCATTTTTATCTGTGTCCACTTCTCTCCCATAATTATGGTTGAAGTTAGAGGACTATGAACAGAATGAGCAGCACCCCTTCATGTCAGTAGTTCTCCACAAGTATCAAATAACAGTCTGGCTTTTCCTGAAGAAGGAGCCATAAATCTCACTCTCTGGAAAGGAATGGGGGAGACTTTGATCCTGAACTCATCCTGCTCTGTGTCACCTTCATCTATTTTTTTTTTCTTAGTTGCTTAAAGTTCAGGGTGTGAGCATGGCTATTAGACAAGATTCACTTAGTTCGCATCATTACCTTGCTGACATTCCTTCCTCCTTCAAAAGTAGAATTCTAATGGAAAAAAGCATTGCTGACGGTGGTTTTGGAAACGTACTAGCCCAGCCTTCAGTTCCGTCCCAGTTCCGTACAACCCAGGTCTGTGAAGTTGGACTTTCTCTCCTGAAGCCTCACTGTTCTCATTTGTAAGTGGGAAGATATTTGTTTCTCTCACATGATTTTTATCAGGTTGTCAAATGAAACAATGTACAGCTTGTTAAATACAGCACTCAATATAAATATAGTGCTGTGACTACTGATAGAATTAACACAATTTCATTAGAAAAATCTTGAAAAAAAGGAGCTCACACTCTGCATTAATATTTAATATGTTACAACATTTTTTCCCCCGACAGTAAGATTTTCTATAAGCAATGATCAATCTTTACTCTCCTACTTGTTATTGACTCTTTGTTTACTTATTAGTTTAAGCCATTAAAACAAAATTACATTAGAATGTTCCACACAGTTTGTGGAGATTCAAATATGAACCAATACACAAGATTCCAAAGGCAGGGTAGTTTATAGGAGAGTTTCAAAACCATGAAGTTTGACTGTATTTTACCTCTTCTTAGTCTCATATGGAAAAAGAGACACATAAAAGTTGACATTGTCATAGATGTACTTTATCTACAATTCTTTTAAGAAAAATAAAAAAAAGATTATACAAGTGTTTTGTGTATATATCAATAAAAAATAGACAAAGAGCTGACTTTTATAGTTTATAGATCAATGAAAATCAGGAAAAGATCTAGCCAAAAACTAACATTTGGAAGAAAAGTAATGTTTCATTCATATATATATATATATATATATATATATATATATATATATATATATATCATATTTTCTATGATCCTTCAGGGATTTGCCAAGATGTAAAAATATGATAACATAATGTTCCTTTTAAGTCATATTTATTCTGAGGAAATATGCTTAAATTGTAAGATTCTTACGCCCTAGGGTTGATCTACAATTCCTCAAGTGTGTATCAATCTTACACAATGCTCCATGCGCTCATCAGAGTGGTGGTGACAGAATGCTCAGCAGACCAGACAAGGCCCAGAGTAGCACGGGGTCAGAAACATATTGTTGGGCTATGGTTGTTATGTCTACCTTCCTTTTTGTTCTGTTGTTCCCAGACATAAAACCATTTGTTCTGTGTGGGTTTAGTTTGTTTAATATTTGAGAAGAGTGGTGATATTTGAAATAAACATGAAAAATGTTCAATATGCTACAGACATTATTCAGGTCTTCCTCCTCCAGGAAGACACCTTGCTTCTCTACTTTGTTCACCCCATCTCACCTCAGTTCTCCAGACATAAATACCTCACCTCCCCTGTCTTAGTGTTTTAATCATACATCTCACACAATTCTTATCCTCATCCTTTTTACCTTCTGTTAAAATTATTTATGTGTTTTATTCTCCCTGGTTTCTTGAAATCTTCTTATGGGAAAGGTGCATACCTGATTCAACTCCAGGGACAGCTTCTATATATTTGATGCATTACACACCTACATAATTCTCCCTGTCATGACAGTTGGAGCATTGCCTGGAACATAACAAGTGCTCAATAAATATTGAATCCAACGAATGACTGCATGATGTCAGGCTAAATTGAAGAAAATGCATCTATAAATGTATGATGTACTTGTTAGCGCCCTTGGCGCATTTGAAGACTGGAATAATGACTTGAGACTTCCAAAATAATCTATTCTTTTCCAGTTAAGGGACGAAGTAGAACAGTTGAGGGCTCTTTTGAAGTTCCAGAAGCAAAGTAAATATGCAAAACTTCTGAAGAATTCATAATGGAGATGATATTTGAAAAAATCAATGTCTCCACCAAGAGATTAGTTTCATTTGTAAAATTTAAATGTATGGATTAATCTGGGGGCCTAAATCTTTTAAGCACATACTGGTGTTAGGCCTAGAAGGAGAAATTAAATTTTTTTTTTATTTATTTTTTATTGGTTGTTCACAACATTACAAAGCTCTTGACATAACATACTTCATACATTGGACTGAAGTGGGTTATGAACCCCCAATTTTACCCCAAATGCAGATTGCAGAGTCGCATCGGTTACACTTCCACAATTTTACATAATGTCCTATTGGTCATTGTTGTATTCTGCTACCTTTCCTATCCCCTACTATCCCCCCTCCCCTCCCCTCCCAACTTCTCTCTCTACCCCATCTACTGTAATTCATTTCTCTCCTTGTTTATTTTCCCATTCCCTCACAACCTCTTGTATGTAATTTTGTATAGCAATGAGGGTCTCCCTTCATTTCCATGCAATTTCCCTTTTCTCACCCTTTCCCTCCTATCTCATGTCTCTGTTTAATGTTAATCTTTTCTTCCTACTCTTCCTCCCTGCTCTGTTCATAGTTGCTCTCATTATATCAAAGAAGACATTTGGTATTTGTTTTTTAGGGATTGGCTAGCTTCACTAAGCATAATCTGCTCTAGTGCCATCCATTTCCCTGCAAATTCTATGATTTTGTCCTTTTTTATTGCTGCATAGTACTCCATTGTGTATAGATGCCACATTTTTTTTATCCATTCATCTACTGAGGGGCATCTGGGTTGGTTCCACAGTCTAGCAATTGTGAATTGTGCTGCTATGAACATCGATGTGGCAGTATCCCTGTAGCATGCTCTTTTAAGGTCTTCAGGGAATAGTCCAAGAAGGGCAATAGCAGGGTCAAATGGTGGTTCCATTCCCATCTTTCCCAGGAATCTCCAAACTGCTTTCCAAATTGGCCGCACCAATTTGCAGTCCCACCAGCAATGTACAAGTGTACCCTTTTCTCCACAACCTCTCCAGCACTTGTTGTTGTTTGACTTCATAGTGGCTGCCAATCTTACTGGAGTAATACAAATATTTTTGGGTAATATTCCAAAGATAGCCAAGAGTACACAACCAAATGGAATGTAGTGTCTTTTTCATGGAGAATGAAAGTTTCTCAATTCAGTGTATCCTCAGACCTAATTTTTACTTCCTTGGTTTGACTATTCAAGAATCACTGGGAAGTTCTGCAAAATGAAGTCATTGTCTTCTTCTGTTTTTTGAATTCTATGAGGCTATTATGTTGGGGACAAATAATGATTTCTAATGGAGGCTTCCATATTTAAAATTCAATTTCTTCTATTCATTAAATTAGCAATTATGAACAACTGTCTTTCTTCACTATTTCTCTCTTCACTCATGTGTTCCCTTCTCCTCTCCACACATTTCTCTCTCTCTCTCCTCCTTATGGTTCTAGGGCTCAACTCCATGGCCTTGCTCTGCTACATCCCCAACCCACTGTAGCTCTTAAGAAGTGAGTTTTGTTATTGGGGTTTTTTTTTGTTTTTTTTTCTCATAAACTTCTTAGTGTCTAATCCCTTAAATTTATATGTCCTATGTATGTGGCTACCCAAAACCAAAATGACAAAAACATCTATAACCCCTGAACCATCCATATTAGAATCTAATTTGCTCACTTCTTGGTGAATATAATGAAGTTCAGAACCCAAGCAGGATGAGGAGGATAGCTCATGCAAGATAGTGGGTGTTAGGAATAATTAAGAAGGGTTACATGCAGGAGTATTGGTTAAATAAGGATGCAAACAAAGGAAATTTAGCACTATGGTTTTCACTGTTGAAGAAGGAAGTTGCACATATGAAAACAGGTAGTTAGAATAAACCTGCAATGTTGGATTGGAACTGGAGTTAGGAATAGTGACACTCTAATAGAAATCAGTATATCTAACATCCATCTTCCTTTTAGTATGATATGGTTTCTAACTGCCTGTCTATAATAAAAGTAGTTTGGGACCCTTGGAGAAATGGCTGATTCTAAGGCTGAGACATGCAAGAATAAGATGAGCTTGGAACACCTTGTTGTGCCACAAATTAAGAAACATGTCAAAAATTGTAACCGAACCCATTGAATCAAATAGGAAGTCATGTTTTTATTTTGAAGTTATTCTATACCTGCATAAATATTCTAAGTATAATACAAAGAATGTATTGTACAGAAAAATTAAATGGATGGTTAAATCAAAAAGTATTTTTGTGGGGGGTGTGTATGTGAAGAGCAGCTCTAACATTTTTATTAACATGTACATATAGTAATAGGGTGTAATATTTTCATATGTGCATACTGTCTGCACTAATCAAATTCAGCAACATTTTCCCACCATCTCCACTGCTCTGCCCAAACCTTTCCCAAGCCCCAGCAATCACAATTCTATATTCAGGCCCTGTTTTTTGATTTCTACATGGGAGAGAGAACATTCAGTATTTGTCTTTCTGTGACTTATTTATTTCACTTAACAAAATGTTCTTCAATTCTATCCATCAAATTCTTCCAATCCTAAAAATTACAGTATTTCCTTGTTATTTATGGCTGAATAATACTTAAGAGAGTGTGTGTATTTGTCCACCTGTTGATGCACATCTAGGCTAACATCATATCTTAGCTATTGTGAATAGCACTATTCACTGGGAGAAACATAGATATTCAGGCATCTTTCTGGTGTACTAATATCATTTCCTCTGGATATATATTAAATCAGAGTTTGATAAGAAATGAAAGTCACATAGTTTTAAGAAACTTCCTACAAAATACTTCCCAATTACAAAGACAAAACATTTCAACTTCAAAATGTAAAATCTTGGAAGACTCCATCATAATTAGATGGAGTGAACATCATCAGTAATAACATACATTAAAATTGTGCAGTTCCTAACTAGATGCTATGCAGTGTCACTTCTTTAATAATCCTGATAAAGCTATGTATTGTGTCCCTAATCATGAGGAGGCATGAAGCAAATACAATTTGAAACACATTCTGCAAATTAATTATCCCATACCATTTAAAATTATCAAGGTCATGAAAGTCAGGGGAAATAGCAACTTGACCAGAATGAGGAATAAAAAGACATGACGACTAAATAAAATATGTTTCTGACATGTATTTTTTTTGCTAAAAATTATATTATTGAAACAATTTTAGTGAGGACTGAGATTGTACAGTAATAATGAATCTATGATAATTTTTTTTATTCTAGTGTTTATATAGTTGTCATGTAGGAAAATATACTTACTTCTAAGAAACATACACTAACAAATTCAGAGATGTAAGAACTCTGAATAAGCAAATTTCTTTGCATATTGTAAATGTAAGATTGCTTCAGAACAAAATAAAAGTCAAATTGAATGTACATATTCCTTGAGCAACCCCACTTTTAGAAATCTATGGAGATATTTCATACCGTATGAGGGTATTTGTATAAATATGTTCACAGTAACATTGTTTGCTGTATAGAACAATTGGACAAAGTCTAATTCTCAATAACAGAAGGATTGTTAATATAATATGTTCATGCCATACAATATCATAGAGCTCTCATAAAAATCTTGATATGTATATATAGGCACAGAAATTGTTCAATGCATACTACTGAGAGAAACAACTGCAAGACTCAGAACAAAATATACAGTACGATCTTTTATTCTTGTCAAAGCAACTCCAAGACATTCACAACTAAATGTATTCAGTTTGGAGTTCATGATAAAATTTAGCTACAAAATAAAAAAGGCATGTATCCATGTATGTTTTAGTAATCCTGGGTCACTTTTATATTTAATATATACTTCAACTTGTTCCAGAAAGAAATTTAAATGAAAATTGCTTAATAAAAGTAATCTCAGAATTTGACCTGTCCATTTTTTTTTTCAGATTTGCAAGTCAAATCTTCTTTTCACATCACCATAATTAGCAAATGCTCTTTTGTCTTCAATCAAAAATAAAAGCATTATTCTCTTCATTATGACTTCACGATTTTCTTAATAGAGAAGCAACACCTAATAATGGCTTCATGGCATTGAGGAAAGGATGAATTCTTTGACCTTGCAGTGTTCATTTTCTTTTTTCCTCTTCTCTTTCTTCATTTTTTTTCCTCCACACAACATAAGCCTTTTTGTAAAGAGCTGCCTAGAGCAAAAAATGCTGCTGGCATCTCTTTTTTGCTTAGAAGAGGAGTTTGGACACAGCCAAGTTGTTCTATTAATTCCAAAGCTCAGTAACTTAGCTAAAAATCTATAATATTTTATAAAAGTAAAAATGGTCCTCTTAGAATTTTACACAGAGATATTTGCTAAGCCTTTTCAAGCTTAGAAGATAATCCCTAAATTCAACTGTTCTAAACTCACATCTTAAGGCAATTTCACATGGAGCATCAGATCAGCTGCTCCCTCTGAGAGAACAAATTCTCATGATGCTCAGAAAAGCATTCAGCTAACCACTAGTTTTCATTGGGTTCTCAAGTTTATCTGACTTTCTTTAATGGAAAATGCATCCACACAGTCCCTGGCATGTGTGGCTCAAACTTAGTGACATCTTTATCAAGCCAAAGTGACCCTCCTACTATGCTTAGCTCAATTCCTTCCCATGATTCAGAGGATCTTCTTTAAAAACTCACATTCACAGAATGCTAAGTGCTTTGAGTATATAATACAATCACCACCATGATAATTTCCTAGTAAGGGAAAACATTACCATTCACTTTTTACTGAGGGGCAGTCAGAGGCTCAAAGACGGCATATAAATTGCCAAAAAAAAAAATAGTTCACATCATCTCCATATTTATTTATTTATTTATTTATTAAATGAATAGTCATGATTCACAATGAAAGGTAAACCTGCTTGCACAGCTCCACATGTTAATTTGTTTTCAAGAGCAGTATTTTTTTAAGAGAGAGAGAGAGAGAGAGAGAGAGAGAGAGAGAGAGAGAATTTTTAAAATATTTTTATTTTTTAGTTATCGGCGGACACAACATCTTTGTATGTTGTGCTGAGGATCGAACCTGGGCCGCATGCATGCCAGGCGAGCGCACTACCGCTTGAGCCACATCCCCAGCCCTTCCATATTTATTAACTTTAATTTTTTCACATTGACAAGATTTGGTCTTTTCTTTATTCCAAATGTTTATATGTATATATATGCATACATATGTATATATGCATATACACATATATGTATAAAAGTAGAATTTATGTGCTAATGTATATCATAGCTTACTATTTCTTAGCTCCTTCATAATACTTTATAATTTCTGATAAAGCTTGTCTCCATTTTGTTATCTTAAAAAAGATTATATATTCAATTGCAATGGTTTGTTTCATTATCAATCACCCTCACTGATCTATAAGTATCTGAAAGGACAGAGAAAGTGATCTCTGGCTTATTTTTTGTGTGTGTGTGTGTGTGAAACCCATCATATATTTATTACATTTTGAAGTAATGATAACAAACCTTATTCTCATTGGACAGCATATTATCACAGTATAGATTTTTCTCTTTTTGAATCACAAAATCTGCAGCTTAACTATTGTTTCATTCACCTTTAGGTCTCTTTCCCTTCAATAAACAAGACATGCTAGGAAATGGTTTGATGCAATGCCTGATGGAAAAGAAAACTTTACCCTCAAAGTCATCATTTTTTTTTTGAAGAATCCAATGTGAATTTCATTTGGGAGAGAGTATATCTGGCCAACAATGGGCATGAAGATTCTATTATGCAAAATGATAGATGAAATGTTAGATAAAATGATAAAATGATAGATAAAATAATAAAACTTGCAAAATGATCAAGTTTTAGAAGACTTCTGTAAAGTATTGTGCTTATAATTCAATATACTGCGCACTTAAACATTTCAGAGGGAAGATTTTACATTACCTATTCATAACGTGTGTGTGTGTGTGTGTGTGTGTGTGTGTGTGTGTGTGTATTCTGGGCCTTGGAAGGCTGAGAGTTTTGGACATACTTTGGCTTGGGCAGTGTCCCTTGGAAGAAGCTCAGTGGGAAGCAGACATAGCAGGGCCTACTGAAGGACAAGGTCAGCTTCTCCCTCCAAGAGGAGGGAGAGACCACTTAGCAGTTACAGAACCATCCCTAGAAAGACAGAAGAGTCCTATGAATTCCCAGAAAGAATTGAGTGGATTTTCTTCATTAAGTAAGCATCCTGTGTGAGAAGGCAAAGGCAAGAACAATGACACAAAAAAGGAATCATGTGTGTTATTAGGATTTTATTCATAGCTATAAGCTGAACATGCCCAGCATTTAATGACCCTGCACTTGTGTTTCAGAGACGAATATTGAAAACTAAGGGACAAAATGACATCCTTAGGATTACACAGAAGCAGGGCAAAGGCCCAAGACCATGTCTTCACATGCAAAGCCCTGCAATTCTTAAAATATTCAAATTCAACTGTTTATCAGGTAATGGTTCCCTACCTGGATGATCCTTCATTATCTTCTCCAATGTAAATTCTATCTATCCTTCTGCATTCTGACAAAGCTAATCCCCAGCACATTTCAGTAGACTCTATCCAATGATATGTTTACTTGGGAGTGCCTCAATCTACACATATATTTTATAATAAACTATGCTTTGATGAACACTTTTAAAGATATAAAAAATCAGGAATGCATAGAAGATATTAAATAAATAAGCATATGCTCGAAACAATTCTAGTACAATATTATTCACATAGAGAAAGAAGAAAAATCTTAATTAACTCTAATATATGACATAATGTACAATTCTGGTACATTGCTCACACATACAGAAAAAAAATATGTAATGAGCAACTAGTGTATGTTAATCAATATTCTAGAAAAAGAAAAATTACATATAAGTGGAATAAAACAGGCAAGAATCAAGCTTCAAGTATCAGCTACTAGTCTAATGCAACATTCTCACAGTTAGGGGAAGGGATGTCAAGCATTGGGTTCTCCCATACTTGACAGGCAGGACTTCTATGTCATTACTCCTAAATAAATGAGTGTATATTGACTGCTTACATATACCAGATATCACTCTTAACAACATTACTCATAAACAGAAGGAAGCAAGCACGAATTAGCAGATACCATATGTCATGTGCTATTCTAATGTAACCTAAATAATTCAAAAGGAATGAAAATAAGCATTCATTAAGTACCTGGTATGTCTATTCACACTGAGGTGGAAAGTTATACCATGTGTTGAGCACAGCATATGTCCAATTATCATTCTAGTAAAATGTAATTCACATATAGAGCAATGAAACAAGCATGCTTTAAGCATCTAGTATTTCAATAATTTACTCATACACAAATAATAGAAAAATAGTATGCATTGAATGCCTAGCATTTGTCTGTGGTTAGTCTAGTGTGCATCTCACACACAGAGTGTGAGGGGGGTTGCAGTAAGTAAGTCTGCATTGATAATTGAATATATGGCCCATACTGCTCTGAAAAAAACATTATTCACCCACAGCTAAGGAGATATGAATGCACTGATCTCCTACTAGTATCATTCAGTATTTTAGAACAAGATTTCTCACATGTAGATTAAAAAAACAAGCAAACATTTAGTGCCAAGAATAATGCAAGTTATATTCCAGCCCAACTACTTGTATATGTAGGAAACATAGCAATACCTGGAGCACCTATTTTGTGCTGAACATTATTATAGGAACAAATTACTAAAAGGAAAAGAGCACTTATGAGGACCTACCATATGCTAGTAAACGTTCTCAGTTAACCTTACACAAAGGGAAGTAAATTAACATGAATTGAGGGCCTAATATATGCCAAATTTAATCTTAGTACAATTGTACTCACACAGAAAGGAAAGAGATGAAAACACATGGACCATGTAGCATATACTAGGCATGATTCTAGCACAATACTGCTCACATGTTGGGAAAAAAAATGATTATGTGTGGAACATATATGCAATGTACTATTAAAAATCATCAATACTCACATAGTTTAGGAAGTAAATATGTATGTAAGCCTAGTATCTGCCAGTTACTGTTAAGGTACATGCTTGCACACACATTGAGGAAGGACATTAGCATGCACTGAAGAGTAACATTGGCTATTTGCCTTTGTCTCTGTTTGCTTAAGACATGATCTAAAAAACTCCATCAGAAGACTTCTAGAACTGATAAACAAATTTAGTTAAGTAGCAGAATACAAAGTCAACCTACATAAATCAATCACTTTCCTATACCCCAATAATGAATCTACTGAAAAATAATTTTAAAAAAGTAAATTATAAAAACTCCCATTCACAGTAACCCAAACAAATACTTGGCATGAAATGAAGGAGGTGAATGACCTATACAGTGAAAACTACAGAAACTTAAGAAAGAAACTGAAGAAGACTTTGGATAGGGAAAGTTAATATTGTCCAAATGGCCATAATACCAAAAGTGTTATGGAGATTACCAAAATATCAATGACATTCTTCTCAGAACTAAAAAAAAAGTCCTAAAATTTATTTGGAAAAATAAGAAAGCCACAAGAGCCAAAGAAATCCTGAGCAAAAAGAGTAATGCTGGAGACATCAAATTATGTACTATAGAGTTAATGTAACAACAACAACAACAACAACAAAAAGCATGGTAGTTGTACCAAAACAGACATGAAGATCAATGGAATAGACAAGTCACAAAGATGAATCCATATAAATACAATTATCTGATCGTATACAAAGGTGCCCAAAACATACATTGGAGAAAGTTCACTCTTTCTAACAAATGGTATTTGCAAAACTGGATATCCATATGTAGAAAAACTGAACCCCTATCTCTCACCCTGCATGAAAGTCAACTCAAAATGGATCAAAGATCTAGGAGTTAGACCATAAATTCTCCAATTTCTAGAAGAAAATGTAGGTCCAACACTCCAACATGTCAGCACAGGAACAAACTCCCTAACAAGATCCTGTAAGTACAAGAAATAAAACTAAGAATCAGCAGGGTGTGGTGGCACATGTCTGTAATCCCAGTGGCTCAGGAGGCTGAGACAGGAGAATCACAAGTTCAAAGCCAGCCTCAGCAAAAGCAAGGCACTAAGCAACTCAGTGGGACCTCGTCTCTAAATAGAATACAAAATAGGGCTGGGGATGTGGCTCAGTTGTCGAGTGCCCCTGAGTTCAATCCCTGGTACCCCAAAAACAAACAAACAAGCAAACACAAGAATCAATAAGTGGTATAGAATCAAATAAAAAAGTTTCTTCACAGCAAAGGAAACAATTCAGAGTGTGAGGAGAGAGCCCATAGAATGCAAGAATATCTCTGTAACCTATTTCTCAGGGCATTACTATCAATATTATATAAAGAAATAAAAAATATTAACAACAACCCCAACTATTAAATGGGAAAGTAAACTAAAGAGACATTTCTCAAAATAAATATAAATGACCAGAAAATATATTAAAGAATGTGCAACATCTCTAGCAATTAGAAAATACAAACCAAATTTACATTGTGATTCGATCTCACTTCAGTCAGAACCACAATTTTCAAGAATGCAAATATTAGTAAGCGTTGGCAAGGATGTGGAGTAAGTGTACACATTTACATTGTTGTTGAGACTCCAAATTAATGCAACCACTCTTGAAAGCAGTATGGAGATTCCTCAAAAAATCTACGAAAGGCTGGGCGTGGTGGCATGCACCTGTAATCCCAGCAGCTCAGGAAGCTGAGGTAGGAGGATCATAAGTTCAAAGCCAGCCTCAGCAACTTAGCAAGGCCTAAGCAACTCAGTGAGACCCTGTCTCTTAATACAAAATTTAACAACGGGCTGGGAATGTAGCTCAATGGTTGAGTGCCTCTGGGTTCAATCCCAATACCAGAAAAAAAAAAAAAACCCTAGTAAATAAATTACCTTATGACCTATATATCCCATTCTTTGGTATATATCCAAAAGATCTATGATCAGCAAATTATATGGATGCAGCCACAACAATCCTTGCAGCACAACATAATTCGCAATGCCAACCTGTGGAATCAACTGAAGTGAACTTCAACAGATAAACAGTTAAAGAAAATGTGATATATAAACATGATAAAGTATCACTCAGCCATAAATAAGAATGAAATTACAGCATTTTCTAGTAAATGGATGGAATTAGAAATTATCATGCTAAGTGAAAGAACCCAGACTCAAAAAGACTGAGAGAGTAAAAAGATGAGAAAAAAATATAATTCACATGGATCTCATAAACAAGCAGGGGTTTCTAACCTCATATCACAAAAAAAGTACTTCAAGCCAAAAATAATCAGAAGGGACAAATAAGGACATTTTATACTACTTAAGGGGATTATACAACAACAAGAGATAACAACCATAAATATTCATGCCCACATGATGAACCCTCTATGTACATTAAACAAACCCTTATCAATTTCAAGAATCAAATAGACCAAAAAAAATGATATTGAGTGACTTTAACATGCCTTTCTCATCACTGGTTAGATCTTCCAAACAAAAACTAAAGAAGGAGCCATAGAACAAAAAAAAGTACAATTAATTATTAAGACTTAACAAATGAGAGAGAGAGAGAGAGAGAGAGAGAGAGAGAGAGAGAGAATATTTCATCTGTGAATGACCGAATACACTTTCTTCTCAATAGCACATGGCTATTTCTCTAAAATAAAGTATATCATAGGCCACAAAGCACCTCTGAGCAAATACAGAAGAAAAAAAATAGAGATAATACCTTACATCCTATCAGATTCATAATGGAAAGAAAATAGAAATCAATAATAAAATAAAAATTAAAGTTACTATAACACCTGGAGACTAAATAATATGCTATTGAATGACCAATGGATAGCAGAATAAATCAGAGATGGAATAAAATAATACTTAGAGGTAAGTGAGAACACAGAAAATTCTCTGGGACACAATGAAGGTGGTTCTAAAAGGAAAGTTTATAACACTGAGCTCATTCATTAAAAGAATAGAATGTTACCAATTAAATAAGCTAACACTACATCTCAAGGCCCCAGAAAAAGAAGAATAAATCCATACCAAAAGAAGTTAAGACAAGAAACAATTGAAAGTAGAGCTAAAATCAATGAAATTGAAATTTTTAAAAAATTCAAAAAATATCAACAAAGCAAAAAGTTGGTTCTTGGGCTAGAGTTCTTGCCTGGCATGTGTAAGCCCCTGGGTTCCATCCTCAGCACCACATAAAAGTAAATAAAACAAAATATCCACTGATAACTAATATATATATATATATATATATATATATATATATATTAGTTATATATATATACACATATATGTATATATATGTTGGTTCTTTCATAAAATAAATAAAATTGTAAACCCTTAACCAAGCTAACCATGAGAAAGAGAGGAAATTTTCCAATTACTAGAATTCATAATGAAAAAAGAACTATCATGATGGACACTACTGAAGTACAGAAGATATCAGAAACTATTTTGAAATTAACACTCAAAAAAATAAAAAAAATATTGAAGACATTGACAAATTTCTAGAGACATATGACCTACCCAAATTAAATCAGAAGGACACAGAATATCTAAACAGATCAATTTCAAGCAATTAAATTGAAGACACCATCAAAAGCCTACCAATAAAGTAAAGCCCAGGACCAGACAGATTCTCAGCCAAGTTCTACCAGACCTTCAAAGAACTACCACCAATCTTCCTCATGTTATTCCATGAAATAGAAAAGAAGGGAACCTTCCAAACTCATTCTATGGGGCTAGTATCACTCTGATACAAAACCAGACAAAAACATACCAAGGAAGAAAACTTCAGACCAGCATCCTTGATAAATATAGTTGTAAATATTAATAATAAAAAATTGGCAATCATAGAAAAAAATACATTTAGAATAGAGTTCAACATGATCAAGTAGGTTTTATTCAAACGATGCCAGGTTGTTTCAACATACAGAAATCAATAAACAAAAATTCACCACATCAATAGACTTAAAGACAAGAATCACTCATTAGCTACAGAAAAGTATTTGACAGAATTCAGCATCCATTCATGTTGAAAGCACTAAAAAAAAAAACTAGGGATACTAGAAATATACTTCAACATCGTCAAAACTATATGTCTTAAACCCAAGGCCAATATCATTCTAAACGGAGAAAAACTGAAAGCATTCCCTCTAAAAACTGGAGCAAAACAGGCATGTCCTCTTTCACCACTTCTATTCAACCTAGTCCTTGAAACTAGCCAGAGCAATTAGAGAGAGGAAAGAAATTAAAGGGGCATGAATTGGAAAAGAAGAACACAAACTATCCTTATTTGCTGATGACACAATTCTATATTGAGAAGACCCAAAAAACTCCACCATAAAACTTCCAGATCTCATAAAGGAATTTAGCAAAGTAGCAGGATATAAAAGTAACATCCATAAACTATTTGCATTCCTATACATCAATATAAGGATGAATCAACTGAAAGAGAAATTAGGAAAACTATCTCATTAACAATTGCCTAAAAGAAAAGAAAATATCAGGGAATCAATCTAACAAAAGAGTTGAAAGACCTCTATAGTGAACACTAAAGTAAACCAAAGAAAGAAATTGAAGAAGACCTCAGAAAATGGAAAGATCCCCTATATTTTTGTATAAGCAGGATTAATATTGTCAAAATAGCCATACTACCAAATGTGCTATACAGATTTAATACAATTCCTATTAAAATTCCAATGACATTGTTTGTTTTTATTTTTGTTTTTGGTGTGTGTGTGCGTGTGTGTGTGTGTGTGTGTGTGTGTTGCTGTGGATCAAACCCAGGGCCTTGTGCATGCAAGGCAAGCTCTCTACCAACTGAGTATATTCCCAGCCCCCAATGAAATTCTTTATAGAAATAGAAAAATCACTTATAAAATTCATTTGGAAAAATAAGAGAGCCAGAATAGCCAAACCAATACTCAGAGAAGCAAAGCAGGAGGCTTCACAATACCAGACCTTAAATTATACTACAGAGCTATAGTAACAAAAACACCAAGGTATTGGCACCAAAACAGACTTGAAGACCAATGATACAGAATAAAAGACACAGAGACAAACCCACATTAATACAGTTATCTCATACTAAACAAAGGCACCATTAACATACATTGGAAAAAGCCTCTTCAATAAATGATTCTGGGAAAATGGGAAATCCATATGCAGCAGAATGAAATTAAACCCCTATCTCTCACCCTGCACAAAACTCAACTTAAAGTGGATCAAAGACTAGATAATTGACCAAAAATCCTGCACTTCTTAGAAGAAATGTAGGTCCAGCACTCCATCATTTTGGCTTAGAAACCAAATTTCTCAGCAAGACTCCTAAAACACAAGAAGTAAAATTAACTTTCCTATGTACATATATGAATACACCACAATGAATCTTCACATGATGTACAACCACAAGACTGGGATTCTAATTAGAATAAGATATACTCCATGTTTGTATCAATATGTCAAGATATACTATACTGTCATGTATTTCTAAAAAGAACCAATAAAATAAACAAATGTATCTAGAGAAAAAGATCATTCTGTAATCATAATAGATTCTACTCAACATGAAGTTATAATAATCATACATTTATGTGCATCCAAACAAGAACACCTAAATAAATAAAACAAATATTTACTGATGTAAAGGGATTAATTGAATGGAATACAATAATAGCAGGAGACTTTATACCCTACTCTCAGTAATAGATAGTAATGCCTGCTGACTGAAAACAAATTTAAAAATAGCTCACTTGAACAATATTATAAATCAAATGGGCCTAAAGACATCAGATCTTTCCACTCAACAGCAAAAAAAGTGCATATTGTTCTTAACTGCACAGAAAACACTTTTAGGATGGATTATACATTAAATACAAAACAAAACTTAATGAATTTAGAAAGATTTTGAAAAATCAAAATCATTCCAAGTATTTTTCCTCAGCCACAATGGAATGAAATTACAAATCAATAGAGTTTTAAAATATGGGGGATCCACTAAGGCATAAATCTAACTACAGATACTCTAATAATTAAAGAGGAAATTTTAAATATAGTAAAAAAACACAACATCCTAAAATTTATGGGATAGAGCAAAGCTGTTCTAATAGAAAAAGTTATAAATAAGCTACATTATAGTAGAAGAATGATCTCAAACTAGTTTTTTACTTCAATGAAAAGAAGAACAAACTAAGAATACACTTAGCAGTAAAAAAGGAAATAATATTATGGCAGAAATAAATCAAATAGATAATTAGAAAAACTAAGTTGTATTTTTTTAGAAAAAAAAAATTGGTAAAACCCACCTAGACTAAGAAAAAAGAGAAAAATTGAATTTTTTAAAACTCAAATGAGAAAGAAGACACTACAACATATGTGTCAGAATTAAAGGCCTATTATAAAAAATTATCATGAATAGTTAATATGCCAACAAATTGGATAATCGGGAAAAAATGCATAAATTTCTAAAAACCTACAACCTACCAAAATTGAATCAAATAAAAAGAAACATTCTGAACAGAACAGTAAGAAATAAAGGACACTAATGTAGTAATCAAAAGATTTCCAGCAAAGAAAAGCCAGGACCTGATGCCTTCATGGATGAATTCTATTAAACATTTAAAAAATTAATACCATGGCTTTTAAACTTTTCCAAAAATTAGACAAGGGAACATTAACAAACTTCTATATAACTTCTATAGCATGACCCCGAAACTAGAGTCATAAAAGAACACTCTGAGAATTCCTTAATAAAACACTAGAAAACTGGATTTGAGACCACTTTAAAAGGATTATACACCATCATCATCACCATAATTTAACCTATACACGACAATCAATGTGATATGCCACATTAACAAAATGAATCTGAAGAACCACATACATGATTACTTCAATATATGCAGAAATACTTGACAAAATTCAATATCCACCCGCAAAACTCCAACAAAACATACGTAAAAGTAACTTACTTCAACGAATAAAATCATAACAGATAACCTCATAATTGATGGGAAAACTCTTCCTCAACAATCAGGAACAGGTAAGATATGCCTACTCTCACCACTTCTTTTAAACACAGCACTAAAAGTTTTGGCCAGAGCAATTAGACAAGAAAAATAAATAATATCTGAAAGGAAGAAATAAGATTATCTGATTGAAGATATAAATATCATATATGTAGAAAAACCTGGATATATTCCCTCCCAAATTTAATAAACAAATTCCCTAAATTTTCAGGATACAAAATTAAAATACAAAAATTAGAGATGTTTCTATACACAGTGAGCCATCTGAAAATGAAGTTCTGAAAACAATCCCCTTAACAATATCAATAAAAGGACTGAAATAACCTAAGAATAAATTTAACAAGTTAAAATTTGTACATTATTGATTATAAAGTATTATTGAAAAAAATAAAGAAGAAATAGATAAATGGAAAGACATGCTGTGTCTTTGGTTTGGAAGAAGTAATATTTTAAAAATACCTATAAAACACAAAGTGATCTACAAACTTAATACAATCCCTATTACAACCCTAATGTCATTCTTTATGGATTAAAAAAAAATCTTACAATTCATGTAAAATCACAAAAGATCCAAAAGAGCAAAAGCAATCTTAAGCAACTACCAAAAAAAAAAAAAAAAAAAGATCTAGAGGCATCACAATTCACGCTGTATCGCTGTATTACAAAACTCTGATAATCAAAACAATATGAAATGGATATAAAAATATAGACCTATAGAACAGAAGAGAGAGCCCAGAAATAAATGTATACATTTATGATCAATTGATTTTCAACAAGCTGTCAAGAACACACAGTGGGGAAAGGATCATTTTTTCAACAAATGGTATTGAGAAAACTGGACACCCAAATGAAGAAAGATATTTACCCTTATTTTATACCACATGCAAGAATTAACTCAGGACTAAAGACCAAACCTAAGCCCTGAAAGTGTAAAATTACTAACTAATAATGTAGGGGCCAAGCTTCTTGTCATTGTCTTGAATGATAGTTGTTGGATATGATATCAAAAGCAGAGGCAAAAAAAAAATAGGCAGATTTGAACATATCAAAAAATAACTGCACAGAAAAAAACGATATCAATAGAGTTAATGGCAACCTGCAAAATGAAATAAAACATTTGCAACTCATATCTGTTAGTCAGTATTCAAAACATGTAAGGAACTCATGTAGCACAATAGCAAAATGATAAACAGCCCAATTAAATATGGACAAAGGAACTATGTAAACATTTCTCAAAAGAAGACATATGAATGGTCAACAGATATATGAAAAAATGTTCAACATCGTTAATCATCAGGGAAATGCACATCAAAATCACACTGGTTAGAAAGACTACATCAAAAATCCAAAACACAAGTGTGACGGAGGGTATAAAAAAAAAGGGAATCCTCATCCTGTGATGGGAGGAATGTAAACTGTTACAGCCATTGTGGAAAATAATAAGGCATTTCCTCAAAATATTAAAAGTATATCTATCATATGAGCCATCAACCCCACTACTGGGCATATATCCAAAGAATATGGAATCAGTATATTGCATTCTACCCTGCCATATTATTGTATGGACAGATGAGAAAATGTCACACACACACACACACACACACACACACACACACACACCATATCAATAATCCTGCAGTTGCAATAACATGAATAAAACTGAAAGTCTCATGCTAAATAAAGACAGACTTAGTAAATTATTGCAATACCTCATATATACCCAGAATTTAAAATAAAAAAGCTCACTCACAGAAGCAGAGTAATGCATTGATCACAATGGGTTAGGGGATGTACTATTTCCAGGGGGAAATGGGGAGATTTTGAACAATGTAAAGATTTCTGTTGTGTAAGATCGATACCTGTGGACATCTAACATACAACAATGTAACTAGAATTAACATTACCAAATTGTACATTTGGAATGTGCTTAGAGGATAGATCTTAAAGTTTCTTAATTTCTCCAAAGAACATATCAACAATAACAACATTAAGAAAAGAAAATGATAATCACAATGTGAGATGATAGACATTGTGATTAGCTTGATATTAGTGATCATTTTATCATCTATGGATATAGAAAAACAACAAATCATTTACCATAAATACACATATGATTTTTATTTATTAATTAAGCTTCAATAAGACTGAAAAATGCTCAAATATAAATAGTCCACTATTTTCTGGTGCTATTCTAGTACATTAATCACACATATTTAGAAAGAAAGATTCCATGGAACATCCAATACTGCCAAGCAGAATTTACAAACAAAAATACTGACACACAGGAAAGAGCATAAGCATGCGTGGAATTTATCATTTATCTAAGGCTCAATTTCTGGTCAAATATTACTCACATTAAAGTCACCATTTATTGGTTGTCTCATACACATCAAGTAGTATTCTAGTAAAACATTACTCACATAAGTAGGCAGAAAGCAAACACACATAAAGATCTTAATACATGGGAGACACAATTCTCAAACATCACTTGGATACAAGTGAAAGAAAATATACAAGCATAAAGTACCTAATATATGCCAGGTACTATTCTAGTACAAACTTACAGAAGGAAAAGAAAAGAGCATCATCTAGTACATTCCAGGTCTATTCTAGCTCAATTTTATCTTCACATAGAAAGGATATTAGCATGCCTTCCAACTTAAGTTATGCCAGGCCCTATTCTATCATATCCTATTCTATGATATTATGATCACAGAAGGGAAAGAAATGAGCAATCATTCAGCGTCTTTTGAGTGCCAGTACTCTATTACAAACTTTCTAATACATACAGAAAAGAAATGAGAATGCATGGAGCACAGGGCATTTATGAAGCACACTTCTAATATGACATTACAAATAGTGGAAAACAAACCTGCATGAAGCTACTAGTAAATGTCAGGCATGTTATTTAGTATAACATAACTCAAGTGCAGGATAAAATTAATCAGCATGCATTGGGTGCTTTTTAAATGCCAGGCAATCATCTACTACAAAATTACTTACATATGGTAGAAGGAAGCAAGCAAGAAATGAATACCTAGGATATGCCAGCTACTATTTTAATGCAACATTACTCACACAGGTGGAAGGAATTAAGCATGAACTGAGTATGCTAGATTCCCTTTTATTAAACACTTCTGCATGGAGGAAAAGAGCATTCACTGAACATCCAGTATATGTCAAGGTACTACTACTGTAGCATAATAGTACTTAGGAAGGAAGGAAGCTTGCATTGAATATCTTATGTATTCCAAGGAACAGCTTTAAGAAATAAGTAATTATGCTGCATACAATATATGCCAACTACAATTCTAGTAAAAACTGTTTACACATAAATGAAAGTAATAAGCATGCATTAAGCACCAAGTATATGGCAACACAATTATTGCTTAAGATCTTAAATAGATAAGAACAGCAAAAATGGATGGATAAATCTAACATACTCTAGGCACTATTTTAACATTACTCACAATAGGGGATGCAAGTATCCTAGAATATATCAAGTGAAATCTAGTATTAATCAAACATAAAAAAACTAGCATTCAAAAAAACTAGCATATTTGAACACCTAGTACATGCATAGAAAGAAATATGAACATACTGAGAGCTTATGATATCCATGAACTATTCTAACATATCACTCACATAAAAGAGGGGGCATTATTTTAACATACTATTATTTACATATATGAAAAAGATATGTTACATTATTTACTTACAATGTACCAGGTACTACTACAAACTTACATATAGAGAAAGGAAATAAGCATGTAAATCATGTACTCATAACCTGATATATGCCACTGTACTTCTATAAACTGTTATTCATTTAGAAGGGAATTGAGCATACATTTAAAGCTTAGTTTAGATGAAACATTTTTCTAGCATATTATTACTCATAATCAGGAGGAAGAAACAAGATTATTATGAACATCTAGAATATGCTAGGCATGATTCAACTTTAGCATTATTCACACATGGAGGGAAAGAAATAAGTATTAACCATCCAATACATGGCAGATACTATTTTAATATTTACATATATGGGAAGAAAATATGCATACATAAAAATACATTGTAGATTTTAGATATTCTTCCAGGAAAATAAGGGAAAGAACAAAGCATGCATCGAGTAAGCAGTTTATGTTGGACTCAGCTATAATTTATCATTAATTACATATAAGATAAAAAACAATACACTGAAAACTTAGAATATGCAAGGCCTTGTTTTTAGGGTAAACTTATCAACAGATGGGGGGAAGGAAATATGGATGCATGAAGCACCTAATATATGCCAGAAAGTATTCTAATAAAACATAACTTACATGTAGGGAGAAGGAAATTACCATGTATTGAATATCCATTATGTGCCAAGTCCTGTTCTAGTAAAAATTACTCATACATAAGAGAAGGAAAACAAGATTGCATTAAGCTTCATTAATATGCCAAGCACTGGTCCAGAATGATGTTACTCACACTCAGGTAGGAGAAATGAGAATGCTTTAATCATTTAGTATATGCTTGGTGATATTACAGCACATCACTCTCACACAGGGAAAGGAAACAAACCACCAGTATACTCAGGTTAATATTCTTGTACCATCTTATTCCCTCCAGGAGGAGCAAATGGGCATGCCTGGAATATCTGGTATTACCATTAACATACAATACTTCCTCTAATTGGAAGAAAAGTCACAAGCATGAGTCAGCTACCTGTTTACGACAGCCAGCATTTCTAGTACAATTTGCTTTATCCTAGGATAAAGGGAGTAAGACTACTGAAGTGCCTAAAATATGCCAAGCGCTATTCTAGCACAACTACTTACACTCACAGGGAAGAAAATAATTTCTATAGATTGTCTACAAAATGTCAGGAGCAGTACTGGGTAAAACGGTAAACAGCAGAATAAAAGAAGCAATCTTTCCTATGTGTTTTTTTTATGAGACAGGGAGTATTTTAATACAAATTTACTCACATATAGGGGAAAGGAGCAATTATGAATGGAGCCTGTTATATGTGTTTTGACACTGTTATAATACTTCATTGCTCAACACATTAGGGGGAAAAGTAAGCATACATTAACTATCTAATATATACCAGGCACTAATCTAGTCAAATAATATTCTAACACAGAGAAAAAAAAACTAGCATACCTGGAACAACAGATATAACCAGGCAGGTCAGGGACTGCTCTAGTACAAATTTACTCACGCATATAAATAAAAGGAAAGAAACACTTGAGCATCTAGTATATGTTAATCACTTATTATATCTAACATAACTCACACATAGTGGGTAGGAATCAAGCATGTATCTGGTGCCTCCCATATGTCAAATATGATTATAGTGCACCATCACTAGCTCATATAGAAAGGAAACAAGATCACACTGGGTACAACATTACTCACACAAATGTTTATCTCCTTTCTGATTTGAAAATAAAGTTTTATGATGATCATATCTGAAATGTATTCTGTTACCCACATTAGACATACATAGTAGGAGGAATACAATCATGTATAAGCCAGGAAACTCTAGCACAACATGAATCACACATTGGGGAAAAAAATGCATCCACTATTCCCCTAACAGATGACAGGTTCTATTGCATTATAACATTATTCACACGTGTGTGAAAGGACAAAGACACACATAATATCATCCATGGACTATTCTAGTACAATATTACTCACACGGAAGAAGAAGATGAGCTTATATGGTTTATCTAGTTTAATCCAAGAGTTATTCAAGAATAATATTGCTTACGCATAGTGGAATTGCTTACACATAGTGGAATTAAGTCATAATGGGTTGAGTCCTAGAATATATAAAATGATACTATTAGTTACACACTTACTGATACATAGCAGAATGACATGAGCACACAGTAGGCATCTAGTAAATGTCAGATCTTACATAAAACATTCCATATGCAAAGAAAAGAAGGATATAGAGAACAAATAACACATGATAGCAGAATTCTACAAAACCACTAACACATAGGTGGAAATAAAACAGGTATATATGAGGAGCTAGTACATACTAGTCACATTTCCAATACAGCACTTCTCACATGAAAAATAGCCACCGAATACTTAGTATATGCCAGATATTATTGGAGTAAATATTAAGCACTCTTCTACTGCATTACCACCAAAGAAGATAAAGAAGGAATCATCCGTTAAGTTGCTACTTTCCCAACTACTGCTTAAGTATCACAGTACATACAAAGAAAGAAAATGAGCATGAGTTTTTAGTGCATGCCGAACACTATTCTACTACAATCTTATTCAAACATAGAAAAAAACTTGGAGGAAAACAAGTTGTGAGACCTACAATTCTCTCTCAACTTTGTTCACATTTATGGGGAAAAAATAGGTCTGCATGAAGTATCAGGTCTCTGACAGATACTATTATTCAATCATGAAAATACTGCATCATTACTCACACATACATGGAAAGAAAGCTTTATATATATATATATATATATATATATATATATATATATACACACACACACACATATATACATATATACATATGTATACATATATACATGTATATACATATATACATATATAGTGTATGTGTGTGTGTTTTAGATTTATTCTGTTTATTTCTGTAGAAAAAAATTCTTACTTACACAGTGTCTTATATATTCTTGATATTATTCAGTACAACATCCTCACACATATGAAGAAACAAACACATGCTCAATACATCTAAACTATATGCTAGAATAATATTATGCACACAAAGGATAGTTAAGCAAGCATGCATTAAGCACTTCATATATATCAGAAAATATTTTATTCGCCAATACCTACATATCAGCAAAGATTACAGATTTGTTTTAAGTGCCTGGAACATAGCAAGTACTTTTGTAATACAGATTTACTTTCCTATAGTTGGAAAAATTTAAATAAGCACTGAACCTCTAATAAATACCTGCTACTATCCTACTGTATCATCATTCATATTAATAAGGAGGAATTCAGTGTACATAGAGTATGTACTCTATTATGTCTCAAGTACTATTGGAATACAATTGTACTCAAACATAGGTAAAGAGACAAGCTTGCATTTAGTATTTAGTGTATACCAGATCCCATTCTAGAACAAAGTTACTCACCCCAAGTAGCAGGAAATAATTGAATTGAGCACCAGGTGTTTTCCAAGCACAATTCTAGTACTATGTGACTCACTAAAAGAGAACCAGCATACCTTGAGCATTCATAAGGTACTGTTACAATACTAGTTTATTCATTTGTAGGAAGAAGGAAGCACAAATACATTGATTGCCTAGGGAATGCCATACACTCTTTTAGCACAAATAGACACACATATGGGGAAATTAAGCAAGTATGAAATGAACCAGTGCTACCTGGTACATTGTAGTCTAGTATCTTTACTCATGCATGGTGCAGACCATTGATAACTTAGTATATACCTCACAATCTTACTTAGATGTGAATATAATTATCAGTATGGAGCAGCTAGTATTAGCCATACTTTCTCATAGCACATTTCTCACATAAAAAGGGAACAAGCAAGTGTGCATCCAATGTTTGGTATAGACCACATATTATCTTTGCAATATTTCTCACACATAGTAGAAAGGAAGCTGTCATGCAGTGAACAGCCAGTATATTCAAAAGCTTATTCTAGTATAACTTTATTCACACACAGGGAAAGAATGCATTGGCAGTAAGTGACTCTCTATATGTAAGATACTAGTCTAGTTAATGTTTACTCTCAGATTGGAAAAGAAAATCAATAGGTATTAATTGCCAAGTATCCCTTTTATAATGTACCATCAAACATAAGTCAATGAAATGATATCAGTACACATTAGGTCCCTAATGTTTATCTTCTTATTCTAGTTTCTATTCACTTGTAGGAGAAAAAAATAAGCATACTTGGAGCATCTGGTATTGTCAAGCACTATATTATAATGGAATATAACTCATAATTATTAGAAAGAAAATAATCATTTTTAAGTGCTAGTGTATGCCAGGCAGTTTCCTAGTACAAACTTATTATTACATAGAAAGAAGAATATATGCTTGCATTAGGACCTAAGGTAAGCCATATCCACCTGGTACTTGTCAGGTTATATTCTAGCAGAGTATTACTAATGTAAGAGGAAGGAAAGAATATTACACTGATCACAATGTTAGTCAGCTTTTCATCACTGTTGTCCAACATACCTGACAAGAACAACTTAAAGGAGGAAAGCTTTATTTTGACTCATAGTTTCAGAGTTTTCATCCAAGGTTGGTCAGCTCCATTGTTCTGGGCCTGAGGTAAGGTAGATATGGAAGAAGGGCATAGAGGAGGAAAGCTGCTCAGCTCATGAGAGCCAAGAATCATATACAATAAATGAGGTAACAGGGACAAAATAACAACCTCAAGGAATACCCTTAGTGACCTACTACCTCCAGCCCACATGCTACCTGCCTATGGTTACCACCTAGTACAGTCCTTTCAAATTGTTAATGCATCAAATGGGTTAATCCACTGGTTGGGATATAGATTTTGTAATTTAATATTTCACATTTGAACATCCCTGCATCATCCCACACATTTTTTTTGGGGGGGCAAGTCATACTTAAACTAACAAACACAACATGAGAGGTACATTTTTACTTACACATAAATAGGAAGCAAGTGCCCATTAAGAATACTTCCTATGCAAAATAATAATTTTGAGCAATCTCACTCATGTGGAATGGAAAGAGCATGTATGTAGTACATAATATGGCTGGACATGTTCTTGAGTATTCTTACTTACATGTAAATAAAGAAAACAAGCATGCTCCGAGTTCACAAGATTGCCAGACCCTCAGAATACGACATTACTCACACATACTGGAAAAGAAAGAATTGTACTGTTTTAGTCAACTTTTCTGTCTTAGGACCAAAAGACCTAACAAGAATAACTTATTTACTGTTTCAGAGGTTCAGACTATAGTCAGTGAACTCCATAGCTCTGGGCCCAAGGTGAGGAAGAATATCATGGCAGAAGGGCACGGCTGAGGAAAGCAGCTCACGAAATGGTATCAGGAAGCAGAGAGCAAACTCTGCTCTTCAGGGACACAATATAAACCCCAAAGACACACCCCAGTGACTTACCTCTTCTAGTCAATGGTTATGCTTATGGTTACTGCCCAGTTACAGTTCTCATAATCATTTCACCTCTGAAAATTCTTGCATTATCTCACACATGAGCTTTTGGGGGACAGCTCCTATCTAAACCATAATACATACTTAACTAATATATTGCAGATAGTACTTTAGTGTAATATTATTCTCACATAGGAGAGGACATGAGCATGATTGTTTGGTATACTTCAGGTGTTAGTCTATTGTAAAACCTAGGGGAAAGATGCAAACATTCAATAGAAACCTAGCATATGCAAGGTATGATTTTAGTACAACATAATTTTTGTCCTAATTTTTAAGACAAAAAAAAATTAGCATGTGTGGAGCAGAAACATGCCAGACAATATTTTAGTACACTATCACTATGTGGATGGAGAAAAGCATGTTTGGAGAATTTATTGTATGCCAAGTTCTATTCTAGTACAGATTCATCCACACACACATAAAGAATTGTAAAGCACCTTATACATTTCAGACACTGATCTACTTCAACTTCACTAACACATGAGGTAAGGAAACAGGGATGCATTGAGCTCCAAGTATGTGCCGGGCACACATCTCTAACATCACTCACACATGATGGGAAGAAACATCCTTGCATTAGCACCTAAAATATAACTGAAACTATTCAATTATAGCACATCCACATAAAGAGGAAGAAAAAAAACCCTGCATGGAGCACTTTATATGGGTAAAACTCTATGATAGGATAATTTTGCTCACATATAGGGAAATTAAATAAACAAGTAACAAGGGTTTAGTATACCCCAGACAGTTCTAAGTTTATTTTTACTTATGTCTCAGCAAAGGACTGAGATTTGGTTTTGGACACATAATACCTAAAATATAATATTGTAATACAAATTTACTCTCAGAAAGTTGGAAGAAAATAAGAATATATTGAACTTCTTTATGTGTAGTACTATTTCCACCGTAACACTACTGACAAAAATTGAGCATTTATTGAGTATGTTATTTATTCTGAGTACTATTATAGTATAACAGTACTCATACAGACAGAAAAAAAAATAAGTATAAGTTATACACTTGGTATATATCAAGTCCTGGTCTAAAACAACATTACTCATCCATAGGTGAAGGAAGATTTGAGCAATGTGTTTAGGCCAGGCCCTATTCTAATGCAACATGACTTTGAGATAAAGAAATAAAAAAGCATTCCTAGATCACCCACTGTGTCAGGCATTCTTATAACATAACATTAATCACTTACAGGGGTAAAATAAGCTGGTAGTCAGTGTCTACATTAGGTACTAGATCTGCATTATTCATGTATGCAGGAATATAGGACTATATTAAATGCCTAGTATATGCCACAGACAATTTTAATACAACCTCATACACACAAGAATAAATCTAAACAAGCATGAATTTAACTCAGTCTATGCCATTTACCAACCTTATATAACTTTACTCAAATAGTGAAAAGAAACAAACAATATATTGAGACTTAGAACATGAATTTGGGCTAGAGATATAGTTCAGTTGGTAGAGTGCTTGCCTTGTGCAAGAAAGACCCTGGGTTCAATCCCCAGCACCATAAAAAAATGTGAATTTAATCACACATATGGGAAGGAAATGAGCATGTATGGAGTATCTGGTGTCTTTCAGGCATAATTCTATTATAAACTTCAATGCATTTATTTAGACAGAAGCAACTCAAATTGAGTTCCAGGTGGTAAGTGACCTTCTTAACTACTTGTTGATTCTGACAATCCTCCCATAATGCCTTCAAGCCAGGAGGGGTAGTTCAGACTCCCCAGCAGGTCTCCATTGATCTTGTAGGTTGGGAGGTCCATAGTAGCATTTGTAGGGATGAAGTTCTAGTTTCCTGCTTGACCTATTCTGTCTTCATTCTGGTGGCAATGTTTGATCGCCTCATTGCAGAATCATTAGAGATGAAATCTAGGCTCCCCATTCCACCTAGTATGAGATGGGGTGGGATCACACTTTTTCTGTTTTATTTGGTTGAAGTAGAATAATTATCATCCCCAGATTTCTGTCTTGCTACACTGCCTCTTTCCTAGTCATTGGCTAGGCAACCTGCTTTTGTTGGGGTTTTGTTTATTGCTTTTGTGGGAGCAGGGGGGTCTTGGTTAGTATTACTGAGTTGTTGGCTTCTTTAGCTCTATATCTGGGTTAAAGTGAAATGAAAAAACAAACAAACTAGTACCTTATTTTAATTAGAACCCCATTCATATGGATATGCACAATGGTGGGATTCACTAGGGTGTGTTCTTATATGTATATAGAAAAATTTATTTCAGATTTATTACATATTCTTTCCTTTTCCTATCACCCTCCCCTCCCTTTGCTCCCCTTTGTCTAATCTACTCAATATGTATTTTCCCCTCCCTGCTTATAATGTTTACCTTCCACATACCAGCAAAAACATTTACCTTTGGCTTTTTGAGATGGGCTTGTTTCACTCAGCTTGATGGGCTCCAGAACCATCCATTTACTTGCAAATGCCATAAGAATAGGGTCCTAATTAGAATAAGATATAGTCCATGCTTGTACAACTATGTCAAAATGAATTCTACTGTCATGTAAAGCTAAAATAACCAATAAAATTAAATAAAAAAATACCACCAACTACTCAAAACAAGTTGTATTGATATAAATGAGATTACCCATTAAGATGGAGACAAATTTTACTATCATAATATGCTTTTTTGTTATTGTTTTAAGAGGGGACAAAAGGTCCAGCTAGCTAATTAAACCTATTTATGTATTACTTAACTCACAAAGAAAAAAAAATACTGATTTGCTTCATGAATTATTCTAGATTGGGGTGACCACTTGCAGTTCACATGACAAATCCAAATTCAACCACAAACTGTTTTTTTAAGGCTTATACCTAAGGATCATTTAAAAAATTTTTAAAGACAAAGATGAAGATGAATAAAAAGGGATAGAGACCCTACATAGCTATCCAAGCCTAAAATATTTGCTCTCTGGCCTTTTATAAAAAAAAGTTTCCCAAATGCTGGAATAATGTATTGACTTTGGGGCAGAGTCTAGGAATGGAGGAATAATAGTCTTTACATGAAGTCAGAAAAATAGGGTGAAATGTAAGGTCATTCCTCTTACACTGAAAATACCATATAACCAAACACCACTAAAGCAAAGAGTCCATGGAAAAGTGAAAATATTTTGGAAAAGTGGATACAGTTAAAAACAACCAAAAAAGAAAAACTAGTACCTTGTTGCCATGTAATTACTTGGGTCCTAAAGTTTCTAGCCAGTCTCACTTCTCTCCATTTTTGAGCCTTCTTGATTTTGAGCCTTGAGTTTTCTTTAGCTAAAATTTCCAAGATAGCTGTGTTGGTAAAGATGGCACCAGGAGCACTTCTCTTGAGGGAGCGCAGGTCCATGACTGAAAGGTGCACAAACCATCACCTACCTCCAATCCCTGTGAATAGCTTGAACTTTGAATGGTGCACTTCCAATCCCTGAAGTAGCGCGAACTCCTGGCCAATAAAGAAGTAACAGCCCACTCGCCCTGCTCCTCCTCATCCCGTGTTGAGCCCATAAATATCAACACCCTGTTAGAAAGCTCTCTTTCTCCCCTCTCCCCTCTCCCCTCTCCCCTCTCCCCTCTCCCCTCTCCCCTTTCTCTTCTCTCTCCTCTCTCTCTCTCCCCTACCCTTCTCTTCTGTGACTTGTCACTATGGTCCTGCTAATAAAATCTCAGACAGGTAAAAGTCTGTTTTGGCTTGTTGAGTTTACGGAGCTTTTTCCGCCATTCCTACAACTTATCTATAATTATAATTTAAATACTTTGTTTACTCACCCCATTTTTGTCTTTTTAAAATTGACACATAAAAATTGTATATCCTGGGCTGGGGATGTGGCTCAAGCGGTAGCGCGCTCGCCTGGCATGCGTGCGGCCCGGGTTCGATCCTCAGCACCACATACCAACAAAGATGTTGTGTCGCGGAGAACTAAAAAATAAATATTAAAAATTCTCTCTCTCTCTCTCTCTCTCTCTCTCTCTCTCTCTCTCTCTCTCTCCTCTCTCACTCTCTCTTTAAAAAAAAATTGTATATCCTTATGGGGTGCCATATTATGTTTTGATACATGTATATGTCGTATAATGTTAAAATCGTGGTAAATTTATTATCTGTTTAAATGTTAAACCATGATTCAAAGAAATTACTCTGTTGAAGTTTTAGCTTTCCATAATTAACTATTTTACTTAGTTATTTCAAATACCCACATTTACTCACAGAAATAAAATCCAATCTTCTGACATTTTCCCAGTGAAAACTTACATAATTTTTACAAATGAGACATATAATGATTGCTATTTTGTACCTGAATATTATATACATTCTTTTATATCTGAAAGTGCTTTAGGATATATCTGTAGTCCCTAGTATTTAAATGATATTGTGTTATAAATCCCAATATTCTGTGATTTAACCACATTTATGAATTAATGTAGATCCTGAATCTTACAATGGTGTCTTTCTTTTAGCTTCACTTCTTTACTCCTTCTGCTCTTTTCTATCCTGCTTTGGTTACTTGTATTTCTGTGTTTTGTGAGTATTCATGGAAGATTTACGATACAACATAATATAAAATTTAAAATGTGATACAACATAATGACAGTTTCATTTGATAACTTCTGCCCCCTTCATTACTGCATGGCTTGGCCTCCCCTGGTTTCTTAGCTTGTCTCTGATGTGACTCTTTCCTTTGAAGCTCTCCTGCCATGCCACATTCATTTATCAGAAGCTGCATCTCTCAAGTGTTTTCCTTTGGACCACTTGGTTTGTTTTCTGTTTATTCCTGTGGCCATTTGAGTCCATATTCTTCATTTTCCTCACCTACTTCTGAAAGCCCTGTTGACTTGATTGTTTTTTTAATATTGCAATTGGTACTGGTACAGAAGACCATTTATTTCAACAAATCCTTAGACTGCCTTTCCAGTTAGTAGTTCTTTTAAGAATTCTGATATAAACCAGGAAAAGTCCTTTCAAATGGATCGACTCCAGTTTGAACAGGATGGGACCAAGTTATTACTAGTTTTTACTCAAATGGAAGTAATATAATCTGAATAGAAATTTAAAACTGGCAGAAAAGTTTTAAGTTCATCCTGTGGTTTCATAAATAGTTTGAAACAAAAAAAATGTATTCACTTGGTTTAAGTAGTTTTGATTGATTTAAATAGGCCTGAATGGCCATTTAATGGCCTGAATTACTCTAAACTACTGAGAACTTTGGGTAAGCCAGAACTGGTTTAACCTAGTCAGAAGCTGTGAACATAATAAGCCATTTTTATAAAGCTCATGGGTGCTTTTGTACAAAATTCTCCCAGCGGTGACCAGACCAAATGATGGAACTGATTTAACTTCTCAGAAAACATTTTCCTTATACTAGTACCAAAATTAATTATGTACACAGTTTGTTTGCTTCATTTTTGGTTTTGATAAATTAACCAAAACTTATTAGAAAATCATCACAAAGTTCTCCTAAGCTTCTTGCTCCTTTGTGTTTGGCATATTTCCAAAAATAAATCCAATTCTGGCCTGAGCTTTGAGGTTTTAATCTAAGATCTCTTAAATACATCAAATATCTTTTGGTTTCATCCCAAATGAATTCATTGGTTCTAAACCTCAAAACTGTAATTTCTATCGTTGATCTCATTCCCTTCAAAGTAGACCTCCCTTCCCTTTAATGGGCAGGTGTGGAGACAAGCAGCTGATGATTACAGAAGAATGGACACAAAGTGTCAAATAATCACTTTGCAGATATTATCTCATTCTATCCACTCAAGAACTCCATCAACAGCATCATTCTTAAAAGAAGTATATTTGAATTATTTTAAAATTTCTTTTCAGGTGTGTACCCACCAAAAGAGACTTGTATCATCCTATCATTCTAGAATGTAATTCTGTAGTTCCATGGTCATAGAAATAAGTTTTCTTCCCATACATTTATTTATTTTAACCACATTATTGGGGTATGAAATATAAAAAAGATGTAGGAATTATATATAACTTGGTTTGTTTGGAGATAAGCATACACACATGAAAGTATCATCATCGTCATTTATGAATTTACCCATATTGTCCAAAGAAATCACTTTTAATGCATAATTATATGCCCATGTACTGTTCTGGGCAACCCTGCTCTTATTCTTTAGGTTTACCTTCATGCCAGGGAATATCTCTATCTATGTGTCTCTACTAACTAGATACAAAGTAAAAAGCCTATTTTTTTATTCTTATGTTTAATTTGAGATTCCAAATTAATCTTATTTTTTTTTTGGAGGATGACTTTGGACTATGTTCTTCCTTCTCTGTAAGGACACATGCTTTCTCCTCCTTTATCTTTCAAGGTACTGAATGATCTCTGGATGTTACTCAAATCATTCTGTGATCAGGTTTTACTTCTCTGGGATTTTTTTAAGGTCAATTTCCTTGTTCTTAACCTATTCTTGTAGATTCCTCCACAAATAAACAATGCAATATGGTTTAGCGGTTGAGAACATTTGCAATGGAGTTGAACAGACTGGATTTAAATTCCAGCTTTATTACTTAACATCTGTGTTTTCCAGGCAGCTTATTTAACCTGTCCAAACTTTAGTTTATTCATCTATAAATGAGGATAATTATAGGACCTTTTCCTTATGGTGGGGGGCAAGGATTAAATGAAGGTCTACAGGTAAAGTGCTTGATCTTGCACAGAACAAGGGCCCACATTTTAGCTCTAATGCAGCCTTACAACAACAGTTTATTATCTTTCATCCCTCCACTTCCAGCAGTCACTGCTGTTATCCTGTCTTATTAATGAAGAAGCGAATTTGAACAAGTCTAGTAACTTCCTCTGGGTCACACACCAGTAAATGACATCTCTTTGATCAGACCTGCCTCTGAATGATCTAAAGTCAACACTTTTATTCTTTTCAATGCTATCTTTCCAATTCACTGATGTTCTCTGAGTATTCTCATCTCTTCTTGTTCTCTTTCCCTACTGTTCAACTCCTTACAGGAGGCAACCAAGGGGTCAACTTTCTCTTATCTTCCTCGTCTCAATTTTTCCTTACACCTCACTAACTCTTTGCCTCTGTTCCTCATCTATTTCCTAAGATCTCTCTCCCATTTATAACAATGTAGTTATGATTCGCCTTATTCCAGCTATGACAGATAAAAATGAAATGCAGGGATGGGTCTCTCTAATGATCTATGTGTCTAACCATGGATTTTTATTTAATTATCCCTTTTCCCTTTCAGATTCTGCATTTCCTTGGCCACATCCCATGCTCACCAGCCTTTGTACTCTCTAGGTTAGCCAGGATCATCACTGGGAAATACTTCCTCCTTTTCTTCATTCGAATTGACCTATTATTCAGAATCTACTATAAACCACTTCCTTCTCAACCCTTTTTGATGGGGATAAGGTATCTGTTTGATAAAGACAATGAAGAGGAAGTAAGGAATGTTGCACAGATGGAAGTGGAGGGTTCCCAATTTGGGGACCAAGGGTTTTTCAGGCAATTGGGCCCAACAATAATCCATTCTCTCAGTCAACTAACATATGTTGACCATTGACTACCTGGTGAATACACAACTGAGAGGGATATCTGATAAGGCTCAAACTTTAGCTGTGTCCCAATGTAGTATCTCAGAATATGGAAGCACAGTCATAGAGGCTTTTGTTAATTGAGACAGAAGAAATTTTGATAAAATCAAGGAAATGCTTAGAGAGACAGTGGAAGAAATAATGTCATAAAGAGAACATACCTAGCAATAAACTAGAAAAATATCCAAGGCATAGGGAAGCCAGGCAGTTGTGAGTGACCTTTTTGCTCTAAAATTCTGTAGAGGTACTATACCATAACCTTGCAAAACCAGTAGTTTAGAAAGATACTTGACTTTAGTGCATATAGGGGTAAATGTCACTGTTACTGAGAGTTGCCAAGTTGAAAGATGTAGTTGAATACAAATGAGCACAACTAATTTAATCAGAGTTTTAAGATGAAACAATCCATTATGGATAGGAACACAAACAAGTTATCTTGTTGACATGTCATAAAATATCAGCAGTATATAGCTCAAGGGCCTGCTTCATACTTTCCATCTTATATTAAGAGATGATAGTTATGCTCAAATTTACATGAAGTGCTTTTAATTGCCATACTAGAAATGTTTTCCAAAGCCAGAAAATGAATACATGTCTTGTACCAAGTATAAATTGCCTTAGAAACCTGAATAACATAAATATATACCTAAAGAAATTTAAAAAACTTATATCCCTGCCAAAAGAATACCTAGGAGAGGAGTCATTAGACTAGGAAATATAAAACCCTAATAAGCCAAAGCCATTAGATCATGATCTATGGCATGAGTTTAGCAGATGGTGAAAAGAATTTTAGAAAACTAGGTCACAGAAAATGGTAGAAAAGAAGGTGACACCAAATGGTTCACCTGAAGGTCAAAGGGTCACCCCAGGAGGTGTTTGAATTTCCAATGACTCCAGATTAGGGTAGCATTTTTCTAAACCGGTATTCCTTAAAACACCATTTCATAGACCTAACCTAAGAGTTCCAATCTTAAAAATGTTCTAGAGTTAAATAAATCTAAAATTCTGATATTAACATAATTAAGCAAGAACATTTTTAAAAGGAAATCATTTCGTAGCTTTTAATATGCTAATGCAAAAATGTATTTCTCCAAGAGGAAGTAAAAGGAAGTACTTCCAGACATAATGACAAAAGGATATCCATCAGCATTTCCCAGAACTAGTGTTTTGTGGACTAATGCTTGGGAGATGTTCATATGTATTCTGAATGATATTCAAAATCTAAAACGGCCAAGCAGACAAGGGCCAGAAACTCTGGCCTGTAGGATTCATATCACCAGTCACCAGTGTAGCCTTGTAGAGAGGTCTATTCACAGCACTGTTTCAGTGGATGCAAAGAAGCTAAGTTAGAGAGAACTTGAATCCCTGGGAACAGTGCCAGGTTCTATTCAGAATTCTAATCAAGTAGGATGTAGGGTAGAGTTCCCAATCTATGAAGGAGACGAGGCTTCTGCATTTTACCTAGACCTACATAGATGCATTTTGCTCACAGATTGTGCCTTAACAGATACACAGCCTTGGCAGTTGTTCACTTCCATTCCAATCTGATTAAAATGTTTACTAGAATTCACTATTGAATTGATCGAGAAATTAATTACTAATAATAAGTAACACTTGTAACTCATTTACTACATATCAGGTAATGTAATAAGTGTTTTAACTGAGTTCCATTCCATTTTTTAAAAAAATATTTTTAAATATCATATCATTCTACTTTTAGAATTATTTTTATTGGTGTATTATAATTATACATAATATTTGGATTCATTATGCCATATTTGCACATGCATATAGCATTTCTATTTTAAAAAAACAACACTATGACTCAGGTGCTGTCATTATTTTCATTTTAAAAATGGGGAAAGAAAATATTAGAGAGATGATTAACTTGCCCAAATTCTCACATCTAGGAATGCCAGGATTCAAATCTAGGCACTTTGAATTCAAATTATTACCACTAAATCATCCACTTATACCAGTGAGTCTCAGTTATTTCATGCCCAATTTGAATTGGTAGCATTGCTAATAGACAATACAGAATTTCCTCTTTTACCAAAACTGCCTGTCTTTCAGCATTTTAAGAAAATGATGGGTTTCATTCCCACTAGGCATGAACTACATTAATTATACTTATCAGCAGGCTAAAGATAGTACTTTATCAAATGTAACAACAACAATGATTAATATAGGGCCTTCATCAGCCAACAAAATAGCCAAAAAAATAGGTTTCTGTAATTTGCCTAAAACCTTTATCTTTTGTATTTTTTTTCTCTGCCTTCTTTTTTAGACCTCTTGATCCTGTGAGTTATCCTAAGGTTTCAACAAGTTCAGCCCCAGGGTCCCTCCCTGCTCTCATTTTCACTCTCTCTGTTTGGTAGGGCTTTTGTTCATATCCTCAGAGAGTCTTAGCTGTTCCTAGCAAAGCCCCAGGCAGAAGGAAAGTTTTTCAACCAAACACATTTAAAAATTAAGATGATGCCCTTTGGCATGCCTCCACTCCTTCTCCCTAGTTCTGTAAAGAACAGAGCACTTCATGTTTTAGAACTTCAGATGTGATAGAATCCACACCTGAGCTGTGTATACTAATTATGCATTTATTATGATTTTCCAAAAACCAATTTGATTCCAAGTCTCATCCTTCAGTGATACTGCCTCCTGCTAGATGGGGGTGGTGGCATTTACTGCTCCATAAATTAATAATGAGGATACATAGCAAACTCCATGTCTCAAGGCAAGGAATTGACCAGGGGAATAAAATGGTCTCAGCTGAAGAATTGAGAGAGTGAAGGGTGTTTGCTTAGATTCTCCATGAATAGAAATTAAATATATATTACATACATACACACTCCTGAGTTTCAGAATAATAGAGAATTCCCTTTAGCAAAACATCCTGCACATTATAGCCATTTTCGATATTTCATGTGAAAAATATGATTCCATCTTTAATCTAATTATGAGGAAAATGAACAAGACTAAGAATGCTAAAATGAAATCCATAAGACTCTTGTGAAAGCATGATTTGCTTGCATCTTTGAGAGAAGTTGAACATCACTGGTTGAGAATTGTCTGACTTGACTTAAAATATTGAGTCAAAAGATATAAGAAGAAGATTTTAACAGATTAAAAGAACATATATGGCCCTCAACAGTTTGCAATTTGAGCTCTGTGTCTTCCCTTCTTGTTAAATGCCTTAATAACTGTTCTTGCTATTACCTCCACTTATATAACCTTGAGACCACATCAGAATAAATAATCTATTTCTTGACAGCAGTAGGTATTTAATAATTATCTGCTTAAAAAGCTGTTTAATATATACTACCTTCCTCAAACCACTTACCTCTACCAGCTCTTTGTTCACTCTGGGCTCCCATGTTGATTATTTTAATTCTAGCTTTCCCAGTGATTTTCTCAGTCCAAAATTCCAACTTTGTGTTTTTCCATTCACAGTCTTAAGACACAGAATGAGGCTATTAAAAACTTCTTCACAACAAACCTTAGCAGACCTGGCAGACCGTAAGCATAACCTTAGCAGTATCAACATGACCCAGCACAAGGCCTAGGATGTGGCCCAAGGCAAGGCCAGACATGCCCGTGAAAGTATGGACTTGATTACTGAAACTAGGCCCACCGTTCCTGCCCAGTTGTTGCACTATAACCTCTTGAGTTCATTCACAGCTGCATCTACCTATTCTACATTTGAGAATTTTCAGTATGTTTTCTAAACCAGTTGAGAGAATTTTAGAATACTTAGTAAATTTTCAGTTAGAAAAATATGTGGACTAGAGAGAATGTTCTTTTGCTTGGAGTATAATAATTATTCCTGACTTATCTTGAGCCACACTATCAATACCAGCAAAGCTTGTTTTTCCAACACAGTGCTATACACTGATGTAAACATAAAGGAAGAATATCCAGAGAGAATATTTCAATCATTGGATAAATTAAAACAAATCAGCCTACTTTGGAGAATTAAACTTAAAACAACAAACTGTGATAATTCTAATGAGCCTCTGGAACTACACATTTTCTCAAAGACTGATAAAACAAATATTTTCTGCTTAAAAGAAAACATTTTTTTCCTGTCTAGGGATACAACTCAGGATAGAGTACTTTCCTAGTATGACCAAGGCCCTGGCTTCAGTCCCCATTACTGCAAAGTGTAACAATAATAGTACATTTTAAAAATATAAATGAACAGTTTTTAAATCTAGGAAGTCACACTGCCTTAAGTTGATAAACTTATCAATGATAATTTGATTTATTTTATTTCTTCTCATTTATGGCCTAGTTACAGATATAGAAATTATGAGTATGAAAACAAAGAGTAATAGATGTGTCTATCTTTTTCCTGCAAAGAATCAGCAAAGCAATAAATTGTCTACATTTTCTGAAAATGTCCTTAAAGGCAGTGCAAGTAAATCTTTCTTCTCCCCACCGTCTCTCACCATTTCTCATCTTATCTGGGGTTATTTCAATCCTTTTTTCTAATATCAGCATGTGATGTAGTTATACTAATGAATAATTCACATCACAAACATGAAAATGATTTTGCTGTAGATGATGATAAGCCTGAAGTGAGAAAAACAAAGTCTGGCTTACCTTAAAACCCAATACACTGTACATTTCAAATACCTAGGAAAAAGAATATTGAAAGATTCTGCTATGAACAAATGCTGTGTACTTGAGGAGACAGATAGGTTTAACCTGATTTAAACAATTTGCGATGTATACACATACCAAAATAACATATGCTACATCATAACTGTGTATAATTTTTATGTTTTTATGTATAAGTTACTAAATTTTTAATTTTTAAAAATGCCAATGTTGGAGAATGCCCCAAAATGCTATCTCAATAAGAGCTGTTATCCAAAGACAAAGATACCAAACCTAAAATTAAGAATTCAGAACACAGCAAGGTTTCTCCAAAGAACACTAGCATTTCCCACTCCTCCCCATTTCTTAAATCAATAAATTCCTACAGTTGTTGCCAGTCTGCTGAGACACTGATCATGCTGACTGGAGTCTCTGTGAGACAGGGGTGCTCTACCAATGTCCTGGACAGATTTTTAATCACATTGAAAGAAGGAATCATCTTCTTTACACCAAAAGCATGGGTTTTTAAAAAATAAATAAATAAATACTGAAACTCATACCCTAAGCAATTATTAAATTGCTTTCCCACTCTCTCCATTTTCTATCATTCTGAGCCCCTTGTTTTGCTGGATTTTGTAGGGATGGGGGAAGTTGGGAGTATAGCTCGATTAATGTAGTTTCAATGGTAATATTCATCATTTTATTATATTTGGGCTTTCTTGAGGTATAGTTGGTGTAAAACAAAATGTTGATTGTCTGCATGGGTTCTATTTTCAGAAAAAAAAAATAGTCACTTTTACATTTTTTTTTTCCTGATTCTTTTTTAAGCCCTGTTCTGCGCACACTGCAGTTTCTCAGTAGCACTTGTTAAAGTGAGTGTTTGCTAGGCTGACTGATCTATACTGATGGCAAATAGCTCTTAGCGCTTGCTGAACTGGAAACTCTTCACCCTTTTTGAGTGTCAGAATTGTGTTAGGGAACACAGGTTTTAAAGGTTCAGTGTTGTTTTTGAATAGACTCAGGCAACCTCCTGAATGGAGAGTCTTTTGGAGGTGTCCCCTTCCCCTATAATGGAGGTTGATTTTCTTGTTTGTGATATGAATGGTGCCCATGGTGGAACAGGGGAATGAAAAGATAGGACATTGACACCATTACTCTAGTTTTGACTTTTCTGATCTTTTGGCAAGTCTTGACTTCCGTTAACCTCAATTTTTCTTATTTGCTAAAAAGGAGTAAGAATACATATTTTGCCTACTATTGATCCTACATTAAATTAGATAATATGGTGTAAGTAAAAGTTCATTAAAACCATGTATGTACAATGCAACAGAAGGGTGTTACTTTGAGGTAAGGAGAGAGGAGAGGAGGCTATTGGAAGAATGAATATCTTTTTGTTAACATGATAGCATAATTGTGATTTAATCAGTTCTGTAAAAAATCAAAGTGATGTTATATATGATCTTTCAACAAATTAGATCAGATATTTTGAGTTCCCATAATATATAAATGGATTTTATGTTTGCTTTATAGAGGAATGTTTAGGAAAGCATGGTAATGTCATAAAAGAAGATAACCACTACTAATAACATACTAATGACAATTTATCTTATATTACAATTGATTGAGTAAATAATCAATTCCCAATTATTTAAGCAATAAATTATTCACCTAATAGGGCATTAACCTATAAGTACATATCATACCATTTTAATTTCACCTAATAAGGCAAGATAAAGGCTGAAATATTTTCAATTTTTTTCCCTTCCTGGTCTCAGGGTAGTAAGTGTAGTATATTTAGTCCTTCCATTATTACCTACTTAAGATGGAAAAAAGGACTATCAGGAAAACTTAGAACTTCAAATCGTCAGTACTATGCCAACAACAGTCATTTTTCAGTTATGATTGATGGGGAACCTCTAGGTGGAGATAAGAGAAAGTAAAGGAGGAATCATGTAGGTTGGGGTAAGAGTCCTCTCCCCAGCCCAGCCTCATCTGAAACAGCTCTGCTACTTTATGGTTTGTGCTCAGGCCACCTTGTGACAGTGCATCAGAAATCAGAACTCACCAGCTTCCCAAGATGTTTTGAATCACTGAAGTAGAAAAAATAATCATCAATAAGAAATTAGGGAATCTTCATCTTATCTCTAGCTTCGTGACCTACCCTGGGCATGTCACTTATTCTACCTAGGGCATAGATCTTTGTACCAAGAAAAACATGGACATTTTAGAAAATACATTTTTCACTTAGTTAAGAGCTTTTAGAAATATATCCTGTTGGGGTAAATCTTAGGATGAAGTATCAGGAAACTAAGCATTTTAAATTCTAACTGGTGCTGGCCATCCCATGGAGCAGGAAGAGATCTGTATCCTTCCAACAGATCCCTGGGAAGCATTTGGCTCACTTGTTCGGCTGGCTGGGAGTCCCCATCCTCCCTCACTGCCTGTGTCCATCTCCTTCTGTGCTGGCATCTCATTTTGAGCCTTCTTGACTCAACCAGTATATTGGACACTAAAATATACTCACCCCACTCCTCAGGGTTATAGCTAATACGGAATCTTTCATAGAAATATCCACAATTATCCTAGTTATAAATAAAGTCATAAATCTGCTATATACATCCATATTAATACATAAGTTTATTTAAATCATCCTATATTTGAAGGGAAAAAAGTAGAGTAGTTCTGTGGAACTGGTGGGGCATAAAGAGTTGGCACATTTTCCTCCTCCTCCAATTCTCCACACCAGGTCACCTCTGGCAATATCAGTGTTTTGAGGAATCTTTTTGGAAACTACTAAATAAATCAAATCCCTTTTAAAAAATAAAAAATAGAAAAATATATATACACACACATGTATTCACAAGCATAATTATTGCTTTACTTTTTCATAATGCTCACTTCATTTTTAGCAGGCATTTGAATCAAGAAATTCAAATTTAGTCCTATGGGAAGACATTCATGAAATCTTTAAATTGTTAAGAACATGATTTAGGATTGTTTGCTCTCTGTAATTTTCTTTCTTTGTCCATTTTCACATGAAAAACAAGGATCAGGACCTAGGTTGACTCCTGTTGTTCCATATCAATAGGAAAATTATCGTGCTTTTAAAATCTGTAATTGTTGAACACCACTAACTTTACCTGGATTCAATGCAGGAGATAATACTGCCTTTGTAATATAAGATAATTCTCATTAGTATGTTTATTCTTTTGGTTCTACTTTTCTCCTGCAAGAAGTTAAGAACATAGCTTTAGCATGAAATCTAATTGAATTACATGCACAAGATACAAGCCTCTCTCCTTAATCATTATGCATGTATAGTGGTACCAGGAGCAGAGGAGAAAGGAATAGAAGTCTAGCTGTGCAGACAGCCAACTTGAAAAAGCACCCACTAGGAATCTCTGAGGAGTCACAGAGTATCACCAATGCTAAGATAAAAAGGATTAGTTATAAAAAGAAAAAAAAAAAAAAGCAATAGTTACCCAGAAAAAGAAGTGTAGGAGAATGCCAGGAATACTCAATCCCTAATCCAAAATGGCATGGGAGGGGCATAAGATATCTGAAGGTTGATTCTATCACCTGGCCAAGTGGGGGAAAGAATTCTGATTGTGAGACTGAATAGTGCAACTTAGATACCTTTATGCTTCAAAGGGACTTTTGTCCCACATTTCTTAAGAGATGGCAGTATGTGAAAATTGACGGCTCAAGCTACCTTTTAAAGAAACTAATAAAAATGCTATCATAATACTTGAAGGAAGAACTATCTATCACTCTCACTGAAACAATTTTCTCTCACGTCTAGAAAGATGCCAGGTAAGGACCTGGCCATGGATTCTATCAACATAGCAGTAGCTAATTATGACCACCCTGTGATAGGTCCACGAGGGTCATACATGGATCCATATCAGCATTTTTTTTTTCTTTCTTTACCAAGTCTCTCCTAGATTCCTTAAATCCCTTGGGATTTAAGTCTTGACTCATTTTTTTTTTCCTTAAAGCACAAGTGACAGGGTCAGATGCACTGCCCAGGCCTAGCCTCAAGCTGTCCTTCACTCTCCACTTAATCTCATTATTACCATTATATCCTTGGTCCCCTTCTTCACCTCTCACCAAAGTCCCTGGTGCTCATTACTCCATAACCTGAGTACTTAAAAATGACTGGGATTTCTTATTTTTGATCCTATAAAGCAATCAACGTGTTAAAATGCATTCTGAGGGAAAGAAGCAGGAGATTTCCAGAAATCTTTTAGAAAAATGAAAGTCATACTATTTCTCTTCGAGGACATAACTATTATCTAGGGTCAAACCCATCCAGATATCTTGCCAGAGAATTAGGAAAAGGGATGCATCATGCAAGGACTTACCTCCACCATCAAAGTCTAGGGATACCTTAGTAAACCTACTTATTGTCTTTTTAAAAATCCTTTAATGGTCATGCATTTTTCTGTTCTCTTAAAAATGTATTTCTGGCTTTAGATCATGTGGATAAAACCACTAATCGCAATAGCAGTTAATACTTATTGACTGTTTACTGAGCATCAGGCATCATTGGACTCTCACAATGCTATGTGGCAGGTGCAATGATGTGATCCTACATATGTGGAAACCAAGAGTGCAAATAAAGTGCCTAAAGTCACATGCTCTAGGGTGAGCAACCTGAGTTTAGACTAAGAAGTCTAATCCCAGAATCACACACTCATTGAAGGATGTGGAAAATAGGCCCCAGGACATTTCCCCTATCTAGAGCTGTTCCCCCACCTACCTTGTCTGTGGTAAATTGGAACTTTTCTCATTTAAAGGCCCAGACCTCAGCCATAGGGAAGGCAGGAAGGGAAAATGGGAGAACACAAAAAACTTGCACTTGACTGGCACCTGACTCCTCACCCTAATGGATCAGCTGACCCCAATAAAATAAACCCAGGAACTTCCCTACTTACCCTTCTGTCCCACCCTAATGAATCAACTGACCCTAATAAACCCCAGGAACTACCTTCCTGTCACACTGTAAAGGAAGTTCTTAAAACTCAGACTCACGTTTAGGACCAAGGTCGTTTTCTGCCCTGAAGATGAGCCTCTCTGGTGTTTGATTGACTGCTCTGCTGAATAAAGAAGTGCCGGTTGATCTCAGGACTTCCTGCCTCTGTTCTTTCTACTTGCATTTTCAGTTCCCTAACCAGGAACATACTTAAAGATCCTTTGTGCTTACACTTGCACCTTACATTAGTAGTTCTCAGTAAGGAGCACTTTTGTCCCCTGGGAACATTTGGTAATGTCTGGAGATATTTTTTTTATTGTGATAGTGGGTGAGAGTATTGCATGCATCTAATGAGAAGACGATAGGTTCTCAGAAACATTCTACAATGCACAGGACAGCTTTGCAAAGCCAAGAATTGTCTGACCCAAAAGCGGCACCAAGAGTGAGAAACTGCACTCCTCTATCCCATCTCTCAAATACAGAAGAGGTTATTAGATATGGAAAAATGACAAACCCCAAAAATAGTCCTGGAAAAAGAGGAGTAAGAGAGAAAAGCAAACATTGAGGGCACTGATCCTTTCTCACTTCATTCTTCCTCAGTGATAAAAAAAACCCTCTGGAGAAGGTGTCCATCAAACCTAGAAAAGTAGTCCCTGTGAAGAGGACAAAGCATTTATGCTTCCATAAACAAATCCTTTTCCAGCTACAAACCACTGACCCTAGGCCCTCCACCTGGCATAGTAAGATAAATCCCAGAGACTTACCACTGATCCCAGACTCCCTCCCATTTCACCCAGTAAAACAGACCCCAAATTCCTGAGTGTCCAAGCTAACATGCTCATTAAATAAGTCACCTCTCAGTAGAACCTATATAAGCCCAGTCCCCTTTGTTGTTTAGTGGCTCATTTTCCACCAGCAGAGTGGATCCATTGGAGGTGGAATTCCATTTCTGAATAAAGGCAATGCTGATCTGTGGAGTTTGCATCCAGCCCAGTTCTTTTTGTGCTAACACTTAGTAGACACCTTTACTGGCTGGGTTGAAGACTTTCCAACTAACAATAAGAGGCCTTCTACCATTGCAACCGTACTTTCCTGAGAAATAATTTCATGCTTTGGTTTACCTGCCTTTCTTCCAGCCCAATATTGACCCCAAGTTTACTTACTCTATTACCCAAGAACTGACTAGCTTTTAAATATAAAATGGAACTTCTGATGTGTGAGGGGTAAAAATTTGCTTTCAGGATGTAGGCTCTCTGTTCACTTCACGAATTGTTTCTTTTGCTGAGAAGAAACTTTTTAGTTTGATTCCATCCCATTTATTGATTCTTGGTTTTAATTTTTGCACTATAGGAGTCTTATTAAGGAAGTTGGGGCCTAATTCCACATGATGAAAATTAGGGCCTAGACTAATCTCTAGAGTATATAAAGAACTCAAAAAGCTAAGCACCAAAATAACAAATAACCCAATCAACAAATGGGCCAAAGACCTGAACAGACACTTCTCAGAAGAGGATATACAATCAATCAACAAATATATGAAAAAATGTTCATCATCTCTAGCAATTAGAGAAATACAAATCAAAACTACCCTAAGATATCATCTCACTCCAGTGAGAATGGCAGCTATTAGGCAGACAAACAACAATAAGTGTTGGCGAGGATGTGGGGGAAAAGGTGCACTCATACACTGCTGGTAGGACTGCAAATTGGTGCAGCCAATATGGAAAGCAGTATGGAGAGTCCTTAGAAATCTGGGAATGGAACCATCATTTGACCCAGCTATCCCTCTCCTCCGACTATACTGAAAAGAACATACTACAGAGACACAGCCACATTAATGTTTATAGCAGCACAATTCACAATAGCTAAACTGTGGAGCCAACCTAGATGCACTTCAGTGGGTAAATGGATAAAAAAAAATGTGGCATGTATAACAATAGAATTTTACTCAGCAATAAAAGAGAACTAAATCATGGCATTTGCAGGTAAATGGATGGTGTTGGAGAAAATAATGCTAAGTTAGCCAATCCTAAAAAACAAATGCCAAATGTTTTCTCTGATATAAGGAGGCTGTCTCATAGTGGGGTAGGGAGAGGGAGCATGGAAGGAATAGATGAATTCTAGATAGGGCAGAGGGGTGGGAGGGAAAGGGAGGGGGCAGGGGATTAGCAAGGATGGTGAAATGTGATAGACATCATTATCCAAAATGCATATATGAAGATACGAATTGGTGTCAACATACTTTATATACAACCAGAGATATGAAAAATTATGCTGTATACATGTAATAAGAATTGTAATGCATTCTGCTCTCAGTTATTTTTTTTAAAAAAAATCAATAAAAAATAAAATAAAATGGAACTTCCACATTCTCTATCATCTACAGTCCTCAGTAAAGGTTGAAAAAACAAATAGGACCTTAGTGGCAACTTTAATCAATATCTACAGACACTCACTTGGATTGGTTAAGCTCCTCCCTTTGGTCCTTCTCAGGATCTGAGTACTGCCCCCAAATCCTCTTATGATCAGCCCATTTGAACTTCTTTATGGGAGACCCCTTGTTCCCCATACTGTTCAACCTCAGTCACCTATCATTTCTCCTGATGTCCTAAAACGGCTCCTAGCTCACTTGGTGGCTGCCCTGTGGATGACAACATTCATCTCCCTCAGCCCCAATCTTCAGGGACCCCGCCTCCAATTCCCATAGGAGACTTAGTTTACTTCTACCCTTTCCAACCAGTAGTTCCTTTACAAGAAAAATGGAAGGGCCCTTTTAAGGTGATTCTGACCACCCCCACCACAGCCAAACTAGAAGGACACCCCACCCAGATCCATTTAAGCAATTTAAAATTTGTTCCTGCTAATTGCCTTTTATCATTCTCTTCTCACAGGCCTTACCCAACTACGCATTACCCACCTCCCAGCCCAGAATTCTTAATGCCACTTTCTCAGACATTCTTCTACCTTTTCTTAACATCACTCGGAGACAAATTAATCATATTTACTCCCCATTCATCTTTCAAACATTAGACCTCATTTGGGATCTATGGCTTCTCTATGGCCTCTCTTCAAACATTAGATCTCATTTAGGATCTATGGCTTCAAGGGGCATTCATTGACCTGACCCCCACCTAAATTTCTTTCTTCTGTTTGTATTTTCCACATATCTTTTTTAACTTCACAAACAGCCATGCTGGACTGGAAACTGCTGAGACAAAAAGTGGCTGATGTATTCAGTGAGAATCCCTTCTCTGTAGGCAAAAATGTTAATGCCTTGAGCCTGGAAGGCACACTCCATGCCCTGGGGCAGGTTAAGAAAACAACAGTGATCCTTCAAAACATTACATAGTTCTTAATATATCATATTTCACAGTTTGATTCAAGTGGGTTATGATTAAAAAATAAATAAAACTGCATAATTCAGAAAAAAAAAGAAAACAACAGAGATAACTGGGGGGAAATTGAGAAAAAGGGTCAATTCATTATTCCTCTCAACAGGTTCTTCTTGCTGTATTTCATAATATGCACAACTGCAAGCCTGGGTAGAGGCACAGAGACTTATTGGGCCCCTATTCCACAGCCTGCCATTGCTCATCCAGTAACATGGATTGATCTTCCCCCTTCAATCTACCTTAATTTCACAGACTCTTTGCCTGGTCCTTTGTTGACTACCAGGTCTTTCCAACAACTTTTATTCAATTATTTGGGATTATCCTCCTGAACCCCACTTTGCATTTCTCTCAATAACTCATATTATTACCACATTGGGCCTTGAACTTGGCTTACATATGTCCCTAAAAAGCAGGATCAAGAGGCCAAGCTTATTTTCCTCTTGGGCAGAGGCTCACCTGCATGGCAGGAAGTTAATGCTAATTCCTCATTAAGCAGATCCATATGTTCTTACCAAAGATACTAGGATCCTTAAAAAAAAAAATGTTACAATGGTCTGAATGTGTAACACCTCATCCTCAGAATCATTCTGTTGCAGGAAAACATGTTATAGATTGGGGTTCTCCTGGGAAACTGATTGATGCTGAATCTAGAGCTTTGGGATAAAAATTACTTTATAGGGACAATTTATATTTTGTTTATAGATCTGTTTTACATTCCAACTCCAGTAGGTACTGGTCTAAGGGAGAATTATCACCTCCTGCCATGAGAATGGATTTGGGGTGAATTTAGAACACTATATGGAAAATAGGTCTGACTCAGAGGAGACTTTTCGGATTTGGAATGGTGATTCTCAATGTAATGAGTTGAAAAATGTTAACATATCCTTTAATAAGGAATTCTACCTCATACCACATGTATTTAATCCCTATGTTTTATTGTCTGGACCCATTCAAATACAATATAATATATATTATATATTATGTTAAATGTGAAAACTGTATGCTACAACAATGTGTCAATTAACTATAAGGCAAAGTTCTGATGTGTTACAAACTGTTATGAATCTCAAAAGTCCAGTAGCCACCTGGCTCCCTATGAAATTAAAAGAACCATGGCAGGAGACCCTTTAGTAGCATTCATGCAGGAACTACTACCACAGCACCTGAAACACCATGCTGAACAATTGATCTGGTGGCTGAGAGCTGGTACCATTGTTTTGGCTGGCATCATCACCTCTGTCTCCACTACAGCAGTGGCATTGCATCAGCAGGTCCAAATATTCATTACCTTCAACAATTCCATAAGAATTTTACTGAGACCTGACAAATGCAAGCACATATTGACCGGGACATTTTGAGTGAAATTCAACAACTAAAAAATTCTATTATTTGGGTATGAGAACAAGTACAAGATTTACCATGGGCTCAGAGACTTCAGTGTCGTTATTATACAATTTTGTGTTACTAGAGTTCCTTATAATGACACTGATATGAAATGGCAAAATGTACGTAATCACCTAATGGGACCTGATCCTTTGCATGATGCTTTTTTGGATGTGTTAAAATTAGTCTCAGGTTCTGGACATGGCTGATGCAAAAAAAACACCTACTTTTCATAATGAAAAAATTTGGGGCAGTTTAGCTGAAGAGATTTCTTCCCTTAACCCTTTTAAATACTTTTCTACACATATAGCTGGGCTACCAGCTACACTTAAATTGTTAATTTGATCTCTGTTCTTGTTCTGCACAGTCTGTCAAGCAGGATGGAAATTATTAAACCATCAGGAAAATATGGTTATAAAGTTATTCATGCTTACAATTCTCCAAAGGACACAAACTCCTGAAATCATGAAAAGTGTGCCTGCCCTGAGTTTGAATGGGATATGATGCTCTTGATTAAGGAAAACAGGGTTCCCAACTATATTACCTGCTAAAATTGTTTTCCTAGAAAATCAGTTAATCTTCACCTTTCTTATAATCATCTTTCTTCTTAATTTTTTACAGAAACAATTTCTTAATGAAGTGACCTGCCTGGCTTAAGCCACCTCCAGAACACAGTCTAACTTTCTGAAACCACAAAAGAAGGACTTTGCCTAAGCCCCATGGCTCTTCCCAAACATAGCCCTCTTAAGCCTCAGCCGCAAAGGTCCTCATGTTCTCTTCCAGAACTCTGAAAGGAGGGGTCCCCCTACTTCATCCTTTCTCAGCAGAAAGCAACCAGATCTTAAATTAGCACCCCAATTCATCATCCCCTTTCAGTCTGGAATGTCAGATATGGAAATGAAAACCCCCAAAACTGTGGCCTGGGAAGAGGGAGGGGGAAAGAAGGAAAAATATTGATAACACTGATTTTTTCTCAATACATCCTTTCCCAGTGACAAGACAATCCCTGGGAAGGAAGCAAACATCACCCAATAACAAGACAATCCCTGGAAAAGGGCAAGCATTGATCCTTTCCCAATATATCCTTTATCAGTGACAGTACAATGCACCCTCCATTCTTGCCCTGTAAAAACACTGCCCAGTAGAAACAAATTTCTAATTTTTGCAATCTTTTTGCTGAATGCTCATGTCTTCTTAAGTCTTCAATGGCTAAGTCACCTCCCAGTCTGTAACCTATGTAAACCCACACCCCTCTTGTAATCAGTGGCCATATTCTAACCAGAAAGTGTGCCCACCTGATACTTGACTCCACTCCACTGTTGAATAAAGGCTTTGCTGAATTCATGAGTTCTACATTCATCTTTGTCATTTTGTGCTTACATCCTTAACCTCTAGTAGCTATAGATTCCCTTGATTCTTATGAGAACATAGGGAATGATCTGGTTTGCTGACACTTAGTATATGTTGTTAGTCTCATATTACATACTGGTATAATAGAAGTAAGCTATCTGAGATATGAAACTAAGCTAACAAGGAAAAAAAACTTGAAAAAGTTTACATAGTCCAAGCCATATGTATACATTGCCATACTTTCCACAATTCCTTCTCAGCAAAGCATTTTCCCACAAAACCACCAAAAATATCCTATTTCGTAATAAGCACTGAAAGAGATGGGAAAAATATAAAAAATATTAATATAAATAAAGATATAAATGAATAAATTTATATATAAAAATATAAATAAAGATAAATATAAATGAAATATTTATCTTTATATATGAGCTTTCTATACAAGCTATTTTTCCTACATATGAGCTTGTCCTTCTATGGGCTCTTGAAATTTTATATGATACACTATCTATTCACTGTCTCTACAAAAGATTCCAGATAGATTTACCAGACATCCTTAAAAGCTTACCAGTGAGCTGGGGTTATAGCTCAGTGGTAAAGCACTTGCTTAGCCTGTGTGAGGCACTGAGTTCAATTCTCAGCACTGTATCAAAGTGAATAAATAAAATAAAGGTTCATTGAAAACTAATAATTTTTTTAAAAAAGTTTACCAACAAGTAAAATTAATAAGACAATAGATTTACTCCCCCCATTCCAACTCAGACCATATATATATTACAAATCAGTTCTTTATCACACTATAAGAGAAGTTAGTGAAATAAACACTCTCCAGGGAATCAAAAGTGAAAACAATCTAGATCAGGTTGGGCTGAACACACCTGTTCCTTGAGTGGACAACATACAACAATGCTTTTTCCACATGCCTTTCTTTAATTTTCTTCACAAATCCATCAGGTTAAGTTAATTCGTGATACTTCAACATAAACAATCATCAATAGAAAAACATGAAATATTTCTTACAATGTTGGATTCCTTTAAAATATGACAAAGAAAAAGTGAGCGAAAATCCAGAGCCTTAAAGAGCCATCCATAGACTACAAACACACTAATGAGTGGCAAAAATGAAATAATAGGACATAAAATAAGAAAACTATATTTAAGATTTTTAAATTCATTATGTGGAATTCATGACAGTTTCTGGACTTTTTCTAGCTAGATACATTTTAAAAATAGGTATGTATTGATCCGGGTGCATTGGCACATGCCTGTAATCCCAGCGACTCAAGTGGCTGAGGCTGGAGGATCACAAGTTCAAGACCAGCATCAGCAATTTAGAAAGGCCCTCAGCAACTTAGGGAGATACTCTGTCTCAAAATAAAAACAAAAACAAAGGACTGAGGATGGGACTCAATGGTAAGGGGTCCCTGGTATAAATTCCCGGGACACCCCCCCCCCCCGCTTCTCCTGCTCAAAATTGAGTTGCCTGTTTTATTAACACAAAATGAGACCAAAATGTGTTGACTTGTTTCTGACAAAAACTAAAAAAAAAAAAAAAAAAAAAAAAAAAAAAGATCCATGGTAACCTCTTTTTGTTTTTTTTTAACCTTCACTTTCCCTAAATTCTCCTAATGTTGTCTTCTAACTATTCTCCTGGCTTCCACCCAAGCATGGCAGACAAAGAATGTGGAAAGCCCAAGATTCAAACAGAAGTCTAACAGAACAACTAGCATGTGTGAGGCACGGGGTTCAATCCTCAGCACCACATAAAAAATAAAAAATAAAGGTATTATGTTCATCTAAAACCAAAAAAAAAAAAAAAAGTTTTTTAAGCCCTTTCTTTCATCCTTGAAAGCTTCAGTAAGTTCACTAATCACATCAACTTCAACTTCCATGGCTCCAGAACACCTATAGTTGGTTAACTTAGATGTCTTTCTTTCATCCCCAGGGATAGCAACTGTACATGTAATATATAACTATGTGCATACTATTACTTATTATAATGTGAAATATATAGCATATAAACATTTTTTAATGAACATTAACAAGGAACACTGGGATGATCTCTCTAACACAAGAGCCTGGGGAAGTTGGGCCTATCATGTCCCTCTTGCAGGATTTTCCCTCCCCAGAGCTGGGCCATATAGGTACTATTAAAAATCGTACTTTAAAAAATCAACTTCTAAAAATCAACTCTGTTGTTATTTTTCTCCACCCAATCCCACCTTGTGGTTGGGAATCTGACCTCCCTATTGACTACCTTATCCCTTTAAACGGCCTGTTTTGTGACATCATTCTCCCACCAAAGCCTACTGCCACCTGATAGAATCTTAGGGTTTCCATGGAGTTGTAAACAAATTTGAATCATCACAGGTGACCAGTTGCCAGTGAAGAGTGAACGTTGACCAGTGACCTCCTCACTGGGAAACATGCATTCTCTAGGCTCAGTTACCCAGACATCCTCTGGGGTGGTCTCCTCATCCTTTGTATCTGCAATTAATGTGACCTCTTCTCTGACCATGTCAGGTAAAAAAAAGAAACTTTAAAAGTTTTTCATTAGAACGTTCACTGTCTAAATGGAGTCAAATTCGCTTAGAATAATAGGGGAAGGGATGAAACTAGAAATCTGGAGAACTAATTTCAGCTTTGACTTTGACATGTACTAGTTATAGGACTGGACCATCATTTACTCTCTCACAAAATCTGTTTCCTCGTCTGCTATCTGAGGATAACAGACTGCCCATGCTCTCTCTGGTCCATTTCTTTTCTAATATTGAGTCTTGAGGGGCATATGTATGGAGAATGAAATCATATTTCAGGAGTGTGTTCGTTTCTAGAAAGAAATCCTAAGCATTATAGAAAACCAGCACTACGTACCAAGAGGTTTCCTCTGTCACACTCTCCTTCCACCGATATTTCCACTTCAGTATTTTAAATTTCAGTGCTGTTGAAAAAGGGACATTCACATATTTTGGATTTTGCTGTTTAAACTAGGTGAAAAGAAAAATAGGGAGAGGGGAATTGGGAGGACAGGGCTGTAAGGAGGCAGATATTTTAGGGGAAGTAAGTTTGAGACAATTACACACAGGAAAACAGGAACTTGGTGTGTGTAGCGGGGAAGAAAATATAAAAATGAGGGAGAAGAAATGTGAAAATAAAAGAGATGAAGAGCATGGAGATGTTCTCAAGAAAAAAAGAGGTTGATTGGAATGGAATGTGGAAGAGAACCAAACATTTTAAAACAACAGTCTTTGCTATCTAGCAAAGACTGAAATCTTCCCAGCGCTAGACAAAATGAGGCTGGTTTAGAGAATATTTAGATTAATGGACTAGCAAAGAAACTAAGACTAGAATTAGGGTATCTAGAAAAAACCAGTTTATCAGAAAATCATATTTAGTTGTTTAGGGTTTTTCTGTGGCCTCTTTGAAAACAGATGAGATTAACAGTTTGAACATGAACATTTTTGAAGTATGTTTTAGAAATGATTCTTTCTACAAACTGCTAATGAAAGTGGTTATAGACAGGGCTGGGGAAACGGCATTTGCCATGTTCTATTTTTAAACTACATGGATTTATTTTTAAATTATGTGGCCCTAACCTGCATCAGAAAGACACAGTCCTTTGTGTGGATAGGTAGTTTTCAAGTGGAAACTGTTTTTCATCTTTACAATAGTTTTCTTTCTAAAACAGAGTAAATACAAATAGTCATTAATGGTTTTTAAACCTAAGATCAAAAAGAAAGGCCCTTAAAATCGCATACTACAGTATTGCAATCATGTCAATGTTTATACCAGCTCAATTCACAATAGCTAAACTATGGAACCAACCTAGTTGTCCCTCAATAGATGAATGGATAAAGAAAATGTGGTATATGTATTCAATGGAATATTACTCAACTTTACATAAGAGTAAAATTATGGCACTTGCCAGTAAATGGATGGAGCTGGAGAATTATCATACTAAGCGAAATAATCCAACCCCACAAAACCAAAGGCCAAATGTTTTCTTTAAACGTGCAATCTAATTCACAATAAGGTGGCCGGGAGGGGCACTAGGGAAGAATAGCATTACCTTAGATTAGGTAGAGGAAAGTGATGGGAGGGGAGGGGAGGAGATGTGGGGATAGGAAAGATAGTAGAATGAAGCAGATATTATTACTTTATGTATATATCTGATCATGTGACCAGTATGATTCTGTAACCTGTACACTCAGAAAAATGAGAAATTATATTCTATCTATGTTTGATAGATTAAAGTGCATAAATATTTATTCTACTGTCATGTATAACTAATTAAAACAAATTTTTTAAAAAGTCAATCTCCACATCTCTAATTCTACATTTACCTAAAATAATTTTGTGCAGTCTTCTCAGTTTTTCTACGTTTCAAAAATTATTTTGGGCTGTGGGTGTAGGTCAGTGGCAGAGCGCATGCTTAGCAAGTGCAAAGCCCTAGATTCAATCCCACGTGCCAGTAAACATCAAAAAAAATATTTTTGTTTTTTAATTTTGTTAGTTGTACATGGACACAATGTCTTTGTTTTTTCATTTATTTATTTTTATGTGGTGCTGAGGATCGAACCCAGTGCCTCACACATGCTAGGCAAGCGCTCTACCCCTGAGCCATAACCCCAGCCCCCCCCCCCCCCCGTCAAAATTGTTTTAATTGTATGATTATATTCTAGTGGTGATGGTTGTGTCAGACTTTAGGGAGAACACTTTCCTGATAAAAAAGATTATAAACTAGGTTTTGAGGAAAAATATAACTTTCATGATGTTTTAAAGGTTTTTTTCCTGCTTTTTTTATAACTTAAATGTTTATCAGAAAATGTTTTTATATTAATTGAAATATCTGCCTAGTGAGATTAATATCTTTTATTTGGTGTGGGTAACATTTAGAAGAAGATGAAGAAGTACAGTGATAAAATTACTTTACACACCTTGTTTTGTTCTCTCTTTTTTTTTTAAAGAGAGAGTGAGAGAGGAGAGAGAGAGAGAGAATTTTCAATGATTATTGGTATTAGAGCCTTCCTGACTGCCACAATCTTAAGATAATATTGTTCCTCAAATATTGTAAGAATCTGTCTCATCAATTTTTTTTTAATCAACCTCTTGCTTCCTACAGGAAATTTCCAAAATTATTCATTACTTGGAACTGCAAATTCTCTGCAGCTCTCTCTTCCTGTGGTGAGCAATTCAGCCTCTCTGACAGGAAGTGTCTGCGACTTCTCCAGAGTCTCTGCTCCAGCTGCCAGTTCAGCATGGCTACTGCCCTCAACCTCTGGCACCTCCTTCCAGCCACTCATGGGCAGTGCCTACCTTTATCAGCATTCTAGCACAGCCATGGTGTCTGGGGTTACTGGTCAGAACCAGATCCCCACAGCACCTGCCTCCTATCCAAGCATTTTTGAGTGGAATGTCACAGGAGGTACTGAAAAGAAGTCATCTTCACTTGGGGACTTTCCTCTGACTGTCATTGATCAGGACACAGCAGGTTCCTTCATGTCTATGACAGCCCAATATGACAAAACTTCAGATGCCAATGCCATGATCCCCGTGTATCCATCACTGTCTGGCAGGCTTGTCCAGGCAACACCATTTCAGATTCCAAATCAGGGACAGAGCCTGTCCCTTCCCTACCAAGAAGGAAACCAGGTCTACTATTATGATCAAAACACTCTGGGGACTCTGCTCTCTGGAGAACTTGGCCCCTGCCTACAATCCTATGGTTCTGTGCCATATGCAGGAGGTAGGGCCACTGCCCCTCAACCAGAAATGGTGATGGTGCTGAAGGAGGTTCAGCCCACAAATGTCCTACCATCAGTCTCTACCCCGGGGATCTATTACTCTGTGTCTGCTCAACCTATCACAGAAACAAATAGTCAAGGTGAGTATAAACAGCAAAAAGGGGAATGAATAAGAACAGCATTCAAAAGGAGGGTCCAGTTTTCAGCTGGTAGCTGTGGGTCCACAGATTCATAGAATTTAAATCCTGAGACTTTAACCACTCTCCTTGTTCAGCACTCTGTATTTTCAGACTCTGTAAGATGAGAGTGCAGGGGCTGGGGTTGTGGCTCAGTGGTAGAGCACTTGCTTAGCATGCATGAGGCACTGGGTTCAAGTCTCAGCACTGCATATAAATAAATGAATAAAATAAAGGTTCATCAACATTTAAAAAAATATATTTTAAAAAAGGGATGAGAATTCAGGACACTGTAATGGCCATCCACCATGCATTTAGGAGACTGCCAGGAGCACACTGAAGGAGGCTACTTCTCACTGCCTTGACAGATCAGTCCGTCTACAACAACACATTGTAAATTTATTTCCCTGATCTTGCTGAGTGTCTTAGGAAGATACTTCAGAACTTACCATGGTACAGACAGTTTAATTTTTCCTTAATTTACTCCAAGATTTAAACTTTGTATTCAGAAATCCTTCTAAAGCAGATGTCTTAAAAATCTGTTCTTCCACATATATTTCATAAAGAAGGGCTCCACTCTATTCTAGTTCAGGTGTCTTAAACTCTTGGGGAGAATGTAGAGAGTTGAGAGGACCTTATAGGAGAATTGTAGACCTCATAAAACATTTTTATGGGTTTCCCATGGAGTAGGCAAGTGCTATACCACTGAGCCATGCTGGCATGACTATGCTGCCAGCCCCAAACTATGACATCAAGTGGTCACCAGTAACTAAGAGTCACCACCTACCTCTACCTCCCAATGGAGACCTGTCCATGGTGCTTAGGAAGAGCTACTAGAAATGCCTTCTCCACAGTTGGTGGTTCCCTGATTAATGTGTTGCCGTGTAGGGGGAGCATCCTACTTACCATCTTCCTTGATTCCTTTGTAGTAATGGAAACTTCCCTAGGGATGGAGGCTTCCTTGGGATTGCAACCTCCAAGTCAGACATTTTGTCTGCCGCCAGCTCCAGAAATCCCCAACTCCTGCAGTAGCAGAAATATCCAAATACTTGAGAGTAATCCACCAACTGAACTTGGGGACATATCAATCACTCCAATCCAGAGTTCTTCTGATTTCTTGACACTGCCTCCAACTCCAAGAGAGGAGGAAATGGAGAGTAAGAATTTGGATGAAATTAACACCATGCTTTCAAAGCCTCTGGATGCCTACCAGATTGCAATAGAAAACCAGGATCCTCCACTACTTCCATTAGAAATTCCTGATATCAACCAGCTTCTGGCCTCCATTGGTCCTCTGGACCAAGAGGAGATGCCACATTCTGAAAATATCAATCTTGAAAACAACAGCCTGAGTCTTCAGGACCAGGGGACACTTGAAGATGGGTTTGAATTTAGCAGTCTTTTCCCAGACCTCACTGCACTGGTGGACGATATGCACCTTCCTGAGCTCTTCAGTTGCTTGAAAGACCTTGAACAACCTGAAAGTCCCACAATAATAAAATCTAATGATATCGGAGCCATCATGATGAATGAGGGGCAAGAAAATTCCAACATCAAAGAGGGTCCTGTAGATCCAGCAAGGAAGAACAAACAGAAAGCCTCGGAGCCTCCTGATGGAACTCCTCAGGCCAAAATCCAGTCAAGGAACCCAGAGTGGCCATTAGAGGGAGAAGAAGTTACTTGCAGTGATGCAGACAATAATAGGTCTCCTGTGCACACCACCCAGCACTCTAATGGCAAACCTCAGAAAGCCGCATCCAATAGGAACAGCAGAGCTAAGGGCCACCGGCAGGAAAAAAACAAAAGGACCAGAGAGAACAGCTCCAAGAAAGCCAAAGAGAGGAAGCAGCCAGCCAATACGCGCAAGGCAGAAGAGAAGCCTACTGCTCCTAAGACAAAGCGGAAGAGGAACCAACCTGAGCTTTGCCCAGAAACCTTTAAAAAGCCTCGGAGCTCTCTCGGCATGCACATGCTGGAGTCGGTGCAGGTTTTCCATGCACTGGGGAAGAAGAATGATAAGAAAACTGGGATCTCTTCCTCCCGGGCCCTGGGCAACTCAGGCAGTACCAAAGACCCCCGTCCATGCCCAGCTATGAAACCATGGCTGGAGGTTAAAGATCCTGAGAAAACACAAGTTAAATCCCAGAAACCAGATATCGGTGCTGAAAAAGGGTGTCCATCTTCTTCCCAGTATGAGCTTCCACCACCTGGGAAGGTTAAATTGGTACCTCTGCCTTTTCTTACCCCAGAGAAACCTCAACCTCGACCTGCCCATCGGAGGCCACAGTCTCTGGCCTCACGAAAACCCAATGTGGCTTATCCTGCTCAGCCTGGTTCTACTACCTCGGCTCAACCCACGGCAGTCAACCAATCCCAACCAGCTACTGCCAACCCATCTTGCATGCGTCCAGCCAAGCCAGCTCAGCCAGTTTTAAACAGTGCAATTCAGTCAAGTTTTACCACTTCTACCCAGCCTAGTGTCCCTCCGTCTGCTGCTTCTAGGCCTGCACCCTACAAAACATCATCTTGTACTTCTCTCCAGCGGGACCCTGATTCCACTGTAGTTACCAAGCCCGAACCACTACCATACAAGCCTCAAAACCAGTATCTACTCCAAGACTTCGCCTTACAACCAATTCCATGGAGGAAACCCAATGTTCCTGAGCCAGTAATGTCAACTCCCATCACGGAAGAGCAGAGGCCAGAGCGGGAAGCCATGAAGAGGAAGGCTCAACAAGAGCGTGAGAATGCTGCCAAGTACACTGCTTTGGGGAAAGTTCAGTATTTCATTGAGAGGGAAAGAGAGATGGAGATTTCTCGCTACTATGGTTATATAGCATAAGGGCTCATTAGATTGATGGTGCCATTTAGGTACCAAAGTTTTACACATATAGATAGATAGATAGATAGATAGATAGATAGATAATTTATTCTCATATGTTTTCAAATTTTAATAAAATTAAATAAAGAAATATAATAAAGTTTACTAATATATAAGTAATAAGCCTTCTGGTACCACTGAGAATTCATGGATAAAAAAGAGGCCTTCTGGTACCACATAGGTACCAAACAGTGTTCTACATATATACATACATACATAGATATGAATTCATTCATTCTGACATAATTTCAGAATGTAACAAAGTTGAATAAATAAATAGAATTGATTAATGGGTAAGTAATAAACAGGATTTCAGATACCATTTGGATACCAAATAGTTTTCCACACACATATATATATATAGATGGATACAAATTTATTCACTTATCAGTGAATTTTTGACACTTAGTAAAGTTGAACAAAGAAATGTAATAGAATTGTTTAATAGATAAGTAATAAAGAGGCCTTCCAGTACCACTGGGGCACCACATAGTTTTCCACATATATGTAGATATAGGTAAGTACAAATTTATTCATTCGGACATATTTTCAAAACAATAAGATTGAATAAAGAAATACATTAGAAATTGGTTCATAGATAATAAGGAGGTCTTCTACTATCACTTGGGTATCAGATGTTTTTCCACATAGATAAAAATTTATTCATTTTAATATATTTTTAAAAATTTAATAGCATTGAATTAAAAATGTAATAAAATTGATTAAAAAATAAGTAATAAAGAGGACTTTGAATTTTGAATTGCTGTTAATTGTGGTCTTCTTTGGTGTGGAGGTGAGGATCAAAGCCTGAATGAGAAGAAAGGAACTGAAAGTTGGACAGAATAACAAGGGTGTAAAGGAGAGGAACTGGGGGAAGAAGAAGGAATATGATCTAGCACTAGGAAGGCAAAAAGAAGAGAGATTTATGAGCTTACTGGAAGAATCAGGAATAGGTGAAATGGTTGAAGTATTGTATGAAGACACAATGGTTGAGGTTAGGGTTAAAAGCATAAAACCTGAAATATGTTGAAAATGGCAGAAGATGGGTGGGTTGATCAGAAGAAATGCAAAAATCAATAAACTCTCATGGAGAATGGCCTAGGTCTATGACCTACCTGAAAGGCATTTTAGAAAATGATTTAGGCCACATCTCCAACATGTTTGGGTCACCTAAGATTATAGCTGGGAAAGGTGGACACAAAACACAGGGAAATTCACCAAGGGCGTGGCAAGGGTTCACAGTTATCCTGAAGGCAGCTGATGATTTGGGACCTGGCCCAGTGAACTGCAGCAGCTTGAGGCCCACCCAGACATGGCCTGGAATAAAGCATCATTCACTCAACACCCGTGCACAGGCAGTATAGATACACTACTTGAATTAACCTTCAAGCACATAAGGCCAGTTATCACTGTGCCACATTACTAATGAAATAGTGTCCAGGATCAAAATGTATGCAGAGAGGGCTGAGGATGTGGCTCAAATGGTAGCACGCTCACCTAGCATGTGTGAGGCACCTGGTTCGATTCTCAGCACCACAGAAAAATAAAATATATTGTGTCCACCTAAAACTAAAAAATATTTTGAAAAAAAAAACTATATGTAGAGAAGCAAGGCCTCAACCTGAGGTCTATGGCCTCAAGTCCTCAGGCAGCCAACCTGGTTTTCAGAGCACAGCATCTGGATGTTACCGGTACACAGATCACATTTCCAAAGGGGTATAAATACTAAACTGAGAGGCCTGTCAGGTCCCCATAGGTTCCTGCGCGTGCCGCCTTCATGGACCGTTGTCTTCAACTGAAGCTCACGAGAAAAATTAGTTCTTGGCTTCCATCCCCCCCCCCCCCCCCCCCCCCCGCCAATGTGAGCAAAGAGTGCGCAGCTGCAGGACCCAGCAGCCCAATATGGGGTGCGATACACAGGCTCTTGACTAGACTAGCGTCTTGGAATGCAGCTGCCCTGGCAGAGGGTGAGGGAGACAAGGAAAGGAATGAAGTGGGGCAAGATGATGATGGAGGCAGCGGATTATCACCATGGAAAGAGTAGTACTTTACATTTTCAAATTCCTTAGAAGACATCTGCTTTTGCCACTTTTTGGATCCTTCCAGATAAATTATTTACTTAACCCCAAAATGTAGTATGTGCCACAATATATTGAATAATCTGCCCCACTGATTTGAAATTTCACATTTATGGCACACTAAATTCCTGTGTATTTGCATTATTCTTTGTATAATTTGCCTGGCTTTCTTGCCTTTTATATTTACTATTTCGTTGGAATCTTTTTTTTTACCATCTTCATTTTGATTTTAAAAATTGTTGTTTACTTTTTTTTTAGGTATTATCTATTATATTCATTCACACTCCGTGCCCTTTTAGTATTTGAGTTCTACCATCTCATCTAATTTCCATTTATGTTGTTCTTTTTCATTGTGGAACAACTTATATAACATAAAACTCACCATTTCAACCATAGCATTAAGTGGATTCACAATGTTTTTCAAGCATTATCCACTATCCATCTCCAAAACTTTTCACCATTCCATACAGAAACTCTATATCCATGAAATAGTAATTTTCCTTTCTCCTCTCATGTTCTGTCATATTTTGCACTGTTTTGTTCTAATGTCTTTTAGCCAGTTTTGAACATAATTTTAACAATTATTTTAAATTTAGGACCTTGCAATTTTCAGTTTCCTGAAACAGAGTGCCATTTCCCTCATACTAGTTGAGACTCTGAGGCAAATGGTGAGTCCCCTCCAACTAACATGGCACCCAGTGTCTGTGCTTGCTCATTTGATATTTTGAATGAGAAGTCAAAACAACAGCCTCAGGGTTCGTGGGGGAGGGACATTTGGACACAAGAAGATGGAATAGTCTGCTGAACAGGTGGGGAATCTGGACATGGCCTCTTATCCAAATGTATCTTTTTCTTCTCTTTTTATCTACTTTCTAAATGTGTAAGAAATGTAATCTCCAATTTGCTTTCCTTCCCATGGTGGCTTCAGCACAGGTCTAGAGTCTTCCTCTAGAACTGAAACCATTCCAGTTTCAAGAGTTAAAGTTTACCCCTATCTGGAAATAGACTTATTCTCTATCTGGTGATAAACATTGTGTCTAGCAGTGTTCTTAATGGATCTTGAGTTCAGTAAGCAGAAACCTTAATTCTTAATTAAGAATGTGGGCTACTAACTTCTTACTTTATCAGAATTTTTATCAGGCCTCATCATTGTAATTAAGAAAACTACATTAACCTGGGTATAATAGGAAGGCTTAGCTGAGTTAACTAAAATGATATCAGACCCTTGTGCTGTAAAATTTCACTTATAGGTCTAGATCCATGAAGAGGAAAATTTCTCAGGCTATAATGAAATGAAGGAGGTCTCTGTGTGAGAGATTACCTACTATTCGATAAACCTGATCAATGGAGATGACCAATTTAGATAATATGAGGGAAAAGGCCATGCGAGAATACTCCAAAGAACAAGGAGAAACATTAAAGATGTGATGGTTAGATTTTCAGATAAGCAGTCTCATTGGAACTGAACACACGTTGCCCTTTCTATTAATATATTTTAAGATATGACTCATAATTCAGAGATTATCATGAACATGGAATTGATGCCTTCAATTATTTAGGGTTTGCACAAATCTTCGCTACCACTAATTTATGGGGGAATCTCTCATTTTGCCTCTATCCTTTAGCCATCTCTTTCATTTTTCACTGTTGGACTATCTCAGCACTTTTTCTGAGGCACACATAGATCTCTTGTCAATTTTACCTTGTTTTGAGTTGATTAATTCATATGTCCTGCATCCTACAAACACAGAGAGCATGAGCAGGATCTTACAATGTCTTTAGTGCTTGACCACATCATCTCAAACAAACATAATAAATGTCTGCTAAATGGATGAATAAGAATGTGGGTGAAAACATGCATCTTCTGCTCTCTCCTTTTTTGGCAAAGGGGTACAGGGATGGAACTCAGGGGCACTCTACCACTGAGTCACACCCCCAGCCTTATCTTGTATTTTATTTAGAGACAGGGTCTCAGTGAGTTGCTTAGCACCTTGCTTTTGCTGAAGCTGGCTTTGAACTTGTGATCCTCCTGCCTCAGCCTCTCGAGCCACTAGGATTATAGGCATGCGCCAACACCCAGTCTTCTGTTCTCTCCTTTATAGCCACCTCCCTCCCCATCAATATATGAGTGTTTTTTTTAAAGGGAAAGATAATGGGAGAAGGGAAGGAGAGAAAAAGACACAAAAGACAGAGTAAGGGTACATAATCAAAGCCTTGCAATATCAGAAATAGGTAACTAAGATGAAGAAAAGCATAGTTATTAGCATATAACTCCAGTAAAAGACTCATGTTTTTACTCACCTATTTTATATACAAATCCTTTCCCATTTTGAAAGTTCAGATGGGCCTATAGCAAAGCCTCAGAGGACCAGGGCAGGGGGCAATTGAAGAACAGGAAAAAAAAATTAAAAAAATAAAAAAGTAAAGAAAGAGAGAAGAGAGAAAGGGGGAGGGGGAGAGAGGTATAAAACCAAACTAAACAACAACAACAAAAAAAACCTTAACCTTCAAAAGACAAGGAAAAATAACTATCATTAAAAATGATAAAAATGAGAGAAAAAGAAATATGTATATTAATCATATATATTATATGTCTGTGTATATATGTGTATAGATACATACGTGACCTCCTTGAGATGTATGTATGTATACACACACACACACACACACACACACACACACAATCAGCACAGAAAGAACACCAAAAAAAATTCTTGATGGAAAAATTAAAGAATTGTCTCCATTGAAGTGCTCAATATAGTCAGCGAGAATGAATGATCACTGCCTATGCCTGACTGTCCTCCTTTCTATTTCTTCTTGAGCTATGTATTAAGAAAAACAGAGAAAGAGCTGGAGTTGTTAACCCCTTCCTCTTTCTGTATTGCTCACTGAGTTGCTAGCTGGAGTGACCTAAATTGAAACTGTTTGAAATAGCTCTCAGTTTCCCTTCTCAGCAGTATAAGATAGGATAGAATGGAAAGTACTATCAATTGGAGTTTATTTGAACAACTGGATAGATGCACTCCCAGGTTGTGGCTGCTGCAAAATTCTATAAAGGCAGTTTTAATGGCTGAATCTTAAGTCTTCAGAACTTGGGGGCTTTGTTGATATCTGCTCTGTAGAGTTTAGATCAACGTACTCCTAGAGCCCAAAATTTGCTGATCTCCTCTGGGAGTCTGGATCCATTTAAGCAATTTAAAATTTGTTCCTGCTAATTGCCTTTTATCATTCTCTTCTCACAAGCCTTTCCCAACTACGCATTACCCACCTCCCAGCCCAGAATTCTTAATGCCACTTTCTCAGACATTCTTCTACCTTTCCTTAACATCACTCGGAGACAAATTAATCATATTTACTCCCCATTCATCTTTCAAACATTAGACCTCATTTGGGATCTATGGCTTCTCTATGGCCTCTCTTCAAACATTAGATCTCATTTAGGATCTATGGCTTCAAGGGGCATTCATTGACCTGACCCCCACCTAAATTTCTTTCTTCTGTTTGTATTTTCCACATATCTTTTTTAACTTCACAAACAGACATGCTGGACTGGAAACTGCTGAGACAAAAAGTGGCTGCTGTATTCAGTGAGAATCCCTTCTCTGTAGGCAAAAATGTTAATGCCTTGAGCCTGGAAGGCACACTCCCTGCCCTGGGGCAGGTTAAGAAAACAACAGAGATTGTTCAAAACATTACATAGTTGTTAATATATCATATTTCACAGTTTGATTTGTAAGGGTCTGGCGAAGTGTAGGAGAAGGAGAGACCACAGGAGACTAGCTCCATGCAATGGCAAGGGGGATTTTTATTAGGGGGATCCGTTCCAGTGCACTGGGACTCTGTGCTCACTCAAGAAGGGAGAGCAGCCCAGAGCCCAGAGCAGAGGTCAAGCAGAGCTTAAGTACACTTTTTGGAGAGGGTGGGGGGTTTTGCATACATCAGAACAAATCATCATGAGGCACGGGGACATTGAACAACAATTCTGATACATGATTAGTCCATTCATTGGAGGGAACAGTTTGGGCAGGGGTGATTGGTCACTTCCAAGTGGGGCACACATTCAAACTGATTGGTCCTGGGGCCTATATGCGTACGTGCCATGTTACCTGGAGCCCTTAGCTATTAAACAACCAGGGAATCAATGGAGATATTTACTGAGCAGCTCCCGCATTGTCCTAACAACTTTACAGACATTACAGGTTCCGGGGATAGCAGGGGAATTGTTTACTTTTTAGCCCAAGCCTTGCAATCTTGAAGCTTTACAATGCCCTAGTCTTTTACACTTTAACTCAGACTTTTGCAGCTTAGAATCAGCTTAGAAATTTTACCCTTACATTCCCCACTCCTTTTTCTGACTACTTTTAATCTTAAAAGTACTGAATCATAATTATTGGAAGGTCTCATTTTTCATTTCTGCCAGTGGAGCATATTGTTGTCTGATCACTATGAGTTGTCCTGCGTTTCCTAGAATCGATTTCAGCATGGCCTCCATTTTAGATTTCACCCGATATTAAACCCCGATTTATCTAACTACACTGACTACCTAACTTTAAATCTGGCTTCATTTTTCCCCCTAATTTGGGAACTCCTTACTGCTGTGAGGAAGGGGGACGAAGAGAATCTTTCTGGCTTCTTCAGGCTGAAAAGGGACGGCGTGGGGCAAGCAGTTTGGAGTTCCCCCTTAAAAATATCGGGTCTATCGAGTGGTCCATGATAAAAGTCCAATTGAGAAGTAATAGGCTGGAGGGCCATTAGAATGATAGGTGGTCTATAAGAGAAACAAGAACTCATTAGTACTGGAACCATATTGATGCAGTAATAAATGCCACAGCACAGGAATATGCCAATGAGTATAATGACCAAGACAAAGATTAACAATGTTTTCACGACAAAGTTGCTGAGGACATGGCTTCCATCTGAGCATGTAAATCTTTAAGGATATTTGTCACATTGTCAGAAATATCAGGGATGTAAACACAACAACTAACATTTAGGTTTACAGATGTCTTTTTTCTTAAGATATAGTCTAATAGTTTAATGCCATCTGATCCTGCTAAATCCTTTGCTAGTATGACCTCTGTGTCTAATAGAGAAATCTTTAATTCTGCTACTTTGGGTGGGATAACCATGTTAGCAAACATCAAGCCTACCTGCGTTGGTTAGAAATAAAGGCCTTAGACTAAAACTACTCTAGCAGTCCCTTTGACAGTTATCAGGCATTTCTGTCTTTGACAGTTATCAGGCATTTCTGTCTAAGAATCTCTTTTGTAGCCTCCAGTTTACTTAGTTATGGAAGTTACATTTAACTATTATTATCATTTAAGATGTCCAGGAACAGTTGTGCTTTGGCTTTGACTGTCTTTGCTAAGTGTTTAAGATGAAGCAAGTCAAACTGACTTATGTTTCTACCTATTGTTAACAGTCAGCTGAGTCTCCTGGGAGTCCTAGGGAACTTCACAGCAGCTTCTCAGTTCTGCTAGTGCCATTTGCGCTAGGATGGGTCCAGGCCTTGCTTGACCATATGGCTTCCCTCAGAAGCATCAGGGATGTCTCCCTTCTCTGATGACCCTCCTCTTTACAGCAAATGCACTGATTGGCCTTCTGCCCTCCACTGGTCTCATTAATCTCCCTATTCGGGAAGTTATGTGGCCTAGAGTTGCAGAGCCCTTTGAAAAAGTTCCCTATTCCCTGATTCAGACTGACTCAGAGGGCAAGAGCCAAATTTTTAATTTTAAGACTTAATCTTAAACATCTAGCAAATAAGTCAACAGCCTTATATTAAGGGTACTGAACTTTAATGTCTATCTCTCTGTCCTGTAGGTGGCAACTCCCTATCACTCATTATCTTAAATTAGCCCAGGTTGTGAGTTCTTTAAGCAGTACCTCTTTAAAACATTAACAGGCAATTCTTAAACCATATATAGGCAAACTACAAAACAAAACTAACTAGGGTAAAAACATATTTAGTCTATGTAATAGCTATCTAGAATTTTTGGCAGAGTACATCCCCTGTTTGGTATCCTGGCAATCGTGACAAAAACCAACTTTTGGGCACAACTTTAAATGCACTGAAATCTGGCCTACTTCTTTCATAGTCACTTTCACATGCAGTGAGATGAGACATAGAGCCTTATCTCAAGTAAGGTGGGGCTCTTCATAAATCTTAAATACTATAGTTCTAAAGCTGATCTTTGTTTTTTAGACATCATTTTACAAAGCCTACATAAATTGTTGCTCAAGTTCACATGAATATTAGCTAACACAACATAATATCACATCTAAAACATGAATTAAAGGAAGGCTGGAAGTTTCTAACCTCTTGTTGGAAAGTAGCAAAGTATTTCTGTGTTTTACAATAAAACTTTCACCCAGATTAGGCTCTCATTGACTTAAAAATACATTTAAATTGTATCTCAGTGTAGAAAGCAACATAGAACTTTACATAACTTATTGATAATAAGTCCAGTTTTAGAACACAAATGATATAAATAAATTTCCAACATGTTTTTTTTAAGCCTAAAATTACCATACAACTTTAGAACACCAGCTTGATATAATGTTCTTTTGAAGCTTCTACCTTACAGACTTGTATACCTGAAAGATATGAACACATTAATAACACCATAATTACATTGATGTTTTTATATTAACCAAGTTTAGCTTTTAAAGAAATAACATAGCACAATTCTCTAAAACAACAGCACTTGTTTAACCAGCTGTTTAATGTCTTTAAGATTACTTGCTCAAAAACTTACACTTATAACCAACTTGCACAGACCTTTCTTATCACTTACTTAAACCCTCTTAATTACTTAAACTCTTAACCAGAAACACACTTTCCCTCTATTAAATCCATACCTAGAACCTTCTAGTTTTTCTTTTTCACCTGTTAACCTCTTTCTGTTCACATTTTGAAACATTACTTGTAAACTTTTGAATTTAAGCAGATTATTTTATAGACATCAACATTTTATTAGGGCCTTTTTGAACACCTAGAAAAACTTATAAGCTTAGTTTTAAAGACATCTTTATTTTCATCTGTTTACCTAATTTAAATTGAGCCATTTGAATCACGTGAATCAAAGATATTTGGATCCATTTTTAATTCTTTTTTTATGAGCGCTCCTCATCTGTTAATTATCATATCACTGCAGGATATATGGAATACACACATACAGACATACCGACATACAACACATAACAAGAGTAACACATAACACAAAAGGCATTGCAGCTTTCTCAGGTGAAATCTCATTGCAATGTTTAAAAAAAAACTCCAGTTGATCAAAAATAGAACTTATCAGAAAAACATTTACTTGTCTGTAGGATAAAACTCATGAGCTCAAAAAAAAAACATAGAATCTAAGAAAAGGCAAAAGTGCTTTAATCTAGTTTGAGTTCCCATAAAAAGACACCTTTACCCTTTTTTTTTTTTCCCTTGGGCCTGAGCTCCGAGCTGCTTCCATTTGCATATCAGCTTAAGCCCTGACTAAGGTCTGGAAGGAGCAGGGAAAAACTGCTATTTTGAGCAGACACTTTAGGCCTGAGGCATTTTAGCCATAAGTCATATTTCCAGGTTTGGATGTTGAAAATTATGATACACATTTGAGAAGCAATTCCCAAAATTTTATATCTTTTTACATTAGAAAAACTTGCTCACATAAAACTGGAAATAGAATCTCTACCATCAGAAGAAATTTCTTTAGGACCTCTAAGCCACTTTCCTTGTTCTGAAGTTCCTAAAGTAGCATTAAGTTACATTAAATTTGCCCACACACTACCATGTATATCTGAAATTAAGCTTTGAGAATTTCCAAGACTGTTGTTATGTAATTATTTAATGTTATTTTAATGAGCCAGACCAAGGTTTTAATTTAACACGTTTTTCTTCCCTGAATCTTACACGCTGAGGGAAACAGATATCATATCATAATTTATTATTTTTATCCCAGTTAATGTGCTGGTACACCTTAGTGAAATCTTCTCAGGCTACCCAATTTAAAATTGAAACTCTTTAGAACTATCTGAAATCAAACTAAACAATTGCTTAAACCCAACTTTTAACTGCAAGATAGTGCAATGCTTTAGAAACCCATTCAGATACCAGATTGTTACAATAAGAAATTATTTTTTAGACACACATTTAACCTAGCTTATCTTTAAGAAACAATCAGACAACCAGATAAGAATATATCCCTCCAGGTTTTGATCTTTCATTTAATTATGACTCCCATCAGTGGCACCATAGACTTTCCCACGAGTGGACCAGATGTTTCCACATAGGGGCAACTATAGGTATAAAATCAAGGGTCTCAGTGTGACTGACTTTACTGCATTCAGTGTCCCTTTTTTTTTTAAGTAAACAAAGGTGGAGTAATCCTTAAGTGTAGGGAAATTATGAGGAAATATCCCCAAAGCGAAAATGGCTCTGGCAGCTGCTGGGAATTCCTCAGTTTCCCTTTCACTTGCAAGATTAGCTCCTTTGGATAGATCCAATCCCAGGCAATCTGGTGTATCTCCTAACTTTCCAGTAGAGTCAGTTTTTATCTGCCTTAGGTCTTGAAGGGGGAAGGGGGTATGTACTTTGATCGGCCCAAATTTTTCTCTTGATTCTTTTTCCTCAGTGAGTCCAAGATTTTCTCTCCTCATGGCAGATATCATAGCTAAGTCTACTTTACACTGTTGGCATAATTTAGGATTTTCCCTTAGAGCAAAGAAAATCTGAACATACGGCACCTCACACCATTTCCTTTTTTGTAAATTTTATAATCGTGTGCTCTTTTGTTGTTGCCTTTGCTCTGTAGACTAAAGGAGCCGCCTAAGTGTTAAGGGATATCTACTGGTTGTAAAGTAGCAGATTACCTTAGAGTTGATAAGATTAAGGAGTTGATTCTAAAAATGCCTCTCTAGTAGCTTAAGGAACACAGAACATTTTAAACATTGGGGCAGTAAAACAGACTAGTAAAAGTTACCTATGCATCTTAGGGAACCTGGGCAGATTTTACTAATTATCTCATGCCTTTCTCAGTCCTGCAACCTGAATTGCTAACATTTCTGACCTGTGAAGGAAGGGAAGCATCCAGGAAGAATAGATGCGGGGTTGGGAGTGTTGCACGGCCCATACGGAGGCAAATGTGATTGGGGCTTTCCCTCAGTGCCATTCATCTACCGATCACCCTAGATACCCCTGAGGGCTGTCGGAAGGGGGCTCAAGAGAAAGGAATCTTAAGAATCCTCTGAGAGTAGCCCAGACCGGAATTCCGCAGTTGTTCCAAACTCCTTCCTCCACCTCCACGCATCCGAGGCAGACCGGGATTCGGGACACTGTGTACTCATGCCAATTGCTCTCCGGGCCCAGACAGAAAAGTTGGAAGCGGCTTTGGCAGAACCCAACATGCCTGCTCTGTATTGAACAGGTGATTGAGAGCTGCCTAGGCCGGGAAACCTCTCACCCGAGTCTTGTAGAGTGGCGGCTGCACTAATTGCGTTTAAGTAGCCGTCGGGTGCCCACCTTACCTCCAGAAAGAAAGAGAGAGAAAGATGCACCTCAAACAGACATGGGGTGCATGCACTTACCTCGGTGTAGAATCTCGGTATGGGACCTCCTTGGAAATGCACCGCGCGGCCGGTGGCAGCCGGTTGCCAGCAGAGGAGGGGAAGGAGGGGCAGTTCCCTGCTGACCTCACCCCCGATTCGTCCATCCGTCCCCCAGTGCCCACATTCCTCTCCTCTCTCGGGCCTCCCAGCAGACTGTGCGGACCCCACCCATACAGGAAGAGATTCGCAGAGGTCCTAAAAGGTTAGAAGCCATGATCTGGATGGCCATGCGGCCCCTGCTGAAAGACAATAACTCTGACTTTGCAGATTAGAGAGAGAAATGGAGGGACTCTCCTGGGGGCCATTCAACTCCGAGGGTGGGCCATTCTGAAGCGCAGAGAGACAATACAAACCTGACGCAAACACGGACACACAGTAAACGTTTAACACAAATTCAGAAGCAAAAATTAAAGACAGACAGTGAATTCAACAGAAAGAGTTGCCGGCAAAACCAGACGGGTTGGCAGCAAAATACACCGACGAAGGTTCATCCGCCCCTCTACCTGATGGGGAGCACTTTTGTCCCCCCCCCAACCCTCCAAAGCGTCCTAAGGAGGGGTGGCTTGTGACTCCAGAGGCACGTCTGCCTGTCACCGCCAGGGGGAGCTTACGCTCTCCACTGACAGCCACACACACACACACACACACTGCCAACCCCACCCGAGGCTCTGACAGATTATGCCCTCTGGGGACTTACGCCCACCATTGAGCCGCCAGAGACCAAACCTGAGCGATCGCACCTGAGCGATTGCAAAAGAAGAACAAGGGGGAGAAAAGGAGAAGAAGGAGAGGAGAGAGAGAGAGAAAGAGAGAGAAAGGCGCCTTATTTACCCCCGAAGCAGTTCGTTGGGTCTCCCTGTCCGGCGATGCGCAGTTCCCGGCCAACGCACCAAATGTAAGGGTCCGGCGAAGCGTCGGAGAAGGAGAGACCACACGAGACTAGCTCCATGCAATGGCAAGGGGGATTTTTATTAGGGGGATCCGTTCCAGCGCACTGGGACTCTGTGCTCACTCAAGAAGGAAGAGCAGCCCAGAGCCCAGAGCAGAGGTCAAGCAGAGCTTAAGTACACTTTTTGGAGAAGGTGGGGGGTTTTGCATACATCAGAACAAATCATCATGAGGCATGGGGACATTGAACAACAATTCTGAGACATGATTAGTCCATTCATTGGCGGGAACAGTTTGGGCAGGGGTGATTGGTCACTTCCAAGTGGGGCACACATTCAAACTGATTGGTTCTGGGGCGTATATGCGTACGTGCCATGTTACCTGGAGCCCTTAGCTATTAAACAACCAGGGAATCAATGGAGATATTTACTGAGCAGCTCCCGCATTGTCCTAACAACTTTACAGACATTTCAGGTTCCGGGGATAGCAGGGGAATTGTTTACTTTTTAGCCTAAGCCTTGCAATCTTGAAGCTTTACAATGCCCTAGTCTTTTACACGTTAACTCAGACTTTTGCAGCTTAAAATCATCTTAGAAATTTTACCCTTACAGATTCAAGTGGGTTATGATTAAAAAAATAAAACTGCATAATTCAGAAAAAAAGAAAACAACAGAGATAACTGGGGGGGGGAATTGAGAAAAAGGGTCAATTCATTATTCCTCTCAACAGGTTCTTCTTGCTGTATTTCACAATATGCACAACTGCAAGCCTGGGTAGAGGCACAGAGACTTATTGGGCCCCTATTCCACAGCCTGCCATTGCTCATCCAGTAACATGGATTGATCTTCCCCCTTCAATCTACCTTAATTTCACAGACTCTTTGCCTGGTCCTTTGTTGACTACCAGGTCTTTCCAACAACTTTTATTCAGTTATTTGGGATAATCCTCCTGAACCCCACTTTGCATTTCTCTCAATAACTCATATTATTACCACAACTTGGCTTACATATGTCCCTAAAAAGCAGGATCAAGAGGCCAAGCTTATTTTCCTCTTGGGCAGAGGCTCACCTGCATGGCAGGAAGTTAATGCTAATTCCTCATTAAGCAGATCCATATGTTCTTACCAAAGATACTAGGATCCTTAAAAAAAAATTGTTACAATGGTCTGAATGTGTAACACCTCATCCTCAGAATCATTCTGTTGCAGGAAAACATGTTATAGATTGGGGTTCTCCTGGGAAACTGATTGATGCTGAATCTAGAGCGTTGGGATAAAAATTACTTTATAGGGACAATTTATATTTTGTTTATAGATCTGTTTTACATTCCAACTCCAGTAGGTACTGGTCTAAGGGAGAATTATCACCTCCTGCCATGAGAATGGATTTGGGGTGAATTTAGAACACTATATGGAAAATAGGTCTGACTCAGAGGAGACTTTTCGGATTTGGAATGGTGATTCTCAATGTAATGAGTTGAAAAATGTTAACATATCCTTTAATAAGGAATTCTACCTCATACCACATGTATTTAATCCCTATGTTTTATTGTCTGGACCCATTCAAATACAATATAATATATATTATATATTATGTTAAATGTGAAAACTGTATGCTACAACAATGTGTCAATTAACTATAAGGCAAAGTTCTGATGTGTTACAAACTGTTATGAATCTCAAAAGTCCAGTAGCCACCTGGCTCCCTATGAAATTAAAAGAACCATGGCAGGAGACCCTTTAGTAGCATTCATGCAGGAACTACTACCACAGCACCTGAAACACCATGCTGAACAATTGATCTGGTGGCTGAGAGCTGGTACCATTGTTTTGGCTGGCATCATCACCTCTGTCTCCACTACAGCAGTGGCATTGCATCAGCAGGTCCAAATATTCATTACTTTCAACAATTCCATAAGAATTTTACTGAGACCTGACAAATGCAAGCACATATTGACCGGGACATTTTGAGTGAAATTCAACAACTAAAAAATTCTATTATTTGGGTATGAGAACAAGTACAAGATTTACCATGGGCTCAGAGACTTCAGTGTCGTTATTATACAATTTTGTGTTACTAGAGTTCCTTATAATGACACTGATATGAAATGGCAAAATGTACGTAATCACCTAATGGGACCTGATCCTTTGCATGATGCTTTTTTGGATGTGTTAAAATTAGTCTCAGGTTCTGGACATGGCTGATGCAAAAAAAACACCTACTTTTCATAATGAAAAAATTTGGGGCAGTTTAGCTGAAGAGATTTCTTCCCTTAACCCTTTTAAATACTTTTCTACACATATAGCTGGGCTACCAGCTACACTTAAATTGTTAATTTGATCTCTGTTCTTGTTCTGCACAGTCTGTCAAGCAGGATGGAAATTATTAAACCATCAGGAAAATATGGTTATAAAGTTATTCATGCTTACAATTCTCCAAAGGACACAAACTCCTGAAATCATGAAAAGTGTGCCTGCCCTGAGTTTGAATGGGATATGATGCTCTTGATTAAGGAAAACAGGGTTCCCAACTATATTACCTGCTAAAATTGTTTTCCTAGAAAATCAGTTAATCTTCACCTTTCTTATAATCATCTTTCTTCTTAATTTTTTACAGAAACAATTTCTTAATGAAGTGACCTGCCTGGCTTAAGCCACCTCCAGAACACAGTCTAACTTTCTGAAACCACAAAAGAAGGACTTTGCCTAAGCCCCATGGCTCTTCCCAAACATAGCCCTCTTAAGCCTCAGCCGCAAAGGTCCTCATGTTCTCTTCCAGAACTCTGAAAGGAGGGGTCCCCCTACTTCATCCTTTCTCAGCAGAAAGCAACCAGATCTTAAATTAGCACCCCAATTCATCATCCCCTTTCAGTCTGGAATGTCAGATATGGAAATGAAAACCCCCAAAACTGTGGCCTGGGAAGAGGGAGGGGGAAAGAAGGAAAAATATTGATAACACTGATTTTTTCTCAATACATCCTTTCCCAGTGACAAGACAATCCCTGGGAAGGAAGCAAACATCACCCAATAACAAGACAATCCCTGGAAAAGGGCAAGCATTGATCCTTTCCCAATATATCCTTTATCAGTGACAGTACAATGCACCCTCCATTCTTGCCCTGTAAAAACACTGCCCAGTAGAAACAAATTTCTAATTTTTGCAATCTTTTTGCTGAATGCTCATGTCTTCTTAAGTCTTCAATGGCTAAGTCACCTCCCAGTCTGTAACCTATGTAAACCCACACCCCTCTTGTAATCAGTGGCCATATTCTAACCAGAAAGTGTGCCCACCTGATACTTGACTCCACTCCACTGTTGAATAAAGGCTTTGCTGAATTCATGAGTTCTACATTCATCTTTGTCATTTTGTGCTTACATCCTTAACCTCTAGTAGCTATAGATTCCCTTGATTCTTATGAGAACATAGGGAATGATCTGGTTTGCTGACACTTAGTATATGTTGTTAGTCTCATATTACATACTGGTATAATAGAAGTAAGCTATCTGAGATATGAAACTAAGCTAACAAGGAAAAAAAACTTGAAAAAGTTTACATAGTCCAAGCCATATGTATACATTGCCATACTTTCCACAATTCCTTCTCAGCAAAGCATTTTCCCACAAAACCACCAAAAATATCCTATTTCGTAATAAGCACTGAAAGAGATGGGAAAAATATAAAAAATATTAATATAAATAAAGATATAAATGAATAAATTTATATATAAAAATATAAATAAAGATAAATATAAATGAAATATTTATCTTTATATATGAGCTTTCTATACAAGCTATTTTTCCTACATATGAGCTTGTCCTTCTATGGGCTCTTGAAATTTTATATGATACACTATCTATTCACTGTCTCTACAAAAGATTCCAGATAGATTTACCAGACATCCTTAAAAGCTTACCAGTGAGCTGGGGTTATAGCTCAGTGGTAAAGCACTTGCTTAGCCTGTGTGAGGCACTGAGTTCAATTCTCAGCACTGTATCAAAGTGAATAAATAAAATAAAGGTCCATTGAAAACTAATAATTTTTTTAAAAAAGTTTACCAACAAGTAAAATTAATAAGACAATAGATTTACTCCCCCCATTCCAACTCAGACCATATATATATTACAAATCAGTTCTTTATCACACTATAAGAGAAGTTAGTGAAATAAACACTCTCCAGGGAATCAAAAGTGAAAACAATCTAGATCAGGTTGGGCTGAACACACCTGTTCCTTGAGTGGACAACATACAACAATGCTTTTTCCACATGCCTTTCTTTAATTTTCTTCACAAATCCATCAGGTTAAGTTAATTCGTGATACTTCAACATAAACAATCATCAATAGAAAAACATGAAATATTTCTTACAATGTTGGATTCCTTTAAAATATGACAAAGAAAAAGTGAGCGAAAATCCAGAGCCTTAAAGAGCCATCCATAGACTACAAACACACTAATGAGTGGCAAAAATGAAATAATAGGACATAAAATAAGAAAACTATATTTAAGATTTTTAAATTCATTATGTGGAATTCATGACAGTTTCTGGACTTTTTCTAGCTAGATACATTTTAAAAATAGGTATGTATTGATCCGGGTGCATTGGCACATGCCTGTAATCCCAGCGACTCAAGTGGCTGAGGCTGGAGGATCACAAGTTCAAGACCAGCATCAGCAATTTAGAAAGGCCCTCAGCAACTTAGGGAGATACTCTGTCTCAAAATAAAAACAAAAACAAAGGACTGAGGATGGGACTCAATGGTAAGGGGTCCCTGGTATAAATTCCCAGGACACCCCCCCCCCCGCTTCTCCTGCTCAAAATTGAGTTGCCTGTTTTATTAACACAAAATGAGACCAAAATGTGTTGACTTGTTTCTGACAAAAACTAAAAAAAAAAAAAAGATCCATGCTAACCTCTTTTTGTTTTTTTTTTTTAACCTTCTCTTTCCCTAAATTCTCCTAATGTTGTCTTCTAACTATTCTCCTGGCTTCCACCCAAGCATGGCAGACAAAGAATGTGGAAAGCCCAAGATTCAAACAGAAGTCTAACAGAACAACTAGCATGTGTGAGGCACGGGGTTCAATCCTCAGCACCACATAAAAAATAAAGGTATTCTGTTCATCTACAACCAAAAAAAAAAAAGGTTTTTAAGCCCTTTCTTTCATCCTTGAAAGCTTCAGTAAGTTCACTAATCACATCAACTTCAACTTCCATGGCTCCAGAACACCTATAGTTGGTTAACTTAGATGTCTTTCTTTCATCCCCAGGGATAGCAACTGTACATGTAATATATAACTATGTGCATACTATTACTTATTATAATGTGAAATATATAGCATATAAACATTTTTTAATGAACATTAACAAGGAACACTGGGATGATCTCTCTAACACAAGAGCCTGGGGAAGTTGGGCCTATCATGTCCCTCTTGCAGGATTTTCCCTCCCCAGAGCTGGGCCATATAGGTACTATTAAAAATCGTACTTTAAAAAATCAACTTCTAAAAATCAACTCTGTTGTTATTTTTCTCCACCCAATCCCACCTTGTGGTTGGGAATCTGACCTCCCTATTGACTACCTTATCCCTTTAAACGGCCTGTTTTGTGACATCATTCTCCCACCAAAGCCTACTGCCACCTGATAGAATCTTAGGGTTTCCATGGAGTTGTAAACAAATTTGAATCATCACAGGTGACCAGTTGCCAGTGAAGAGTGAACGTTGACCAGTGACCTCCTCACTGGGAAACATGCATTCTCTAGGCTCAGTTACCCAGACATCCTCTGGGGTGGTCTCCTCATCCTTTGTATCTGCAATTAATGTGACCTCTTCTCTGACCATGTCAGGTAAAAAAAAAAAGAAACTTTAAAAGTTTTTCATTAGAACGTTCACTGTCTAAATGGAGTCAAATTCGCTTAGAATAATAGGGGAAGGGATGAAACTAGAAATCTGGAGAACTAATTTCAGCTTTGACTTTGACATGTACTAGTTATAGGACTGGACCATCATTTACTCTCTCACAAAATCTGTTTCCTCATCTGCTATCTGAGGATAACAGACTGCCCATGCTCTCTCTGGTCCATTTCTTTTCTAATATTGAGTCTTGAGGGGCATATGTATGGAGAATGAAATCATATTTCAGGAGTGTGTTCGTTTCTAGAAAGAAATCCTAAGCATTATAGAAAACCAGCACTACGTACCAAGAGGTTTCCTCTGTCACACTCTCCTTCCACCGATATTTCCACTTCAGTATTTTAAATTTCAGTGCTGTTGAAAAAGGGACATTCACATATTTTGGATTTTGCTGTTTAAACTAGGTGAAAAGAAAAATAGGGAGAGGGGAATTGGGAGGACAGGGCTGTAAGGAGGCAGATATTTTAGGGGAAGTAAGTTTGAGACTATTACACACAGGAAAACAGGAACTTGGTGTGTGTAGCGGGGAAGAAAATATAAAAATGAGGGAGAAGAAATGTGAAAATAAAAGAGATGAAGAGCATGGAGATGTTCTCAAGAAAAAAAGAGGTTGATTGGAATGGAATGTGGAAGAGAACCAAACATTTTAAAACAACAGTCTTTGCTATCTAGCAAAGACTGAAATCTTCCCAGTGCTAGACAAAATGAGGCTGGTTTAGAGAATATTTAGATTAATGGACTAGCAAAGAAACTAAGACTAGAATTAGGGTATCTAGAAAAAACCAGTTTATCAGAAAATCATATTTAGTTGTTTAGGGTTTTTCTGTGGCCTCTTTGAAAACAGATGAGATTAACAGTTTGAACATGAACATTTTTGAAGTATGTTTTAGAAATGATTCTTTCTACAAACTGCTAATGAAAGTGGTTATAGACAGGGCTAGGGAAACGGCATTTGCCATGTTCTATTTTTAAACTACATGGATTTATTCTTAAATTATGTGGCCCTAACCTGCATCAGAAAGACACAGTCCTTTGTGTGGATAGGTAGTTTTCAAGTGGAAACTGTTTTTCATCTTTACAATAGTTTTCTTTCTAAAACAGAGTAAATACAAATAGTCATTAATGATTTTTAAACCTAAGATCAAAAAGAAAGGCCCTTAAAATCGCATACTACAGTATTGCAATCATGTCAATGTTTATACCAGCTCAATTCACAATAGCTAAACTATGGAACCAACCTAGTTGTCCCTCAATAGATAAATGGATAAAGAAAATGTGGTATATGTATTCAATGGAATATTACTCAACTTTAAATAAGAGTAAAATTATGGCACTTGCCAGTAAATGGATGGAGCTGGAGAATTATCATACTAAGCGAAATAATCCAACCCCACAAAACCAAAGGCCAAATGTTTTCTTTAAACGTGCAATCTAATTCACAATAAGGTGGCCGGGAGGGGCACTAGGGAAGAATAGCATTACCTTAGATTAGGTAGAGGAAAGTGATGGGAGGGGAGGGGAGGAGATGTGGGGATAGGAAAGATAGTAGAATGAAGCAGATATTATTACTTTATGTATATATCTGATCATGTGACCAGTATGATTCTGTAACCTGTACACTCAGAAAAATGAGAAATTATATTCTATGTTTGATAGATTAAAGTGCATAAATATTTATTCTACTGTCATGTATAACTAATTAAAACAAATTTTTTAAAAAGTCAATCTCCACATCTCTAATTCTACATTTACCTAAAATAATTTTGTGCAGTCTTCTCAGTTTTTCTACGTTTCAAAAATTATTTTGGGCTGTGGGTGTAGGTCAGTGGCAGAGCGCATGCTTAGCAAGTGCAAAGCCCTAGATTCAATCCCACGTGCCAGTAAACATCAAAAAAAATATTTTTGTTTTTTAATTTTGTTAGTTGTACATGGACACAATGTCTTTGTTTTTTCATTTATTTATTTTTATGTGGTGCTGAGGATCGAACCCAGTGCCTCACACATGCTAGGCAAGCGCTCTACCCCTGAGCCATAACCCCAGCCCCCCCCCCCCCCCCCCCCGTCAAAATTGTTTTAATTGTATGATTATATTCTAGTGGTGATGGTTGTGTCAGACTTTAGGGAGAACACTTTCCTGATAAAAAAGATTATAAACTAGGTTTTGAGGAAAAATATAACTTTCATGATGTTTTAAAGGTTTTTTTCCTGCTTTTTTTATAACTTAAATGTTTATCAGAAAATGTTTTTATATTAATTGAAATATCTGCCTAGTGAGATTAATATCTTTTATTTGGTGTGGGTAACATTTAGAAGAAGATGAAGAAGTACAGTGATAAAATTACTTTACACACCTTGTTTTGTTCTCTCTTTTTTTTTTAAAGAGAGAGTGAGAGAGGAGAGAGAGAGAGAGAATTTTCAATGATTATTGGTATTAGAGCCTTCCTGACTGCCACAATCTTAAGATAATATTGTTCCTCAAATATTGTAAGAATCTGTCTCATCAATTTTTTTTTAATCAACCTCTTGCTTCCTACAGGAAATTTCCAAAATTATTCATTACTTGGAACTGCAAATTCTCTGCAGCTCTCTCTTCCTGTGGTGAGCAATTCAGCCTCTCTGACAGGAAGTGTCTGCGACTTCTCCAGAGTCTCTGCTCCAGCTGCCAGTTCAGCATGGCTACTGCCCTCAACCTCTGGCACCTCCTTCCAGCCACTCATGGGCAGTGCCTACCTTTATCAGCATTCTAGCACAGCCATGGTGTCTGGGGTTACTGGCCAGAACCAGATCCCCACAGCACCTGCCTCCTATCCAAGCATTTTTGAGTGGAATGTCACAGGAGGTACTGAAAAGAAGTCATCTTCACTTGGGGACTTTCCTCTGACTGTCATTGATCAGGACACAGCAGGTTCCTTCATGTCTATGACAGCCCAATATGACAAAACTTCAGATGCCAATGCCATGATCCCCGTGTATCCATCACTGTCTGGCAGGCTTGTCCAGGCAACACCATTTCAGATTCCAAATCAGGGACAGAGCCTGTCCCTTCCCTACCAAGAAGGAAACCAGGTCTACTACTATGATCAAAACACTCTGGGGACTCTGCTCTCTGGAGAACTTGGCCCCTGCCTACAATCCTATGGTTCTGTGCCATATGCAGGAGGTAGGGCCACTGCCCCTCAACCAGAAATGGTGATGGTGCTGAAGGAGGTTCAGCCCACAAATGTCCTACCATCAGTCTCTACCCCGGGGATCTATTACTCTGTGTCTGCTCAACCTATCACAGAAACAAATAGTCAAGGTGAGTATAAACAGCAAAAAGGGGAATGAATAAGAACAGCATTCAAAAGGAGGGTCCAGTTTTCAGCTGGTAGCTGTGGGTCCACAGATTCATAGAATTTAAATCCTGAGACTTTAACCACTCTCCTTGTTCAGCACTCTGTATTTTCAGACTCTGTAAGATGAGAGTGCAGGGGCTGGGGTTGTGGCTCAGTGGTAGAGCACTTGCTTAGCATGCATGAGGCACTGGGTTCAAGTCTCAGCACTGCATATAAATAAATGAATAAAATAAAGGTTCATCGACATTTAAAAAAATATATTTTACAAAAGGGATGAGAATTCAGGACACTGTAATGGCCATCCACCATGCATTTAGGAGACTGCCAGGAGCACACTGAAGGAGGCTACTTCTCACTGCCTTGACAGATCAGTCCGTCTACAACAACACATTATAAATTTATTTCCCTGATCTTGCTGAGGGTCTTAGGAAGATACTTCAGAACTTACCATGGTACAGACAGTTTAATTTTTCCTTAATTTACTCCAAGATTTAAACTTTGTATTCAGAAATCCTTCTAAAGCAGATGTCTTAAAAATCTGTTCTTCCACATATATCTCATAAAGAAGGGCTCCACTCTCTTCTAGTTCAGGTGTCTTAAACTCTTGGGGAGAATGTAGAGAGTTGAGAGGACCTTATAGGAGAATTGTAGACCTCATAAAACATTTTTATGGGTTTCCCATGGAGTAGGCAAGTGCTATACCACTGAGCCATGCTGGCATGACTATGCTGCCAGCCCCAAACTATGACATCAAGTGGTCACCAGTAACTAAGAGTCACCACCTACCTCTACCTCCCAATGGAGACCTGTCCATGGTGCTTAGGAAGAGCTACTAGAAATGCCTTCTCCACAGTTGGTGGTTCCCTGATTAATGTGTTGCCGTGTAGGGGGAGCATCCTACTTACCATCTTCCTTGATTCCTTTGTAGTAATGGAAACTTCCCTAGGGATGGAGGCTTCCTTGGGATTGCAACCTCCAAGTCAGACATTTTGTCTGCCGCCAGCTCCAGAAATCCCCAACTCCTGCAGTAGCAGAAATATCCAAATACTTGAGAGTAATCCACCAACTGAACTTGGGGACATATCAATCACTCCAATCCAGAGTTCTTCTGATTTCTTGACACTGCCTCCAACTCCAAGAGAGGAGGAAATGGAGAGTAAGAATTTGGATGAAATTAACACCATGCTTTCAAAGCCTCTGGATGCCTACCAGATTGCAATAGAAAACCAGGATCCTCCACTACTTCCATTAGAAATTCCTGATATCAACCAGCTTCTGGCCTCCATTGGTCCTCTGGACCAAGAGGAGATGCCACATTCTGAAAATATCAATCTTGAAAACAACAGCCTGAGTCTTCAGGACCAGGGGACACTTGAAGATGGGTTTGAATTTAGCAGTCTTTTCCCAGACCTCACTGCACTGGTGGACGATATGCACCTTCCTGAGCTCTTCAGTTGCTTGAAAGACCTTGAACAACCTGAAAGTCCCACAATAATAAAATCTAATGATATCGGAGCCATCATGATGAATGAGGGGCAAGAAAATTCCAACATCAAAGAGGGTCCTGTAGATCCAGCAAGGAAGAACAAACAGAAAGCCTCGGAGCCTCCTGATGGAACTCCTCAGGCCAAAATCCAGTCAAGGAACCCAGAGTGGCCATTAGAGGGAGAAGAAGTTACTTGCAGTGATGCAGACAATAATAGGTCTCCTGTGCACACCACCCAGCACTCTAATGGCAAACCTCAGAAAGCCGCATCCAATAGGAACAGCAGAGCTAAGGGCCACCGGCAGGAAAAAAACAAAAGGACCAGAGAGAACAGCTCCAAGAAAGCCAAAGAGAGGAAGCAGCCAGCCAATACGCGCAAGGCAGAAGAGAAGCCTACTGCTCCTAAGACAAAGCGGAAGAGGAACCAACCTGAGCTTTGCCCAGAAACCTTTAAAAAGCCTCGGAGCTCTCTCGGCATGCACATGCTGGAGTCGGTGCAGGTTTTCCATGCACTGGGGAAGAAGAATGATAAGAAAACTGGGATCTCTTCCTCCCGGGCCCTGGGCAACTCAGGCAGTACCAAAGACCCCCGTCCATGCCCAGCTATGAAACCATGGCTGGAGGTTAAAGATCCTGAGAAAACACAAGTTAAATCCCAGAAACCAGATATCGGTGCTGAAAAAGGGTGTCCATCTTCTTCCCAGTATGAGCTTCCACCACCTGGGAAGGTTAAATTGGTACCTCTGCCTTTTCTTACCCCAGAGAAACCTCAACCTCGACCTGCCCATCGGAGGCCACAGTCTCTGGCCTCACGAAAACCCAATGTGGCTTATCCTGCTCAGCCTGGTTCTACTACCTCGGCTCAACCCACGGCAGTCAACCAATCCCAACCAGCTACTGCCAACCCATCTTGCATGCGTCCAGCCAAGCCAGCTCAGCCAGTTTTAAACAGTGCAATTCAGTCAAGTTTTACCACTTCTACCCAGCCTAGTGTCCCTCCGTCTGCTGCTTCTAGGCCTGCACCCTACAAAACATCATCTTGTACTTCTCTCCAGCGGGACCCTGATTCCACTGTAGTTACCAAGCCCGAACCACTACCATACAAGCCTCAAAACCAGTATCTACTCCAAGACTTCGCCTTACAACCAATTCCATGGAGGAAACCCAATGTTCCTGAGCCAGTAATGTCAACTCCCATCACGGAAGAGCAGAGGCCAGAGCGGGAAGCCATGAAGAGGAAGGCTCAACAAGAGCGTGAGAATGCTGCCAAGTACACTGCTTTGGGGAAAGTTCAGTATTTCATTGAGAGGGAAAGAGAGATGGAGATTTCTCGCTACTATGGTTATATAGCATAAGGGCTCATTAGATTGATGGTGCCATTTAGGTACCAAAGTTTTACACATATAGATAGATAGATAGATAGATAGATAGATAGATAGATAATTTATTCTCATATGTTTTCAAATTTTAATAAAATTAAATAAAGAAATATAATAAAGTTTACTAATATATAAGTAATAAGCCTTCTGGTACCACTGAGAATTCATGGATAAAAAAGAGGCCTTCTGGTACCACATAGGTACCAAACAGTGTTCTACATATATACATACATACATAGATATGAATTCATTCATTCTGACATAATTTCAGAATGTAACAAAGTTGAATAAATAAATAGAATTGATTAATGGGTAAGTAATAAACAGGATTTCAGATACCATTTGGATACCAAATAGTTTTCCACACACATATATATAGATGGATACAAATTTATTCACTTATCAGTGAATTTTTGACACTTAGTAAAGTTGAATGAAGAAATGTAATAGAATTGTTTAATAGATAAGTAATAAAGAGGCCTTCCAGTACCACTGGGGCACCACATAGTTTTCCACATATATGTAGATATAGGTAAGTACAAATTTATTCATTAGGACATATTTTCAAAACAATAAGATTGAATAAAGAAATACATTAGAAATTGGTTCATAGATAATAAGGAGGTCTTCTACTATCACTTGGGTATCAGATGTTTTTCCACATAGATAAAAATTTATTCATTTTAATATATTTTTAAAAATTTAATAGCATTGAATTAAAAATGTAATAAAATTGATTAAAAAATAAGTAATAAAGAGGACTTTGAATTTTGAATTGCTGTTAATTGTGGTCTTCTTTGGTGTGGAGGTGAGGATCAAAGCCTGAATGAGAAGAAAGGAACTGAAAGTTGGACAGAATAACAAGGGTGTAAAGGAGAGGAACTGGGGGAAGAAGAAGGAATATGATCTAGCACTAGGAAGGCAAAAAGAAGAGAGATTTATGAGCTTACTGGAAGAATCAGGAATAGGTGAAATGGTTGAAGTATTGTATGAAGACACAATGGTTGAGGTTAGGGTTAAAAGCATAAAACCTGAAATATGTTGAAAATGGCAGAAGATGGGTGGGTTGATCAGAAGAAATGCAAAAATCAATAAACTCTCATGGAGAATGGCCTAGGTCTATGACCTACCTGAAAGGCATTTTAGAAAATGATTTAGGCCACATCTCCAACATGTTTGGGTCACCTAAGATTATAGCTGGGAAAGGTGAACACAAAACACAGGGAAATTCACCAAGGGCGTGGCAAGGGTTCACAGTTATCCTGAAGGCAGCTGATGATTTGGGACCTGGCCCAGTGAACTGCAGCAGCTTGAGGCCCACCCAGACATGGCCTGGAATAAAGCATCATTCACTCAACACCCGTGCACCGGCAGTATAGATACACTACTTGAATTAACCTTCAAGCACATAAGGCCAGTTATCACTGTGCCACATTACTAATGAAATAGTGTCCAGGATCAAAATGTATGCAGAGAGGGCTGAGGATGTGGCTCAAATGGTAGCACGCTCACCTAGCATGTGTGAGGCACCTGGTTCGATTCTCAGCACCACAGAAAAATAAAATATATTGTGTCCACCTAAAACTAAAAAATATTTTGAAAAAAAAAAACTATATGTAGAGAAGCAAGGCCTCAACCTGAGGTCTATGGCCTCAAGTCCTCAGGCAGCCAACCTGGTTTTCAGAGCACAGCATCTGGATGTTACCGGTACACAGATCACATTTCCAAAGGGGTATAAATACTAAACTGAGAGGCCTGTCAGGTCCCCATAGATTCCTGCGCGTGCCGCCTTCATGGACCGTTGTCTTCAACTGAAGCTCACGAGAAAAATTAGTTCTTGGCTTCCATCCCCCCCCCCCCCCCCCCGCCAATGTGAGCAAAGAGTGCGTAGCTGCAGGACCCAGCAGCCCAATATGGGGTGCGATACACAGGCTCTTGACTAGACTAGCGTCTTGGGATGCAGCTGCCCTGGCAGAGGGTGAGGGAGACAAGGAAAGGAATGAAGTGGGGCAAGATGATGATGGAGGCAGCGGATTATCACCATGGAAAGAGTAGTACTTTACATTTTCAAATTCCTTAGAAGACATCTGCTTTTGCCACTTTTTGGATCCTTCCAGATAAATTATTTACTTAACCCCAAAATGTAGTATGTGCCACAATATATTGAATAATCTGCCCCACTGATTTGAAATTTCACATTTATGGCACACTAAATTCCTGTGTATTTGCATTATTCTTTGTATAATTTGCCTGGCTTTCTTGCCTTTTATATTTACTATTTCGTTGGAATCTTTTTTTTTACCATCTTCATTTTGATTTTAAAAATTGTTGTTTACTTTTTTTAGGTATTATCTATTATATTCATTCACACTCCGTGCCCTTTTAGTATTTGAGTTCTACCATCTCATCTAATTTCCATTTATGTTGTTCTTTTTCATTGTGGAACAACTTATATAACATAAAACTCACCATTTCAACCATAGCATTAAGTGGATTCACAATGTTTTTCAAGCATTATCCACTATCCATCTCCAAAACTTTTCACCATTCCATACAGAAACTCTATATCCATGAAATAGTAATTTTCCTTTCTCCTCTCATGTTCTGTCATATTTTGCACTGTTTTGTTCTAATGTCTTTTAGCCAGTTTTGAACATAATTTTAACAATTATTTTAAATTTAGGACCTTGCAATTTTCAGTTTCCTGAAACAGAGTGCCATTTCCCTCATACTAGTTGAGACTCTGAGGCAAATGGTGAGTCCCCTCCAACTAACATGGCACCCAGTGTCTGTGCTTGCTCATTTGATATTTTGAATGAGAAGTCAAAACAACAGCCTCAGGGTTCGTGGGGGAGGGACATTTGGACACAAGAAGATGGAATAGTCTGCTGAACAGGTGGGGAATCTGGACATGGCCTCTTATCCAAATGTATCTTTTTCTTCTCTTTTTATCTACTTTCTAAATGTGTAAGAAATGTAATCTCCAATTTGCTTTCCTTCCCATGGTGGCTTCAGCACAGGTCTAGAGTCTTCCTCTAGAACTGAAACCATTCCAGTTTCAAGAGTTAAAGTTTACCCCTATCTGGAAATAGAGAGACTTATTCTCTATCTGGTGATAAACATTGTGTCTAGCAGTGTTCTTAATGGATCTTGAGTTCAGTAAGCAGAAACCTTAATTCTTAATTAAGAATGTGGGCTACTAACTTCTTACTTTATCAGAATTTTTATCAGGCCTCATCATTGTAATTAAGAAAACTACATTAACCTGGGTATAATAGGAAGGCTTAGCTGAGTTAACTAAAATGATATCAGACCCTTGTGCTGTAAAATTTCACTTATAGGTCTAGATCCATGAAGAGGAAAATTTCTCAGGCTATAATGAAATGAAGGAGGTCTCTGTGTGAGAGATTACCTACTATTCGATAAACCTGATCAATGGAGATGACCAATTTAGATAATATGAGGGAAAAGGCCATGCGAGAATACTCCAAAGATCAAGGAGAAACATTAAAGATGTGATGGTTAGATTTTCAGATAAGCAGTCTCATTGGAACTGAACACACGTTGCCCTTTCTATTAATATATTTTAAGATATGACTCATAATTCAGAGATTATCATGAACATGGAATTGATGCCTTCAATTATTTAGGGTTTGCACAAATCTTCGCTACCACTAATTTATGGGGGAATCTCTCATTTTGCCTCTATCCTTTAGCCATCTCTTTCATTTTTCACTGTTGGACTATCTCAGCACTTTTTCTGAGGCACACATAGATCTCTTGTCAATTTTACCTTGTTTTGAGTTGATTAATTCATATGTCCTGCATCCTACAAACACAAAGAGCATGAGCAGGATCTTACAATGTCTTTAGTGCTTGACCACATCATCTCAAACAAACATAATAAATGTCTGCTAAATGGATGAATAAGAATGTGGGTGAAAACATGCATCTTCTGCTCTCTCCTTTTTTGGCAAAGGGGTACAGGGATGGAACTCAGGGGCACTCTACCACTGAGTCACACCCCCAGCCTTATCTTGTATTTTATTTAGAGACAGGGTCTCAGTGAGTTGCTTAGCACCTTGCTTTTGCTGAAGCTGGCTTTGAACTTGTGATCCTCCTGCCTCAGCCTCTCGAGCCACTAGGATTATAGGCATGCGCCAACACCCAGTTTTCTGTTCTCTCCTTTATAGCCACCTCCCTCCCCATCAATATATGAGTGTTTTTTTAAAAGGAAAGATAATGGGAGAAGGGAAGGAGAGAAAAAGACACAAAAGACAGAGTAAGGGTACATAATCAAAGCCTTGCAATATCAGAAATAGGTAACTAAGATGAAGAAAAGCATAGTTTTTGTTTTTTTTTTTTAATTTTTTATTGATTATTTAAAGCATTACATAGCTCATGATATATCATCTTTCATACATTAGACTCAAATTGTGTTTTGAACTCCCATTTTCACCCCAAATATAGATTGCAGAATCACATCTGTTACATATTCACATTTTTACATAATGCCATATTAGTGTCTGTTGTATTCTGCTACCTTTCCTAACCCCTACTATCACCCCTCCCCTCCCCTCCCCTCCCATCTTCCCTCTCTATCTCCCCTGCTGTTGTTCAATTCTCTCCCTTTTTTTTCCCTCCCCCTTGCCCCTCATAGCCTCTTGTAATTTTATGTATCCTTGAAGGTCTCCTACCATTTCCATATGCTTTCCCTTCTCTCTCCGTTTCTCTCCCCCCATTCGTCTTTGTTATCTGTAGTCTTTTCCACATGCTCTTCCTTCCTGTTCTGTTCTTAGTTGTTCTCTTTATATCAAAGCAGACATTTGGCATTTGTTTTTTAGGGCTTGGCTAGCTTCACTTAGCATAATCTGCTCTAATGCCATCCATTTCCCTGCAAATTCTATGATTTTGTCATTTCTTAGTGCTGCATAATATTCCATTGTGTATAGATGCCACATTTTCTTTATCCATTCATCTATTGAAGGGCATCTAGGTTGGTTCCACAGTCTAGCTATTGTGAATTGTGCCGCTATAATCATTGATGCAGCCGTATCCCTATAGTGCGCTCTTTTAAGGTCCTCAGGGAATAAGAAAAGCATAGTTATTAGCATATAACTCCAGTAAAAGACTCATGTTTTTACTCACCTATTTTATATACAAATCCTTTCCCATTTTGAAAGTTCAGATGGGCCTATAGCAAAGCCTCAGAGGACCAGGGCAGGGGGCAATTGAAGAACAGGAAAAAAAAATTAAAAAAAATAAAAAAGTAAAGAAAGAGAGAAGAGAGAAAGGGGGAGGGGGAGAGAGGTATAAAACCAAACTAAACAACAACAACAACAAAAAAAAAACCTTAACCTTCAAAAGACAAGGAAAAATAACCATCATTAAAAATGATAAAAATGAGAGAAAAAGAAATATGTATATTAATCATATATATTATATGTGTGTGTATATATGTGTATAGATACATACGTGACCTCCTTGAGATGTATGTATGTATACACACACACACACACACACACACACACACACAATCAGCACAGAAAGAACACCAAAAAAAAATTCTTGATGGAAAAATTAAAGAATTGTCTCCACTGAAGTGCTCAATACAGTCAGCGAGAATGAATGATCACTGCCTATGCCTGACTGTCCTCCTTTCTATTTCTTCTTGAGCTATGTATTAAGAAAAACAGAGAAAGAGCTGGAGTTGTTAACCCCTTCCTCTTTCTGTATTGCTCACTGAGTTGCTAGCTGGAGTGACCTAAATTGAAACTGTTTGAAATAGCTCTCAGTTTCCCTTCTCAGCAGTATAAGATAGGATAGAATGGAAAGTACTATCAATTGGAGTTTATTTGAACAACTGGATAGATGCACTCCCAGGTTGTGGCTGCTGCAAAATTCTATAAAGGCAGTTTTAATGGCTGAATCTTAAGTCTTCAGAACTTGGGGGCTTTGTTGATATCTGCTCTGTAGAGTTTAGATCAACGTACTCCTAGAGCCCAAAATTTGCTGATCTCCTCTGGGAGTCTGGATCTCAGCAGCCTCCCAAGAATTCTACGGGGAAGCCAATCCTCCATCAGCAGGATGTCTTCCTGCTGCCCATGAATCAGGTCTTTCAAAGATTAGTCCCTGAGCTTATTCACATTTTCCTTTTCAGTTTCCTAATGTGCTTCAACTGGTCACATAACCTGCAGGACTCAAAGGGAAAGTGAATTTCACTCCCCTCCATTTTTCTGACTTGAATCCCCCTGGATTCAATCTTCTTTCTGCCTGTTTAACTTATATTTTTCCAGGTAAGTCCTAGAACTCATGGTAAGCACTTGCCAGGACACTAAGGCAATGTTCGCTATGATATCCCATGTTTCTGCTGCAGCAATTGCAGAGTAACCCCCTCAAGATGGCTTCCACCTCAGCTCTCCACTTGCCAATAGAGAAATACAGAGCATCTTTCAAATGTCAGTTTTCTGTGCAACTTCTGAATAGGCTAAGTTTATGCTCCTTTTTAGATCTGCAAGTTTTCCTATGACAAATTTTTCTGTTGTTTCTCTCTCTCTGTTATCCCTTCCTTCCACAGTGAGGCAGTGGTAGTGGTGCTGGCTTAATATACTCTTTGCTCTTTGTTCAAGACACCTAAATTCATGAGTCTCTAAGAGACTCTATGTATCTGATGTTGAATTTCAGTAAATTCCTTTTACTTACCTCATTGAGAAGTAGTACTCCTGCTGCTTGAATCCCGAACCTTGGAACATGGAACTTGGAAGTGCAGCTTTCCTCTATTCCATCATTTTGAATCCTCCCAGAATAGTAAATTTTTGGAATTATTGAAAAGGAGATTACATGGGTTCTCGTTGTCTCTCTTTCACATTATCAGAGCATCTTGTTTATCTATTTCATGTACAAAGGACCTACATTATATTACCTTAAAATTAGGGGTTTACTGTCAACAGGGCGGGGTGGGGGGAGAAGCTCTGACTTCCTTAGCTAAATCTTCTAATTTTATCAGTGAAGAAACCAAAATCTAGGGAGAAACGAATTCTAACACATTCACAAGGCTAACAAATGGTTGAATCAGGATCAATACTCCTTGATCAGTTTCCTGTGGACCATTCTACAATGCTTTGCATTTGGTTGATGTGATGGGAAGAGCAGAAGAGGGAAGGATGGAGAAAGAAAATAATAAATCATGCTCACCAAGAATTAACTTATTACATGAGCCAACATGACCAGCCGAGAACTTAAATAGATCATGTGCTCTACCAACACCCATCATACTAGGTTAAAGCATACACACTTAAACAGGCAACGATAAATGTTGGTGAGAATGTGGTGAAAATGTTATATTCATACATTGCTGGTGGGACAGCAAATTGTTGCAATCACTCTGGAAAGCAGTATGGAGATTCCTCAGAAAATTGAGAATGGAACCACCATTTGACCCAGCTATGCCACTCCTTGATTTATACCCAAAGGACTTAAAATCAGCATACTATAATGATGCAATCACATCAATTTTTATAACAGCTCAAATCACAATAGCTAGACTGTGGAACCAACCTAGATGTCCCTCAATAGATGAGTGGATAAAGAAATGTGGTATATATAATCAATGGAATATTACTCAGATTTAAAGAAGAGTAAATTATGACATTTACCAGTAAAGGGTTGGAGTTGGAGAATATCATGCTAAGTGAAATGAGCCAATCCCACAAAACCAAAGGCCAAATGTTTTCTCTAATTCGCAGATGCTAATACACAAAAAGGTGGGGGGGGGCACTAGGAAAGAATAGCATTACCTTAGATTAGGTAGAGGGAAGTGATGGGAAGGAAGAGGAGGCGATGTGGGAATAGGCAAGATAGTAGAATGAAACAGACATTATTAGTGTATGTATGTATGTAACTACATGACCAATATGATTCTGCAACATGTACACTCAGAAAAATGAGAAGTTATATCCCTTCTATGTATATCAAAGTGCATAAATGCATTCTATTGTCATTTATAACTAATTAAAAATTATTTTTTTAAAAAGAGTTAGGTCCTATTATAAAAGAAATGCACACACTGGGATGGGAAATGTACTAAGCCACTAACCATCTTTAATCTAGCCCCTCTTCATAGATAAATGCAGAGCTAAACAAGAACCTGTTCATCATTCCAGAAGATAAAGCACAAAAGAGCAGGTGTTGGACACAGTAAATCAGCATGGACTAGTCTGTGTGGTGCCTTGAAGATCCTGGATTAGAGGAAGAAAGAAGAGTGCCTACTGTAGTCACAAGACTATATCATAATTTGGCAGAAGCCTGTTTACATAAGCCTATTTGTTTGCAGAGCTCTTGCTGAAGATAGGACAGCTTTAGTGACAAAAGTTCCAACTTCAGAAACAGGATTTGGGGTTCTGAGCTGTTCCTCTTTCTTTCCTGGCTTTGTGAATATGGGCAAGTTGCTTCACTTCTCTGAGTCACAGTATTTTCACCTGATATAAAGCGAGAAGGACATGAAAATCAGATAGCATATTATAGGTGGAAGCGTTTTATAAAGATAAGGAACTTTAACATAACAGCATATCCCATACTAATTATCATCATGGGATTTAGCAGAGGGAAATTTAATGTATTTAGCATCTTTTGTAACTAGGACATTGATGTTAGTTTAGTGCCCAACTTCCCAAAGCGCTCAGGCCCAAGGAAGGTGGTAATCAGCACAGCTGCTCTCCCATTCTTTGTCATTCACACTTAAATGCACAGCAAGAGCAGAAATACCTTTTAAATTATCCTAAGCAAATCAGGAAATCAGCCAATGCTGCACTGCAGACTATGACTCTGTTTCCCTTTGTAAAAAGAACATCTTGCCTACTGCAGGAATTCCAGGGACATTTAATGCTTGGTTTAAGGTTTAGGCTTTTTTTTTTCTTTCTTTCTTTTTTCTTCTCATTCTTTTTATTTTAAGTGAAATCAGCTAGATGCTACAGCTATTTGTGATGTGACAAAATAATGATTCACTGCACAGAACCAGAGTGTCCTGGCAGCAATTTGCAGGGGAAATAAATACAGGGAGCAATCACAAGTATTATCTTCCCAGCCAGCATGATGTGATAGAAAACAAAGAATTTCACAGCAGGGAGGAAGTGTCTCTCTAGAGTGAGGGAAGTATGATCTTTTCTGCTTTCTAGATAGAAACTTTGTGGACTGACTTCCAAATTCAGATATGCACCTTTCATAGAACAGCCTATGACCTCCCTAACTTTCAAAAGGAGCTATAATTAGAGCAAGGCAATGATTTTTCCCACAATTTTTGATATATAAGAGAGTAGTCCTTCCTGCTAAACTTTGACTGCTTCTCCTAATGCCCTTTCTTTTTATTGAACTCGTTTTCTATGTTTTGATTTTGCAAAATGAGTAAGCAGAATTCAGACAATTAATATATTTGAGTAATTATGTGAACAGGTCCCCTGTAAAGAAAAAAAAATGCATGTTGGCTGGCATTTCTTCAATGTCACAGAAAGTATTGAAAACAAACAAATGTATTCATTATTAACTATGTGCCAAGTACTGTGCCAAATACTTTTAAAATATTGACAAGAAACTAGATATTGAAATTTTTCCTTTAGAGCCAGAAGAGAACTGAGTGATGAATGCTAGGACTTGAACAGGTAAACTCATTCCCTGGTCAGATGCTGGTGCCACCTCCCATGGCACCTGTACCACCATCACTTGATGCTGACAATGTGGACTGCCATAATGAATACCATCTAAGAAGATCCTGTGTACAGCATCTGTTTTGTCAGCTTTTCATCATGGTGACCAAAACACCTGACAAGAACAACATAGAGGAGGAAAAGTTTATTTTGCTTACTGTTTCAATGGTCTTAGTGCATATATGGCTGATTCCATACCCCTGGGCCCAAGGTGAGGCAGAACATCTTGGCAGAAGGATCTTGTGAAGTTAAGCAGCTAAGCACATTGACCACCAGGAAGCAGATAGCTCCACTCACCAGGGACAAATATAAACCCCAAAGTTATGCCCCCCTTTAACCTACTTCCTTAAGCCACAATTTATGTACCTATAATTACCACCCAATTAATGTATTGGTGGATTAATCCACTGGTTAGGTTTCACCTCTCTTGCTTTTATCATTTCATTTTTAACCCTTTAAAAATATATTTCTAGTTGTAGATGGACACAATGCCTTTATTTATTTTATATGTGGTGCTGAGGATCGAATGCCTTTATTTATTTTACATAAATAAATGTGATAGAAAACAAAGAATTTCATAGCAGGGAGTAAGTGTCTCTCTAGAGTGAGGGAAGGATGATCTTTTCTGCTTTCTAGATAGAAACTTTGTGGACTGACTTCCTAGAACCTCACACATACTAGGCAAGCGCTCTACCACTGAGCTATGACCTCAGCCCCTGAACCCTCTTCCATTGTCACACACATGAATTTTGGGGGAACACAACATATCTAAACCATAAGATTCCACCCCTGCATCCCTTTTATCCCATTTCATTACATATTTTCTCTCATCAAACTTAATTTTGGGAAATGGTCTCTATCAACTGTCTTCCTAATAAGTAAGACTTACCTGCCCAAAATGCCTATACTCCTTGACCCATCTTTCACTGATGATGGAAATCTATTGTGGGTATCCAGATATAAAGAAGATTAGAGGGTTGCTGTTGTGGTTGGAATAGCAATAGGAATCATGGTAGTAGCCAAGAACTATAAAAGGAATCCTCAAGACTCTGTAAAACATAATAAAAATCCAATGATGGAGCCCACCCCTCATCTTATAGCTATAAAAGCTCAGAAAAAGGGATAAAGCAACCTTCAGTTGGGAAAAATTGCTTAGAAAGGACTAAGGTTTGTGTTCAAGTTTAGCTATCCAGCCAAACCAGTGATCTTTTCACTAGATTACAAAATTTAGTGAAGAGCTGGTGAAGGAGACAGAGAAGGTGCTGAAGAAAGGAGTAGGACAAGTTCCAGGAGATTAGTATATTTTAAGGAAACTGAAAGGAGAGTAAATTTCAAGTAGGAATAATTTTAAACAGAATCTAATATTTCCGAAAATTCAATGAAGTTAGAGGCTGAAAAGTCATAACTTGATTTGGTTATTAAAAAGTCACTGGAAATCATTGAAAGGGCCATTTTAGGAAAAATAAAATGGGACATACATTGAAACCAGTGGAAAAGGAACAATTGTCAGAAATAAAAGTAATGGGAGCCAGTCCTCAAAGAAAGAACAAAAGATGCACTGTAAGGGTTAAGAATGGAAGTGACCTAAGGAAGTTTATAGATGAAAAGGAATAATTTGATGTTAGACAAGATCATTGGAGACTGAGATGTGGGGAAAAGTTGGAAAAGCACAGGGAAGATATAGGAATACACTGGGGTGGATAGAAAAGAAATTAGAGGAAGTTTCTTGGATTTAACTGTCTTCTCAGTGAGGTTGGAGCTAAGGGTACACACTGAGCCGGAGACTGGTAAGAGTGAGGATGAGATTGGAAACCTTGGAATACCTGCTGTGGATAATGTGAAAGGGCAGGAATTCTCCATGGAAATTCTCTTACCATAAGGAGACAAAAGTGAAAAGGGTATGGAAACTTTGGAATGTAATCTGAGTTATTAACACAGAGCTTTATTTGACTAAATCTTGATAATTGCCATGTCTTTCATCAAGATTTTGTGACAACATCATCAGATGTGATAAGAATCCAGGCTGGTTAGTGCATTTTGTAATGCCATGAAGCAAGCTCTAAGATGCTCCCAGAAATCCTTTGGACAGAGCCCTTTAATCTTGCCTGACACAAGACAGAGTATGATACACACACAACACACACAGACACACACCCGCACAAACACTAAATTATTACTTCTTTAAGTATGGCATTGGAACAGGAAGGGTAAGTAAAGATGAAAGGCACAATTTCTGCTTCTGACAGACTTAGACTCTTCTTGGGCAGGCAGAGTCAGCCCTCATGGGAAATAACCGGAGCACTCAGGGTAAGTCATATGTCAACCATAGTGCTGAAGAAAATGGTATGAACCAAGTGTCTGAAGGATGAGTGTTTGCACATAATGCAGATATCATGGGCTGGCTGTAATCACAGAGGCTTCCTGTTTGGATATGAACAAAGAATATTTTAGTTTCCACAGTTAAGCATTAATGTTCTTTTTACCTAGAACAAATAATTTAAGTGATTTTTCTATTCTCTGAAGAAATAGAGAGAGCAAAGTCTGCAGTGTGACACCTCAGGAGTCAGTTGAGGTTAATTTAGTATAGATGAAGCTTGCACTATGTAAGTAAAAATGCACTTGTTTATTACATTTACCTCTTGATAAATCAGGCATTGGTGTATTTTTTAAAATTGTGGGTCCTTTCACTGTGCATGGTTAACTGGCCTATATCTTGGTAATTATTGCAGATTTTCTTTCTCTATTTCATTAGGCGATTTGATTTGTACTTTATATAATTACAGTATTTGTCTCCTCCTTTGTTCAAGGCAAAATTACAATCATTAGTTCTGCTACCTGAGGCTCCTAAATGAATATTTACTAAAATAAAAAAGTAAGCCACTGAAAAGGGTATAATTGTATCTGAACCAGAAAATTTCCATTTCATATCCATCATCTTAATTTCATTGTGGCTGCTGAACTTGAAATGAAAAGGTACAAAGGCCCCAGGGGAAGGAAGAACAGTAAGATCATTACATCTTTATAGAAAATAAAAGTTCCTAAGAACTTGGTACAAACAAAATATTTCTCTTTCCACATAGTCTACACCTCCAACTTTGGTCATAGTCAAGATCAAAAAGTAGGGACAATGATATTAATATTAACATAAACAAGAAAAGAAGGGGAGAAGGAACTAGGAAAGGGAAGACTATTTTGATATATCTGAATGAGATGTACACCATTTAAAATAAACTCTCAACTAACAAATATCCTTAAAGTTAGTTAAATTTGCTTTAAATCTTGTTACCAGTTTTGATGACTAACTTCATGAATCAAATTGGCTAAACTGTGGTGCCCAGATATTTTCTCAAATATTATTCTGGATATTTCTGTGAAGGTGAATTTCAGATGAGATCAATATTTCTATTACTACATTTTGGGGGGATGCCAGAGATTGAACTCAAGGGCACCCAACCACTGAGCCACATCCCCAGTCCTATTTTGTGTTGTATTTAGAGACAGGGTCTCACTGAGTTGCTTAACATCTCACCTTTGCTGAGGCTGGCTCTGAACTTGCGATCCTCCTGCCTTAGCCTCCAGAGCCACTGGGATTATAAGGCATGCACCACCATGTCTGTCTATATCAGTCAACTTTGAGTAAAGCAGATTACCTTCTGCAATGTGTGAGAGCTCCATGTAATCAGAGGAGGGCCTGAAAAGAAGAAACACTGACTTTCCCTGAGCAAGAAGGAATTGAGCCTGCAGATTGCCTTGAGATGACTGTAACTCCCCACCCCCAAACTCCCACCTCTAGCCTATCATGCAGATTCTGAACTTATCAGACCTCCACAATTATGTGAGCCAATTTCCTTAAAATGAATCTCTTTATATGCATATGTACATATTCTGTTTGTGCTGCTTCTCTGGAAAACCCTAATATACCAGGGTAAACATTTTTTTAGTAGTAGTATCTTATTATTGCTGTTACTTTAATTGGAAAATAATTCCATTTGAATTGTTTTCAGCAAAGCAATGAGAAGAGTATATTTATAATGACCTGAAATCTGTAAATTTGCTTATAATCTCTCTCACATGGACCAAAGTCTCTGTGTATTTCCCTGGAGCCTCCCTTTCCTTTCCTGTAAGATGGCAGATGGGTGGGAAGAATTGCAATATCTTGCCAGTGTGTTATTGAATATGTAACACCCTCACTTATTTTTTAATAAATCCTTGATATATTTTAAAAAATTAATTTGTTCTAATTAGTTATACTTGATAGTAGAATGTACTTTGACATCATACCTAAATGGAGTATAACTTGTCATTCTTCTGATTGTACATGATGGAGGATCACATGGTCATGTAGTCATATATGTACTTTGGATAATGTTCAGTTCATTCTACTATCCTTCCTAACCCCATACCTCCTCCCCTCCCTTCACTCTCCTCTGCGTAATCCAAAGTACTTCTATTCTTCTCTAGCCCCCACACCCTTATTGTGAATTAGCATCCACATATCAAAGAAAATGTTAGGCCTTTGGTTTGGGGGGATTGGTTTATATTACTTAGCATGATAATCTCCAGCTCCATCCATTTACCCTCGAATGACATCATTTCACTCTTCTTTAAGGCTGAGTTACATTGCAATGTGTATATATAACACATTTTCTTTATCCATTTATCTACTGAAAGTGGGAGGAGGGGGGGATGGAGGGAGTTTGGATAATAGGTACTGAAACACAGCTAGATAGAAATAATTAGTTCTTGTGGGATGATCATAGTTCAGAGTAACCTATTATGTATGTTTATGAATCACTACAACAGAGGAACTCAAAATTTCTAAACTACAAGACAATGATAACAAGATAAAAATATTAATTACACTGATTTGATCAGTACATACTAAAATATCACACGGCCACACAAATAAACACAATTATTATGTGCTAATCAAATTTTTTTTAAACATTTAAGAGGACGAAATATTAACTCCCTAATTTGCTCGATTGCTCCACCACTACACAGGCCATAGTTGTCTGGTGACTACTCCATGATTCTTTCCTCATTCAGAATAAAAGTTGAATCCAAAGAAGAGATTGCAGGAGAAGTTGGCTATTAGAGGGTGTCTTTGTGCCAGGATTGTTGATTCCTTGGTCAGCAATGATTATAGATGATATGCATATAGTTTTGAGGCCGGTTATACATATAGGTTCAAGATAAGCAATCATTTTTTTATTGCAAAGACCTTAGCCATTGACTCTCTAATCTTTAGGTTTCTTTCTTAAACATTTTTAGCTTGTTTTTAAATCCACGAAAGGTGACTATTAATAATATAGTCATGCATAAGCCAATTATTAGATTTAAATGAAACAATAATCTAAATTACATCCTAGTGCCTGGCACACTGTAAATGCTCAATTATTGCTGGTTAGTTTCATGCCGGGAAGGTTTGCCTGATAAAATAAAACATAAGTTCTAATATATCCCATTAATTAATTAAGACAAAATAATTAATTCTTAATGGGATACATACTCAGTATAGAAACCTAACTACTTCTTAACATACTCCCCTTAATACGTTCCGCTTCTGGTAAATTAACTATTGTAATGGTCACTACCTCCTAGAATTATTGGAATGGGGTTAGATAATGTATTCAATATGCTTTGTAGAGTGCTTGGCACATAAAAACAATAAAATATCTTTTTAAAGACAAACAAAAAGAGCATATTCCTTATGTATAATTAAGGGTTATTAGTTAATTAATTAACCCTTAAATTAATGTTAAATAATTAATTAAGTGTTCACTCATCAATCAGTTGACCAACCAATTTCTATTCATTCCTTACTATGACCAAAATTGTGCAGGTGCAACATAAATCTGCACACTTAAAACTACAAGAGCTAACAAAGTAGAAGTATATGCCAAGGGATAAGGAAAGTAGCTTTCATTGTGTCTCAGAATTTTTTTCTATAAATACAAAATGTTTCAGTTCTTTCCCAATTATTGCTCCAAAAGGGACATAATTTCCATCTAAGGGGCTAGCAATTGAGAATTTGAAAGAATAATGACAACAGATTTGGGTGTTTAAAAAGGAAAAATGTGACTTGGGTAATTTGATGGTGATTTCTTTTCAAATTGGGGAGAAAAGAGTAACTAAAAACAGCAGAGTTTTCTAATTTGTATTTCACTTAAAATGCCACTGGGTGTTTCCTGAAATGTTAATGACAAAATTAGCTCCATGTGATGTGAAAAAGAAACCATCCAAAGGCTTAAACAGGAAGGTGGCACAGATGAAATAGTCCCCACTGTGTGTTCCAGATTGGAGCAGACACACCAGCGAGCTAGAAGCAAAAGAAAAATGAAAGGGATTATAACTGTAAGCAGTAGTGTTTGGGAAACATTACCAACCATGTGGTAGAATGGAAAAGCTGAATGTGAAGATTTAAGAAGTGTTAATAAACAATGGCATGCTGCTACTGTTCACTCTAAAATAACACTTTGAACTTCAGACTCTTACTTTCCTCCTACATAATACACACACACACGCACACACACACACACACACACACACACACACAGAGAGAGAGAGAGAGAGAGAGAGAGAATTGTTTAGGAAGGGAACATCAATTGATCTCCATTATAATTAGATCAAAGAAAACAGAAATGGATAGGTAGCTTAGCTATATGTCCCCAGTGCTTCTTGAACATGAATGCACACAAAGATCATTGAGAACTCTTGTTAAACTGCATACTGTAATGTTAGTTTATTCATTTTTTTAAAAATACTAATACTACAACAACAACAACAAAAAATGTGAACCCTCAAGAAAATTCTCACCAAAGATTGAAACCTTTGTCAAAGCCTTTTAATATTTATTCCTTCTTAGAAGATCACAGAATTCCCTCCACCTCCAATCTTAGGTATCCTGTGTTACAAAGCTAGCTTGGTGGTATATCCTGAACATGAGTACAGGTAAGAATCACCTGGAGATCTTAACAGGAAGATTCTGAGTCAGTATTTCTGGAAGGGGGACAGATTCTGCATTTCTAAAACATGCCCAGGTGATGTTAATGATGCTGGTTTGTGGACCACACAGGATTACTCTCTTCAAATATTCTTTCCCTTGGCTACTTCAATTGTGTGGTTATAGAACTAGCAATAGAGTTACAGTCATATCATTACATCCATAGCATTGTTCGTTCATGCATCATACATAGAAAAATATTGTTTTCCTTTTCAATTTTAGCTATTATTTACTTATTCATACATATTTTGATAGTATGTAGTAATAATGACTAATATTTGAGTGTCTGCTGTGTTTATCCCTCCCTCCAAAACTCCCCCTCAGTGGTTGGGCCAACAGTGGCTAGGTATCCTAGAATCTAGTCCTGGCACTTCCTCTGGGATCTGTGTCTTCTGGGGCCACTGAAACCAACCAAGACACCCAAGGTGATGAGGGAATGAACAGAAGTACAGATGTCAACCAAACCACCTTGGAACTGTTCGGAAACCATCTGCCCTCAACCTCACAAAGGCTGGTTTGGAATTGGAGAAAAATTCTGAAAGCCATGAGTGCTTAGCTGAAATATGCTTCAGAAATCATAAACTCATTTTCCTCAATCCTGTTCTGCAGAAACTGAGGACCAGGAGAGACATTCATTTGTCAAATACTCTGTCACCAAATACTCTAATGACCCAGTGGGCTTTGTCTTCTCACTGTGGTCAATCTGAGAGCCAGCCTTTTGTGGACCTTATATCCTAAAAAGGAATCCATTTACAGGACTTAACAGTGTTTAAGTGCTTCCCTCAGCTCCTAACTATAGATTTGGCAGTACCAGATGGTGAGTGACTGGGGTTGCCAGTGGCAGCCTCTGGCCCACCTTGTGAACTAACTTCTCTGAACCTTTGCTTCCTTTGGTGTCAAAGGAAAGTTAATTACCCATAACTCATGGGCCTGTGAGGATTTAATTGGACTATTTGTTTCTTTTTGTGCTTGCTACATTGTAAGAGTTCCTTACGTTTTGAATACTAGTCCCATATCCAATATATAATTTTCAAATATTTTCTCCTTTTCCATATCTTTTATTTTTCAAATTCTTGATGATGTCCTTTAACACTCAAATGTACTTAAATCTGATGAAGTCCAGTTTTTTTTTCTAATTTATTGCTTGTGTTTTCAATGTCAAATGTAATAATACATTGCTAAACTTAAGGTCACAAATATTTACTCTTAGGTTTTTCTATCTAAGAGTATTATGGTTTTAATTCACCAAAAATCAAAATCTCACCTGCTTTACTCAAAAGGAGACTTTTAAAAAAGCTATTCGTTATCATCTTTCTCTTTATTCTATGTACCTATGAATAATTTTCCCCACCAAAAAAACCACTTCCAACACTCTGAAGTGTTCATTTGCATCCAGTCAATGCACTCTTTTTCCTGAGCTACTTCCATTCTGACAGCAGCAGCGTTGCTTTGTAGAACTGGCTGTAGAGTTACATACATACATACACATGTACATACATCAGAGTGCATATGCATGTGTGTGTGTCATTACCATGATTCAGGTATAGGGATGTGTAATTTTAAAGAAGAGAAACCAAATTAAAACAGGGATGGATATATAAGGAGAAGAATTTCTTCCCTCTCCCTGTTTTTTTTTATTCAGAAACATTACTAACAGATACTATGTTCAGTTACTTGAAAGATGGCCTTTTCCTTACATTATTAATCTTCATGAAATCCTTATGGAAGTGACAGTTGCAACCAAGCATTTAAAAATTCTGAAAATGCCAGCCAAAGTTGTGCTCAACATCCCATCTCTGCCATTAGGACTCTTTTGCCAGCTGCTTATTGCAATCTTTCTCAGCTTATAAGTGAATGGCTAAGTTTTAAGATGAGAGAACATTTGGGAATAATTTAAATTCAGCTCAATTTTTCTCTGGGATTTGGACAATGGTGTTCTCAATATAGATTTATAGGCAAACCCAGTAAGCAAAAGTATACAAGTTATTTTTTTATGAAACAAAGGCTTATCTTTATGGACTGAAGCCTTGCAAAGCTCAACTTGAAGGAAACATTTATCCTGAATTTTTGCTCAGCAGGAAGTACTCGTCTAACTTAATCACTCCAAACACAGTCTGCCTGGAATCCACTGAACCCTACAGAATTTAAAGGGTATGTGATGATTTGCAAGTATTCCTCGGTCCAGGGAGGTGGCTGGGAAGTAGAAACCAGAAGAGCAGCCTAGTCAAGGTGGGGGAAAGGACAGACAAGATGGAATAATTAGATCTAAACTGAAATATCATTTGAAGGATAATTGCTCCTGGAGTTGTACAGTTGAAGTTGAAGTAGAAAGGAGGTAGAGAGGAAAAAAGAAGGAAAGCCAGTCTGTTATCAACACTAGGGTTCTAGCTACAGTGAAATTAAAAGGTAAGCAGACAGATTCAATCCCAACCTGACCTGAGGAAGCCAGCAGTTTGTCAAGTTAGAGTTAATACTGGGATATTGTAGAGAATAGTCTGGAATAAAGATGGGGGCTATATATGTGCCTAGTCTTGCAGGTTCTTTTTCAGTAATTTTAAAGAATCCACAGGAAACCACTGCTCTGGTAAGCATGGGAAGATATATGATGACCAAATCAGGAGGACTCTTCCTTTTCATTCTGTATTGTGGGGCGATGGTGGCAGAGGGGAACCAAATAAGGAAAATGTACATAGTCCTATTTTTTTAAAAGAAACAGAATAAAAGGATGCAGAATTCTTGTGAGGCTATAACCAGAAGAATTGAATAAATCAATTTATATTACTTAAAAATTTGATCTCACTTCTGTGTAGAAAATGGATTATAAAGGGGCCAGTGAGGCCAGTTAAGCATTTACTGCAAAAATCATGTGAGAATCAGTGCTGACCTGAGCTGTAATGTGTAAGTGTAATATGCAGGTGTAGTGTGTGAGTATAATTGTATTGTGTAAATATAGCTGTGAAAATGGAGAGAAGAGGTTATTGGGGGTATTTTTGGAAATAGAAGCCACAGGACTTGTTTCATTAAATGTGGAGGTAAACTAAAGAGAGGGAGGGAGGAGGTTGCCCAAGTTTTAAATTCCTAAGTGGGAACATGGTAATACCATTAACTGAGATGGAAATGATGGTTCAATGTAATTCTAGTCAGCAGTATTTGCTTAAGGTTGTGCTATTCCTCAACTGGCAGTGTTAGAGATAAAAGGAAAATTAAACCATCTCAGTCAAGTTCTTTTCTTTTTACCTCCCCTAAGAATTAGGAAGTAGCATTGGTAGACTCTGCCAGATGTTGAAAGTGCAAATGTTTTAACTAGGCTCTGCAGCAAGGAGAGCCCAAATCAACATCTTCACCAGAAGACAGAAATCAGCTCCCCAGATTCGTTCATACAGGACAAACCACAAGGTTGAAATTCCATCTGTGCAGTGTGGAGGAGCAATGCCAATGTTGAGGCTTCCCACTACTATCAACTTTACCATATGAAACCAGTCATTATGACCGTGTTACATTATACTCTCCATTTCCCTTCCCCTGACTAATATAATTGCAAATGAAGCCACATTTTCATAGAATTGCTTTGAATTTCTTTTGGTCAAATAAGGCAAGTCTCAGCAACTTAAGTTAGTTTAGCATCCCTTCACAAGTTAGATGAGCACTTAATGAAAAAAACATGGAGATTTCTTTCCAATTACCAGAACATCCTTAATGATCTGGAGATTAGCTACAGATCAGAATCATAATTGAGGGAGGAAAAAAATGAGATTGCATTAGAATTCTTTCAAAATTAACCTGAGATGACTTTTTAAAAAATGCAAGCTCAGGGTAAATCATTTAGGGTAGAAAAAAATAAGCTTCAATTATCAGATAAGAGAGAACCAGGCAATTATGGGTAAATGACCTGAGTAGCAAATAGAGGGAACTCGAGGTTAAATATGAGTCAGCAATAAAGGGGTTTAAAGTTGAAGCATGAGGCCCTGAGAATAAATTCAAAGAGGAAACTGGTAAGTTATAAGGGTAGGGAGCTAAATTTGAACCCTGAGAATTTGAGATAGAACACGTCCCAGGAGAAAGGAAAGATTCCCTTTCATAATAAAGGCTGAAGTCAGAGGGCTGGTTTGACCCAACTTTGTTAATAATAAGCTATGAAACCTCAGTAAGTCACTTAGCTTCTTTAAGCTCTAGGATTTTGTCCAAAATATGTGTATGATTATAATGGTGAACCTATGTTCATTGCTTTAAGAATTTTTTTTGAAATAAGTAAATTCACTATAAAGCACACTCATAATAGCTACAGAAAGTATTATTGAAGAATGCAAATTAAAAAGGAATATTTTGGGATATACAACCACAGAGGCAGAACCAGATATCTAACTTGTGGAACCCACTGCAAAATGTTCCAAAAATATTAAGAATTTTAAGATTGTAGTAGTAGAGCAAAAAAACAAGTGTGGGGATCACTATGCATAAACCCAATGAGGTGGCACAGGTTGCATGTCTGTGAAGCTGAACTTACAGAGAGGGACATGCTAGTCGCAGTGGGGTAGAACTTATGTATGACTGCTCCAACAGTTGTCTTACAGCATGAAGTATAATTTCTCTCCTGATAGCCTGCTGAAATCTGAGGGAATGGTAAGAACCAGTAAAGTACTGGGAGATCTGGTTCCAATGAATAAATAAGAAAAAAGAGTATGTATGACAACTGTCTTAGATATTTGAAAGTCTGCGTAAAGAAAAGGGACACGATATTCTTTATTATTCTAGAGGGCATAACTAAGAGAAAATGTACCAAGGAATATTTTATAAAAGTCAACATATCGAAGCACTTTGAAACAGACAGAAATGGCTAATAATGTGACATAATAAGATTATTGTCACATAATCAGGTCTCAGTTATCAGAAGTTTTCAAGAGAGATAAAAGACCACCTGCCAAGGATGTTGCAGAAGGAATCTCCACACTTAAAAGTGGTTTGTATGCTTAATCTCTAAGCATCATATTCTGTATTTCTACCATAGAGCCACTCTAGAGCTGAATAATAAGAAGGTTTGGGGAGGTGAAGAGCCACAGAAATAGAAATTCTTCTGGTGTTGCCTACAGGGTGAAAGTGGGGATGGGAAATGGGCAGGCAGGAAGCAGGTGTCTAGATAATATCTAATAACAACATGAACATATTCAATGTACTTTTCCATCTGAATTAGAAATTTAGAGTCAAAGAAAATCAGCGCTACAAACAACATCATAAATCACCTAATCCAGACTGTTGAAAAGGAATCATAATATAAGAAAGAATAAGGCTTTTTCTCTGGAAGTGGCATAGACTGGGAAGTCATGGAAACCTCCTGGAAGCATTTCCTGTCTTGGTCTGGATGGTGTTAATAATAATATATATATATATATATATATATATATATATATATATATATATATATTTAATATTGATATACTCTATGCATTTAGCATTTTATATGTAAAAAGTTGAAAACATCAGAACCTCTGATATAAGGGCTGGGGTCCACATATTTCACCAGTTCTCTCAGTGTTTCTTATGCACACAAGATGTAGAGAAACATTTCAAATTACAGAGAAACAGAATAAAGCCCAGGAAAGTAAATTCATTTTTCCAAAGGCCACTCTGCTAGTTAATGGAGCTCTCAAAAACAGGACTTCTAGAAATAAATGCAATAACACTTATAATAAACCATGACAGTTGGCCAAGTCTACTGACTGATCCAAGACAACACGACAGGTTAAGGGCAGATTGAGGCCAAATGAAACTGAATATGGTCACTACTCTAAACCTTAAAGGGTGTAAAAAAGCCAAATTAAGACTATTTGACTTGCATTTTCTGGGTAATTTGAAGTTATCAAATATTCTTGAAGGGAGAAAGCTACAATAAGAACCATACCTTGGGAATAAAATGGATGGATGAAAAGAGTAGATTGGATTATGACTATAAAAATCCAGGGTGACGGGAATATCACTACTAAATTAAGATAGAAGTCGTAATGCATAAAAAGAAAAATATGCAGCTATAAAAGTTTGTAGGGAGTATTCATGGTACTTGGTAGTGATAGCAGTAAATATTTACATTTTCTAAGAATTTACTGTTTTTCAGATGTATTAATTTTATCATTTGACCTTGTCCATAACTCCAAGACACAGGTAGTGTCATTATCCCATATTTTGTAGATGAGCAAATGAAAGTAAAGTTAGATGATAAATAATATATCAAGATCAGAGCTAGTAACTGGAAAACTAGATTCTTAACCCAGATTTGTTTGACTCCTGTTGTTACATTATAGAAAAAGAAGGCAAGAAGAAGTCAAAAGACAGTTTAGAAAACCAGGTGACAGTAAACCGGTATTCACGTTAAAAAACATAGAACATACTGAAGAAAGAGCAGATTTGATAGCAAATAGGATGAGTTCAATTTATTCACTTTGTGTAAGAGGGTCATTAATTTCTAATATGTTCCTACATTAGCATGTGTTACAATATTACTGAACAAAGGAGAAAGGGACAAAGCCGTGCTTTAGTAACTGATATTTTATAACCTACTTTGCAAACTTTTTGCAAATAACTAGGTTCATTAAAATGCATCTAGCAAAAAAATTCTCCTGAAATGCTAATATGCCCTCTACAAAAGAATTACAGGAATTACCATATACTTTCATTTCTTTTTCACATTCTGCACCCAGGTTCACCTTCTTTTGGGAGCACCAAGCTTCAGAAGGTGATGCTACCATATATATGCTGATTGTACATGACAAGCCAATGCATTTGCTCAAGACTAGCAAGATATCAAAGTATTATGAGCTGCATTGTGTCTTCAAAATTCATATGCCAAAGTCCTAGCCCCCGGTATCTCAAAATGTAATTGTATTTGAAGATAGGTAAAAAGGTAAAAGCACAATAAGGCTAGGTGGCCCTAATCTAATATGACTGATATTCTTATAATGAGAAGCTTAAGACACATACAGAAGACCACGTGAAGACCCAGAGAAAAGATAGCAATCTTTAGGACAAGGAGAGAAGCATCAGAAAATATGAACTCTGCCAACACCTTGATCTTGGAGTTTCAGAACTGCAAGGCAATAAATTTCTGTTATTTAAGGTAACCAGTCTGTACCTTGTGAGAGCCCTAGCAAAGTTATACACAGTATATTTCACATTATCATGTAGAATCCACAATGACCACTGGCTTACATTAGAAATTATTTGTGTAGCATTGCTGTGAAACTATCTTGTGCAAGCCGAATCTGAGATATTGATAATATTAGCTCCAGGCTCTTACCTGTTGAAGTGCCCAACTAGCAATCTTCCATTACTGTATTTTTATTGTCTCCATCAAGGTGGCTTTTCTACAGAATGAGCATAGTTGTTGGGAAAAGGAAATACTATTCATATTCTAGTTTGGGGATATTGCCTGAGAGAGTTCTGCTGGTGCATGACTTCATTTTATCTGTCCTCCATATGAATGACAGGGATTTTCTGTATTCCTTGCACTGACTTCCTTTGATGTCCTTTGTAAAATTATCAGGGTAGAAGACACCTCTAGTGGTTGTGAAAGCTCATCCTTTAAAAGTAGGGTTAAGCAACACAATATATGAAATTGAGAAAATAAGTTGGAATCGTGAAAAGTGCCTGATTCTATGACTTGGCCAAGGAAATAACAGAATTGTTCTGTATATATCATATTGCAAAAAAAAAAAAAAAAAAAAAAAACGATTTTTATGCTGTCTAGGGAAGTGCCAAAGTCATGAAGTTTAACATTAAGCAAAGTAAAGTAAAAATAGAAAGATTTCTTCTTAATAGAATCAGACATTAAGGGGGGAAATCAGCATATAGGAACAAATGGCCAATGATTCCTAAGCCAATCTCCGGGAAAGAGGCATTTCCAATTATAATGTTCTCAAAATTATAGAAGGATGAAACAGGAACCAGTGAGGCTAATAATGTAAAGTTGGCAGAGCCGAATTTATATTCGCACCTCCAGTGGAATTGCTATTCCTCAAACCAAAAATGCCACGTTGCAGTGTTCTCTATCAGGAAGTAGCTGCTGTCAGTAATACCGGCTGTTCATTTCCTTGAAAATTCATATATGCTTTTATGTAAGTTTTTAGGTTACTACCATTTTGTTGATTTTATGAGCAAAAACTGTGCATATATTTCTATTGGATATACACTCAGGAATGCAACTATGGGCCAGCACATGAATATTATCATGTAGTAGTTAACACCAGCTTTTCAAAGTGGTCAAAAATATATATTCTCACTGCATGAAATTTCCACATCCACATCTTCTTTTGTATTCCTTGGATAAACCCTATTGGCCCAGAAGATATTACTATCTTTATATATTACTCAATTTAATCAGATAATATTAGGTTAAAGATATTTGTATCTGTGTTAATGAAGGATATGGATCAGTAAAATTATTTTCTTGTTCTGTGTTTGACTTCTGAATCATTCTAGAGTTGTACTGTGGGCTTTGTTCATCTACTATGAAAGAGTTTAAGATTGACATTGCTTTTATCTAAATAATTAGTAAAATTCACTAATGAGTCTATCTTAGCCTGGAATTTTTTTTGTGGATAACGTAAGTTACAAATTCTAATTCATTAAAAGTACTATTGAGACTTTTTGTCTTCTTTCTTTCATACTGGTAATTTTTATCTTTGATGAATTTGAATTCATCTAATTTTTTTAAATTTATTGCCATATAGTTTTTCATAACATTCTCTCATTGTTAAAAAATTCTTCTGGGTGTGGTGGTGCATGCCTGGAATTCCAGAAGCTCAAGAGGCTGAGGCAAAAAAATATCAAGTTCAAAGCCATTCTCAGCTTTGTAAGGCCCTGAGCAACTTAGTGAGACATTGTCTCAAAACTTAAAAAAGCAATTTTAAAAAATTCAGAGGGCTGGGCATGTTGCTCAGTGGTTAAATGCCTCTGGGTTCAATCCCTAGGACAAGGAAAAAAAAAACAACTCCTAGTTATCTACGGTGTTACACCCTCTTTCATTCTTGATACTGATATTTGGGGTTTTATCTGTTGTTTACTTGATCAATCTAGCTGATTGCAGAACCAAATCTTAGTTTTATTTATTTTATCTTTTGTTTAATTTCTGTTTTCATTGATTTCTACTGTTATCATTGTCATATACTTTCTTCTTCTAAATTCTTTGTTATTTCTTAGCTCAACATAGAAAGTCAGATTATTTGTTCTAAAATGTTTCTTATTTCTAAAAGTCAACATTTAAAGCTAAACATTCCTCTCTCAGTAGTGCTATATCAGCATCCCTAAAAACTGAAATTAAGTGTTTTCATTATTGTCCAATTCAAAATATTTTTTGAGTTTGCCTTGAGACTTATATTTACTGTGAACTATTATGTAGTATGTAGTTTAATTTCTGGATAGTCTGATTTTTTTCAGATTTATTTTTGCTGTAAGTTTCTGATTTAATTTTTTATAGCCAGTGTAGATCATTTTAATCCTCTTTAATTTATTGGGATATGCTTTATGGCTCAATGTATAATTAATTGTATTTAACATGTCTTGTGAATTTGAGAAAGGGTCTGCTAGTCTTGGGAGGGGTGTTCCACAGTGTTGAGTAGATCACGTTGGCTGTTGGTACAGTTCAGCTCTTTGATAACCATGATGAGTGTTTTCTTTCCTTGCTCTTTTCTTTGTTGAGAGACAACTGCTGAAATCTCTACCTGTAGTCCTGGATTTCTTTATCTTTCTTATGAGGTCTATAAGTTTTGCTCCATCTATTTTGAAGTCCTTTATTTTGTGCCTGCACTTTTAATACTTGTGCATCTTCTTGAGGAATTGCTTATTTTTTAATTATGACATCTACCTTCTTATTTACGATACTCATTATCTTAAAATCAACAGTATCTGATAACATGGCCACTCCTGTATAGTGTGTCATATCTTTTTGTCCCTTTTACTTTTAAACTCTTTCAATCTAAATGACATCACTTATCCATCATATCAGATTAGCTCTTGCTTTATTATCTAACCAATAATTTCTCCTTTATAACTGAAGTGCTTGGTCATTTATATGTTTGTAATTCTTTTAAAACATAAGTTTGATAATATTGATGGATAGAAGTGAACAATCACACTATTTTCTATTTGTTAATTATCATACTTGTTTCTTTTTATTTTATGCCTTTATAATTAATTGAACTTTTTAGCTTTCCATTTTATCTTTTCTATTTATTTTTGGCTGTTGCTTTTAATTTTTAAGTGGTTACTCTAGGGATTAAAATATACATCCTTAATTCAAACATTCTACACTGAATTGTGGTTATATCATTTTCTGTAAGACTGTGACCATATGTTTATGTACTAGTATTTTTTATATTTAATTTGTATAGATGTGATATCCTATTTGGCATCTTTCCCTCCAAGTTGAAAAGTATCTCTCTAGCACTTCTTCTAATATAGTTCTACTGCTGACAAATTCTCAGCTTTTGTTTGTTTGAAAATGTCTTTATTTCATTTTCTCTTTTAAAGGATTTTTTGATAGAGATAAAATTTTAGGCTGATGGTTTTATTTTTTTCTTTTATCACTTTAAAGATGTCATCCTTCTAACTTGCATCTTTTGCTGCTGAGAAGTAGTATTCTCACTGTTGTTTATACATCTTTTTTCAATGACTGCTTTTTAAGATTTCCACTTCAACTTTGTTTTTCAGCAAATTAGAGATGAAAAACTAGATGTGGCTTCCATTGTGTTTATCCTGCTCAGATTATGTTGAGGTTTTTTGATGTGTACATTGGTATCTTTCATTTGATTTTGAGGGAAAAGTTGACTAAATTTCTGAAAATACTTTTCTGTCCCAATATCTCTCTCTTCTCCTTTTGAGACTCCAGTTACACATGCTATCACAGTTTCATGTTGTCCTTCAAACAACTGAAGTATTTTCTAGATTGATTTACTCTGTTTTCTCTCTGTGTGTCAGTGTGTGTGTACTTCCTATTGCCATTTTTAAAGTGACTAAATTTTTATTTTGCAATATCCATGCTATTGTTAGACCATAAAGCCAACTAGTTATTGTATGTAATGTCCTTTTCAGTTCTAGAAGTTTTATCCAGCAATATCTAGTAGTTAATTATTTCTCTGATGAGATTCCCTCATCTCTTTAGTTATTGTGTCTTTTACTTTAAGCTTCAGAATAGAGTTTTTGAGGTCCTGTGGACAATTAAGAGAACCCAGGGACCTCAATTTGTACCAAGTAGATAAGAGATTTTGTTTTATTCCATGCTAACAGCTGTTCAGCATGGAATCCAGAGCATGAGCTGCTTTTTAACCTACATTTGATTCTATTAACATTTTATTGAGATTAAATTCACATCATAGCCATCTTCAACAATCCAATGGCATTTATTACCTCTAAAATGTTGTGAGACCATCACCTTTAAATAATTCCAATGTATTTTCATCATTCCAGATAAAACCCCTTACCCATTTAGCAGTTTCGCCCCACTCCTCCCCACAACTGGAAATCACTAAGTTATATTCTATCTCTACAAATTTATCTATTCTGGATATTTCATATGAATAGTATGATACATATGTGACCATTTGTGTCTGTTTTTTTTCACTTCAGGCAGAAAATTTGTAATTACAGACATATATGGTAGCATGTATCAATACCACTTCATCTTAATGATTGAATGATATTCCATTATATGCATATACCACAACTTGTTTATTTATTTACCTTTTTATGGACATTTAGACTCTACTTTTTCACTGTAGTGGATAATGTTGCTGTGACCATGTGTCTACATATATTTGCTTGAATGCCTGTTTTCAATTCTTTGGGGTATATACATTGGGGTAGTATTGCAGGATCATATGGTAATTACATTTAATCTTTTAGGAACTGTCAAACTGCTTTCTGCAGTGGCTAAATGATTTTACCTTCCCATGGCAATATACAAAGACAACAGTTTTTTTCATGCCCTTACCCACCCTTGGCATTTCCCTTTTTGTTCTTTTTATTATGGCTATTCTAGTTGTGGAAAGTGGAACCTCATTTTTAAAAAAATTGTTTTAATTAGTTTCACATGAAAGTATAATTCATTTTGACACATTTTGTACACAAATGGCACACAACTTCTCCCTCCTCTGGCTGAATATGGTGCAGAGTCACACCAGTAGTATAATCATACATATATTTAGGGCGGAAATGTCAGCTTAGGAACTGACTTCCTTAACAAGACTCCTAAAGCACAAAAAGTAAAATTAAGAATCAACAAACATGGAGGGAAATGAATTACAGTAGATGGGGTAGAGAGAGAAGATGGGAGGGGAGGGGAGGGGGGATAGTAGAGGATAGGAAAGGTAGCAGAATACAACAGTCACTAATATGGCAGTATGTAAAAATGTGATGTGTAACCGATGTGATTCTGCAATCTGTATTTGGGGTAAAGATGGGAGTTCATAACCCACTTGATTCTAATGTATGAAATATGATTTGTCAAGAGCTCTGTAATGTTGTGAACATTCAATAAAAAAAAAGAATCAAAAAATGGGATTGATTCAAAATAAAAAGTTTCTTCTCAGCAAAGGAAACAACCAATAATGTGAAGAGAGAGCCTACAGAATTGGAGAAAACCTTTACCACATGCACATCAGATAAAGCACTAATCTCCAAGATGTACAAAGAACTCAAAAAAACTTACCATCAAAAAACAAAACAAAACAAATAACCCAATCAATAAATGGACTAAAAAACTGAACAGACACTCCACAGAAGAAGAAATACAATTGATCAACAAACATATGAAAAAATTTTCATCATCTGTAACAACTAGAAAAATAGCAAATCAAAACTAGTATGATAACACAGCCACATCATTGTCCATTTTGATTTGCATCTCCACAGTCACTAATTATGATGAGTGGTTTTCATGTAATTCTATTATTTTTCTTCTTTGTAGAAATATCTATTCAAGATCTTTGTGTTATGTATATTTGTATTGTTGAGTTGTGAGAATTCTTTATATATTCTGGTAATAGACAATTATCAGATCTATGATTTGCATATTTTTATCCCCATTTTGTAGGTGAGATTTTCACTCTCTTGATAATGTCTTCTGATACACAAAACTTTTATATTTTGGTGTAACCTACTTTTTCTTTAACCACATATTTAAGAATCATTGCAAAATCCTAGGTCATGAAGATTTTCTCCTATGGTTTTTGTCATTTATATATGTATATATACACACACACACATGCATCTATACATACATATATCCATATCCACACACACATATATATGATATGGATGTATGTATGGATATATATATCCATATATATCCACAAATGCCCAATTGTTCATGTAAAAAGTGACTTTTTCAATTCATGCCACATTATATATGTATATTATATATGTATATATGCATACACAGTGTTATATGATGCATATATAAATAAATATATATATATAGCTATATGTGTATCACTTATTAATCTTTTTAAATTTTTTTAAAAATTCATTTAGTTATTTATTTGTTCTAATTTGTTATACATGACAGCAGAATGCATTTTGATTCATGGTACACAAATGGAGCACAATTTTTCATTTCTCTGGTTGTACACAAAGCAGATTTATACCATTTGTGTCTTCATACATGTCCCTAAGTTAATGATGTTCTTCTCATTCCACCATCTTTCCTATCCCCCTGATGAATCTTTAACATAGTGTGAGGTAGGGTTTATACTTTGTACTTTTGTACTTGGGTATTGTTTTCCTAGAACAATTTGTTAGACTTCTCTTTCCCATTGAATACTCTTGTTGTCCTTATTTAAAATTCATTGGCCATAGACATAGGATTTATTTCTGGACTCTCAATTCAATTCCATTCATCTATGTGTTTATTCTTATGCCTGTATCACATTGTTTAGCTTAATGAAGGTTTGTAGCAAGTTTTGAAATTAGGAAGAGTAAGTCCTCTAAATGTGTTATTTTTGAGTATTGTTTTGACTCTTCAGAACCCTTTGCAATTTCACAATAATTTGAGGATCAACTGTCTCATTTTGGCATATAAGTCTATTAGAATTGGTATAGGGATTTTATTGAATCATTAGATGACTTTAGGGAGTATTGATATCTTAAGAATACTTATTAAGTCTTCTAATTCATGAATACAAAAGGCTTTTCCTATGGTTTATTACTTTCTTTCAGCAAGACTGTGTAGTTTTCATGGAATAAATCTTTCTCTACCTTGTTTAAATTTATTATTAGAAATTTAATTTTTGGACATGATTAAAAATGGGTTTGTATCAATGTTATTATCAGATTTCTCATTACTAGTGTATATAAATAATTGACTTTTCACGTAAAACTTTACCTTGCAACTTTTTAGGGCATATATATCAGTCCTGGTAAATTTTATTGTGGATTATTTGGGATTCTTTTTTTATATTTGAAAATAGAGATAGCTTTCCTTCTTTTCTATTTGGACGTTTTTATTTCTTTTTCCTTTTTAATTACTCTGTCTAGCATTTCCAATACAACGTTGAACAGCAGTGGTTAAAGGGGGGCATCCTTACTTAGTTTCTGATATTAGGGGGCAAGCTTTCAAATTTTCACTATTGAATATAGTAGCTATGGATTTTCCACAAATGTCCAGTTGTCCATGTGAAGATTGTTTTCAAACTTTTGCAAAGGTTGTATTCCTTCTCATGGATTATCACTAAAGGCTCTATTCCTTCAGCTTTTGTTCAGCTAATTCTTTTACAAGATTTCCTTGAGCACCAGTACTTCATATGCACATTTACAACTCTGTAATAGCCTTAAATTTCTGATTATACTGAGCCAAGAGAACAGCCGAATTGAAAGCTTAGGGTCTTCTCAGGCATGTTTTTGGAGTATGCATCCAGTCATATGTATGCATGTGGCTTTATAAATTCTTCCTTATATAGGGTATGCCCTAATTTCCCAAAGAAACTCTTCCTATATTTTGTTCCTGAACTTTAGACTGGGTATTGTAAATCTCAACTGTCACCAGCTGGCTGGGCTGGCAACTAAAAAAACACAAACACAGAAATACCTTTTTGGGGGGTCAGGGATGATGGCTCTGAAACCTCAGGTGCCAGCTCCCATGCTGGAGGGCAAGGAGAGCAAGAGAGGCAAGGGACAAGAGAGAGAGTTCACCCTGAACCTTTCTATTTATTGTGAAAGAGACATTCGATAGAAAGTTCCACCCAAATTAGGGTTTCAAAGGATAGAGTCTTGCTTGGTGATGTCTTGTGGTCAGTAGATTGACTGACATCTTGGCAAGTCACACCCATCTCAGGTGCTGTGTGGGATCGCAGGCAGAGTGAGAGAAAAGGCACACATGCGTCACACAGCCCCAAAAGAGCGTAAGGCCAGACCAGTCTCCTCATATGCTCAAATACGCATAGCTCACACACACACAGCCCATAGATGGCTTGCAACATCAACTATAGTATACTGACCAAGTGGTTTCAGGTTTTTATTTGCCTTAAAATGTTTTTGGACAGTGCAATTGGCTTTTCGGCCTTGAGTGAATTCCAAGTTAAGCAAAGTGAAAGATAGTCCTTTGTGTCAATCTCTCAGGTGGTCCCTAAACCGCTTGGAGCAAAAAAAAAAAAAAAAAAAAAAAAAAATGCAATTACTTACATCACTCTCTTCTAAATAATTTTAAATAAGCTATTGAATATCTCATTTATAAATCCCCTATAGTTAATACCAATGCCTGATCCATGTCCCCTAGTATGATAACAGAAGACACTCCTCACACAGCTAAAATAAGACTTTATTTGGATGAATGTCTTTATATTGAAAATGACCTCTCCACTTCATGAAAGTCTATGTCCCCAGTGATGTTAGCTAAGCAAAATTCTGTAACTAAACTAGTTCTGTGCTCAAGTTCTTGTTCTTTTCCTCACAATATAGAATTCTGTGCATTGTATATTCAACCAAGCATTATGGTTGGGTGATTTTTTATTCTATCATCTCCATCCCACTTCTACAGGTCTTTCAGAGAGAGAAATTCTTATATTAAAAATTAATAAATAGGCATGTCTCCTAAAATAATGCGTTTTTTTGTTGTTGTTGTTTTTTTTTTTTTTTTTTTTTTTTTTTTTTTTTTTTTTTTTTTACCTAGGTGATTCTTCCAGGATGCTCCTTTGGGGTTGGTATTGTTGTTTGTAATTTGGAGCAATAAAGCCACAGAACACGGTGAATCTAGAATTCTCATCTTGGTCCCTATGCTCCTTTTATGATTGTCTACTTTGGTACCTTTCCAAGGATCACACTGAGAGGTTTTACCTGGTTTATGATGTACTTATGGTTTTATTTTTTTAATGAGTTTAGCCACGGGGACCTCCCAGAGAATGAAGATCTCATTTAGGGGATAAATTGCTCCTTGCTTTCAGAACTCAAGAAAAACCTCCCTTCTGCCAGTTTTCTCCTCACTTCACTTCACCTAATTTGTTCAGCAAATCTTGTGTGCAAATATGATATCCAAATCACCATGTGGGAGGTGCAGCACACAGTCTGGGAATAACAGTCCGTAAATCAATCTAACTGCTGAAGTATTAACATGGTCACAATCACCTAAGGTGAGAGGATTGGTTTTAGTAGCCACTATCACTAGATATCAAGTGATTGATAATTCCACTTCCTGAAGGAGAACAAACTTGCACCGGTTTGTTTCTGCTGCATCCGTAAAACAAAGAGAGGTGCCACGGAGTGGGATAGGTACACTTGAGCATGGCAGTTTAATCCACCTAAGATGCTGTAAATGCCAGCCTGACAATTGTAGCAGAAGAAAATTTCGAGGGGCTGAAAGTTCCCAGTGAGTTCTAGAATCAGAGCTTCATGTTTTTAAAGTTCTATTGGCCTACACCCCTTTTATCTATTCACCTAAGTGCATCCTAGAAGAAAGGTGAAAATAGCCTTATGACTACTTCCCACCCCGTGATTTCAATTCTACTTTTGAAGCTTCCACATCAAAAAATATAACTTGTAAAGAAAATGTCAGTCCCCAATTTATATGAAGTCTGCTACCATGTCCCAGCCCCCTCTAAATTTCAGTCTTTAAAATAACAGAAGCCCTGCATACTGTGAGACAAATGATCTGGAAGCATGGAGGAAAAAAAAATAACCTTCTAAATTCCTGGAGGTCAGGTGCACCAAATATATAAATGTGAAGTGCTAATGTGTTCAGAGAACCTATAGGAAAATGGGTAAATGTGTAAAGGGTGAATTGCCCCAACTGGGTACTCATCCCTAACCTTCAAGGGAAAGGACAGAGGCAGAGAACCCACTTGCCTGTTATACCAGCAGCCTGAACTTCTTGCTCATGCCCCCCCCCTCTCTCTCTTTCTTTCTTGCCTTGGTGACCCTGTAATGGATGTGGTTTATAATAGACATAATGCCTTAGGAAATAGTCATTTTGATTAAGCTATAAAGCTACCCACTTGTGAGAAGAAAATAGTCAGGCTCTTAAATCCTGTAGGGAGAACAGACCACAGGGCAAGCCAATTTAGTTTAAATAATTTAGAGATACCCAGTGAGAAGATTACCCCCTAAATATTTAAGACCCTGAAGGAACAAGTCATTCTCAGTTGCTCAATGTTTTCTCTCTGGAAGAATTTTCACAGAGCAATTGTGACTCATCTGTGGTTCTGCTTAAGTCCTTGAGTCTCAGAGCTTAGACCCCAGGAACCATCACAGGATTGAAAAACAAGATAGCCAATAATCTCCTTTTCTCTTACCTTGAAAGAAATGCATCTCTTGACTTCAGATAACTGTGCATCTGATGAAATGTACTACTGTGGTGTGTAACGCCTGTAGTTATCTAGCAGACCCTCTATATGAGAGCCTAATATCTCAGATAACACAAGTAGACTGCCATGCTGAGTGTAGTGAGGCACAAAGAATTACAAGAACACTGACACTACTTTCAAAAGTATGTCATCAAATTAATGAATAGAAAGAAGTATAACTTGAATAAAAACTACTTATGTTGTATGTAAGTAAAACCAACAAATGGTATTTGATCTGGACTTTGTGAGTTGAAATGAATGAATGCAGAATTTTTTCCCATGGTGAGAAGTGTCAGGGCTAAGGATTGTCACATATCATTTCTCCTTTCCAGGGTCCTGACACATGGTGTACACTCACAGAACATCAATCAAATAAGAGAGAGAAAAAAAAAAAAAACATTTGCATAAGCATCTTGCACCTCAAATGCAAAAATTTTGGTTAAATATGCTCAATACTGATGCTAATGTGGGCTTTCTACATGTCTTAGTCTGGTTTTTGACACAAGAATAGAGTACCACAGACTGGGTAATTTAGAAACAATAGAGTTTGTGGTTTGGCTTGTGAATTTGGAGGTGGGAAAGTCCAAGAACATGGTGTCTGCATCTGGTGAGGGCCTGCATGCTGTGTCATCCCATGGCAGAAAGTGGAAGGGCAAGAGAGCATGCAGAAGAAAGAAAAATCAGATTCACCACTTCAGGCTCTTTCATAATCAGCATTCATCCATTCAGGAGGGTAGAGCCCTCATGATCTAAATACTTCCCATTATGCCCCACCTGCCAACCTACTTGCATTAGAGAATAAGTTTCCAACACATGAATTTTGGAGGACACTTAAACTATAGCACTTCCCCTCAAATTAGAGAACCAGGTCTTCAGTCACATAGGAAGCAAGCAATTCTGGCAAAAACCACTCAGGAGTGTTTCCTGTAAGAAAAGGAAGACCCAACAGTATTGGATAAAGAAGTAAAAAAGAATACAAAGGCAGGTTCCTGTTCGTAGGCAGAGTAGCTACATCCATAATAAAATATCACTTTTCCCCCATGAAGAGAAGGCAGTAAGGATAATCTGGAATCAAAATTCAGCAAGCTGTGTAAACTAACAGAGCAATCAAAAATAGAGGGATTTTTGTTTTACCTATTGCCCTGTCCACTTTCTCTTCATTAAGTTTAACCAAGAAGGTTTTTTTGTTTGATTGTTTGTTTGGTACCTGGGATTGAGGGATGCTTAACTACTGAGCCACATCTCCAGCCCTTTTTATATTTTATTTTGAGGTGTATTCTTAAGTTGCTTAGGGACTCATTAAGTTGATGAGGCTAGCTATGAACATGCAATCCTCCAGCCTCAGCTTCCCAAGCCACTGGGCCCGGTGTGCACCCTGTGCTAGTTGCTACCAAGAAGATTCTTGTGCTAAAGGATGAAAAGGTACGTAAGAGGTTAGAGGACAGATTTGAATCTCAATATTTGAATCTCAATAGTTGCAGCTGACATCCTGCAACTATCATCTTAAAACCCTGAAATCTTAAAAATGTCAATCTTTCTGGGCACGGTGGCGCATGCCTGCGATCCCCGCAGCTCAAGATGCTGAGGCAAGAGGATCACGAGTTCAAAGCCAGCCTCAGCAACAGTGAGGCACTAAGCAACTCAGTGAGATTCTGTCTCTAAATAAAATACAAAATAGGGCTGAGGATATGGCTCAGTGGTTGAGTGCCCCTAAGTTCAATTTGGGGCGGGTGCTCCCCCCGCAAAAAAAGTGAGTCTTCTTAAAAAACCTGACATCTTAACCTTATGAAATAAGAAAGGGTAGCATCAGTACAGTGGAAGAAAACACTACAGGGAGGAGTAGGTACCCTTAAGCAAGCAGCTTGGGTCAGTGGAGCTGAGTGTGTGTGAGAAACTTTAAGGGACTCGAAACCTTACTATTTTTTCATGAATTCTGACATCAAAGTCTAATGTCATTACAAGTTTTATTTGCAACCCATGTCCCTTTGTACCTGTGGAGAAAATAAATAATGTATCTGTTTGCACATACATTCTTCTTACAGAAATTTGTATGCGATCACTCAGAATACAAGAATAGTGACCTCCCAAAAGGAAAAAAAAAATGGGAACCCTTGGGCATGGAAAATAAAAACCAGGGAAGGGCAGAGAAAGAAATCATTGTATCCTCCTAAACCCTCTAAATTAACACCCCAGGGACAGGAATGATGATTGTAATTTTGAAATCAAGCAGGTTCAGGGACCCCAGAGTACTGACTCGCAACCCTCTCTTTGTCAGGAAAGACCAGGAGTGGGTAGCTTCTTGAACAATCTCTGAAGCTGACATGAGCCTATTTATTGGTGGAAAAGGAATAAATAAGAGAGAAAAAAAAAACTAGGCAAGAGATATGCATCCCTCAGCTCCCTGGATTAGGGATTGGAAAATCCCTGCTTATACCCAGTTGGCTGAACTGGGGACTGCAGGCCAGCTTTGAGGCAGCCATTGTGGAGCCTAGCAGGAGCCAAGGGCCATGAGGAACTCCTGATGCAGACATGCAGACCCTAACACCAGCAAGGAACTGGGTCAGGGCAAGTCAACTGACAGGGAAGGGGCATAGGTGTTGAATGTAACAAGAGCACAACCACATATTTCACTGACTAGATTTCCACAGCTGCTAGCAGAACACTGAATTCTTCAAAGGACAAAAAGTCATCTGGCCACAAACCAGGCAGACCCTGAGGTAGAACAAGTTTTGTGTGCAAACGAGTCACTCCTCCACTCATTGTGAAAAAGACATGTAGAGTTTCCTCTGCAGGCAGACACCGTAGTGGTAGCGAAAACTGAAGGAAGTAATCCCAGGTATGTTACGCAGGATCATGAGAGCCAGGTGGAACTGACTTCAGTGTCATCATATTGGTAGCTTGAAATCAGTCATAATGGGAATAATTATACCATGGAAACTGGAAAAGGCTAAAATCAGGTCTTTTTTCCTTGAAGAGAGCAGATTGTTAAATTTTTACTAGCATATCACTGCCTAATCCTCACCTCCTCCTCCCTACCTCAAAGGTAGAAATGTGAGGGGAAGAAAGGACATATTTCCTTCTTCATAACTGGCATATCAGCAAAATTAGCAAATACCTGGAGAAACTGCTGCTCAGAGTATATTTCTAAAAAACAGAAAACAGGCTCATTCTAAGTAAGACGTAGAGTATAATCCTATAAGATAAAGATGAGCTAGCTTTTGGAGCATTCTAAACATCAAGTCAAAAAGACTGACCTTTGTCATTTAATCTTAAGAAAACATAAGGCTGCTAACAGAACACTGAATTCTTCAAAGGACAAAAAGTCATCTGGCCACAAACCAGGCAGACCCTGAGGTAGAACAAGTAAATTTGAAATCAAGCAGGTTAAGGGACCCCAGAGTATTGACTCCCAACTCTCTCTTTGTCAGGAAAGACCAGGGGTGGGTAGCTTCTTGAACAATATCTGAAGCTGACATGAGCCTATTTATTGGTGGAAAAGGAATAAATAAATAAATAAATTTAATAAATAAATAAGAGAAATGAATATGGGACTTTCACCCTTTTAGGACATAACAGATTAGGTGAAACAGTAGATAAGAAACAATGTTTCTAGAATCCCTCAATGAGATTTCTTAAATAGTCCAAGAGTCAATTGATGAAGGAGTGGGAGAGTGTATAGAAACTGCATTAATCTGTTTTCTCAAGACTATAATAAAAATTTCTGAGGCAGGCTACTTTGTAAAGAAAAAAAAGATTTATTTGGACTTATGGTTCTGGAGGTTCAAGGTCTAAGGTTATCATCTGGACTTCTTGCTAATATATGGCACTGTATGACTCAAAAGGCAGAGATCATGAGTGACTCTATGTGTCTGATCTTTGTCCCTCTCCTGATAAAGCTACCAAGATTTAGACATGAAGCACCACCCTAATGACCCTATCTAAATCTCACCACTTTCTAGAGGCTTCTCCTCTAAAAACCAAAGTGGAACTAAGTTTCCATTTTTTTTAAATGTCATTAATATACAATGTTGGTAATATCGAGGTTAAGCAGAAAGATCAGAAATGGGTGAAGAAATGCAGACTTATAGTAATAAACATTTAAAAATTTAGCTATATCTAAATATTAGCTATATAGCCCTGTTTTTCTACTGAGATCAATTTTTTTTCATATTTCAGGTCAGAGCTGCATTATACCCAAAGAATCAAGCAGATGAATCTCCAACAGTTAGCTGGTGTTGTTATAAGGTAGATTCCAGGTTCTGACCTATTGAGTCCGAAGCCCTAGAGATTGCTCCAGGAATCTGTGTGTTAAACTGTCATTCCTGAGTGATTTTTATGCATAGGAAATCTGAGATTGGCTTCCCCAGTTTCGTCACTGTGTAGTGTCGTCTGGTACTCCAAATGTATGTGATGCCCAACTGAGATTAGCTGGAATAGGATGAAGCTATCAGGTATAACTGCATAATACATATGGTTAATGTAAATATAAAATAGGGGTTTCACTTTATTAACTTTACTGGCCACAGATTGCAAGCTTAATGCTGTCTGAAAGAGATGGAGTTCCTCCATTATTCCACTTGCCAGTTCACAGTCCTCTTCCTCAGGTCTCGGGTGTACAAATCACTGTTTGTTTCTTAATTATCTGAGTTATTGCTCTTCTATATCTATGCCGATGGCTTTTGGCCAATCCCTTACTCACAACGAGGTGGGAGAGTGACCCTCTCTGGGCCTGTGGAAGAGGTTGTTTGATATAGCTGTCTCCAGAGTCAGAGCACACGGAGTTTGACTAAGGTTCTGATACTCACTAGTTTTATAACCCCCCGTAAATTTTGAACCTCAGTTTCCTCATGTATGAAATGGATGGGGAAAATAGACCTCCTTAGAGGTCTAAAATGAGATGACATGCCTCATACACCATCTGTTTAAGAAACGCTAGTGCCTAGTTTTCACATCTCTCATTTTCCTTGGTCTAGATTAGAATGACTGTCCCTGCAGGTCATCCTCATTAGCAAGGCAGAGGCCACGCATCACTCCCCAGGGGATGTAGTTCAGGCAGCCGTTTTGTCAGCTTGCCCTCAATTTCTCTTTTTCCATGCCTGCTGTATTTGAAAGAAACCAATTCTCACAGCCCTTCTTCTCTTATTACCTCACCCTCCCCTCTTCACTGGGCTTCCCACTCTTTTGCTAGGTCCCCTTTTCTTTTCCGACCCTGATACTATCCGTAAGTATGACCTGGGGCCAAGTGTCCCTTCTCTCCAGAAGGACTTTTTACATTCTTATAGTCAACATCTGGATTCAGAGATGCTCTAATGTTGACATTTGTCGCAAATACAATTACAGCTTTTTTTTTCTTATATTTCCACCATGGCGTGCCTGCTTCAAGCCATCAGCACCTTCCAGTCAAGGAATTTTGTTTTCTTTACTTTTGTTTCTCCACAGTACTATTCTTGATACCATCTCCCCTTTTCCCAGGACCCATGTCTCTGCCCTGTCCCTAACCCCCTAGATCCTCTATATTGCTGAGATAGTGCTTTCTGATGTACACATTTTTTTTGGGGGGGGGGGTAGAATGTTCATGTTAGCTTCACAACATCCCTCTCCACTTGGAATAATCACAATACCCTTGAAAATGTCTAAAAAAAGCATGACAAAATTTTTTGGAATGCAGATTTTATTTGAAGATTTAGGAAATGAGGAGAGGAAAAAGGAAAAACATAAGGAATACAAGTAAATCATTTGAATAACAGTTTAAATTTAAATGCATTTGATTATAGTTCAGTTTATGTTTATCAGTCAAAATCCAGGCAAACACAAATGGCATAACCAAATGCAGAAGCAGAGGAGACTTTAATAGAGAACAATTTACAAATGTAGAATTAATTGTGACCAACAAGAAGATAGTGACTCATCCTTGATGCAGGGGCCTATTCCTTACTCGAGACTTGAAGAAAGATAAAATGATCTGCTGCAGCTTAAAGAAAAATACCACTCAGTTGGATCTGTTACATCTGACAGAGGAACTATTGAATTTGTAACCCAATAAGGAGAGAGTAAAATGGATAAGTACCCTGACCTCTCTATTGATGTGTGCTCTGCTCCCCCATAGCCTCATTGGTCAAATCCAACCCTAAGCCAGAGAGCAAGGGAAGCCTAAGAACGCTCTCCACAAAGGCTGTCTGGGGTCCAGGGAAAGCCAGGGCAAAATGGTAGCAAGTACAATCAGAATATTCATCCCTGGGCAGAAAGCAAAACAAACAAACAAACAAAAATGCCAATTTTGTAAGACCAAGGAATGAGACTTGAAATAAAATTTGAGATTGAGAAAAATACATTTTGGTTTATCACTAGGTTCAGAAGAGAATCTCAGGTTTTCTGCTTATTGAATACCTAACAAAGGGTAGAAAAATAAGACTTAAACAAAACAAAATGGTTTTAAGCAAGCTGAATGATTTTTGTAGTGCGAGTGCCATACTTTCACAGGATGCACATGAAAAGTGCCTGTTAATCCATCCTATAATGTTACTAAAGCCCAGCACCATCTGTGAAGCTGTGACCAAAGGAGTCAACTCCATCATGTTCTGTGGAATGTATTCCAGAGAACTTTTGCATCTCTACAAAATGATTTATCAGATTCATTCGGGAATCCTTAACCATTACATCCCTAGTGTGGAGATTCATAAAGTGGCTAGAATTCTAAAGTTTCTTAACCCATAAGCTGATTCAAAAAAAAAAAAAAAAAAGAACTTTCAAATTCTGTAGCCAGATTATCTGGTTTCAATCTGAACTCTACCTGATTAGCTGTGTGACTTTGTCCATGCTTAACTTCTTGAAACTTTGTTTCACCATTCATGACAAGGGACCTTTGCTTTGCTTTCTTCTTTGAATGGTGGTGAAAAATTAAAGAGAAAAATTTTCAAGTGGACCTTGATATAATATGCACTAAAAAAATGGCAGCCATCAGAATTAGCAGTGGTGGTGGTAGTAATAGCAATACAACATTAGTATTTTCATCACCTTCATTATCATAGCCCATTTAATTTAAGATAATAGAAGCCAGAGTTTCCCAAGCCAACTTGAGCAAATCATCCTGAGACCCTAACATGGATTAAATTCATCTGAAATTGGTATTCTGTTGAGACATAGTAGTTGGGAAATCCAGGCCTAGATTTCCTCTCCCCAGACAAGGCAATGGGTCTCAAGAGTAGAACTTCTCTAAACCCAATCATCTGGGAGTTTTGTTAAAATGCACATTCTGGCTCTCTCTCAGTCTGAGGTAGAGCCCAGAATTCTGCATTTTTAACAAATTCCCAGATGGTGTTGGTATTTTTGCATGCTGCTGCATTAGAGAGTAAATAAATAGACCCTCCACACACAACTGTTGCTCCTCCAAAATTGAACCTCTGGCTCTGGGAATGAGAGTTGCCAGACAATGCTTTATGTGTGAAATAAACCAAAGGAATTAGCACTCTGAGCAGCTAGGGCAAGAAGACGGGCACAGAAAGGAGATTTAGAGATGCTCAAAGACAAACTTCATCCAGTGCATCCCATTTCCAGATTAGCTTTGAATGTCACATGCCTCCCAACACCCACCACATGGAACTCACCTAATGTCTTCCTATGTGCAGTTTCATCACAATATAGTTTTAACAATATCTATCTCACAATCATTTGAAAAACTGTAGAAGTCATGTATTCTCTGTCTTATCCTAAAAATCACACTAATCTGAATGACTTCACAGAAAACAAGGTCATTCTCTTCAACAGGCAGGAGATAAAGCCTATTAGTATTTTCCTTGCTTCACATCATGATGGCTTTTCCCACTAGCAAATGGAAAGGGTGGGTTTCCATGTGCACATGGGCAGAAATACTGACCTAGACTGCTGTGAATTTAGAGCTTTTAATAAGAATAGGAGAAAGGAAATGGATGGAAAGTCATTTTTTTCTGCCTGACCTATGAAGCAAAAGAAAGAATTATTCAGAATCAAGCACCCAGGGTAATATATACTTTTCTCTTTAAAACCTGACAATTACTAGAGCTATTTCTGAAATGCTCCAGTGGTTAATCCATCCCTCTGCTCCAAAGATTCTAATTGGTCTAACATGCTAAGTGGTTTAACCTTGTAGTTTCTGGAAGCCAGTAGAATACTTTCACACTTGCTTCTCTGCCAAACAAGCTGGTCTCCTCACTTTTTTTAAGACCTGGAAAGGCTATATATAACACATGATGACAAGAAGTACAATTTCTAGGTTTGGATAAAACAGAATCCAGATTCACTCTTCCTAGTTATGACTTTGGACAAGTTACTTTAACTCCGAGAGTCTTCATTCCCTCCTCTAAGTAAGAATAATAATAAGACCCCATCTTAGTGTTCCTCCGAGTATGCCAAGTTTGCTAGTGAAATAGTATCCTCAGCCTCAGGCCAAAACCAGTCATTCATCAAGTCAAAAATATATCGACTGAAATGTCACTGTAATGAGATGATAGAGGAGAAAAGAGACTCTCTCAGTGGAGGCTTCCCTGTGATATTTATAAGGATTTTTATTAGCTTTTACACAGTTCCTTACCATTGCTTCACAATCCAATTTTAAACATGTTTTTTTCTTTCTTTTTTTCCTTATCTGAGTTGTAGTTATCCCTAAAGACAATAACTATTCTCTTATGGCTTTTGTAATCTCCACCCATAGTAGCTATATAAAATATTATTAAATGCTTTTAAACTCTAAAATCTAGTCCCCCAAAATATACATAGGGTTGAAAAAAATCAGTAACAAAATATTTACTAGCTGCCTAATCTAATTTTCTCTCAAATTGTCTCATTTTGATTTATTTTCACAACTCTGTGGTGGAAAAGATATCAATCTTTCTTCCTTTCCTTCTTTACTGAGGATTAGCTTCCTGTAGTAGGAAATATCTTGAATGCCAAATGGAATTCCTGAATGATCTTTCAGTCTTTAAGGAATAACTATGTAGTTATCAAAAGCAACAAACCCTAAGAATTCTGCATAAGGACCAAGAATTCTAAATTAATAATTCGAATAGCAGAGTTAGACAGGGAAGACTTTTTAAAAGGAATGAATTTTGTACAGGGATTGTGCTAATTTGCCATAGAGTGTGACTAACCTGTAACAGTTCTTGATGTGAAAATATCTGAGGACCTCACACTTCAACTCCACAAGAAGCCTTAACATGCATCTTCTTGACAGAATGACACAGCCAATTAACTTACCATTCTGCTCCATAGAATGTGACTGTACACCCTACAGTAGAAGGAAGGAATCTAGCCTTTCACTGTCTACTTTATATCAGGTAACCTATGCCACTTACATTCTATACTTTTTTAGATATTAGTTGTCCCCAAAAAGCTCATGTATGAGACAATGCAGGAAAGTTTAGAGGTGATATAATTGCATTATGCAATCTTTAACCCAATCAGTGTGTTAATCCCCTGATAGGAAGGTAAGCTGTTGCTGAAGACAAGGGTCTTTGGGAGTGTGCCTTTGGGTATATATTTTGTTCCTGTGAGTGGATGAGTCTTTTCCTCTGCTTCCTAGTGCTATGTCTTGAGCTGTTCTCCTTCACCACACTCTTCCACCATGATGTCCTGCCTCATCTAAGACCAGGAGCAATGAAAGCTGGCTGTGTGTGGACTGAGACCTCGGAAATCATAAGAGCCAAATAAACTTTTCCTTCTTTAAAATTTTCTTCTCAGGTCTTTTACAGCAGTGTAAAACCTGACTTAAACACATTGTTTTAATTAATACTTATAACCCCATGATTAAAATAAATTCAATTATTTTCATTTTACACATAAAAAATGATGCAAACTCACAGATATCATGATGTGTCCAAAGTTTTACTAGTTACAGATCAATATTCAAATTCAAATGTCTTAAGCTCAATAGCCTTTAATCTTTTCTCTATATAATTGAATCAAATATGACCAGTGGTCTTTCACATAGTGGCCAGTCACTTTTGTTTGCCATTCTAAGCAATGTGCTTCCTGATTTAAGAACAAGTGACTTTGAACCATTTACCACTACAGATAGCACACTGGAATCAATTATCTATACCCTTTAAAACTATGATCTGTGCCTTTAAGGGAATGTTTACCACACTTTAGAAAATACTGCTCTGAGAATTTCCGACCACATTTTTTAAAAAAATCCCAATTCTTAATTAATTTGCATCTTACTTTTTTGGAACTATTCAGTTGGCATACTACAGTGTTCCAGAATGTAATCTTTGCTACTTTTACATCCCATCCTGACTTCCAAGACCATGATAAAGAATTGTGTTCTTCTTCTTTAAAATAACAGTTTTATTAAGATATAATTCAGATATGATGAAATATATAATTTAGTGCTATGTTCACACAATTGTGCAGTTATCATCACAATCATTTTAAAAATATTTTCTTTTCTCCAAAAAGAAACCCATACCTTTTATTAGTGCTTCCCCATTCTCCCATCTCTTGGACCCTTAGGAAACCACAGAACAATTTTCTGACTCTACAGATTTGCCTATTCTAGATATTTAATATAAATGAAATCATTCAATGTGATCTTTTGTATCTGGTATCCTACCCCTAATTCCATGTTGCAGAATCAATCTGTACATCATTCCTTTTTGTTGCTAAATAATACTAATTGTATGGAAATATCACGTTTTTCCCCACTGATCCATTGTTAGACATTTGAGTTCTTTCTACTTTTTGGCAATTAGAAATACAATGCTGGGCTGGGGATGTGGCTCAAGCGGTAGCGTGCTCGCCTGGCATGCGTGCGGCCCGGGTTCGATCCTCAGCACCACATACCAACAAAGATGTTGTGTCCGCCGAGAACTAAAATATAAATATTAAAAATTCTCTCTCTCTCTCTCTCTCTCTCTCTCTCTCTCTCTCTCTCCTCTCTCACTCTCTCTTAAAAAAAAAAGAAATACAATGCTGCTGTAAATATTTGTTTAAAAATTGTTTGTGTATATTTGTTTTCATTTCTCTTTGGTATATGCCTAAAAGTGGAATTGCTATGATAATTAAGGGTTTTAACAGTACTTGGGGTTCTGTTTTAAGTAAACTTTTTGATGTTAATCATTCAAAAACACAGTACCTGACTTACAATGGTTTGGCTTATGATTATTAACTTTATGATGATTTGAAAGTGATATGCATTTAGTAAAAACTATACTTTGAATTTTGATTTTTCTCTGAGCTATCAATATACAGAACCATACTCTCTTGAAATACTAGAGGCAGCAAGCACAAGGGTAAATAACAGATAATCTACAGTGTACTGTGTTGCTAAACGATGATATTTGATAAGTTAGATGTGTTAAATGTATGTTCAACTTACAATATTTACAATGGGATTATCAGGTTATAACTCTATAATAAGTAGAGGAGCATCTGTAATGATATTTTGTCTCACTCCACTCATCATAAAACTAGCCAAAGAAGTCTAAAAGAATTCATCACAGAAAGTTTCTTCCTGGGGAGAAATGATAAAATGATTAGTCAACAAAGAATGAAGAATCTGTATTCTGCCACCAGCTAGATAAATGCCTGTTTTAGTCAGCTTTTTTGCTGCTGTGACCAAAAGTCCCAACAAGAACAATTTTAAAGGAGAAAACATTTATTTGTGGGATTATGGTTTTGGAGGTCTCAATCTGTAGATGGTCCACTCCATTTCTCAGGACCTGAGTAAGGCAAAACATCAAGACAGAAAAGCGAAATGGAAGAAAGCAGTTCAGGACATGGCCACCAGGAAGCAGAAAAAGAGTCTTTTCACCAGCAACAAATATAAAAACATATGGTCTGCCCAATGACCCATTTCTTCTAGCCATACCCCACCTGCCTACAGTTATCACTCAGGTAATCCCTATTAGAGAATTAATGCATTGATTAGGTTAAGGCTCTTACAACCACAATCTTCTCACCTGTATTGTTTCTTGCATTGTCTCACACATGAACCTTTGGGGTTCCTCATTGAAATTATAACAATGCCCATGAGTACATAACTACCTGCTAGCCTTCATCATTCTTATTTGAAAAATGAAGAAATTAGAATTTTCATTATCCAGCATCCTTCCTCACATTAATATTCTGTAATTCTATAAACTTATGTGAAAGCATTTTTGACAAGTTAAAGACATTTTTAAAATGTAAGCCATTATTATCTCATCTTGCCTCCTTGCTGAGAAATGGCTATGTCCTATAGTGAAATAACATCAGCATTCAATCTTCAGGAAAAGTACATGCTAAATAGACCATTTTCTCAAAAATAAGACCATATTCTCATGCAATTCTCAGGTGCTTATGGGACCTCTCAAAGGACGGAACAATGTATTTATTTTTCTCTATGTAATTCTATTTCCTTGAACAAAGATAATACTATAAGAGGAACTCCTGTGTTTTCTCTATGTAATATATTTGCAGAACTTCCCTGGAAACAAAAATGGCTTTGGAAAAACATTGAGCTCTATCCTCTGGGGTAACTAGAGTCAGAGTGAAAATATCCCACAGAGAACTGCATTGCAGCTTACAGGAAATGAATATTATAGCAGAGAAGATTTTAAGTTGCAGTTAGCTATGATAAGCATGGAGGAAACATAGCAGAACATATCAGTATGATTAGACTTGGGAATTACAGGTAGTTTCTTAAATATCCCCCATTCAAGTAAGAAATGAATTGAGATGTAGTATCTACTGCTATATAGCACCACTCCTAATGTAAAAGTTTTTTATTGTCCCTCATGATTTTGTGTGTTGACTCAGCTGGATGGTTTCAATTTGGGGTCCCTCATGAGATTGCACTCAGATAACTGAGGGAGGAAGTATATGAATATTAGTCATTCAAAGTCATCCAAAGTGGCTTGAACCCTTAATCTTTTGGTCACCTAGCCTCAATTTTAAAACTTTAATTTTAGACAGTATATCTCAGATGACTTTGGCACTTCAAAATTTTATATATTGATGTACATCAATACTTCCATATGATGAATCTTGAAGACAAATCTTGTTAATTTGGAAGGACAAGGGTTAGAAAGCAGATCCAAAAATGTTATTGGTTGCCTAAAGCAACATGGCTGTGAGTTATGGGGAAAGGCCCATAAATTATCCAATGGTTATTTTAGTTATTCTTTTCATTGTACAATATTACTTCTCTGATTCTAAGAAATTGTGGTTAATTTCTAAAATTGGTTTTTAAAAAATGTTTTCCCTTTTTGTGCCAAAACTTGCTTCGAGTAATATGCAATAATTGATCAACATCTTTGTGGTTCTTATCTCTCCTTGTGTACCTTGTGAGCATGATTTTAAGATCTGTATTTATTTATTTTGTCTAATCAAACATGCAGTTTTGGGTTCAGAGGCATATTATGACAACTTTACAACTTTACAGCAACAACCTCATTCTTTCCCTCAAGTAAAGCAACAAGAGCCGGATGTCACCACCCACATATACAAATATTTGTTTGTTTGTTTTCCCCTGACAGTATAGGTGCGTCATCCTAAAATCATGTAACTGGAAGTTTACCTAGGAACTGTTGTAGAGTTGCTATTCTCCCCTCCAGAGAAATGAATAAAATTTTGCTCTCTAATGTTTTAAAATATTCAGAATTATAAACAGAGGCCCTAGGAATTATCTGTCTTTGAAATATAAGAACCCATGCACTGGATATAAATATCTTAATATCTCTGGAAGTCTCAATCTATTCAATCACCCTTTAATATCCAGTGTTTTACTTAGTTTTCCTTGCTCGGGCTATAATTATGTAAAACATGAAAATATTTTCTCTGCAATACATGTTAGTGTGTCCCAAGGCTAAGTCTACATCCCATTGGTCATTTCATACTACAAAATCTGCCATGTGATTTTATGTACTAAATATTATACAGAAACTACTGAATCCTGTCTCTTTTCAGCACAAATTCTCCCTTCAGCTTCATATTTCCATTCTGAATTTCTAGTTGACATTTCCATATTATATGTCTTCTGGGTACATAAAACCCAATGTGTTCCAATGCAAACCAGTCACTTCCTCTTCCTGAGCCATTCATCCTCAATTTTAGGTATTCATTTATTGAGACTACAGAGTTCAGAAAGTAAAGTGCCTGATAATCAACAAACTGTGTCTTCTCCTGTTTACCATCAGTCCTTCCTTTTAGTAACTATCTCCTGAGCCCCTACTATGTTCCAAGAATGCAACAGTGAACAAAGCAATCAAATCCCCTGCTCACAGGAGTTTATATTCCAGTAGCGAGAGAAAGACAATAGGAAAATGGTTACATAACAGATGGAAATACTTGCTATGAAGAAAAATAAAGAAATATGAGTATTTCTATTAGCTATATCACCAGGCAGGATCACACTGGAAATTATCAGCTCTGACCTCTGACACAGCTTTGACTGCTAAGACAGAACTGTTTAAAGTTAATCTTTTCTTCCTGCTCTTCCTCCCTACTCTGTTCATAGTTGCTCTCATTATATCAAAGAAGACATTTGGTATTTGTTTTTCAGGGATTGGCTAACTTCACTAAGCATAATCTGCTCTAGTGCCATCCATTTCCCTGCAAATTCCATGATTTTGTCATTTTTTAGCGCTGCATAATATTCCATGGTGTATAAATGCCATATTTTTTTAATCCATTCATCTATTGAAGGGCATCTGGGTTGGTTCCACAATCTAGCTATTGTGAATTGTGCTGCTATGAACATCGATGTGGTAGTATCCCTGTAGCATGCTCTTTTAAGGTCTTCAAGGAATAGTCCGAGAAGGGCAATAGCAGGGTCAAATGGTGGTTCCATTCCCAGCTTTCCCAGGAATCTCCAAACTGCTTTCCAAATTGGCCGCACCAATTTTCAGTCCCACCAGCAATCTACAAGTGTACCCTTTTAACTTTAAACAGAGACATGAGATGGGAGGGAAAGGGAGAGAAAAGGGAAATTGCATGGAAATGAAGGGAGACCCTCATTGCTATACAAAATTACATATAAGAGGTTGTTAGGGGAATGGGAAAATAAACAAGGAGAGAAATGAATTACAGTAGATGGGGTAGAGAGAGAAGATGTGAGGGAAGGGGAGGGGAGATAGTAGGGGATAGGAAAGGTAACAGAATACAACAGTTACTAATAGGGCATTATGTAAAATTGTGGATGTGTAACCAATGTGATTCTGCAATCTGCATTTGGGGTAAAATTGGGAGTTCATAACCCACTTGATTCTAATGTATGAAATATGATATGTCAAGAGCTTTGTAATGTTGTGAACAACCAATAAAAAAAAAAAAACCCTCAGAATTAGTCACCAACTGAGCTCCATCACTTACTGACTGCTCATCTCCAAGCAAGTCATTCAAGTTCTCTGAAAACCATTTACTCCTTCAAACAATCACAATGGTATCACTCAGCTCTCTGCTGTTGCCAGGAATAAATGAGATGCTCTGAATGTTTCTAACAGAGGGACTGGCACACAGTGGGTTGTCTCTTGTACCAACACCCTCATCATCGGGTCAGGAAACAATTTCCAATAGGTCATAGGATCCACCCATAAAAAAAAAAGACAGAACTGCAGAGTCACACAGGGAATAGACCGTTCCGATGTAGCAGCACTGATTCAACTTTCCTCAAAAATACAATTCTCACCCAAATATAAAGCAAGATAGAGATGATTTGTCTTAGAGGGAGCGAGGGCCTGACTCCATCTTCTCCTGTCCATCAGTTTTACTGTACATTCCAAGAGAAGGGGGAGTCCATTGCATTCTTGAATAACAGTGGAAAATAGGAAACTGAAGAGACAGAAGAACAGAGCCGTTTGGAGCTTATAGTTTTTCATGCAATTCTTATGGGGAGAAATAAGAATTATAGCCTGATTCATATTTCCAGAAAGAAATTATATATATATATATATATATATATATATATATATATATATATACACACACACACACACACACACACGCACACACGCACACATATGATCTCTCTTTCATTCTATCATGCACACACACACACCTGATTTAAACAATTTGATGACATATTTCTACTACTGAATAAATCTGACTGAGGCTATGCACAAGAGCATGCCCCCAAGGCTTGCTTATCTTAATATGTGAATGGCATATTTATAGCAATTATCTAGGAATCGAGTAAAAACCATGAAAGCAGTGATACAGATAAGAAACATGATAGACATAAAATGAAAACTTATCCTGTGGATAATTGATGGCACTATATAGAAAAAGCTGAGCAAATAGGATGGGAACAATAAGCAAACTGAAATAGAGGAGCTGAAGAATGAGCTTAAAATATAACTGGGAGAGTTTGAGGTCCCAGGGAAGTTTCAAGTAAGGACATCCTTATCTAGATCTACTCTGTTTAAAATAGTTTAATATTAAGTATAAAATACATGTGATTACATGACCAATATGATCCTGCAACATATACACTCAGAAAAATGAGAAATTATATCCCAGCTATGTATGATATATCAAAGTGCATAAATGCATACTACTGTCATGTAAAACTAACTAAACTAAAACAAATAACTAAAAACTAACTAAGCTAAAACAAATTAAAAAGTTGAAAAAAAAGAAAACAAAAGATAAACAGTCTTTTAGCCTGAATATGAAAATTCTTCTTCTACTTTCTGGCTTTAAGCAGCTGATATTCATATATAAACCTGGAAGTGACTCAGGCAGAAGTACATGTGCACTATTCTTTGGGGGTGTAAACAGAGCAAGACAGGAGATAGATAATACAACATATTAATAGGCAGAAGCAATAGGGTCATGAGGAAAATTGCTTTCAGAGAAGTATGGCATAAACCAAAGGTGGGAGGACTGAGAAATCCTCAGAAATAGGTCAATTTATCCCTTTTCTCTATACAATTAATAATTGATCTAAAATGGAATGAAACAATGATAGATAGATAGATAGATAGATATAGGTAGATAGATAGATAGATAGTAGATAGATTAATCTGGAAAAATACAGAAGAAAACTAATCATAAAAATCAAAATTGGATTATAATGTGATAGTGTAAAATGGGTTTTTATAAGCTGCAGTCATTTTTTTTTAATTTCTCCACCATTGCTTTTTGAAAACAAACCCTAGATAAATTACTACAGATAGTTCTGCTTGGATTACAGAACTAAATATCATCAGTAATATTCAGATAGTTACTACATCTAATAACATTAAATGCAATAAGACCACAATTAAGACTCACCAAGATTTTGAAAGAAAGATGAGTACCTCAAGTAGACAGTCTCATAGTTTGTCATATTTCTCCTGTCAAAATAAATCATTGTTTTCAGTATACTTGCTTTGTAGTTTTTAAAATTGTTCATGTTTGGATCAACTTTCTGGGTTGAGTTTTTTTCTGTTTTTCCCTAGAATCTGAACATCAATTGTTTCTGACATTTCTCTTAAAAATGCTGACACAACTTAGAGTCTAATCTCCTTTGCTACCTCCTGAATTTGATTTTGCACAGTATGAGAAATATACATAAACAAGAAGAAGGTTTGATCAGAAATTTTCACCACTTATGGTTCAAAATAAGAATTTTGATAAAGTATACCAATCCATCTACTTAGCTGACATGAAGCTGAAGAAAAATAAAGTTGATACCTTGAAAGAAAAATTAGTTGACCACACATTGGCAGTACATGGTCAAGACCTGAACTTTATTATGAAAATGATTCTTTCAAGAACAAAATACCATGAGATTTTTGCAACAGAGACTTCTGGCCAGAGAAAATTGGTACAAGAGAATTTTCACAGTAGATGTACTCTCTCACATAAAGAATAGGAATGCAGGCGAGAACAGCATGCAGACAAAACACTGTGAAAGCATTTTATTTCACAGGAATCAAAAGTTTCTGTGAAGCTTCTACAGCTTCCCCTCTAAGAGTATAATTGCTAATCTTATGTGCAACAGCAGCAGAATAAACAAATACATAACATCCATAAATAAATAGCTCAGATGATAGAGGAAATAGGGGAATCCAAAAAAAAAAAAAAGCATGTTAAGTAAAGACTGACAGGAAATGTAAGTTTTCCAGAACAAATCATAAGGTATATTTATTTTTCATTTTCTACTAGATTTGATTTCTCAGAGTTCAGATATTTCTTTTCATATGGAGAATTCAACTTTTAAATACAGAGAGAGATTTCTTAGAGTGAATTTTTTAGGAGCCTGGAATTAACAAATTCCTGATGTTTATCCACAGTGGGGATGAAGTGGGAAACATTTATTTCTACCCTCACCTGGCAATAATGAAGTGCCATTTTTCTTCACTAGGACAGTGTCAAAAAAGGCCTAAGAGAGGGAAAAATTTATAATCATTCAGTGTTACTTAGGTCACCTACACTGCATTGTCAATAAAGAACAGAACCACATGGCAAGTTGGAACTATTCCCTTCCTCTACTTACCAGTAATAAGAACACCATAGATGAATGAATAAAGAAATTGTGGTATATATATATATATATATATATATATATATATATATATATATATACACACACACACATACATACAGACAGACACAATGGAATATTACTCAACATTAAAAGAGAATAAAATTGTGACATTTGCAGGTAAATAGATGGGAGTTGGAGAATATTATGCTAAGTGAAGTAAGCCAATCCCAAAAACTAAAGGCCAAATGTTTTCTCTGATTAGTGGATGTTGATCTATGTTATGGGGGCATGGAAAGAATGGAGGATCTTTGCATTGGGCAAAGGGGAAGGTGGGAAGGAGTTATGAGGGTAGAAAAGATGGTGGAATGAGATGGACATCATTACCTTAGGAACATGTATGATTGCATGAATGGTGCATTCCTACACCGTGTACAACCAGAGAATTGAAATGTTGTGCTGCATTTGTGTATGATGAATTGAAATGCATTCTGTTGTCATGTACAACTAAGTCAAACAGATAAAAATAAATAAATTATAAAAAAGAATGAAAAGCCTTAGTTTCTATAGTTACTTAACAGTAATGACACAGGATGCTTCATGGTGAGGAGTCATATAGTTGTTCTATTTTTATCTTTTTATCTTTCCGAGGAAACTCCATACTGATTTCCATAGTGATTTTGCCAATTTACACTCCTATAAGCAGGGTATAATATTTCCTTTCAGCATGGGTACCGCATTTATTGATATTTGTATTCTTGATGACTGCCGTTCTAATTGGAGTTAAATGGAATTGATAGTGTGCTTTGGATTTGCATTTACATGACAACTAAAGATGTTGAACATTTATTCATATAATTTTTGGTCATTTGTGCTTCTTTTAATGTGTGTTAATTTGTTCATTTGTCCATTTATCTGGTGTTTAGTTTTGAGTTTTTTGAGTTCTTTATATATTTTGGACATTATTCCTCTGTCAGAAAAATAGCTGGCAAAGATTTTCTCCTGTTCTCTCAGTTGTCTCTTCATCCTGATAATTATTTCCTTTGCTGTGAAATATATTTTTAATTTGATGACGCCATTTATTGATTTTTGCTCTTATTTCCTAAGCTATGGAAGTCCTATTCAGGAAGATTTAGCCTGTGCCCATATATTGAACTGTTTCCCCTATTTTTTCCTATAAATTGCAAATTTCTGGTCTTATACTTAGATCTTCGATCCATTTTGAGTTGACTTTGGTTCAGAATGAGAGATAGAGATCTATTTTAATTCTTCTACATTTGGATATCCAGTATCATATGATCAGATATATTACTCCTTGGTATTAATCCAAAAGAACTAAAATAAGAATACATTAGCAATTCATGCACACTCATATTTATCACAGCACAATTAACAATAGCCAAGTTATGGAATTAGCTGAGGTATTCATCAGGAGATGAATGGATAAGGAAAATGTAGTATACACAAATAATAGAGTTTTATTCATCCACAGAGAAGAATGAAATTATGACATTTTCAGGAAAAGAGATGGAACTGGAGAACATAATTTTGAGAAGTCAGAATCAGAGAGGAAAGTATCATATGCTTTCTTCCATATATGGAAACTAGAGGGAAAACACAAAGAGTGGGGATGGGATACTATGAAAGCAAAGGGGAGACCATTAGAGTAGAGAAGGGGGCCCAGAGATAGACAGGCAAGGAAGATAGGGAAGATATTGGGGAGTGAAATTTATCAAATTACATATTTTTGTGTATATGATATGCCACAATGAAACTCACCATTCTGCATAAATATTATTGAAATTAAAAAAAGAGTAGGTTTAAGTAAAATCTAAAGTCATAACACAAATACTGTAAGTTTCAATAATTTTTTTCATACAGAGAATCAAGATTTCAAAGAAGATGATTAGAAAAGTTATTGTGTGGGGCACACCTGTAATGCAAATCTAAGCAAAATTATAAGTAAACACAACAGGCTTTCCTTTTCCTCTTGAACTTATAGTGTATGTTTGAGAGCTGAAACAAAAATTATAAAACTAATGTGGTTCTAATGTGGTATGTATAGGAAATATTTAAGACAGTTGCATTATAAGCAGGGGAAAATAACAGAATATAAATAGGAGTTTTGTGTACTTAATCAAACTGGTAATGCAATAATATTAGAAGACTACAATAAGTTATATACATATATATTAGAATATATAATAAATATTATATATGCATATAATAAAATGGATACAACAATTGATAAAAAGGTTATATAAAAAGGCACTCAAAGACACTATAGATAGCTTTCAGTGAAGTGCCGGAATAAGGACATCCAAAAGTTATAGGCTCCATAATATCAATAATAACATTAGCAAAATTTTCAAAATTGTCTTTTTTGGAACTCTAGAAACCAACCAATGACTTATAGCAACCCAGGGAGCATTTTTGCTCAAAAAGAAAAAAAAAAAAGAAAATTCTGATTCTTAGTAGGAATATTGAGTTTTATCAAGAAAAAATATAATCTCAGAACAAGAAACTCTGGTACTTTATACTGCCCTATTCCCATCACTGTGTGCTTGGCTCTGTGGTAGTTTTGAAGCCAACATTCTTAAAATAATTATAGTGAAAAATGAACAACCTGGGAACAACTGAAGGGAGCAAAATAAAGTTGAGGCTTCTTCAAGGACCCCAGAATCAGGGATGTATGTTTGACAGGTCTCTTTGTTCTCTGGAAGATCTCCCTGGCAGAAGTGTCTTTATTCACCCTAAGTCAGAGCTCCCCCAGTGTGCTCAGGATTTTCTCCGGGAGTGGCTGGCAGTTCTGGAATGCTGCAGAAAACCAAGGTATGGACCATACTCAGGGAAAACAATATACTATCCAAAAATGTAAAAGAAAATTTGTGGGGACAAGTGCATGGAGTACTGCATACATGGCATAGAGTAAGGAGTGGCAAAACCGTTCCCCTCATGCTAGGCACCTAAGCAGCAAACTGCTTACCCAAAAGGCACAGCCGTGGGCATGGGGCCACATTTTGCAGTCACATCGCTTGCTTCACAGTCCGTTTCTCTATTGGTCACTGCAATGATAGTTGGCCAGAAATTGTATTTGTGGCTGCCTATAATCTGCTTAGCTACTGCCTGAGTACATACACATGGTAACCATGCAATAAAATCAGACCTGCTTCCAGCTTGGTCTCCGGAGGTCTTGAATAGCGACTCTGCAGCCACACTCTCCTCTACCCTGTTCTGTGGACCTCCTGGCTGGACGAGAGAGAGCCCACGCAAAAGAAATGAAATATCCATGGGGCCTTTGAACAACTCCAACAGAACTTCTGGTCTCTGATCCAGTGTGTAAGGAGCTTGGAAGGTGTCACTTAGGCCTCACAAGAAGCATAACACTGAGCAAGCTAAAAAATTAGAAAGTCTTTTATGTCCATCAGAGGGGTGAAGTCTGAAAGCAAACTGCTACCTCCAAAATTTTGAGAGACAGGCAAATACAGAGAATCACAGCCAAACCAGAAACTCGAAAGTCCTTTGTTGGAACCCAGTGTTAGGACAAGGAAACCTAACTAAAAATTGAAGAATTTCTAGATGCTAGGTATAGACAAATTTCCAGGGGGAACCACTAAGAGGAGGAGCCCCATACTTTTTTGAATTTAAAATTCAGTAGTGCTACCGGATATAAAAATGAATATTAAAGAAAAATCCCCTCGTGCTTCTGACAGAAGGAAAAACCATTTTGAAACATTCCAAAGCAGCCTATTCTCCTTAGTAGTGTCTGTTACCAGGAGAAACTATTTTACTGAAGCCCAACATACCCGGGGAAAAAGAGATACCTAATTGTAGCTTCCTCTGAATTTCCAAATGGGGGAAGGGAAATATACAACTCCAACCCACTCTAGCCATCCTGTCCCACCTGGGGAGGTGGGAGAGAGAGAAGCACTGGTTAAGTTCACAATCCAGAGGCACAGGCTAACAGAGATGGACATGTCATAAGACTCAGTCTTTGATTATAATCATAAGAGGACAGACCATCT